>NC_079352.1:9815124-10463925 GCF_029582105.1 Oenanthe melanoleuca
GTGTCACAAACCGGGCTCAGCCTCAGCCTGGCCCCAGAGCTGCTCCCCTTGGCCAGCTGCAGGAGCCCTCCCAGCCACTGTAATTCTGCTGAGAGCTGCAGTCCTGGTGGATGTGGAAGTGTTCCACAGCTGTCCCCTCCCAGTGTCACCAGCAGGGCAGGTTCTGCATCCCCCAGCAGCAGCCCCAGGAGCAGCTCTGAAGGCTCCTGCTCCTGTTTTACCCCCAGCACAGATGCAGGACCCAAAGCTGCTCAAGCACAAGCAGCACCCACGGCCTCAGGGTGGCACAAAGCACCTGGCATCCCCTGGAGGAGCTGCCAGCACCTCCCCACATCATGATTCCAAGGTGCTGCACCCTCTCTTTCCATTCCCTTAAACCATTGAATCCCAGAATGGTTTGGGTTGGAAGGACCCCAAAGCCCTCCCAGTGCCACCCCTGCCATGGCAGGGACACCTCCCACTGTCCCAGCTGCTCCCAGCCCTGCCCAGCCTGGCCTTGGGCACTGCCAGGGATCCAGGGGCAGCCACAGCTGCTCTGGGCACCCTGTGCCAGCCCTGCCCACCCTCACAGGGACAATTCCTGCCCAAAATCCCACCCAGCCCTGCCCTCTGGCAGTTAAACCCATTCCCCTTGTCCTGGCACACCATGCAAAACCCAAGGATGGTTTTTTTGTTGCATCTAAAACTTTCCATGAAGCTCAGGGAAACCTCCAGGGGGGCTTTGGGGTCAAGCCCAGAACAGATGGAGCAGGTGGGGAGCACACCTCAGCTGACCCCAGGAGAGCTGGGTCCCCCAGGGGCTCAGACAGCCCCTCTGGAGGAGCTGGCTCAGGGAGCTCAGGGCAGGAGGGTCAGTGCCCAGGCAGGGGGACAGTGGCACTGGGATGGGTTTGTTCTGTTGTTTAGGATGCCCCAGCTCTGCATCCAGCACCCCAAGCCATCAGCTGGAGCACTGTCCAGGAGGGAGGCGTTTTCCAGGGCCTGAGCACGACTGGAGACAATCCAGCTGAGTTAATCACTGAGTGCTTGGGCCCAGAAATGAAGTAGCTTAAGAGAAAATCTCACTGTATTTTTTTTTTGTAAATGAAAGCCTTTCTACAATAGATTCAACCTAAAGAAACTCTGCTCAGTCCATGGATTGCAGTGCAGGTATGAGCCAAATACATGGTGAAAAGCAGATAAACACCGTGTCCTCCTGCACGGCCACAGGAGACAATTTCCCCATTTAGAAAGCCAATAAAAACGTTTTCTTTTAGAACAACTGCATTCATGGCACATTGTTTCGCTGAGAAAAATATGTTAGTGACTTTGAACTCCTCCAATGCCATCCAGAACATTTTTTTCCCCCCAAAGTGTCTCGAAAGTAGCAAAAAATACGAAAGAATTAATGACTGTTAACAGCTGAAACAGATGGTCTGCTGTGAGTCCCCACAGCCTCGTGCAACTGTGAGTCAAGCCATTTTTCAAAATGGTGAAGAAAGAAAAGTAATAATAATAAAAAAAATCAATTTCCAAGGCTACCAGGCTTCCAAAATTCCACTCGGACTTCCCAGGCGTGAGGCAGCAGGAAGGGAGGGCCGGCTCGGTTCGGAGCCCAGCTTTGGCTGCAGCTGAGTCCCGGGAGATGCTGCGGGTTGGTGCGCTCGGCAGCGAGGGCTGAGCTCCCTGTCGCGACATTCCCCGCACTCGGTGTCCCCACGGCCACCCCCCTCCTGCCCCCGCCGGGAAGGGACGCGAGAGGAGAAAAGCACTTGCCAGGAGGGGAACTCGGGCTGGCGGCTCCGCTGCGGCGGCTCCTCCTTCTCGCCGGGAGACTCATCCCCGCGGCCGCCTTCAGGCTCGGGCTGCGCGTCCGGCGGCTCCTGGATCAGCCCCATCGGGCAGGCTCGGCGGGGCCCGGGCGCTGGGCGAGCTCATCATGGGGCCGGGCGAGCCCGGAGCGCGACCCTGCGGGCGAGGAGCGGCACAAACTTGAGCGCACGCACGGCCAGCCCTCGTCATTTATTTATAATAATAATTCTCAATAATTCATGCCGGGACAGCAGCGGCGGCAGCGCGGGCACCGAGCGGCCACATCTGGAGCAGATGTTCATTCCCAAAAAGAGCGGGGTGTTGGGGAGGATGAAACAGGGAAACCTTACAAATATGGATGCTCAGATTCTGGGAGTATAGAAACCATGAACGAGATTGAAATGAAAGCCACTTTTGAGATACCAAATCTTAGTTACTGAATGACCGTGAAACAATGGGATAGCCAGCTAGGGGTAATCCCCTCTTGATAGAGCAATGCCTTCTGCTAGACAGTGGGTCCAAAGGTCAGAGACATCCCTGCCAGGGCCCAAAGAGCAGTTTTTAGAAGTTTAAAGTGTCACACACCGTGGTAATGTAAGGATTCCTATAGGCTGTATGTAAATGCTACAGAATTTGTATCTTGTGTTAGATTGGAAATTAGAATATTCATCAGAGAAGAAGATTTATTGTATTGTAAACGGGAAATCGCTCTCTTGCTTTTACTCTTTCTTACCCCTCTTGCTCTCTCTCACTTCTTCTCTTACTCTCTTTACTCTCTCATTTTACCCCTCTCTTACCTCCCTCCTATTACCCCACCACCCTTTTACCCCATTGCTCTCTCTCTAACCCCCTCTCACTCCTTGTCCTACTCTGTCCTGCAGCCAGCAGCACTCAGTGGGACTCTATGTACTTTCACTCTTACAATAAATGTGACAGGAACTTTTAGCTTATCCAGTTTTGTCCCTGTCTATCCCGACACAGACTCTAGCAGAGTGGTGCCCAACCACAGGGATGCAGGGGATGGTGCTCAGGGACACAGACCCGATTGCCCTGGGCCACCAGCTGTGAGCTCGTGGCTGGCAGGGCTGGCACAGGGCAGAGGGAAGGGCTGGGACAGGGCAGAGGGAAGGGCAGGGCTGGGACAGGGCAGAGGGAAGGGCAGGGCTGGCACAGGGCAGAGGGAAGGGCTGGGACAGCTGTGAGCTCGTGGCTGGCACAGCTGGCACAGCTGGCACAGGGCAGAGGGAAGGGCTGGGACAGGGCAGAGGGAAGGGCAGGGCTGGCACAGGGCAGAGAGAAGGGCAGGGACAGCTGTGAGCTCGTGGCTGGCACAGCTGGCACAGCTGGCACAGGGCAGAGGGAAGGGCTGGGACAGGGCAGAGGGAAGGGCAGGGCTGGGACAGGGCAGAGGGAAGGGCTGGGACAGGGCAGAGGGAAGGGCAGGGCTGGGACAGGGCAGAGGGAAGGGCTGGGACAGGGCAGAGGGAAGGGCAGGGCTGGCACAGGGCAGAGGGAAGGGCTGGGACAGGGCAGAGGGAAGGGCAGGGCTGGCACAGGGCAGAGGGAAGGGCTGGGACAGGGCAGAGGGAAGGGCTGGGACAGGGCAGAGGGAAGGGCAGGGCTGGCTCAGCTCACACGGACATGCCTGGGCAGCTGCTGGAAAGGCTCCCCAGCCCCCCAGCCAGAGCCCCCTGCCCCCAGTGCCAGCCCGGGTCCTCCCTGCAGTGCCCCAGTGTCGGTGATGCTGCTGGGAGCCAGGGAAAGCAGCCTTGAGACCTTCCTGTCTCAGGCCTTCACAAGGACAGGAATTAGAGCAATGATTAAACACCTGCAGGGTGTGAGAGATGTGATGTTTTGTAAAAGTGTGTTTTTGAGGAGGTGCTGCCTTCTTGGACCAGCGAGTCTTTTCTATTCTGTTTTGCACTAACTACCCTTTACATCTGTGTAGTGCTCTTTAAATAAAGCTCTTTCTCTCTTGCTCCTCCATTAGACATGAACTATGTTGCATTTTCCTTTTCACTGCTCCTACAGCGTTATATGCAGCAGCCGGGCTGTGTGCCAGCAGGGCACGGGCAGGGCAGGGCAGGAGCAGCACCACGGCCACCCGGGCACCTGGCACTGCCAGCTGTGCCACCCCGGGGTGTCCCCTCAGCCAGGGTCACCTCTCCAGTGGTGACACACAAACCTCCAAGCCTGACTGTCCCCTCTGTGGGGTGTCACCGAGCTCCTTCCGACCCCACAGCGCCCTGTGGCCACTCCCAGCCCACAGCCACAGCTCCCCTTCCTCTCTGTGGCCAGGACGGGCCAGTGTGGCCACCCCAGGGCCCCTTGTAGCCACCCCAGGGCTCCTCATGGCCACCCCAGGGCCCCTTGTAGCCACCCCAGGGTCCCTCGTGGCCACCCCAGGGTCCCTCGTGGCCACACCAGGGCCCCTTGTAGCCACCCCAGGGCTCTTCATGGCCACACCAGGGCCCCTTTTAGCCACCCCAGGGCTCCTTGTAGCCACCCCAGGGCTCCTCATGGCCACACCAGGGCCCCTTGTGGCCACCCCAGGGCTCCTCATGGCCACCCCAGGGCTCCTCGTGGCCACCCCAGGGCTCCTCGTGGCCACCCCAGGGCTCCTTGTGGCTCAGACCTGGCTCCCACCCCGTCCCCACTCCTTTTGGGACATCACTCATGGGGCAAGGAGCGTTTGAACAATGCTCCCAGGCACGTGGTGTGGTTTAGGGACTGTCCTGTGCAGGGCCAGGAGCTGGATTTCCATGATCCTTGTGGATCCTTGTGAGAGCAATGAGGGATTTGTCTTTACAAATGAGCTCTGGGTCTGCTGGTAGATAAAACCAGCACTGAGAGATAAAAGAAACAATGGGAAGGATTCCACCAAAAAGAGATTTGCCTTTACAAACAAACTGTACTTTTGCTGATAAATGAAATTGGGTATTGAAATAAGCAATGGGGAAAAACTATGAATTCCATAAGAATGAAAAATTAAAAGGGAGGGTTATACATCAGAGGGGAATCTCAGGTATCAGGTGTTTGGGAAGTCTGTGCCTCTCAAGTACCTCAGCCAAGGGGGGAACAAAGAGGGAAATACAGCCGGGAAATTAGGATAAAAAGGGAGGCTGTGTCCTCCAAAAATTGGAGAGACCCCAGGGGAATGGCCCATGGCCTCTCCCTTTATTTGAATAAAGCAAAAGGACTCCTCTGACTCCTTTTTGGACATACACCTCTGGCGTTTGTGGATTCATTTTCCTGACACCTGCCTCTTAGGTTACTCCACGAATCTTTGGCACACCCTTTGTTCCTCGCCCTTTGCCGCTCCCGGCGCCCCTGGGTGCCCCACACGTGCCCCCCGTTATCCTGCCTGGCACCGGCCCCGTGCCAGCCGCCTCCTGCGCTCCTGGGGCCGCGACCCGGCTGTCCCCTCCCCGCTGTCCCCTCCCCGCTGTCCCCTCCCCGCCATCCCCTCCCCGCTGTCCCCTCCCCGCTGTCCCCTGCCCATCTGTCACTCGCCAGCTGGCCTCACTCGCCCTTTTTGTGGAAGGAGAATTGGAAGCAACAATTTCTTTGGCTGCAATTGCACAACAGCTCAAGCACCTGAGCTCTGACCCAGACCTCCAAGGCGGATTATTATTAATTAGAATTATTATTTATTATTATTATTACTACCAGTACTGTTATCCCAGCCCTCTGAGGGCACCTTCTATGTTTTGGGCTACCTCTTTTATCTCTGTGATCTGCAACACCTCCTCTGATATCTGAGCTCCACTCTTTGGGTAATACAAACACGGAGATGACTTTCAGTGCAAATTTTCTTCCTGAAATTTTTTTTTTTGCTCCTCTTCCTATATGTGAACCTTGCACTTTACCCTGCCAGCCAACCACTTAATGCCAGTAAGAAATGGACTTTCCTTTTCCCTAGATAATGACTGATCTTGCAGATTGGAAAATGAAATAAGTAATGCCATTAGCTGTTGGAGAGGATGAAACTGAGGAATCTTGCAAATATGAATGCTCAGATTCTGGGAATATAGAAACCATGGATGAAATTGAAATGAAAGCCACGTTTGAGATACCAAGCCCTAGTTACTGAATAACCAGGTATACAATGGGATGGCTCACCGAAGCCAATCCACTCTTAACTAAACAATGCTTTTGGCCAGAGGGCAAGGCCAAAAGACACAAAAGACTGACCTGCACCCAAAGATTAGATCTTAGAGTTAAAATGTCACATGCTATGCTAATGTAAGATTTCCTATAGGTTATATGTAAATGCTATAGAATTAGTATTTTGTATTAAATTGGTTCTTAGGAATTAGAATATTCATGATGGAAGTGGATTTGTTGTGTTGCAAACGGGAAGTCACTCTCCTCTCCTCTCCTCTCCTCTCCTCTTCTCTCCTCTTCTCTCCTCTCCTCCTCTCTTCTCTCTTTCTCTTCCTATCTTTAATCCTTGCTCTTCTCCCTCTCCCTTTACCCCAATACCCTTTTATCCCATTACTCTTCTCCTCCTCTTCCTCTCTTTTCTCTTTTCTTTTCCTCTTCTCTTCCTCTCTTTACCCTCCTTCTTCTCTCTTTCTCTCCCCCTTTTTATCTCTTTAATCTGCACGTGGCTGTGCCGGGCAGCTCCTTGCAGACTCCCTTATAATAAACTGCAACTGTAGCTTTTAGCATTTACAGAGCGTCTGAGTCTTGTTCCTCGCGTCCACCCTGATACAAAGAGTCCAGGAGTCTCCCGCAATTAGCAGCCCATTAATCAGTGGTGAGCAGTGAATTACACCGAGTGCACGGCTGTCACTGTTCCTGAAGGACAAGGGAAGGGGAACTGGGCAGAAATGGGAAAACCACCCAAAATCCATTCCCCTGATCCCCACACGTTTATTTTTCACTGCCAAGTGGCCAACAGCCAATTCTTTGCCTGGGGGATCCAGCATTGTGACAACCCGGCCAGATCAGGTGTCTGTGCTCCACAGATTCCCTGCACATCCTAATCCTGCTGATTTCCACACTTGGCACTCGGTCACTGCCTTCATTCCTGCCCCTGCCTCGTGCAGGATGGAAAAAGAGAGCAGGACCCAGGAGGGCCCTTCCCTGCAGGGCCATTAATGGTGGTGGTGGGGCATGGCCACAGTTACAGCAGGAGCTGTCCCCAGGAGCTGTCCCCATCCACGGGATCTGTCCCCACCACGGGATCTGTCCCCATCCACGGGACCTGTCCCCACCCACCGGATCTGTCCCCATCCACAGGATCTGTCCCCAACACAGGATCTGTCCCCATCCACAGGATCTGTCCCCATCCACAGGACCTGTCCCCATCCACGGGATCTGTCCCCATCCACAGGATCTGTCCCCACCACAGGATCTGTCCCCATCCATGGGACCTGTCCCCAGGAGCTGTCCCCATCCACAGGACCTGTCCCCATCCACGGGATCTGTCCCCATCCACAGGATCTGTCCCCATCCACAGGAGCTGTCCCCACCACAGGATCTGTCCCCATCCACGGGATCTGTCCCCATCCCCAGGATCTGTCCCCATCCACAGGAGCTGTCCCCACCACAGGATCTGTCCCCACCCACAGGATCTGTCCCCACCACAGGATCTGTCCCCACCCACAGGATCTGTCCCCACCACAGGATCTGTCCCCACCCACGGGATCTGTCCCCATCCACAGGATCTGTCCCCACCACAGGATCTGTCCCCACCCACGGGATCTGTCCCCATCCACGGGATCTGTCCCCATCCACAGGACCTGTCCCCATCCACGGGACCTGTCCCCAGGAGCTGTCCCCACCACAGGATCTGTCCCCACCACAGGATCTGTCCCCACCCACAGGATCTGTCCCCATCCACAGGACCTGTCCCCATCCACGGGACCTGTCCCCAGGAGCTGTCCCCACCACAGGAGCTGTCCCCATCACAGGACTTGTCCCCAGGACCTGTTCCCACCACAGGACCTGTCCCCACCCACAGGGCCTGTCCCCATCCCCAGGACCTGTCCCCATCACAGGACCTGTCTCCATCCCCAGGACCTGTCCCCACCCACAGGGCCTGTCCCCATCCCCAGGACCTGTCCCCATCACAGGACCTGTCTCCATCCCCAGGACCTGTCCCCACCACAGGAGCTGTCCCCATCCCCAGGACCTGTCCCTGTCCCTGGCTGTGCTGAGCTGTATTCCCAGGAGGAGCAGGCACGGTGCTGGAGCGGGGCCTCCCTGCTGTCCTGCCATGGTGAGACAGGAGATTGTGGAGATCAGAACTGAACAGAACTGAGCAGAACAGAACTGAACAGAAATGAACAGAAATGCACAGAAATGAACAGAAATGAACAGAAATGAACAGAAATTAACAGAACTGAACAGAACTGAGCAGAAATGAACAGAACTGAGCAGAAATGAACAGAACTGAACAGAACTGAGCAGAACAGAACTGAACAGAAATGCACAGAACTGAACAGAAATGAACAGAAATGAACAGAAATTAACAGAAATGAGCAGAACTGAACAAACTGAACAGAACTGAGCAGAAATGAACAGAACTGAACAGAACTGAACAGAAATGAACAGAAATTAACAGAAATTAACAGAAATGATGAACAAACTGAACAGAACTGAGCAGAAATGAACAGAAATGAGCAGAAATGAACAGAAATGAACTGAGCAAACTGAACAAACTGAACAGAAATGAACAGAACTGAGCAGAAATGAAGCCTGAGCAGAGTCACCCCGGGAGGGAGCAGCCAGTGGTTCCTCCTGGAGCACACCGTCCCTGTGCCTCTGATTTCTGTCTCTCTGGTATTTCCACAAACAGAAAACGTGGCACCCCTGGGCCCAGGTCTCCAATCCCCATCCCGACACAGTTCTCCCAAGGGACTGCTCTGCTGTTTGTGCAGCTGCTGACAGCTCCCCTCCATCTCCCAGGCCCAGGATCACTGAGCCTGGAAAAGATCTCCAGGATCATCCAGTCCAACCTTGTCCCCAGCCCAGAGCACTCAGTGCCACGTCCAGCCCTTCCCTGGGCACCTCCAGGGATGGGGACTCCAAACCTCCCTGGGCAGTTCCAAGGCCTGAGCACCCTTTCCATGGGGAAATTCCTCCTAAAATCCACCCTGAGCCTCCCCTGCCCAGCCTGAGCCCGTTCCCTCTCCTCCTGTCCCTGTTCCCTGGAGCAGAGCCCGACCCCCCCGGCTGTCCCCTCCTGTCAGGGAGTTGTGCAGAGCCACAAGGTCCCTCCTGAGCCTCCTTTTCTCCAGGCTGAGCCCCTTTCCAGCTCCCTCAGCCCCTCCTGGGGCTCTATCCCTTCCCAGCTCCATTCCCTGTCCTGGACACATTCCAGCCCCTCGGGGTCTTCCTTGGAGCAGCCCAGAACTGGACACAAGACTGGAGGTGCCTCATCCTCAAGGTGTGTCCTCAATCTTTATGCCAGGTGCCATAGCAGGGATTTTAGGAAGAGCTCCATCGTGGGTAAGCACCACCCTGAACTGCTGAGGTGCTTTCCCCAGGAGTGCTCGAGGAAGATTAGGAACAACCACCCTAAAAACAAAAATTATCAAAGATAATACTGAATGAAACCCTTTCTAACCCCTTCCCTAAGACACCTCCTCTGTCCTCACCTCCAGCCCAGCTCCCAGTGAGGCTGGGAACACCTCGGGCCGCTGTATCCCTGAAAGGGTTAACTGGGAAGGCATTTTCCGCCCAGCCCAGCACTGGGAGCTCCTGGCCCTGGGGTCGCTCTGCTCCTCCTCCTCCCCGAGCCAAGGACGGTGACACGGAGCTCCTCGGGCACATCCTCCCTCGGGGACACCCGTCTCCAAAACGTGCTGCTGGGGACAGGCAGGAGGAGCACAGACAAGGGTGGGGCTCTGTCCAGAGCGGGGTGACACCGCTTGCTTTCCTCTCCTCTGGCAGAAAATCAGTTCTGCTGGCGAGAGGAGAAACCCAGCTCCAAGGAAAAAGAAAAGTCCTCACATCACTTCTTCCATCAGGCTGACACCTCTTCATCTCGGGGAATTTAACATCTGTTACATAATTCAGGGAACATGTGGCTATTTTCCAGGCTTATTAATAGCACAAACCCCCCAGCTGAAATGAGAATGAGCAGCTGCTCCAGACTTCACCTCTGGAGAAGGGGCTGGGAGCAGGCACGGGGCTGGCAGGGGCTCGGGGCTCCCTCCCACCTCAGCTCCTCCTGGCGAGCCAGAAAGGACACTTGGACTGCTGCTGAGACAGCTGCATCCCCGCATTTCCCCCAGTGCTCCTTTCCTTCCACATCTCATTCTTCTTTCCAGGAGAGGCAGAGAATGGTGGAGAGGATCACAGATATGAGAGAGGGCTGGGGAAGAGCAGAGAGGAGGGGAGGGACACAGTGGGTCATTGCACCCTTCATCCCAGAACATTTCAGTGTGGATGATTCAGATACCCTTTCAGGGGCCCCCTGGAAAATGATCCCTTAGATAAGAAATCCTTCCTTAGGATGACTCATGCTAGAGAAATGTTCAACCCCTGTAGACCCCCGTGTTATCTCTTAGCGTCCTAATTGGTCTTTTCTCAATTCTCTAACTAATTGGTCACTCTTTCACCTAAAACTTTAAAGTAGATGGATAGTTTTTCAATCTCTAATTTTATTGGTGCACTTCTCAAGCCACCCTAACCCTATAAAACCCCTTTGATATATTCCATGTACTCGGATTTGCTGCTGGACCCCTTTGTAGAAATAAAGCTTTCCCAGATCTTTATTTCCCTGCTGGCTAAGAAGGTCCTGCAAGCAAAATGGAATCACAAAAGAGCTGATAGCCTAAACATTAGGCCTTGCTTGCACCTAAGGACCTTGTGGCTGGCCTCTGCCTGAAGCAGCCAGGAAAGTCTGTCCCATTCAGAAGGTTTTATCCAGGCTTGCTGTGGCAGCCTGGGGAAAAAACCTCAGCCCTGGCAGCTGCACTTCCATTCCCAGGTCACTCAGTCACTTCCAAGATGTCCAAGGGACTTGCAGCACTTCCATGCCAGGATTGAATCCTGAATGCTGAGCTGCCCTCTCACTTGAGGAACAGGCTGAAGGAAGGCCTTGTACCTGCTCAGAAGGGAGGGCTGTCTGTGGCTCTGTCCCTGTGGGGATGGAAGGGCAGTTCCATGGGCACTCCTCTCCACACCAGAATGGTGCCTTGGCTGCTCCCTGATGTTTCCAGGTGGGACACAGCAGGTAAAGGTGAGGCTGTGGCTGGGACACACAGGATATTCCTAAAACACTGTCGTGGGTTGATGTGACCAGAAATGTGAATTTTGTCCCATCTGTTAACCCAGGTGGGGCAGTGCCCCTGATCTCCTGCACACATTATCTGCTCATGGCCATCTTTAAACCAGCTGGGCAATCATCTTTATCTTCCCACAGCCCATCCTCCCTCCAGGAGATATCATCTGCTGCTGGCCCAGTGAGTCCCAGGGCATGACTGATAAAATTCCATCATCCCACTGGGAGATGCTCCAGCCAGGGGAGCAGCCAAGCCTTTCCTACCCAGATAAAAAATGAGATTTGGGACACCAAGGGACCTTCTTTCCACTGGATTCCAGAGGAAAGCCAGACCTTTGCACATCATCCCTGGAGCTTCAGAGGAAACTGCACCTTCTCCAGGAGCACTGCTCCAGCTGAACCACATCTGCCCCTGCAGGAGGATGCAGCCACCATTGAATGGGACTGTGCCAACACCCTGACTGACTGACGGGTGTCAGCTTGGATTCTGACTCTGGCAGGGTTGGGATTGTTCTGTGTAATACTGCATTTCTATTTTAATTTTCCTAGTAAAGAACTGTTATTCCTAATTCCCATATCTTTGCCTGAGAGCTCATTAATTTCAAAATTATAATAATAATTTGGAGGGAGAGGGTTTACATTCTCCATTTCAAAGAGAAGTTTCTGCCTTTATTGGCAGACACCTGTCCTTCAAACCAGGACAGACACAGAACCCACACTCAGATCAGGCAAAGGGAGAGGCAAAAACCTCCAGCCCATCCAGGGATCCATAAGTGGATCATACAAATGATCTCCTCACTCTCTTGATGGTCTTAGCAGAACCCAAAATTCATCTTGACTCAGTCTCAAATCCCTCTGTGGCTTTAATCCAGGGCAGCAAACCAAACCTGACAAACCATGGGGACTGGGGACAACCTTTCCATTTCCTGGCAGCCGATAAAAGGTGGGAAGTTCTGCCCAGAAGGGGTGAGGTCACCAGAGCCCAGGGGTGCCTGGGCACTCTGAGCCACTCTGGGTGCAGCAGTGGCAGCAGGGCTGGAACTGCAGCAGTCAGAAATCAGGAGCTGCTCCTGCTCCAGGAAATGCCTGAACACCCCGAGGAATGAGTGCACAGCTCACACATCTCACCCCACTGCGTGGAATTGGGGTAGGAATTGGGGTTTCCTCCATGTTCAGTGAACATCCAGTGATTCCCACAGGGCACAGCAGGGAACCCCCAGAGACAGGCTGGGAGCTGGGGGGTGACTCCAGTGCCAGGGAAAAGCCCTGGCCAAAGCTCCTTCCAAAGGAGCAGGGAAACATCCCAGCTTCTGCCCCACTGCTGCTCCAACGCTGAGCCTAAGATGCAAACTGCAATTTCCATGGGTCAAGAACCACGGGGCACAGAGGGAGACCTGGGAAGGGGAGCATGGACAGGACCTGGAGCTGGGATTGGGGTTATCCAGGAATCTCCAGACTCTGCTGCCTCGCTTGTTCCCAGCCCAGGGGTGGGCTCATCTCTCCACTCTCCCCACTGGAGAGCTTCCCGTGCAAACTAAAGTGATCTGCTTAAAAAAAACCAAGTGAACAATTCCTCTAAATCTGAAATCACCAAATCTAAACTGCTTCCTCACCCAAACTAGAAGGGACCATTCCAGGAGAGGAAAAGAGCTGTCAACTTAGCAGAGTTTGACTCAAATTTTCTTTTTTCCCTCCCTGTAACCACCTTTTTCATCCTCACCCAGCTGAAAGTTCACTCATTTTTACTTTTACAGGCATATTTTCCCTGCTCACCAAGCCTTACTTATCTGACCTCCTGGATCTGTAACAATCATTTCTTATTCCTTATCCTGTACCTGGGCTGATCCTCTAAGCTTTGCTGGAAGGATTTGGACAAAAATACTATTTTTGACATCCTGGGATTCTTTCACAGAATCTCCCATTCCAGCTGCTATTTTTGCCTTTATATCCTGTTCCCAATATCTGCAGGGTGGGAATTCTGGGGTCAATTTGACTTAAACAATTAGAGTTCAACTGCAACTTAAACAATTCTGTTTATTGGCACAAATACAGAGCCACAGGATATTGGGAAAGGAGAGTGCTGAGTACCTAACAGCTCTTGGAAATTTAGAAATCATCTAATTATTTCTGTTACCCAACAAGGGCTTCACACACTGCTCACTGTCTTTAGAAAAAGCAACTGGCAACGTCAGAAAAATTATAAACTGACAATTCCAAGTGATTGACCTCCTGTTCCTATTGTGCACTTGCCACGGAATGAAAGAAAAACAGGAAAGAATCTTGCCAAGGTACGGGGAAGAAAAAAACAACAACAAAAATGAATGAGATTTTGTTGGCAGAATTTGCAAATTATTCCTGCTCCCTTTCACCCAACTTCCGTCACATAATTGCCGAGTGCTGCAGCACATTCCCTGGAAATGCCTCTGCCAAGGTGGAACAGCAGTGTGTGCAGAGCAAGAGGCTCCTGTGCTCAGAGCCCAGCCAGGAATGCAGCACAAGCAGGAGAAGCAAAGAGGAGCAGGTTTAGGTCCAGGCCTGGCAGGTCTGGCTCAAAGCCAGGCTCCAGCAGGTGTTTGTGAGGATGGCCAAGCTGGAGGGCCAGGGAAGCAGTGTGGGATGGCACAGGGCTGCCCTGGGGTGGCACAGGGCTGGGGATGCACAGAGCTGCCCTGGGGATGGCACAGGGCTGGGGATGGCACAGAGCTGGGGATGGCACAGGGCTGGGGATGGCACAGAGCTGGGGATGGGAAAGGGCTGGGGATGGCACAGAGCTGGGGATGGCACAGGGCTGGGGATGGCACAGGGCTGCCCTGGGATGGCACAGGGCTGGGGATGGCACAGGGCTGGGGATGGCACAGGGCTGGGAATGGCACAGGGCTGGGGATGGCACAGGGCTGGGGATGGCACAGGGCTGGGGATGGGAAAGGGCTGGGGATGGCACAGAGCTGGGGATGGCACAGGGCTGGGGATGGCACAGGGCTGCCCTGGGATGGCACAGGGCTGGGGATGGCACAGGGCTGGGGATGGCACAGGGCTGGGAATGGCACAGGGCTGGGGATGGCACAGGGCTGGGGATGGCACAGGGCTGGGAATGGCACAGGGCTGGGGATGGCACAGGGCTGTCCTGGGGATGGCAGAGCTGCCCTGGGGATGGCAGAGCTGCTCTGGGGATGGCACAGAGCTGGGGATGGCAGAGCTGCCCTGGGGATGGCACAGAGCTGCCCTGGGGATGGCACAGGGCTGGGGATGGCACAGAGCTGGGGATGGCACAGGGCTGGGGATGGCAAAGGGCTGGGGATGGCACAGGTCTGGGGATGGCACAGGGCTGCCCTGGGGTGGCACAGGGCTGGGGATGGCACAGAGCTGCTCTGGGGATGGCACAGAGCTGCTCTGGGGATGGCACAGAGCTGGGGATGGCACAGGGCTGGGGATGGCACAGAGCTGGGGATGGCACAGAGCTGTCCTGGGGATGGCACAGGGCTGGGGATGGCACAGAGCTGCCCTGGGGATGGCACAGAGCTGGGGATGGCACAGAGCTGGGGATGCACAGGGCTGGGGATGGCACAGGGCTGGGGATGGCAGAGCTGCTCTGGGGATGGCACAGAGCTGGGGATGGGAAAGGGCTGGGGATGGCACAGAGCTGCTCTGGGGATGGCACAGAGCTGGGGATGGCACAGAGCTGGGGATGGCACAGAGCTGCCCTGGGGATGGCACAGGGCTGCCCTGGGGATGGCAGAGCTGCCCTGGGGATGCACAGAGCTGCAGGCTCTGCCAGCCAGGGGAGGCACAAAGCAGACTTTGGGCTCTCAGAGGTGCCAGGGCTGGACAGGGCTTTGCAGCAGTGGGAGGGCACAGCTGTGCTCAGCCAGCCAAGGGGGGCTCTCCCATCCCACCTCCACATCCTCTCCTGCCTGCAGCAGCAGCTCCTGGAGGTTCCAGCAGGGAAGCCAAAGCACCCCAGCCCACACTGTGCCCATGGTGGCACTGACCCAGCAGGAGAGGCTCCAGGCTGGAATGCCGGCTCAGGGAGGGGCAGAGGGGATCTGCTCCATGGTGGGAATGGCCAGAGCAGGGCCCAAGGGTGGCTCAGTGCAGGCAGTGCCTCCCCAAGGAGTCCTGAACTCCCTGAGCACAGCTGAGTGCTGCTGAGCTCAGAGAAAAGGGAGGAATTTCATCCAAGCTCCACCCAAAAGCTCAGTCAGGAGCAGATGAAAACAAAGCTGCAGTGGAGGGGCAGGGACAGGGTGGGAGCAAAGGAACCCACAGGAGGCTGAGCTTAACTGGGCTCCATGAGCAGGGTGTGGGTGGGACCAGGTGAGGACACATCACAGGGTCATGGAATATCCTGAGCTGGAAGGGACCCCCAGGATCACCCAGCCCTGCACAGACACCCCAACAATCCCTCCCTGTGCATCCCTGGCAGCTCCTGGAGCTCTGGCTGTGCCCATTCCCTGGCAGCCTGGGCAGTGCCAGCACCTCTGGGGAAGAACCTTTCCCTAAATCCAGCCTGAGCCTGCCCTGGCACAGCCCCAGCTGCTCCCTCAGGTCCTGTCCCTGTCCCACAGAGCAGAGATCAGTGTCTGCCCCTCCTCTGCCCATCATGAGGAATTGGAACTGGGATGAATCCCCCCTCAGTCTGCTCCAGCTGATCATTCCCAGTGCCCTCAGCTGCTCCTCTTCCCCTCAAGGCCCTTCACCTTCTTCATGGTCTCCTTTGGATGCTTCCTAAAGGATTTGTGGCTTCCCTAAAGGATTCGTGGCTTCCCTAAAGGATTCATGGCTTCCCTAAAGGATCCATGGCTTCTCTAAAGGATCCATGGCTTCCCTAATTGATCCATGGCTCTCCTAAAGGATCCATGGCTTCTCTAAAGGATCCATGGCTCTCCTAAAGGATCCATGGCTTCCCTAAAGGATCCATGGCTTCCCTAATGGATTCATGGCTTCCCTAAAGGATTCATGGCTTCCCTAAAGGATTCATGGCTTCCCTAATGGATCTATGGCTTCCCTAATGGATTCATGGCTTCCCTAAAGGATCCATGGCTTCCCTAATGGATTCATGGCTTCCCTAAAGGATCCATGGCTTCCCTAAAGGATCCATGGCTTCCCTAATGGATCCATGGCTTCCCTAAAGGATCCATGGCTTCCCTAGAGGATCCATGGCTCTCCTAAAGGATCCATAAGTGAGATGAGGCTGGCCTGGCAGAGCAGAGCAGGACAATCCCTCCCTGCTGGCCCAGGACAGGTCACTGCCCCAGGGCTCTGGCAGCTCCAAGGCTTGACCCCAGCCCTTGGGAGCACAGGAAGCACTGGGATCCAGCTGCTGAGAACCTAAACCCTTGTCACCTGTGCTGGCATCTCAGAGTGCTCCTCTGAAGGTGGCTCTGTGCTCCAGGGCCACACTGATGGGATCTGGGCTTGGGCAGGACCTGAAGCCCAGCAGGTCCCACCTGTGCCCAGCCCGGAGCAGCGAGTGCCAGGGGATTTCAGTGACCAGGGCTGAGCTCCTGGGGCTCCTGAGCTAACCAGGGTCTCCTGGCTCAGCAAAGCAGATGTAGGGATTTGTCAGAAAACCAGGCTCAGTCTCTTCACCTCAGTGTGTGCTCTGTGCCATTGACTGAAGTCACTGCACTTGAATTTACATGGTTTTCTAAAACAGGACTTGGCTGGCAGCTCTTGAGATCTCTAAAATAACTCTTTCTATGCTGCTGTTGTTTTTCAGCAGCACTTTGAGCTATTACTTATCAAAAGGGGCCTCATTTCCCCAAATTAAATAAATACTCCATAAAGTATGGGATGTAAAAATTAGTCCAATGTGCTTTCAAACATTCTGGGGTTTTGGTAAACAAAATCCATTCCGTATTTAAACTCTGCAGCTTTACCTCATGCAATATCACTGTGCAAAAGTTTTAATTTGATTATGCATCTTACTAACTGTGCTCTTGTGTGTCCTCCCCCTTTCTCTCCTGTTCTACTTATTTACTTTAAAATAAAACCCAATCATCTCTCAGACAGCACTGCAATTTTCATCAGAATTCTTCTGCTAGCAAAACATATTTAAGGCTGACCCCGACAACCATTCTCATTTTCCTTCAAACACTTCAATTATTACTTAATTTAGGCCTGCTTGAATAGTCCTGCCACCTCTAATTTGACCACTGTCACAGCAATGCAGGAGTGACTTCAGAATGAAAGGGGTTTGAAATTGCCATCAATGAATGGGTGGTGATGGGTAATTATGGCTTTACTCAGTATTGGTGGGGCCAAAACTCAAATCCTGGGGTCAGTTCTGGGCCCCTCATTCCAGGATGGATATTGAGGGGCTGGAGCACATCCAGTGAAGGGAACAGAGCTGGGAAGGGGCTGGAGCCCCAGGAGCAGCTGAGGAGCTGGAAAGGGGCTCAGCCTGGAGAAAAGGAGGCTCAGGAGGGACCTTGTGGCTCTGCACAACTCCCTGACAGGAGGGGACAGCCGGGGGGGTCGGGCTCTGCTCCAGGGAACAGGGACAGGAGGAGAGGGAACGGGCTCAGGCTGGGCAGGGAGGCTCAGGGTAATTTTGGGGCAATTCCTTCCAGGTTGGTGGTCAGGCCTTGGCACAGCTGCCCAGGGAGAGGAGTGGCCCTGGTGCCTGGGATGTGGGGCAGTGCTGGGAACAATAAAGAACTGCTGGATGTGAAAACATCAACTCTGGAAGCAGAAAACAACTCTGGCTCTGAGATGGCCAGGAGCAACCCAAGGTGTCACAATTGCTCCTGTGAGTGCAAATATGGATACACTATTGTAGTGGTTTAGAGTTGTTAATTTTAATGTATTTATTTTTTGTTGTGAGATAGGATTAGGAGTAAAAGTAAGGTAGGTTTAAAATTAAAAAAAAAACAAACTCTTACCAGGTTTGCTGACTTTAAAATGTAAATTCAGAAAAACAAACCAAATTCTTTAATTAGTTTCTCAAGCTAACCAGCCTCCAATTAGTTCCATTAACTCACAGAGAAAGTTCTCAAGAAAAAAACTTCTGTGAATACCTTTGTCTAAGTACCAATTAATACCAAACTAACACAACCATGTATATATGTGTACACACCTGACTCTAAATATATGTATTGTGTAATATATATAAATACATACATTTTACATTAATTATAGAAAGGTATTCATGTATAAACACACAATATATTGATTGTTATATAATTTTAAAATTATATAACACATTAAAAATTGAGAGGCTGCCTGAATAGAAATATAAAAAAAAAAGGAGAAGTTAAAAGATTAAAATAACTGCTTTAAACTCTCTGGAATAATCACAGACTAGCAAACCAACCAGAGGTAAAAGGAAAAAAGGTTGTGCAGCATCCAGCAAAGCAGGAGAGCTAAAGGGCACTGCTCCTGTATTTAGGGAGGAAAGAAGTCCCTGGGTGAGACAAATTGCTGGGACTGCAGCAGAGGGGTTGGCCAAAAAGGGCTCTGAGCACAACTGGCTGAAGAGGAGACACCAAAACCTCCTCAGGAGCAGCAGGAGAAGGAATTGTGCAGGGGGATGTGGCTGATGGGTGAGCCCCAGCACAGCCCAGCACAGGCTGAAAGGAGCAGGGAATTGTTTGCATTCCTTTTGTTCTGGGGGAGATGGGAAAAGGAGGCAGAAACAAAGATGAGCAGTCAGTTCTCATCATGGAAACAACTTCCCAGTGCAGCCCCAGAGAGCCCTGGAAAATAGACCCAGTCACTTACTGGGGAATTAGCTGGGGACTGCAGGTGTGTGAGTGCAGTGACAACTTTCCTGAATGGCACAGAGTCAAGCAGGATGAGCAAACCCCAAACTGCTGCAACAGCTGCACAAAAACCTTACAAGACCCAGCATCTGAGGTCTAAAGAGCTGAATTCCAGAGCCAAATCCTGCTCAGGAGAAAAGGCCCCACGGTCTCCTTACCAAATTCAGAGCTCTGCACTCAGCAGTGCAGGCCAGGAAGGAGTCACTGGGGGTGTGGAGGCTGCTTTGGAAAATCCAACGTGAGAGATTTCTGTCAAACAGAACCAGCTGGAGCTGTGCTGCTGCCTGGCTCTGTCTGCACCTGCAGCATGAATAAATCCTGCTCAGAGCACTGGGAAGGGAGATAACAGAACCAGGAAGGGTGAGAGGAGTGAAAGGCCAGAGACAGAGAGGGAGTTCTGCACAGAACCAGACTGACACATCAGGGCCCTTCAGTGGCAAAGAGATGCTTGAAAGGGATGTGGGAGACACCTACTAAAGCAGAGTTTAATCATATCCTCACCACCATGGAGCAAAGGCAATAGAGAACAAGCACTTGCTGTTTCTCACAGCACCAGACCCAAGAGGTACCCAAGGAAATTACCAAGAAGTCGTTTCAAAACAAGAAAAAGGCAAATAGTGCCCAATTATGTTGTTGAATTTTTCCTGGAAGACATCAAATGCTCAAAAGAGGAAAAAAATAATGCACTGAAAATGAGAAACAGCCTTCAGCTCAGGAAGTTTTCAGCAGGAGGAGCTGGGAAATTGGAGGAGGAATGGGCTGCACTTGCCCTTCTCCAGGAGATGAGGTGAGAGGGGAATTTGTCCTCCCTAGAGAGAGAGTCCCAAGTCCCTCCTTCTCCATGGCTTTTTTCCTACTGCCAGAGAAGCAAATATTTCCCTCTAGAGCTGCTGGACACTGAGACCTACACGTTCCAGCAATTTAATGTGGATCACAGTTTGGACATAAAGTGTTTAACTAATGGTCAAGGAAAAGCCCAGTGAGCCATCACTGGTGACCCTGTGCTTTGCACAGAGCAGGTTCTCTTCATAATTCACACTCTTAAACTCAGCTAATCTGTTCTTTCAAACCCTTTATGGTGACTCTCAGGCATGGCATCACCAAAAATCAATAGCTTTAAGGGACTTGCATGAGCTTGCCTTGGGTAGTGGCAGGGAGGGAGGAGGGAAGGCAGACTCTGGTTTCTGCAGGTGCCAGAGGGAGCTCTGGCTGCCAGAGCAGAGCCTGTTGTGCTGTACAAACACCCGTGCAGAGGATGCTCTCCATCCCTGATGCATCTCCATCTCCTGCCTGGGGCTGGAGCTCAGCTCTGTACTCCTCTCACTGCTCCCTCTCCCACCCTGCCAGCAGTTTTTATCAACAAACCTTAGGGTGGTGTTTTCTCTCCTTAGGACAAGGACAGGGCCATCAGGAACCTTGTGTTTCCTCACAGCCCCACTGCCAAGCTTCTCTGGCTCTGGCTCCCCTCTCCTTTCCCTCCTGCACCTCCTGCCTGCAGCTCCCATGGGCACCACAGCCCTCCCCTAGAAACCCAGACTGCCAACCCACAGCAATCCCCCTGGCCTTTGGGGATCCAGCAGGAGCAGCACAGCAGTGCCTGGGGCTGGACAAGGTCCCCTGAGCCCCCAGGGGTCCTGTCCCACCTGTGCATGGATGTGCACGGACACAGCAGCTCCTCTCCCCCAGCCATCATCACACTGCCAAGGCTTCCCAGGAACCCCAGACTGCCTTGGCTTGGAGAAGCCCACCTCAGTCACCCGTGCCCGGCAGGGACACCTTCACTGTCCCCACCGTGGCTCTGGCCTTGGCACTGAGCCTGGAGCAGCCTGCGAGCCCAGCTCAGAGCCGGAGCTCTGCTGGGTGTGTGAGTGCTCCCAGGGGATCAGCAGGGCTGTCCAGGGCTTCCTGCTGCCTCTGGCTGCTCCCAGCCTCTCTGAGCTGCGCTGGTTTCCTCAAGCATTAAATGAGACCCTGCGTGGAGCCCCTTGTCTTTTGTGCCAGAACGGGAATAAGCCCTTATCACCTCATCATCCACCCTCTCACACGGCTCAGCTTGGCTGGAAAGAGCAGGCACAGCACTGTGCACAGATCCAGCTCCTTCCTGTATCCCAGAGAAAGCCCCTTTCACAGCCCCATTCCAGGAGGGAACAGGATATTTGTCTATAATCCCAAAGAGAGCACTGCTGCTTCAATGAGGTCACAGGACAAAACTGCACCTTCAATCCATGGCACAACCTGATGGAGAAAAGAATCCATCCACTCTACCAGCTACTTTTTTTGGATTATCCAAAGTGCCTGGATCTCCTGAGTATTCACCAGGGCTTGGAACAGCTGTGGTGGGAGCAGGGGGCTGTGCCAGGGTGCAGCTGAACGGGGTCCTGCCCCATCAGGCTTTTCTCTGGGTTTTTCTTTGAGGCCAGGATGGGATGGGATTAATCCCACTGGTGATATTTGCATTACAACAGCTCTGGGATCGGCACCTTTTGTTCCAGAAAATGGGATTTTGCATGTGAACTCATTGAGAGGAACTTAACCAAACCAGCACAGCCCTGCATGGACTGAGGTGCCAGGGACAGTGCCACCCCACAGAAGCTGCTTGGCACTGTCACAGCTCCACGTGGCAGCAGCAAACACTGTGACAGTCACACCTCATAACACCCTTGTGTCCATCACCAGGACAGAGGGACTTTGTCCTTCCCAGGAGCCACCATCCACAATCCATCCCTGCCCTGCTGAGACTTTGCCAGAGGGCCAGGGAGGGATCCTGCCCCTGTGCCCAGGCTGGGGCAGCTCTGCAGTGCTGTGCCAGCTCTGGATCCTCAGCACAGCAGGCACAGGGAGCTCCTGCAGCAGGGCCAGCACGGGCTGTGAGGATGAGGAGGGCCTGGAGCATCTCAGTGCCCAGCAAAGGCTGAGGGAGCTGGGGCTGCTCAGGCTGGAGAGGAGCCCCAGCTGAGAGGGACCCTCAGCCCTGGCTGTCCCTGTGTGCAGGGAGGGGCAGAGCAGGGCCCAGGCTCTGCTCCAGGGCCCAGCAGTGGCACCAGAGCCACGGGCAGGGACTGAGCCCAGCAGCTGCCCCTGCACAGGAGGCACAACTTGTGCCCTGGGCAGTGCCCAGCCCTGAGCAGGTGCCCAGGGAGGGGCTGGAGTGTCCCTCAGCAGGGATATTCCAGAGCCACATGGACACAGTGCTGTGCCCTGTGCTCTGGGATGGCCCTGCCTGAGCAGGGAGGTGGCACCAGGGACTCTGTGCTCCTCCAGCCTGAACCATTTTGGGATTCTGGGGTTGTGTGACCCTGTCCTGCTGTCTCCTCCTGCACAGCCCCAGGCCTGGAGCCAGCTGAGGTGTCAGATCATCACAAGGCACAAACATCCCAGGGCAGCCCTGCCTGGTGACTCCTCCACAGCAGCAGCAGCTCCATGGCAGCTCCTTGTTCTTAAGAACCAGCAGCTTTCCTGTGCTTAACCCCTGGGAGACCTTTCCTCTTCCCAAGTTAATCCCTTCCCAGCTCCATAGGCTGCTTTGCCACAGCGGATTTATGAGGCAGCAAAAATAAAACCACACTCTGAATAGGTTCCTGTTTCATCTGCAGGTCTGGGGGTGCCAGCTCCTTCTTGCCTTTGCTCCTGCAGTGGAGCCTCCAGGAGAAACCTTTCCAGAATCAGCAGGGGCCTCCCGCCAACTCCCAGTGAAGCATCAGCAGCTCTTGAGGGTTTATTAATCCCCTTTGAAACTGTGCCTGAGGCTCCCAGAGCGCTTGGGCAGTTCTCAAACTGGAGTCCAGGCTTTGGCTGGAGCCAGGAGCAACCCAGAGTCAGTTCTGAGCACAAGAGGATTTAAAGGGTGAAAGCTGCATCAAACTGGGCAACATCTGTACATGACTGTCTTGAAAATCTGCTCTCAAGGATCCCCAGGGCTCCTGACACGATTTGGTTTAACTCTATTTAAAGACCAGCAGACATTGATTTCTGGCAGTCTCTGGTGACCATGGAACACAAGGTTTGCATTGTCTGGGCAGCCTCTCACCTCCTTCCATTCATGTGGGGGATTAAAATAATGCACCGAGAGTGGCTTCTGTTCAAAAGGCTAAAACATGCCCTGAAGGAGGGGGGAAAAAAGGTAAAAACATCAAAGAAGACAAGAGCATAGCTGAGGTTGGTGAACCTGCTCTGAAAGGCCACCCAAGCCCAGCCAAGCCCCCCAGATGACCACAACAGGTCAGGATGATCCCTCCCTGCAGCTCCATGGCTGGATCCTGCCATCCCCTGGCTGTGACTTGCCACCCCCCAGCCTGGCACACTGTGCTGCTGTCTGTCCCTCCAGCATTTCCCTCAATAACTGCAATTTCATTCATATGCTGTGTTTTTCCCATTTCAGACTTCTTTAGACTGCTTTTAATTTATCAGACTAATTCCAACTGCAATACCCTGCCAGAGATGGAGAATGAGCTTGACAAACATCCTTTGCTCTAAATAGAAGAATCTATTAGATTCTAGCAGCTCAAAGTAGTAAATTTAGGTTTTATCTCCGTCAGATCCATATTGGTCCCTTCCTGCTCCAGACACCCTGCTGGGTTCCTTTTGTTTAAAGGTGACTGGCAAAGGGAAAGCAGAAATGAAAGCTCTGCCTTGTGTGCTGGGTTCTTTCCACTCTACAGAGTCAAGGAAGTAGGAAAGGTTATTGCCTACTATAAAAATAGAATTATTTTTCTGCCTCTTCCTCAGAAATTCAGCTCTGGTTTGGAGCAGGAAAATCTTGGCTGGTTGGAGATGGACAGACAAGGCAAGATGGAGAGAATGGCCTGGTGGGACCTTTAAACCCAGCCCTTTGTACCCACCTGGGGATGGTCCCAAGGAGCTACCAGGGGGAGGAAAGGGCTCTGGGGCTGCTCAGAACCTGTCCCACAGAGCATTCCCGGGGACTCTGCCACACCTGCCCAGGGCCTGCAGCTGGGCTCAAATCAGGGTTCAAATTCACCCTTCCCACCTACACCAGCCTCAGCCCCCAGATGGGGAGGGACAAGCTTGGCACTACTCTCCATTCCTGGGTGAAGAAAAAGGGGGGGAAATGCCAAAGAGGCTTTCTCATCCCCACAAAGAGGAGTTCAAGCTCAATTATCTCCTTTTAGAAAAGAAACCCTGGTGCAGGTCGCCTTTAACGTGAGTGATGGATTCCAGGTGAGCAGGTCCCTGCCAATCCTCCCAACGCCTGGCTGCAGGAGTGGCTGAAACCCGGCACAAAGGGCTTAATTACAGAGCACAAAACACCAGCTCACACTAACTGCCGATCTCAAATCATCTCCTCACCCCCCTTCTTATTCCCAGTGTTCCCAGAATGAAATGGAAAAGCCAAACCTGGGCGCCCGCCCTTGCCCTGCAGCGCTGCTCCTTCCCTGCTCAGGCTTCCAGCGGGACCCAGCTCCGGGCTCGGGCAGCGCCGGGGGCTCGGCAGGGGCGCGGCAGCTGCCACAGAAGCTCCATCCTCCCGCTGGGATCGGCTCCCAGCCGCTCTCCCTGCATCCCAGGCTCTGCTGTGTCTCCAGGCTTCTCTTGGGAGCGCTGGAGATGCGAAGGGCTGGGCCCGGGAATGATCCGTCCATGCCAGGACGCGTTCCCTGAGAGTCAGCAAAACTTTTCAGCCCTTCATTTCATTCTATTATTTCTGCTGATGGCACTATAAATAATTACTCCCCACCCTCCGTGTGCTTGAGCTGCTTTGCTCAAAAAAAGATGCACATTTTGTTCATCTTTCAACACACTGCTTGTACAGTTTTTTGGTGGTTTGCAAACCCTGCTCGGTGTTCTCCAGCTCCGCAGGATGGAGGGAGCAGGTTCCAGGGGCCTCACCTGAGAGGAGTTTGCCTGCAGCCCCGCTCAGACCACGGGAACGGGGCTTTTTCACTTTCAGGCGCTTTCAGGTTTCCCTGCCAGGTCATTTTCTTCCCTTGGAGCTGGGAACAATGGAGCCATTATCCCACCTCTCGGTCACAGGGGACAGGCTCCTTCCTAATGTCACCAAAGTCACAGATGGCTAAAGCACTGCCGAGGGCTGGGAACTGCCGAGGAAAGAGGGAAAACCAACAAGCTCCAAGCCTTGGGGTGCCCAGACCGCTGTGCCCGCGCAGCCCCGCGCCCTGTGAGACCGGCACGGAGCCTGCCGGGGTTTCCCCCTGTCCTGGCACCTCTGCTTCTCCTTGCGGGCTCTGTGCCTCTTCCTCTCCAAGTTTCACTCCCTCACTGCCCAAGGCGAAGTGTTTTGCTGCCCACAAACCACCCGATCCCTGCAGAGGCTGCTGCTCGGACGCTCATTCTCCGACCCACGGCTCCGCTCTCCCGGCTCGCTCCAAGTTCCCCGTCCCGTCTCTCCCTCACTTATGAGTTGGTGAGGAGAAAAACCCCATTTTCCTGACCCAGCTGTGCAGCCCCACGGTCCTGTGGGCTTTGGGCCGTGCTGAGCTGACAGGATTCCCTCCCCAAGCCCTCTGCCCCGGGAGATGAAGGCGAGGCAGAGTTTTTCCCGGTGGATTAAGAAAAACGGGATTTTTTTTGCTGTGCTAATGCCTCAACACGCAGAACGTAAACAGCTTCTCTCCTGATTTCCTGAGAGGTGGCTACCACCGAGCACTTCTCAAGGAGATTAGTGGCTGCTTTTCCAATCCTATTTCAAGCCTCGAGGAGGCTGCTATTTGTCAAAAGAGTTATTAACCTCCGATAGGCACCAGGATAAATGTTTGCTGGCACAGCCTCTTTCCCTCCGGGCTCCATGCAGGAGAGAGGCTCACCTGGGACCCGGCTGCAAAGACTCAAACGGGCTCTCAGTAAGGTCAGGGCACCTTAAGGGTGCACCCACCTGAGACGGGGACAAAGGAACGGCAATCCATAATTTAAGGAAAAAGCCACGTTGCGTGGAAATATAAACAGAGTCACTCGGTTAAGGAGGAGAGGGGAAGAGGAAAATCACTGTCTGAGCGGGGCAGTTCGCAGTTAAATGTTCTCTGGGCACAGGGCTCCTGCTGAAGGGCGATTTATCAGCCCAGCTGAGGCTGGGGTGGGTGAGAGTGCTGGGGAGGGGAGACTCCGGCGTGCGAACAACGCTGTCGCTCCCAACAAGCGGGACTCGCTCCGCGAGGCTCTCCAGAACTGCTCTGCATTGCGAGTGCAGTGCGCATGGAAGGATGTGGTAAAACTCCCCTAACCTGGGGGAGACGGGGGACGGAGAGGGGCCGAGCGGCGGCAGCGCGGCGGGGACCAACTTCTGCCGTGATTTATGGGCCAGGCATCCCAACTTATCTTCTGCTGAACGGCAGCGCCGGGATTTAAGCAGCGAGGGGAGGGGTGGGGGGGAAAGCCACAACTCTGGGTCATGCACTCAATTATTGAAAAGCGAAGGAGGGGAGAGGGAAGGGAGCGGAGGTGGCAGGACAGGCAGCCCCGGGCCGCAGGTGCGCGGTGGGAGGCTCCTGCTGCCACCGGCCCCGTGAGCCACAGCGGCGCGTTCGGCTCGCACCCGGCAAAGCAAAACGCGGGGGGAAGGCAGGGGATGCTCGCAGCTGGCAGCAGGCAGGGGATGCTCGCAGCTGGCAGCAGGCAGGGGATGCTCGCAGCTGGCAGCAGGAGCGCAGAAGCCGAGCCCGCTGTCCCCGTCCCCGCGTACCTCCAGCCGCCGGTGCCCGCCGAGCCGCCGTGCCCGTCCATGCCGCGCCGCAGACCGAGCCGAGCTGTCCTGGGCAGCGCGGGCGGCTGCCGCGACTTGGGAATACAGAATATGGTACAAGCTTTAATTAAAAGAGTCTGAAGGCTCTCTCCTGCTCGCTCGTCCTTTTTTTTGCAGTACCGGATCGGATTTAAAGGGCTAGAACCCCAATTTGGCACTGCTGCTCCCCCCCGAGCGCCGCGCTGCTGCCCGGGCCTGCCAGCGCCAGCATCCTCCTGCCGCCCGTCGGGGGCATCCTGGCAGCCCCGGGGCCGGGCCGGCAGCGCCGGGCTGCGCTGGCACCAGCAGCAAGGTGGGAAGCGAGGCTGCCTCCAGCAGGCGCGGCGAGAGGGGATCCCACAGGCAGCAGGGCGGGCGAGGGCAGCCCGAGCAAAGTTTGTGCTCTAGCAGCGCTCCAGGGAAGCGGGAGGAGGAGGATCGTGTCCCTCTGTCCTGCTGATGCCACCACCCCGTGGCAGCGCCCCAAGGCGTTGCCCCTCCAGTGGCAGCCCTGGGTGGAGCGGGGCTGTTGGGAAGGGCTGCGTCACCCAGGGCGGCGGGGACGGGGACGGGCTGCGTCACCCCAGCCCAGCTCTGCAACACGGGGTCCTCAGCCTCCTGCCCACGTCCCGTGAGCAGGGAAGCAATTCCATTTGGATTTGGAGGCCACTTGCTGGTGCCAAGGCAGCGCGGAGACAACCTGGCGCTGGCGGCGTGCGGGTGACGCTGATCCCTCCTCCAGCTCCAGGTCCCTCTCCAGCTCCAGGCGCTCTCCAGACCTCCATGGAAACACTCGTCTGCAACCGTGCTGGGCTCTCCGTGCCCCTCAGGCTGCTCAGCAGGGCAGGGATGGCCAAGACACATGCCAGCCTCCCATCCAGCTTTCCCAAAAAAAGGAAAGAGGGGATGAAGAGCAGGGTTTCCATGGAGCCTTCCTTGGTCCAGATTTTGAGCTGGATTGGGGAAAACCAAAGGAAACAAGTAGCACATCTTTCTTCTTCTCTTCTTTATCCTCTCTTGCCCGGTTTGACCCCGGAACGTGCCCTCCCTCCCCGAGGCCGGCTGGGAACATCCCGCTCTGGTGCCCGATCGATGTGTGCCGTGCTCTCAGGCTGACCCGCGTGTTCTGGCTTCCTCTCGCCTCATTAATTACACCCAGGGGTGGGTGCCAAAAGGAAAAGCTGGTTCTAATTCCGTGCTGCAACCCAGCTCCAAGCTGCTGGGATAATTAGCAGGTCATTAATGAACGAGAAGATTCCCACCATGGAGGGAGGAAGGATGGGGAGGGAGGGGAAGCGCCATTTGGGCCCGGTTGGGAAAACCGTGTCGGGGTCGGAGACTCGTCCCTCAGTGCAAGGCTTTGAGCTGCCTGCAGTGCCCGGGAAGGCACTCCCAGCCCTGGGGCACATCCGCAGGGACGATCCAAGGATTCTGCTTGCTCCATGTCCAGCCCCAGCCCGCAGAATCCATCCAGCTCTGGGGAGGGATGGAGGCTTTGGAGCCTCCTTCTCCATCAGTCCTGGGTGATGCTGACTCGGGGCTCTGGGGTTTTTGGGGCAGCACCATCTGCCAGGGCTCCTGCTGGGGGATGGAGGGTGTCACCCCAAACTCTTCTCTTTGAACCCCCCATACACTGTGAGAACAGCACAGTTTTCCTTCAAAATCAATGTGATACCAAGTGTTGGTACCTTTTCTCTGGGTTTAGGCACCAGCTGAAAATTCCTGGGAAAGGCATCGCCTGGCAGAGCCTGGTGGGAAAGAGCTTCTCTAAATACTGAGGGGAACAGGCAGGGGTGAGACTCAACAAAACCAGGGTGTCCTCAGAGGCTCCAGGCCGAGCTGCTGCCATCTCGTGTGTCTCTCCAAGGCATGTGGTTGTTGTTCCTTTAATTATTAATCCTTGCATTGACGTAATCAGATGTACCCAAGCTTTTAACGGATGCCTCCATGTAAAAAATGAAGAAGAAATTTCTTTCCCTCCCTGAAAACTTGTCTCAATCCCATGACCAATTTTATTGCCGTTCTGCTCTAATTTTAAATATAACGAGAAACATTAAGGTTTTCAATTAAAAGATCCCTTCCTTCAGATATTGGAACATAGCCTGAAGTGCAGACCACGTGTGATATTTTTCATTGGGATGGTGTGGGCTAAATCTGATTCCCAGATCAAACACAGCCAGGCTCAGGCTTGCAGTTGGCCAGGCTGGAAAGGCTGAGCTGTTCCACTTTGGGAAGAGCCTCAGCCTTGTTTGTGTTTTTAGCTGACTCCTTGTGCTCCTGAAGTGAACCTTGCATTTATTCCTTCTCTTTAGTCAGCCTGGGAGTGTGTGGTGAGGGGCAAATGAACCTCATGATGCCACTCTGGACTCGTGGAATTTTTGGCTTTTGACAGATGTATTTGGTTTTTCCCTTTTCTTTCAAATGAGCTGATCCATGGCCACAACAAGCAGATCCTCCTTGTGCAGTGAGCTCAAAGTCTCCTTTGCCACAGCTTTGGTGTTGGGCTCATTGGACTCCTCTAATGTGGAGTGTGGCTCGTGGAAGGTTTTCTCCTGTGTTCTTTTCCACAGCCCATCAATCTTGCAGTTGTCCTCCACCCTAAATCTTGCAGGTGGCCCAGATGGGGCCCTGAGGCCAGGCAGGGTTTGCAGCTGGGCAGATGTCCAGCCCAGCAGGAGCTGGTGTCAGCATTGCTCCCCCAGCCTTGCAGGGGCTCCCTTCACTCCTGCTGGGCTTTGCTCTCCTCATGGAAGTGGCACCACTGATTTTACTGTCCCTGAGGGTGCTCAAGGACTGTCTCTCATGGAAACATCAGGTTTGTGCAGATCAGGTGGAAAGACAGAGCTAGAGACTTCCAAAAAGCACCAAGGGAGAGGCACTGCAGTGAGAGGAGCTGAAGCAGAGGCTGGATCAGCCCTGGCTGCACCTGCCCTGCCCAGAGCACCAGACTTTGCTTGTCCAGGCACCTCCTGCTCCCAGCAGCTCAGCCCCCCTCCCCAGGCCTGGGGGAGGGCTGGGAAGGGCCCCAGGGCAGGGACATCCCCTGACCCAGCCAGGGGAGGGGCACAAACCCATCCCTGTGGAGCAGAGCTGGCAGGATTGGCTCCAAACACGACACCATGTTCCTGCTCCATTCCTTTTCCAGCCCAACCAGGCTGCTTGGAAAGCCAGGAGTGGCTGAGCTCACAGCAGAGCTGAGCTTTCCACTCTTGAGCCACAGAGTGTTCACTTGGTCATCCCTGACCCCAGCTGTGTTAACTTCTGTCATTCCTGACCCCAGCTGTGTTAACTTTTCCCATTCCTGACCCCAGCAGGTTTGGGGTTGGTCTCCTGAATCCAAAGGCAAAGCTTTGAAACCCTTGTTCCCTTGCACAGGGGGATTGTTTTGGAGAACTTCAAAAGGAATTTGGAAACAAACAAAAATCTAGTTAAACATGGGGGAGCTGATAATCACAAATTATTGTTTTTTCCCCCCAGATTTGTGAATTAAACTGCATTCCTGCTGCATGGATGTGACTTTTTCTCATCAATGGCTTCTGCCTTCCTTGATCCTGCCCAGCCCAGGAGAGGCTTCAGCCTGATCTTGACCCTGCTCAGTGCCAGGTTGTCCTCAAAGGAGAGACCCCTTCAAAAGCTGCAAATCTGGCAAAAAATCCCCAGCTTCACCTGGGTTTGAAAGGCAGAAATCAGCATCAAACTAATCTTTACCAGGCCTGCTGTAAGGGAATATGATAATGACAAAAAGCAGTATCTGGGTTCCAGATATGGAAAAAAAGGGAATTTTTATTTCCACAGTTGGTGGGTGATATTTTGTGCAAGACAAGCTGACAGCCAGGGCTGAGCAGGACCCAGAGGGGACTGTCCATGATAAATGATGGGAATCCCCACTTCCAGTGGCAAGCAGCTTGGAAGAAAAATATGAAGGAGACCTAAATCATTCAGTTCCAGGACATAAATCAGTTTCTAACTGACAGTGGGAACAGAAGAGCCCTTATTGATGGGCTGGCTTAGGTTTTCCAAATGTCAAGGAAGGATGAAGGAGCTGTGAGCTGACAGCTTCACCAACTGCTGCTCCTCTCTGGAGAAGCCAAGGTCACAGAACCTGAGCCCCAAGCCCTGGAGTGCCCCTCCTGCTCCCTTCTGCTCACACTGCCCAGCTCAGACTCCACCCTGCAGCACAGATCCCAAGCACCTGCTCTTCCAACGGGACAAGTGGTTGAATAAGCCCAAAATAAAGTCTGTGAGAGGAAGAGACAAATTCAGCTCTGTCATGTGCAGAGACAGCAGCACTGCCCAGCCCAAACGTGGGGCTTCAATCCCCAAAATCACAGATTCAGTGAGACCAAAACCACGTGGGATTCAAACCCTTCTGGGCCTGGGGACTCACCTCTGCCCTGGGCAGGGCTGGGCAATCCTTTCCCCAGGGAAAGTTTTCCTGCCAGGCTGAGGGAAGGGGCTGAGAGTGCAGGGTGAGGATTTTAAGGCTGTAACTCCAGACACAGCAGGTCCTGTTGGCTCTGCTGCCCACAGAGTTGTTTGACTGTGTTTTCTTGCCTTCAGCTGAGTCAGACACAGCTGGAAAATTCCAAATTGCCTCACATCAGGAAAACCTTCAATGAAAACCCCCAAAAGTTTTGTCCCTGCAGTCTGCTCTGCTCCTGACAGGCCTGGCTGCATTTGCAGGGCTCCTCCATCCCAGCAATTCCCAGCCCAGTCACGTCCCTCCATCCATCCATCCAGGCAGGGGGAAGCCAAGGAGAGCCTCAGCCAAGAGCCCATCCTGCCTATTCCCTATTGCTGGTGCATTTTTCAGGCTTTGGGGTCACTTTGTTCTCTTTTGCTCTTTCAGGAGGACACAGAGCCCACATTTAGGATGGAGTGAGCCAGACTTTGTTACAAGGCCCAGCAGCCACATCCCCCTGTGTGTGGTTTTTCCAAGTGCCACTGCCAGTTCTCCATCCAGTGGGGCCAAGCCAGCCCCTGCCCAGCTCCAGGAGCCCTGTCCTGGGCTTTGGGTGGCCCTGGCAGTGCAGGACAGACCTGGCTCTGAGCTGGGAACCCTCAGCACTGGGGAACTCAGTCCCTGAGCCCCTCCATCGGAGATCAATCACCAACCAAAGGGATCTGGCAAGAAGTTTCCATATTTTCTTGGCCTCCCCATGTTTTCCAGCCCACCAAGAGCCAAGGAAAGGGGCTGGTACCAGGCTCAGGTGCTTGCCCAGCACTGGGATCCTCTCCCAGCACCCCACCCTGGCTGGGGGAGTGTCCCCAGAGGAGAGGAGGGTTTGGCTCCCAGTGCACAAGAGAAGGCAAACAGCCACCCATGTGCACTGGGAGCAGCCCAGAGACACCAAACCCTGATCCCAGTGTGGGCACAGGGCAGGGATTGGGATTCTGCCCCTGTGCTCCTGCAGAGCTGCCCCAGCCCTGGCCCAGCACAGGCAGAGCTGGAGCTGCTGGAGGAGCCCAGAGGAGGCTCCAGGATGAGCAGAGGATGGAGCAGCTCTGCTGGGAGAGCTGGGGGTGTTCAGCTGGAGAGGAGAAGCTTTGGGGTGAGCTCAGGGTGACCTTGCAGGGCCTGAAGGAGCTTACAGGAAAGATGGAGAGAGACTGGGGACAAGGGATGGAGGGACAGGACACAGGGAATGATTTCCCACTGCCAGAGGGCAGGGCTGGGTGGGATATTGGGCAGGAATTGTCCCTGTGAGGGTGGGCAGGGCTGGCACAGGGTGCCCAGAGCAGCTGTGGCTGCCCCTGGATCCCTGGCAGTGCCCAAGGCCAGGCTGGGCAGGGCTGGGAGCAGCTGGGACAGTGGGAGGTGTCCCTGCCATGGCAGGGGTGGCACTGGGAGGGCTTTGGGATCCCTTCCAACCCAAACCTTTCCAGAATTCTGTAATTCCATAACATCCTGACAACAGGGTGGGGGTTTAAATCAAATTCCAGCCCCTCTGTGCTTCCCTCTGCTGTGACTTTGGGTGGGTTTTGGATGGCAGAGGCTCTGTGCCCTCGGGCTCCTTTCTGCCCCACGATCTCTCCCTGGCAGAGGAGCAGCTCCTCCGGTCACTAACGCTCTCTTTGAGCTCAGCTTTCTGCCCAAGGCAGGATTTAGCGCTGCCCGGGGGGACACACGAGCCCTGCCCGCCCCTCCCTGCAGGAGCAGGAGCAGGAGCAGGGGAGGCTTCACCTGGAGCGAACATTCACACCCCGCAGGCAACGCTGCGGATAAAAACACCTCGTTCAGCCCTGCCAGGGGTGGATGGGATGGGATGGGATGGGATGGGATGGGATGGGATGGGATGGGATGGGATGGGATGGGATGGGATGGGATGGGATGGGATGGGATGGGATGGGATGGGATGGGATGGGATGGGATGGGATGGGATGGGATGGGATGAAGGCTCTTCACCTTGCACCTGGCCTGCAGGGAGATGCAGCCCACAGGGGAGAGATGTCCTGAGAGGGGAAGAAAAAAAAAAGTCTGCTAAACCTCCAAATTTGGGAGGATGAGCTTATTGTGGGCTCTTGGAAGAGAGAGGAGAAAGAAAAGAGATGTGTTTGTGTGTTTGAAGCAGACACTGTGCTGTCCCATCCACCCCCAGGCTGCTCCCTGCCTTTATCCTTCCCTAAATCACCTCCCCTCAATCACCAGAGGGAATTGTTTGAATGAATTTTAGATTAAAATTAAAGAGTAAAAGCTTTTCCCTCCTAAAACCTCATTTGGGGTTAATCCTGTATTTATCCTAAACGTGAACGAATCAAATAATTGAAGGACAAGGACGTGAGAACGACGAGTATCCTCATGGAGAGGCTCCCGTGGCAGGTGGGATCACATCCATCCCTGGTGAGGACGTGGGTTAACCTGGCACACCCTGGCAATCCTCCCTGCAGGGACCTGGGGGCAGCACAGGGACCGTCCCTCGGCATCCTTGGGGTCCTGCCAGGGCCTGGGGGCAGCAGGGAGGGGACAGGAGCGCAGCAAACTGGAGAGAGATGGAAGAAAATGGAGAGGAAGGCAGGGCAGGGGGGACAGTGTCCCAGTGCCACCCTCGGCACGGCCACCGAGCCCCCGGTGGGACACTCGGGGCTGGGGGGCAGGAGGGGCTGGGGAAATGTCCTTGGGCACAGCTGGAACTGGGGGAAATGTCTTTGGGCACAGCTGGAACTGGGGGAAATGTCCTTGGGAACAGCTGGAACTGGGGTAACTGCCTTTGGGAACATCTAGAATTGGGGTGAATGCCTATGGACACACCTGGAATTGGGGTAACTGCCTTAGGGCACAGCTGGAACTGGGGTAACTGCCTTTGGGAACATCTAGAATTGGGGTGAATGCCTATGGACACACCTGGAATTGGGGTAACTGCCTTAGGGCACAGCTGGAACTGGGGTAACTGCCTTTGGGAACATCTAGAATTGGGGTGAATGCCTATGGACACACCTGGAATTGGGGTAACTGCCTTAGGGCACAGCTGGAACTGGGGTAACTGCCTTTGGGAACAGCTGGAACTGGGGGAAATGTCCTTGGGAACAGCTGGAACTGGGGGAAATGCCCTTGGGCACAGCTGGAACTGGGGTAACTGCCCTTGGGCACAAATGGAATTGGGGTAACTGCCTTTGGGAACAGCTGGAACTGGGGTAACTGCCCTAGGGCACAGCTGGAACTGGGCTAACTGCCTTTGGGAACATCTGGAACTGGGGTAAATGCCTTTGGACACATCTGGAATGGGGGTACATGCATTTGGACAAATCTGGAATTGGGGAAAATGCCTTGGACAGATCTGGAATTGGGGTAACTGCCCTTGGGCACAGCTGGAAATGGGGTAACTGCCCTTGGGCACAGCTGGAATTGGGGAAAATGCCTTTGGGCACATCTGGAATTTTGGAAAATGCCTTTTGGACACGTCTGGAATTTTGGTAAATGCCTTTGGGCAGATCTGGAATTTTGGTAAATGCCTCTGGACACATGTGGAGTCGTGGTTTGGGGAGCTGCTGGTCAGAGGATTCTCCAAGCTGTCTCCACCTGTGGAACTCCTGCTCACGCTGCTGGAGGAGCCCAGAGGAGGCACCAGGAGGAAAGGCTGGGAGAGCTGGGAATGTTCACTGGGGAGGAGAAGCTTTGGGGTGATTTCATGGTGGCCTTGCTGGGAGGGAAGGTGACAGAAACACGGAGAGAGACTCCCTGAGAGCCAGGAGGGGCAGCGGGGCAGAGGAGCTCAGGGAAGGGAATTCCCCATGGAATTCCAGAGGGATCCTCCTTAGCTGGGCCTGGAAGGACTCCCAGGGCAAAAGGGGCTCTGGGGGTGGGTGGGGTGGGAGGCTCAGGATCAGCAGGGGTGGGAAATGAGGCAGGAGCTGGGCACTGCTCCCTGGGCAGCCCTGCTGCTCCTTCCCAAAGCCCAGCCTGAGGATTCAGGGGCCCAGGCAGCAGCATTCCCAGGGACCAGCACATCTTTCCATGCAGGAAATCCCCCAGCCAGGACAGAGCTCAGGAATGCTCCCCTGGCCTGCTCCAGAACAGACAGGAATTCCCTCTCCAAAGGCTGATCCAAGGAGACTTCAGCAGGACAGCCCTCACTAACACCTCCTCCCCAGGAGCGATTTTCCTCCTCTGCTTGTTCAGTGAGTGACAAAAGGTCTCAGGACTGTGCCAGAAATAAAAACCAGGTGCAGGAGCAGATTCCAGCTCCATGACTCCTGTGTAATTCCTGGCAGCTCCAGAGGCAGCCTGGCTTTGCACAGAGCAGGACTGTGGCTGCTAAAAGCACAAACCTGCTCCTGCAGGTTTATTTGGATTGCAGGAATCCTCAGGCTCAAGGGAAGAGAGGCAGCACCTGCAAGCTGCACTGGGCCATCCCAGCAGTGCAATCCTGTCTGGCACCAACCTGCCAGAACCCCCCTCACCCACAGAAAACACATTCCCCAGGTGGAACCAACAGTGGAAATTCCTGGGCTCTTCCAGTTTCCACCTCTTCTCACTCCCAGTCATGACCACCCCTCTGCTCTGGGAGTCACACCCAGAAAGGTGGAGGGCACCAGTTTAGGGGGAAAGAAATCAATTGGTAGCAACATCACACATGAGCTCAGATGTTAGAGAAAAGAATAAAGAAAAAAAATAGAAAACTTTAGAAGAAATGAAAGGGAAACAAATCCCAAAGCTGGGGCTGCTCCTGTGAGGGGCATCCTGAGGAATGAGCAGGCACAGAATGGATTGAGGAGCAGAGGACAGTGCCAGTCATGGAATCACAGACAGCTTGGGCTGGAGGGGACCCCGAGGGATCATCAATCCTGGTCCTGCACAGACACCCCAACAATCCCTCCCTGTGCATCCCTGGCAGCTCCTGGAGCTCTGGCTGTGCCCATTCCCTGGGAGCCTGGGCAGTGCCAGCACCTCTGGGGAAGAACCTTTCCCTAAATCCAGCCTGAGCCTGCCCTGGCACAGCCCCAGCTGCTCCCTCTGTCCCTGTCCCAGGGATCAGCAGTGCCCCGGTGGGGCTCAGAGCCCCCAGCAGCTCTCCCGTGGATGTGGTGCCGGTTTTGGAGCAGGGATGCTCCTCCCCAGAAGCTTTTGCTGGAGGCAGCTGCTCCAGTGGGTGAGAGATGGGTCAGGAGGGCACAGGGTGGGGAAGGACTCAGAGCCCGAGGGGTCTGGCTGCCCCAGCCCAGGATGGCACAGCCAGGGGAGCTGGGCAGAGCCAGGGCAGCGAGGAGCTGCTGGCCCCGTGTGCCCCCTCCGTGAGCCGGGGCTGCAGGGAGTCCGGGTGATGAACCCGAATGAACCCAGCCCGGGCTGCAGGGTGTCCGGGTGATCACAGCTGACAAACATAATTTCCCAGCCAATTCAATTAAATTGTAAAAAACTCTAAACTAATCCAAAGGATTTTTTTTTTTTTTTTTTTTTTTTTGCACGACCTCAATCCATTTAAGGCAGGATCTTTTCCAGAATGACAGAAGCCATTTATCATTAAAAAAATATCTATGTCATATTATGGCTTCTGTGACTGATGGCATTACAGACGCTGATGAAGCATTAGATGTGACATCACAGATTTCTGTTATTTAAAGGGACAAAGTCAAGCTGAATTTACCAGTCTGAGGGATGAGACAAGGAAAAAATCCACTTCATTAAAACTGCTCCTGGCTCCTGTCAAAGTGCTGTGATTTGTTCAAATACACAAATTTCCTTTCCTATTCTGTTAGGACTGGAGAGAGAGACACGGTGTCAAAATCCAGATCAAAATGATGGAGAGCTGCCAGAGACACCCAGGGATTGTCAGCCAGGGCTGTGGATCCCTCCAGGAGCAGAGGAATTGTGAGGAATTGTGAGGAACTGTGAGGAACTGTGAGGAATTGTGAGGAATTGAGAGGAATTGTGAGGAATTGTGAGGAACTGTGAGGAATTGTAAGGAATTTTTAGGAATTGTGAAGAATTGTGAGGAATTATGAGGAATTGTGAGGAATTGTGAGGAATTGAGAGGAATTGTGAGGAATTGAGAGGAATTGTGAGGAATTGTGAGGAATTGTGAGGAATTGTGAGGAATTGAGAGGAATTGTGAGGAATTGTGAGGAATTGTAAAGAATTGTGAGGAACTGTGAGGAACTGTGAGGAATTGTGAGGAATTGAGAGGAATTGTGAGGAATTGTGAGGAATTGTGAAGAACTGTGAGGAATTGTGAGGAACTGTGAGGAATTGTGAGGAATTGAGAGGAATTGTGAGGAATTGTGAGGAATTGTGAGGAACTGTGAGGAACTGTGAGGAACTGTGAGGAATTGTGAGGAACTGTGTCCCACAGCTCCCCAGGCTCTGCCCAGCCCCCCAAACCTCCTCAGCACCCACACCTGGCTGCAGAGCCTCTCCTGGAGAAGCCTCAGCAGAGCAGGGAAAACCCACAGAATTTTTTGCCTCAGCTCCAGAAGCATTCTGTGATTTCTGGAGCAGCACAGAGCTCCTGGGACGCTGGGGCTGGCACAGGGTGGAAGGTGCAGTGAGCCAAAGGAGCAGGAATATTCAGTAGGAGGGAGGTGGGAAGGAGAGAGAGGGACCAGGCTGCTCACAGACTGCAGCACTTAATGCTGTGAGGAAAATAATGAACACCTCAAAGGAGAGGAACAGAGCCTGGAGATGCTGGGAGAGGCAGAAAAGCAAATGTGCCATGGAGAGTCCAGGAAACAGCAATAAAGGTGCAAGTAAAGACATTTTCAAGAGTGGTTTAGGAAGCTTAAATTCCCTTTTATGCAAGGCTTTAATTTGCATGGGCTGCCAGTGAGATCTGAGCTACAGAGAACCTGGCTTCAGGATATTTAAATACAACAAACACAGTTCAGGCTCTGAGGATGGAAGGTTTTCACTCTGGAAAAGTCCCTCAGCATGACCAGAATCTTCCAAAGCCTCTGGCCAGGCTCCTGCAGATCCATCCCAGGAACCTGAGCCACTGCAGGAATGGGGTTGGAGGCAGACTGAAAGCTTGGCCCAAAATCCCATTTCTGCAAGTGAACAGGGCTGGGTTTGGCCAAGGACTCATCTGGAGCAGGAGCCCTGAGCAGGATGTGCAGGGATGGGGAGCAGGATGTGCAGGGGATCAGGGGAGCAGGATGTGCAGGGATGGGGAGCAGGATGTGCAGGGATGAGTGGAGCAGGATGTGCAGGGATCAGGGGAGCAGGATGTGCAGGGATGAGAGGAGCAGGATGTGCAGGGATGGGGAGCAGGATGTGCAGGGATCAGGAGCAGGATGTGCAGGGATGGGGAGCAGGATGTGCAGGGATGTGGAGCAGGATGTGCAGGGGATCAGGGGAGCAGGATGTGCAGGGGATGAGGGGAGCAGGATGTGCAGGGATGGGGAGCAGGATGTGCAGGGATGGGGAGCAGGATGTGCAGGGGATGAGGAGCAGGATGTGCAGGGATGGGGAGCAGGATGTGCAGGGATGAGGGGAGCAGGATGTGCAGGGGATGAGGGGAGCAGGATGTGCAGGGGATCAGGGGAGCAGGATGTGCAGGGGATCAGGGGAGCAGGATGTGCAGGGATGAGGAGCAGGATGTGCAGGGATGGGGAGCAGGATGTGCAGGGATGAGGAGCAGGATGTGCAGGGATGAGGAGCAGGATGTGCAGGGATGAGGAGCAGGATGTGCAGGGTTATGGGGAGCAGGATGTGCAGGGATGAGGGGAGCAGGATGTGCAGGGATGGGGAGCAGGATGTGCAGGGGATGAGGAGCAGGATGTGCAGGGATGGGGAGCAGGATGTGCAGGGATGGGGAGCAGGATGTGCAGGGATGGGGAGCAGGATGTGCAGGGATGAGGAGCAGGATGTGCAGGGATGGGGAGCAGGATGTGCAGGGATGGGGAGCAGGATGTGCAGGGATGAGGAGCAGGATGTGCAGGGATGAGGAGCAGGATGTGCAGGGATGGGGAGCAGGATGTGCAGGGATGGGGAGCAGGATGTGCAGGGATGAGGAGCAGGATGTGCAGGGATGGGGAGCAGGATGTGCAGGGGATGAGGAGCAGGATGTGCAGGGATGGGGAGCAGGATGTGCAGGGATGGGGAGCAGGATGTGCAGGGATGAGGAGCAGGATGTGCAGGGATGGGGAGCAGGATGTGCAGGGGATGAGGAGCAGGATGTGCAGGGGATGGGGAGCAGGATGTGCAGGGATGAGGAGCAGGATGTGCAGGGGATGAGGAGCAGGATGTGCAGGGATGGGGAGCAGGATGTGCAGGGGATGAGGAGCAGGATGTGCAGGGGATGGGGAGCAGGATGTGCAGGGATGGGGAGCAGGATGTGCAGGGGATCAGGGGAGCAGGATGTGCAGGGATGGGGAGCAGGATGTGCAGGGGATGAGGGGAGCAGGATGTGCAGGGGAACAGGGGAGCAGGATGTGCAGGGGATGGGGAGCAGGATGTGCAGGGATGAGGAGCAGGATGTGCAGGGATGAGGGGAGCAGGATGTGCAGGGATGGGGAGCAGGATGTGCAGGGATGAGGAGCAGGATGTGCAGGGATGAGGGGAGCAGGATGTGCAGGGATGGGGAGCAGGATGTGCAGGGGATGAGGAGCAGGATGTGCAGGGATGGGGAGCAGGATGTGCAGGGATGGGGAGCAGGATGTGCAGGGGATGAGGAGCAGGATGTGCAGGGGATGAGGGGAGCAGGATGTGCAGGGGATAAGGAGCAGGATGTGCAGGGGATGAGGGGAGCAGGATGTGCAGGGATGGGGAGCAGGATGTGCAGGGGATCAGGGGAGCAGGATGTGCAGGGATGGGGAGCAGGATGTGCATGGGATCAGGGGAGCAGGATGTGCAGGGATAAGGAGCAGGATGTGCAGGGATGGGGAGCAGGATGTGCAGGGGATCAGGGGAGCAGGATGTGCAGGGATGGGGAGCAGGATGTGCAGGGGATGAGGGGAGCAGGATGTGCAGGGGATAAGTGGAGCAGGATGTGCAGGGATGGGGAGCAGGATGTGCAGGGATGAGGAGCAGGATGTGCAGGGATGGGGAGCAGGATGTGCAGGGATGGGGAGCAGGATGTGCAGGGGATGAGGGGAGCAGGATGTGCAGGGATGAGGAGCAGGATGTGCAGGGATGAGGAGCAGGATGTGCAGGGGATGAGGGGAGCAGGATGTGCAGGGATGGGGAGCAGGATGTGCAGGGATGGGGAGCAGGATGTGCAGGGGATCAGGGGAGCAGGATGTGCAGGGATGGGGAGCAGGATGTGCAGGGGATGGGGAGCAGGATGTGCAGGGATGGGGAGCAGGATGTGCAGGGGATGAGGGGAGCAGGATGTGCAGGGATGGGGAGCAGGATGTGCAGGGGATGAGGAGCAGGATGTGCAGGGATGGGGAGCAGGATGTGCAGGGGATGAGGAGCAGGATGTGCAGGGATGAGGAGCAGGATGTGCAGGGGATCAGGGGAGCAGGATGTGCAGGGATGGGGAGCAGGATGTGCAGGGATGAGGAGCAGGATGTGCAGGGGATGAGGAGCAGGATGTGCAGGGATGGGGAGCAGGATGTGCAGGGGATGAGGGGAGCAGGATGTGCAGGGGTTATGAGGGGAGCAGGATGTGCAGGGATGGGGAGCAGGATGTGCAGGGATGGGGAGCAGGATGTGCTGGGATGGGGAGCAGGATGTGCAGGGGAACAGGGGAGCAGGATGTGCAGGGGATGAGGAGCAGGATGTTCAGGGATGAGGAGCAGGATGTGCAGGGATGAGGAGCAGGATGTGCAGGGATGAGGAGCAGGATGTGCAGGGGATGGGGAGCAGGATGTGCAGGGGATCAGGGGAGCAGGATGTGCACAGAGCAGGGTCACAGAACATAGGAATTGAGAAGAGAGCAGTGGAGGGAGCTGCAGACCCTGTGTCAGGGACACTGAGGGACAGTGCAGTGTCAGGGCAGGGACACAGCAGGGACAGCAGAGAAGGGTTTGGGGACAGGAGGGGCAGGGCTGGGGAAGGGCACTCCAGATCCCTGATCCTCAGCATGGGTGTCCAGGGAGGGAGCAGGCTCTGCTCTTTGCTCCAGGGCCCAGGTGGCTCCTACCCTCAGCACAGCAGCTCCCTGTGATGCTGCCAGCAGGAACAGTTAAACCCCTCTTTGATAGGGATTTTTCTTTTTAATCCCATTCCTGCAGCCAAGGAAGCTTTTCCACATCCATTTGATCTCCCCTTATAACCCAGCCCAGGGAACTGGGACAGTGCAGCCTCTACATCCCACTCCAGTTTTCATGTCCATTCTCCCAGGCACGTTCTCCTCCCAGGGTCCCTCTGGCAAAGGCCCAGGGTACCCAGGGATGCTCTGTGCAGTGCTGCCCAGTGTCACCCAGTGCTGCCCAGTGTCACCCAGTGCTGCCCAGTGTCACCCAGTGCTGCCCAGTGCTGCCCAGTCCTGCCCAGTGCTGCCCAGTGCTGCCCAGTGTCACCCAGTGCTGCCCAGTGTCACCCAGTGCTCCCAGTGTCACCCAGTGCTGCCCAGTGTCACCCAGTGCTGCCCAGTTCTGCCCAGTGCTGCCCAGTGCTGCCCAGTGCTGCCCAGTATTGCCCATTACTGCCCAGTGCTGCCCAGTGCTGCCCAGTGCTGCCCAGTGCTGCCCAGTGTCGCCCAGTGCTGCCCAGTGTCACCCAGTGCTCCCAGTGTCACCCAGTGCTGCCCAGTGTCACCCAGTGCTGCCCAGTCCTGCCCAGTGTCACCCAGTGCTGCCCAGTATTGCCCATTACTGCCCAGTGCTGCCCAGTGTCACCCAGTGCTGCCCAGTGCTGCCCAGTAGTGCCCAGTGCTGCCCAGTGCTGCCCAGTATTGCCCAGTTCTGCCCAATGCTGCCCAGTGTCACCCAGTGCTGCCCAGTGCTGCCCAGTAGTGCCCATTACTGCCCAGTACTGCCCAGTGCTGCCCAGTCCTTCACTCCAGCCCAGCACCAGCTCCCCACCACACTCCCCAGGGAAGCCCTTGGCCCCTCACTCATGGTCCCAGTATCCCCCTGCAATGGGACACCCCCCAATCCCCAGGAGACCCTCGTGGGTGTGTGGCTGCCCAGGGTTCCAGGGTGTGGAGCCATCCCTGCATTTCCTCAGGGAGCACAGGGGGCAAACCAAGCAAAGGATCAAATGGGCCTCACTTCAGGGGCTCCGGGGTTTTGGCTGGCTCTGGCTTGGAGCTGGCTCAGAGCAGTTCCCCCCCTTGTCCTGGTTCCTGCCAGGGCTTTATTTCCTCATCCCAAAAATACAGAATGAGCAGAGAAGCTCTGGAGGCACCTGAATACATCACAAATGTGCTGCTTCATAAATCCTGGTGTGGCTGAGCACCTGGAAGCTGCAGGAAGGGATTGATGGATGGGTTTTTCCACTCTTATTAAGCCTAAAAAACACTTTCCCAGGAGCTGTAAGGCCTTGATGCCTCCTTCCTTCTGTCTTTGGGACACTGAAGGGAAAGGAAAAAGCAAGAATATTCCTTCTCCTGCCATTTCCTCACTAAGCAAATCCCCTCAGCTCTGGAAGGTTTTGTGTTCACACTTGTGCAGGTGGGGCTTGTTCAGGGAATCCCTGGGGCTCAGAGGGGAGGTCTGGCTGTGCCACCTTCCTCTATCCCTTGGTGACACAGCCCAGAGTCCCTGGGAGGGATAAAGCTCCATTCTGAGCTCACCAGCCAGCACATCAGCCTCCCCAAACTCCATATTTTGGTGCCTCCAGGTGAGGATGGAACATCTCCCATCCATCATTGCAGCAGAGCAGGGAGGATGTGGCTGCAGTCCCAAACTGCTGCTCTGGGAATGGTGTTTGTGTCTCAGGCACTGCTCCTGGTGTGCAAATGGACAAGAATCAACCCCTCCCATGTCCCTGTGCCCCCTGCAAGGGCAGCTCTGAAGGATTCCTTCTGCTCCTAAATTTTTGCTGCTCTTCTGTTTTAAAATTGGAAACTGCCGTGGCCAGAGATGGTTGAAAAAGTCACAGAGCCTGAAGGCTTTTCTTGCACAAATCACAGAATCACAGAGCCACTGTGATTAAAAAACTCCTCTGAGATCATCAGGTGCAACCACCCCAGCACTGCCAGTGCCACCACTGACCCGTGTCCCCAAGTGCCACATGCACAGGGCTGTGAAACCCCTCCAGGCATGGGGACTCCAGCACTGCCCTGGGCAGCTGTGCCAGGGCTCAACCACACTTTTAGTTAAGAAATTCCTCCTGATATCCACCCTGAGCCTCCCCTGCCCAGCCTGAGGCCGTTCCCTCTCCTCCTGTCCCTGTTCCCTGGAGCAGAGCCCGACCCCCCCGGCTGTCCCCTCCTGTCAGGGAGTTGTGCAGAGCCACAAGGTCCCTCCTGAGCCTCCTTTTCTCCAGGCTGAGCCCCTTTCCCAGCCCTCTCAGCAGTTCTCCAGCCCCTTCCCAGCTCCTGGGTGTTTCCACCCTGGTAATCCTAAACTCATTAGTGCTGACTCAGCACCTTCACCCAGTGGCTGTCACAGCCTGGGGTCTCTGAACAGCCAGCCCTTAATCCCTTGGGATTTCACCCATAAAAAAAGCCTCAGTGAGGACCCTCAGCCTCTTGTCCTGGGCTGATGGCACCTGGTGAGCTCTTTGGGCTGTGACAGGTTTGGGAGTGACAGACACGGAGAGCTCAAAGGAAAATGCCCAAACCCCCAGTTTGATCCAGTCCAGCTCTTATTAGAAATGCAAGGAAAGTAACCAGGCATATGCAGGTAGCAGCAAGATGATTTATTTTATTACCCCTACAACTGTTATTAGAGCTCAGAACCTCCTGAGGCACAGCAGGGATGTTGGAATAAAATGTGGAAGCAAAGTGCAGAGAAGGAATAGAACAGAACGAGGTGTGCAAACCCCTCATGCACAAGGAAATACTGTGATCCAGGATTTCCAGTGCTGGGAAAACAGGAGCCTTCCTTAGGAAAAGCAAGGAGCAGCTGTTTGGAACGGAAGAGCTGGCAGCAGGCAGCACAGAACAGTTCTGGATTTTGGAGGGACTGCCAAGACTGGGGCATCCCAGGGAGGAGAGATCACCTCTGATCAGCCCTGGGGCTCTGCTGGAGATGGAGCTGGGTGGACAGAGCCAGCTGTGGGCTCAGCCCAGGCACAGCCAGCAGTGACCCAGCTTTCCCTGCAGCCTCCCCCATCAGGGGGATCCTGGAAGGGGGAGGGGAGAGGCTGGGGGATGTTTGAGTCAGGAGCAGTGCTGAGAACACCTGTGCTGGGTTGATGTGACCAGAAATGTGAATTCTGTCCCATCTGTTAACCCAGCTGGGGCAGTGACCCTGATCTCCTGCACACATTATCTGCTCATGGGCCATCTTTAAACCAGCTGGGCAATCATCTTTATCTTCCCACAGCCCATCCTCCCTCCAGGAGATATCATCTGCTGCTGGCCCCGTGAGTCCCAGGGCATGACTGATAAAATTCCATCATCCCACTGGGAGATGCTCCAGCCAGGGGAGCAGCCAAGCCTTTCCTACCCAGATAAAAACTGAGATTTGGGACACCAAGGCACCTTCTTTCCACTGGATTCCAGAGGAAAGCCAGACCTTTCCACATCATCCCTGGAGCTTCAGAGGAAACTGCACCTTCTCCAGGAGCACTGCTCCAGCTGAACCACATCTGCCCCTGCAGGAGGATGCAGCCACCATTGAATGGGACTGTGCCAACACCCTGACTGACTGACGGGTGTCAGCTTGGATTCTGACTCTGGCAGGGTTTGGGATTGTTCTGTGTAATACTGCATTGCTATTTTAATTTTCCTAGTAAAGAACTGTTATTCCTAATTCCCATATCTTTGCCTGAGAGCCCCTTAATTTCAAAATTACAATAATAATTTGGAGGGAGGGGGTTTACATTCTCCATTTCAGAGAGAAGCTCCTGCCTTTATTGGCAGACACCTGTCCTTCACACCAGGACACCCTCCCTGCCTTACCTGCATCCCTTCCCCTGATGCTCTCCAGCCTCACTGGGCTCCTGCTCACTCCAGTGGGATCCTCCCACTCTCCCAGCTTTGCCTGGACATCCACCTGGATCCTCTCCCACCGAGCCCCCTGGAGCAGGGGCTCAGCCCAGCTCACTAAACTCATCAAACTCATTAAACTCATCAAACTCATCCCTGTGCCTGAGCAGATGCAGGGCAGTGCCAGCCCAGGCAGGGGTGACACCCACACAGAGCCCAGGCCACCACAGGTCACCCTGCCCAGTTTTCACCCCTCCAGGAGCCCCAGGCACCTCAGTGCCAGGGATCAGAAAGGACAAGAGATGGAAAACCAAAGGGCTGGGACACCTTTTCTGCAGCAGGAGCCTGGGGTGGTTCCAGACCTGAGCCTATGGAGCAAGGGACTAAAAAAGGACAGGACAGGAAGGACTGGCCAAGGCCTCTGGGTGTCCCAGCTGGAGAAAGGCCCAGTTTTCTCTCCCCAGTGAAGGTTTCCCTGAAGAATTCCTGCCATCCCCAGGATCTCTGCAGTGCTGATGGTGTGGCACTTTGGACTCAAGTTCCTCATTTTGAAGCTCTGCAGAGCCTTTTCCTGTTCTCCCAAGGGACTGGATCCTCTCCCAGGCAGCAGCAATCAGGGCAGTGGGTCAGGGCTGTATTCCCTGTTTTCCAGCTGCACAAGGACCAGCTGAAGGTGCTGGACACGTGTCCCAAGGACACCCAGGATGTGGCTGTCACCCTCTGCCCTGCCATCATCAGTGACACCAGGGGACAATGAGCTGCCACCCAAGAGCACCTGTGAGGAGTGGGAGGCTCTCCATGGCCCAGTTCTGTCCTTCCCAGCTCCCTGCACCTCTCCAGGTGGGGCTGGCTCTGTTTCAAGCTGTATTTCCCACAGAGCTCCCCAGCTGTCCCCTCCCCAAGGACCAGCAGGACACTGGGACTGGGGAGGGAGGTGCTGGGTTCAGGTGGCAGCCCTGGACCAGGAAGAGCAGGACTCCCTTGGTTACCCTGAAGAGCCCAAAGCCTCTCTTGGCTCTCCTTGGTGACCCTCTCCTGTTATCCCTGGTTTCCAGTGTGGGCTGGAACCTGCTGAGCTCACAGCAAAGCCCCTCATCCTCCAGCCGAGCTCAGGCATGGCATGAAGCACCTCTCTCAAAGCAGGGAGGACATCTGGCTTTGCAGAAATGTTCCTCCTGCTCTGCACAGGAGGATGTGCTGGGGAGGACACCACGAATTCCCTAAACCCAAGTTCCCAAATGCATCTGCCATGGAGCCCCAGCTGCCCAGGCTGAGTGTGCACAGCAGTCCTGCCTTCTCTGCATGTGCCAGCTGCACTATTTCCAGTTTTCAATCCGAGTGTTCTTCCTCTTTCCCCGAGTTCTGTTGGATTTCAGGACCATGCCAGTGTGGGGTTATCAGGAAAGCTCTGCTCAGCTCATGTGGTGCTGAGCCTCAGTTATCACTCCAGCCTTCCAACAGGAGGCAGAGTGATAAAAAGTTGGTTCCTGGCCCCTGGGCAGAGTTTTGCCTTTGCTTTGCTGCTGCTGTGAGCACATTTAACCCAGGCTGGGGTGCACTAAGGGCTCAGCTCCATTTGTTTCCAGGGAATCAGGTCACCTCTGGAGCTGCTGGATTTCCCAGGGAAAGGGGAGGCTGTGCTGGAAGGGCTGGGGGCGTTGGCCCCTCACTTCAGTGGGGATGAGAGCAGGCACAGCTGGGCCAGGGAGCCCCCATCCCTTGGCCAGGCACCAAAATTAGCCCCAAAGAGCTCTCACTGGAGGAGCTGCCTTGGAGGGGAGCTCGGTTTCGCCGTGGTTTATTAGTGCAGAATGTGCTGGACCTGCGGCTCCAGCCCCAGCCAGCCCCAGACAGACAGACAGACAGACAGACAGAGCCGCCCTTCCCGGAGCTGATGAATAATTAACGCGGCCACTTGACTCCTCTTGTCCCCATCGTTAAAATCTCCAGCCCAGGAGAGGAGGGCAGGGCTGGGGATCCTGCCCTGGCCACAGAACGGGAATGCAGGTGGTGAACAGCAGCGCTGGGATGGTCCCGCAGGGATCCCTGGGGCTGGGAGCATCCCTGCCAGCAGGGGCTCCAGGATGGGCTGGGAAAAGCCCAGCAGGGTGGGAGAGGCAGACCCAGCTTTGGAGCTGCTTCCTCACTCACACCACGGAATCACAGCCCTCTCTCCCAAAGTCTGGGTTTGGTGTTCCAGGTTTATTAGCAGCAGAACAAATCCACGGCCAGAATTCCAGGGAGCACTGAGGGCACAGGAATGAATCCAGACAAAAGGTTTAAAATCTCATAGAATTGCTTTGTTTGGATCCATTCCTGGGCTGAAACACACTGGGGCAGTGGGGCAGGCAGAGCTGGGCCCAAGGAGCTGGAGCATCCCCCAGGAGCACCTGGAGCCAGGCTGGATCTGCATGGGAAGTGTGTGAGACCCCGGATAACCTGGAGCCACAGCCACCCCAGGCTGTGTGGGGTGTTTATGGGCTCCTGCCCCGTGCAAAAGGAGCTGCTGCACGTCCTGGAGCTGCCTCTCCTTGCACAGCAGATTTACAGCCTCATCTGCACAGCCCTGCAAGGACACAGCTCCCTGTCCTCGGCAAGGACAGGCACTGCCTCTCCTCCTCCTCCTCCTCCTCCTGGCTCAGCAGCTCCTTCCCTGGCTCTGAGACCCTTCAGCAAAGCCCCAGCCCTGGCCCAGCTCCCCCAGCCCCTCTCTGCAGCCCAGCAGCACCAGTGGCACCCCCAGCCCATCCCCTCCTCTCCCCAATTCCCAGCCCCTGTGCTGTCCATCCCCATCCCTGGGCTCAGGTCCCTGAGGAGAGGGGCTTTGGGAGCCCTCCCAGCCCCAGCTCCTGCACACTAATGTGTTCCCACACTCCAGAAATCCACATCATTAACAGAGATTAGATCCAACATTTTCAATTCACCGATTTCCAAGCACCCAAGGGCTCCCAGTCCCCTTGTTTTCCCTGTCCCTTCCCACTCCCACAGCCCAGAGGAGCCCATTTGGAGCAGACCCACCCCTGCTGGCCTGGCTGGAGGGACCTGGCCCTGCAGGGCTGCTGGACTGTTCCTCCCTTGGGAAGATGGAAAGCAGCTCCAAGTGACACTGGTCATGTCACCAATCCCACCTCCCACCCTCCACAAGGCACCCTGAGCCTCACTGGGACTTTTGCCACGAGGTTTTTGGTTTGGCTTCATGATTTTATGGGTTTTTTTCCCTTGCAAACACAAAACTGCTCCTGCTAAAGGCTGTCCCTGCTTTTCTGGCTCTTCCACTCGTCTCTCTCATCCATTTCCCCATTTCCACCACCCTTCCTTCCCCCTCCCTGCTGTGCCCAGCTTTTACCTCATGCATCATTCATCCCAGCTTAGTGCCTTGTTTTAGGGCAGCCTTCTGGGAGCTGCAGATCTCCTTGAATTCCTCTCCTGCTGCCTTGCCCTGGTTTGCACTCACACACACTTTCCCTGGAGTTTTTCAGTGCGTGTTGCATGCACAGCAGGGCAGGAGGGAGGAGAGCAGCCTGCACACAAACCTGGGAGACACCCATCAAACTTCAATGTGCAGAGCCTGGCCTTGGCTGGGCTGGGCTGGCACTAACTCATGGCCAGAGTGTGGGCACGTGCTGGAATCGTCTGGGAGGTGCCAGGGATGCTCCCCCAGCTCTGGGAAGGCTCAGGGATGCTCTCCCAGCTCTGGGAAGGCTCAGGGATGCTCTCCCAGCTCTGGGAGTGCTCAGGGATGCTCCCCCAGCTCTGGGAGGTGCCAGGGATGCTCTCCCAGCTCTGGGAAGGCTCAGGGATGCTCTCCCAGCTCTGGGAGTGCTCAGGGATGCTCTCCCAGCTCTGGGAGGTGCCAGGGATGCTCCCCCAGCTCTGGGAAGGCTCAGGGATGCTCTCCCAGCTCTGGGAAGGCTCAGGGATGCTCTCCCAGCTCTGGGAGTGCTCAGGGATGCTCTCCCAGCTCTGGGAAGGCTCAGGGATGCTCTCCCAGCTCTGGGAGTGCTCAGGGATGCTCTCCCAGCTCTGGGAAGGCTCAGGGATGCTCCCCCAGCTCTGGGAGTGCTCAGGGATGCTCTCCCAGCTCTGGGAAGGCTCAGGGATGCTCCCCCAGCTCTGGGAGGTGCCAGGGATGCTCCCCCAGCTCTGGGAGTGCTCAGGGATGCTCTCCCAGCTCTGGGAGTGCTCAGGGATGCTCCCCCAGCTCTGGGAGTGCTCAGGGATGCTCCCCCAGCTCTGGGAGTGCTCAGGGATGCTCTCCCAGCTCTGGGAAGGCTCAGGGATGCTCCCCCAGCTCTGGGAAGGCTCAGGGATGCTCTCCCAGCTCTGGGAAGGCTCAGGGATGCTCTCCCAGCTCTGGGAGTGCTCAGGGATGCTCCCCCAGCTCTGGGAAGGCTCAGGGATGCTCCCCCAGCTCTGGGAAGGCTCAGGGATGCTCTCCCAGCTCTGGGAAGGCTCAGGGATGCTCCCCCAGCTCTGGGAGGTGCCAGGGATGCTCCCCCAGCTCTGGGAAGGCTCAGGGATGCTCCCCCAGCTCTGGGAAGGCTCAGGGATGCTCTCCCAGCTCTGGAAAGGCTCAGGGATGCTCTCCCAGCTCTGGGAAGGCTCAGGGATGCTCTCCCAGCTCTGGGAAGGCTCAGGGATGCTGTGCTGCCTTCCCAGCCGTGCTGATCCTGCTCCAGCTGCACTTGAACTGGGGCTGAAGCACCCACAGGCCACCGAGGTGTCCCTGCAGCTGCCCCACAGCACTGGAAGGGACGATATTCCCAGGCTGGATATTCCCATTGCATTTCTCTGCCCCTGGGAGCACCCCAGGCCAGGCTGGGGGCTCTGCCCAGGGCAGGGCTGGGGATGAGCTGCAGGTCCCTCCCAGCCCCAGGGACAGCTCAACAGACCAGAAAAGTTCCCCCAAAGGAGATTCCTTGTGGCACAAGTGACAGTCCTGGGGAGCACCAGCTGAAAGACAAACACAAACAGGAGGAAATTTTGGGAGGGGCTTGGGTGGCGCCTCCCAGATTTCCACCCGTACAGCTCCCAGCCCTGCTCCTGAGCCTCTCGAAGAGGAAAAGCTGCTGAGGAATCCCCAGCTGAGCCCAGGGCAGCCGGGACAGCTCCAGCTGGATCTGGCTCAGGCCGGGAAGGAGGGGCAGAGCTGTGCCCCCATGTTCCATCAGGAGATGCTCTGGGGGAAATGCCCTGGAGGGTGGGACAAGCTCACAGCCAGAGCTCTTCCACTGGGCCAGAATGCACAGAACGTGGCAGAACATGGCAAATTACTGCCCAGGAGACAGAAACACTTTTGGGGTGTTTTGGCCTGAACTGGATGGATTATCCAGCAGCAGCTCCTCTGCTGGCTGGGAACTCTGAGAAAAAAACTGAGAGCGTTTCCCAAGCTCCTGCCTTGGGAGAGTGGAAAGAAAAAATAAACATAAACATAAAAATAATAAAAAATAATAAAAAAAATAAAAATTTAATAAAATTTAATAAAAATAAAATAAAAATAAAAAAAATAAAAATAAAAATAAAAATAAATTTAAAAATAAAAAATAAAAATAAAAAATTAAAAATAAAAATAAAAATTAAAAATTTAAAATAAATAAAAATAAAAATTAAAAAATAAAAATTAAAAAGTTAAAATAAATAAAAATAAAAATTAAAAAATAAAAATAAAAATAAAAATAAAAATAAAAATAAAAATAAAAATAAAAGTAGCAGGTACACAGAGCAGCCCCATGATTTTCCACCTTCCTTTGGGATGCTGGGTGTTTGGCTGCTGTCCCCCGGGGCTGTGGAAGGGCTGGAACAGGGAAAGCATCCCTGGGGTGGGATCTGGGCAGGGCAGCTCCATCCGAACACCCCTGGCCAGCTCCTGGGAGTGCTGGAGCCTCTCCAGGGGGGGAGGCAGAGGCAGGATCGGGGTGGGTCGGGGTGTCCGGGCTCCCCCCGAGGCTGGAGCCGGCAGGAGGGGCCCATCCAGCTGTGCCAGAGCTCCTCCCAGGAGAACAGTGTGGGCAGGACACCGGGGGCTCCGGGGCTGATCCCACCCGAGCCCGGCAGGGATCAGCCCCATCCCTCACCCAGCAGAGCCCCACTCGCTCCCGAGGGATTCCAGATGAAGCTCTTTAAGCCACAATGCAAGATCTGTCTCTTAAAGCTCTGCTTAATGCCATAATCCTGAGGGAAGGCCTGTCCTCCCCTGGGGAAAGGAGAAGCTTCGTGCTGGGGGAGTGTAGTGACTCCATCCCCTCATAATCGGGTGGTAGCTGCTGATTAGACACAGAAAGCCTCGGGGAAAGCTGGATTTTGATAACAACTTAAAGAGCTTGAAGGAAAAAACAAACAAACAAACAAACAGATACCCCCCAAACCACCCTAAAACCATGAGAAGAGCCAGTGGGAGAAGGGGAAGGTCCTGCTGAGTGGGTTTGTCTTCACAGGAGGAACTGGGGGACAGGGAGAAAGCCCCAGTCCATGGTGGGAACCAGGAGTGGACATTTGGGATGGCCCAGGACAAAGCTCAGCTCCTCCATGAACAATCCCTGGATATTTGGGGTGGAGGGCACCTCTGGGGTCAGCAGTGGGGTCACACCTGGTCACTCTGGGGCTTGTCCAGGTCACAGAACCCTCCAGGGACTGGGGCACACCAGAGCCAGAGCTGCCTGCAGCCTCCAGCCTCCCCAGGCAGGGAGCAGGGAGGGGCTGGCACTGCTCTGGGGGAGCTCTGGGATCTCCAGGCACAGGGAAAACACAGAACCAGCCCCCAGTACAGCCCAGGGGGCCTCGCTGCTCCTTGGGCACTTGGAAGGCTTTAGATGGAAAATAAGAAACATCAAAAACTCACACTGTGTTATCAAAAGAGGAGTGAAGTCTGCAAACAGCCTGGAAAATCCTGAATATTACTGATAAAAACCAAGACTGAATCTCTAAACAATGTGAACACTCATTTTCTGTCTCACACTGATTTTGCTACAAATCTGAGTTTATTCAGCACTTCTCAAAGGGATTTCAGCACCAATGTCCAAAGGAAGCAGCCAGTGTGAGCTGGAGACCTGCTAGAGATGTGGAGCCAACATTCCTCCAGAGCTGCTCCTCCCTGGGTTAAAGTTGGGATCTCAAAACTGAGAACACAGCTGAGGAGAACAGTGCTGAGGAGAACAGTGCTGGGGAGAACAGTGCTGGGGAGAACAGTGCTGAGGAGAACAGTGCTGGGGAGAACAGAGCTGGGGAGAACAGTGCTGAGGAGAACAGTGCTGGGGAGAACAGTGCTGGGGAGAACAGTGCTGAGGAGAACAGTGCTGAGGAGAACAGTGCTGGGGAGAACAGTGCTGGGGAGAACAGTGCTGAGGAGAACAGTGCTGGGGAGAACAGAGCTGGGGAGAACAGTGCTGAGGAGAACAGTGCAGAGGAGAACACAGCTGAGGAGAACAGTGCTGGGGAGAACAGAGCTGGGGAGAACAGTGCTGAGGAGAACACAGCTGAGGAGAACAGTGCTGGGGAGAACAGTGCTGAGGAGAACAGTGCTGAGGAGAACAGTGCTGGGGAGAACACAGCTGGGGAGAACAGTGCTGGGGAGAACAGTGCTGAGGAGAACAGTGCTGGGGAGAACAGAGCTGGGGAGAACAGTGCTGAGGAGAACACAGCTGAGGAGAACAGTGCTGGGGAGAACAGTGCTGAGGAGAACACAGCTGGGGAGAACAGTGCTGAGGAGAACACAGCTGGGGAGAACAGTGCTGAGGAGAACACAGCTGAGGAGAACAGTGCTGGGGAGAACAGTGCTGAGGAGAACACAGCTGGGGAGAACAGTGCTGAGGAGAACACAGCTGAGGAGAACAGTGCTGGGGAGAACAGTGCTGGGGAGAACAGTGCTGGGGAGAACAGTGCTGAGGAGAACAGTGCTGGGGAGAACAGTGCTGGGGAGAACAGTGCTGGGGAGAACAGTGCTGAGGAGAACACAGCTGGGGAGAACAGTGCTGGGGAGAACAGTGCTGAGGAGAACAGTGCTGGGGAGAACAGTGCTGAGGAGAACAGTGCTGGGGAGAACAGTGCTGGGGAGAACAGTGCTGGGGAGAACACAGCTGAGGAGAGCACAGCTGAGGAGAACAGTGCTGGGGAGAACACAGCTGGGGAGAACAGTGCTGAGGAGAACAGTGCTGGGGAGAACAGTGCTGGGGAGAACAGTGCTGGGGAGAACAGTGCTGAGGAGAACACAGCTGGGGAGAACAGTGCTGAGGAGAACACAGCTGAGGAGAACAGTGCTGGGGAGAACAGTGCTGAGGAGAACACAGCTGGGGAGAACAGTGCTGAGGAGAACACAGCTGAGGAGAACAGTGCTGGGGAGAACAGTGCTGGGGAGAACAGTGCTGGGGAGAACAGTGCTGGGGAGAACAGTGCTGAGGAGAACAGTGCTGGGGAGAACAGAGCTGGGGAGAACAGTGCTGAGGAGAACAGTGCTGAGGAGAACACAGCTGGGGAGAACAGTGCTGGGGAGAACAGTGCTGAGGAGAACAGTGCTGGGGAGAACAGAGCTGGGGAGAACAGTGCTGAGGAGAACACAGCTGAGGAGAACAGTGCTGGGGAGAACAGTGCTGGGGAGAACAGTGCTGAGGAGAACAGTGCTGGGGAGAACAGTGCTGGGGAGAACAGTGCTGAGGAGAACAGTGCTGGGGAGAACAGTGCTGGGGAGAACAGTGCTGGGGAGAACAGTGCTGAGGAGAACACAGCTGGGGAGAACAGTGCTGGGGAGAACAGTGCTGAGGAGAACAGTGCTGGGGAGAACAGTGCTGAGGAGAACAGTGCTGGGGAGAACAGTGCTGGGGAGAACAGTGCTGGGGAGAACACAGCTGAGGAGAGCACAGCTGAGGAGAACAGTGCTGGGGAGAACACAGCTGGGGAGAACAGTGCTGAGGAGAACACAGCTGGGGAGAACAGTGCTGAGGAGAACACAGCTGGGGAGAACAGTGCTGAGGAGAACACAGCTGAGGAGAACAGTGCTGGGGAGAACAGTGCTGAGGAGAACACAGCTGGGGAGAACAGTGCTGAGGAGAACACAGCTGAGGAGAACAGTGCTGGGGAGAACAGTGCTGAGGAGAACAGTGCTGGGGAGAACAGTGCTGGGGAGAACAGTGCTGGGGAGAACAGTGCTGAGGAGAACAGTGCTGGGGAGAACAGAGCTGGGGAGAACAGTGCTGAGGAGAACAGTGCTGAGGAGAACAGTGCTGGGGAGAACAGTGCTGGGGAGAACACAGCTGAGGAGAACAGTGCTGGGGAGAACACAGCTGGGGAGAACAGTGCTGGGGAGAACAGTGCTGAGGAGAACAGTGCTGGGGAGAACAGAGCTGGGGAGAACAGTGCTGAGGAGAACACAGCTGAGGAGAACACAGCTGGGGAGAACAGTGCTGGGGAGAACAGTGCTGAGGAGAACAGTGCTGGGGAGAACAGTGCTGGGGAGAACAGTGCTGAGGAGAACACAGCTGGGGAGAACAGTGCTGAGGAGAACACAGCTGGGGAGAACAGTGCTGAGGAGAACACAGCTGAGGAGAACAGTGCTGAGGAGAACACAGCTGAGGAGAACAGTGCTGGGGAGAACAGTGCTGGGGAGAACAGTGCTGAGGAGAACACAGCTGGGGAGAACAGTGCTGAGGAGAACACAGCTGAGGAGAACAGTGCTGGGGAGAACAGTGCTGGGGAGAACAGTGCTGGGGAGAACAGTGCTGGGGAGAACAGTGCTGGGGAGAACAGTGCTGAGGAGAACAGTGCTGGGGAGAACAGTGCTGGGGAGAACAGTGCTGGGGAGAACAGTGCTGAGGAGAACACAGCTGGGGAGAACAGTGCTGGGGAGAACAGTGCTGAGGAGAACAGTGCTGGGGAGAACAGTGCTGAGGAGAACAGTGCTGGGGAGAACAGTGCTGGGGAGAACAGTGCTGGGGAGAACACAGCTGAGGAGAACAGTGCTGGGGAGAACACAGCTGGGGAGAACAGTGCTGAGGAGAACAGTGCTGAGGAGAACAGTGCTGGGGAGAACAGTGCTGGGGAGAACAGTGCTGGGGAGAACACAGCTGAGGAGAACACAGCTGAGGAGAACAGTGCTGGGGAGAACAAAGCTGGGGAGAACAGTGCTGAGGAGAACAGTGCTGGGGAGAACAGTGCTGGGGAGAACAGTGCTGGGGAGAACAGTGCTGGGGAGAACAGTGCTGAGGAGAACAGTGCTGAGGAGAACAGTGCTGGGGAGAACACAGCTGGGGAGAACAGTGCTGGGGAGAACAGTGCTGGGGAGAACAGTGCTGAGGAGAACACAGCTGGGGAGAACAGTGCTGGGGAGAACAGTGCTGGGGAGAACACAGCTGGGGAGAACACAGCTGGGGAGAACAGTGCTGGGGAGAACAGTGCTGAGGAGAACACTGCTGAGGAGAACAGTGCTGGGGAGAACAGTGCTGAGGAGAACACAGCTGGGGAGAACAGTGCTGGGGAGAACACTGCTGAGGAGAACAGTGCTGGGGAGAACAGTGCTGAGGAGAACACAGCTGGGGAGAACAGTGCTGGGGAGAACACTGCTGAGGAGAACAGTGCTGGGGAGAACAGTGCTGGGGAGAACAGTGCTGAGGAGAACAGTGCTGAGGAGAACACAGCTGAGGAGAACAGTGCTGGGGAGAACAGTGCTGGGGAGAACAGTGCTGGGGAGAACAGTGCTGGGGAGAACAGTGCTGAGGAGAACAGTGCTGAGGAGAACAGTACTGAGGAGAACAGTGCTGAGGAGAACAGTGCTGGGGAGAACAGTGCTGGGGAGAACAGTGCTGAGGAGAACAGTGCTGAGGAGAACAGTGCTGAGGAGAACAGTACTGAGGAGAACAGTGCTGAGGAGAACAGTGCTGGGGAGAACAGTGCTGAGGAGAACACAGCTGGGGAGAACAGTGCTGGGGAGAACAGTGCTGGGGAGAACAGTGCTGAGGAGAACACAGCTGGGGAGAACAGTGCTGGGGAGAACAGTGCTGGGGAGAACAGTGCTGAGGAGAACAGTGCTGAGGAGAACAGTGCTGGGGAGAACAGTGCTGGGGAGAACAGTGCTGGGGAGAACAGTGCTGAGGAGAACACAGCTGAGGAGAACACAGCTGAGGAGAACAGTGCTGAGGAGAACAGTGCTGGGGAGAACAGTGCTGGGGAGAACACAGCTGGGGAGAACAGTGCTGGGGAGAACAGTGCTGAGGAGAACACAGCTGAGGAGAACAGTGCTGAGGAGAACAGTGCTGGGGAGAACAGTGCTGGGGAGAACAGTGCTGGGGAGAACACAGCTGGGGAGAACAGTGCTGGGGAGAACAGTGCTGGGGAGAACAGTGCTGGGGAGAACAGTGCTGAGGAGAACACAGCTGGGGAGAACAGTGCTGGGGAGAACAGTGCTGGGGAGAACAGTGCTGGGGAGAACAGTGCTGGGGAGAACAGTGCTGAGGAGAACACAGCTGGGGAGAACAGTGCTGGGGAGAACAGTGCTGGGGAGAACACAGCTGGGGAGAACAGTGCTGGGGAGAACAGTGCTGAGGAGAACACAGCTGGGGAGAACAGTGCTGGGGAGAACAGTGCTGAGGAGAACAGTGCTGAGGAGAACAGTGCTGGGGAGAACAGTGCTGGGGAGAACAGTGCTGGGGAGAACAGTGCTGAGGAGAACAGTGCTGAGGAGAACACAGCTGGGGAGAACAGAGCTGGGGAGAACACAGCTGGGGAGAACAGTGCTGAGGAGAACAGTGCTGAGGAGAACAGTGCTGGGGAGAACAGTGCTGGGGAGAACAGTGCTGAGGAGAACAGTGCTGGGGAGAACAGTGCTGGGGAGAACACAGCTGGGGAGAACAGTGCTGGGGAGAACACAGCTGGGGAGAACAGTGCTGAGGAGAACAGTGCTGAGGAGAACAGTGCTGAGGAGAACAGTGCTGGGGAGAACAGTGCTGGGGAGAACAGTGCTGAGGAGAACAGTGCTGGGGAGAACACAGCTGGGGAGAACACAGCTGAGGAGAACAGTGCTGAGGAGAACAGTGCTGGGGAGAACAGTGCTGGGGAGAACAGTGCTGAGGAGAACAGTGCTGGGGAGAACAGTGCTGAGGAGAACAGTGCTGCCTCTGGGAGCTGCTTGTGGCACCCAGACACGAGGGAACGGGAGCAGCTCTGACTGCAGGAGCTCCCGGGGGTGTTTAATGAGCTCCTGGGCACCCACACCTGAGGGAGGAGCTGCAGGTGTTTCCTGTCACAGCCACAGAAACAGCCACTGGGTCTCCTGAGCTGGGAGATTGATCCAGCCCCTGGCCCTGCACAGACACACCGACAGCCCCACCCTGAGCATCCCTGAGCATCCCTGGGCATCCCTGGGCATCCCTGAGCATCCCTGGGCATCCCTGAACATCCCTGAGCATTCCTGTGCATCCCTGAGCATCCCTGGGCATCCCTGAGCATCCCTGGGCATCCCTGAACATCCCTGAGCATCCCTGGGCATCCCTGGGCATCTCTGAGCATCCCTGAGCATCCCTGGGCATCCCTGGGCATCTCTGAGCATCCCTGGGCATCCCTGAGCATCCCTGAGCATCCCTGAGCATCCCTGGGCATCCCTGAGCATCCCTGGGCGACCCTGGGCATCCCTGAACATCCCTGAGCATCCCTGAGCATCCCTGAACATCCCTGAGCATCCCTGAGCATCCCTGAGCATCCCTGAGCATCCCTGAGCATCCCTGAACATCCCTGGGCATCCCTGAGCATCCCTGAGCATCCCTGGGCATCCCTGAACATCCCTGAGCATCCCTGGGCATCCCTGGGCATCCCTGGCAGCTCTAGCATCCTCGGGGCTGGACCATTCCCTGGGGAAGATATCTGCCCAAAATTCCATCACCCCAACGCTGCCAGCAGCCCCTGCTTGTGGCTGAGCGGGGGGAAAGCAGATTTTGGCTCACAGGTGGGCGTGGGGGTCAGGCAGAAAGAGAAAAGAGGGCTTGAGGTTTTACCTGCCCAGCCTGAGCCTGGGAAAGAAGCAAATAAAACAGAAAGTCCAAGTGAAACCTCCATGCCCAAACAAACACGTCTGCACTGCTCTGGCTTTCAGCCACAGAATCACTGGGGCTGGGATGGATTTGGGAGGGGCTCCGAGAGGCTGGGAGCCCCCAAATCCCTGAAACCAGCGGGCAGCTGATGTGCCCTGGAGGGGAAGAGGAGCAGAGCCCGACCCCCCCGGCTGTCCCCTCCTGTCAGGGAGTTGTGCAGAGCCACAGGGTCCCTCCTGAGCCTCCTTTTCTCCAGGCTGAGCCCCTTTCCAGCTCCCTCAGCCCCTTCCCAGCTCCGTTCCCTGCCCTGGACACGCTCCAGCCCCCGGGGACATTCAGAGTTGAGGATCCCATGGACAGGCTGCACCAACAGCAGCCGCTGCACCAAACCCATTTCCCTGCAGAACCTCCCAGCAGGTTCCATTTCCACAATTCTGGAATGTGCCAGGGATGCTCAGGGATGCCCAGGGATGCTCAGGGATGCTCAGGGATGCTCAGGGATGCCCAGGGATGTTCAGGGATGCTCAGGGATGCTCAGGGATGCTCAGGGATGCCCGGGGATGCTCGGGGATGTTCAGGGATGCCCAGGGATGCCCAGGGATGCTCAGAGATGCCCAGGGATGCCCAGGGATGCACAGGGATGCCCAGGGATGCTCAGGGATGCTCAGGGATGCTCAGGGATGCTCAGGGATGCCCAGGGATGCTCAGGGATGCTCAGGGATGTTCAGGGATGCTCAGGGATGCTCAGGGATGCTCAGGGATGTTCAGGGATGCCCAGAGATGCTCAGGGATGCTCAGGGATGTTCAGGGATGTTCAGGGATGCTCAGGGATGCCCAGGGATGCCCAGGGATGCACAGAGATGCTCAGGGATGCTGAGGGGTGCCCAGGGACCAGCCTTGCAGAGGGGTTCAGTGCCCCCCTCCCCCAGCGCCATGCAGGGATCCCCCGGTGCCCAGGAGGTTTCAGGAGATGAGGATGATTTGACAGGAGGCTCCAGTTTTCCTGGGAAAGGCACCCGGGCTGCTCGTTGGGCAGCTGTTTATTGCTGCCTTTGATGCTCTCCCTGCTTCCCACCCAACTCCTGTTCAGCTGAGCCCAGCCCAGCCCCTGGCACAGAGAGGGACTTTAGCAGAGCTCGATCTCCCAGATGGTGCCCCAGAGGTGAGGATTTTGTTATCAGCATCCCTAAAAGTCCTGCTGATGGGAACAGCAGAGACAGGGAGGGGTGGAGGATTTCTCCCATCAGGATATCACCATCTTTTTTACAAGTAATTGCTGCTTTCTGAATTTTTTCAAGGCTTTCTTTAGGGTGGGTTTGTTTTTTGTTGTTTTGTTTGTTTGGTTTTGTTTGGGTGGATTTGGTTTGGTTTGGTTTTTGGTTTGTTTTTTTTTTTTTTTTTTTTTCACCTGGAGTAATTCCTTCAAACCTTCTCATTGATTTCAGTCTGTCCTGAAGAGATGGGGATTTTTTGGTTTAAAAATTTGTATTTGGAAGATGCCCCCAGTCAATGTGCCCTGGGGGTCTGGCTCCCCATGCCCAGGTGAGGCATCCACCCATCCCAGCAGCTCCAGAGCTGCTACATCCTTGAGGCAGAGCCCAGGCCAAAGAAATCCCAGAATGGGTTGGGCTGGAAGGACATCAAAGCTCATCCCATCCCACCCCTGCCATGGCAGGGACACCTCCCACTGTCCCAGCTGCTCCCAGCCCTGCCCAGCCTGGCCTTGGGCACTGCCAGGGATCCAGGGGCAGCCACAGCTGCTCTGGGCACCCTGTGCCAGCCCTGCCCACCCTCACAGGGACAATTCCTGCTCCCACCTGGGAAAGCTCAGCTCCAGCAGGGCCAGGGCTTCCTTGGAAAGACTTCCCTGGGCTTTATTGACTCCCTTCCCCACAGTGAAGGAGCAGAAATGTCCTGGCTGGGTTGGGTCCCTCCCTCTGCCTCAGTTTGCTGGTGACAAAATGAGGATGATGCTCTTCCTTCAATTAATTCCCATCTCTTCCTCCTTTCCCCTCAGGGCACAGCAGCAGCTCCAGCACCATAAATGATTTAGGAGCAGAGCCAGATGAAGCCCAAGCTGATGGATGACAATGCTCTGCTTGGGGGAATGTTTTCCTGCTGGAGGTTTTTTGGAAACAAATATATTTATCCTCATTCAAAATTGAAACACAGCCCCCATCCTGGGTGAGTCAGCCCCTGAGTCAGGATCCAGCAGGATCACAGCTGGGAAGAGCCCATGGAGCACCAGAGGGAGCCAGGCTGTGCCAGGGAAGGGGGAACTGGACCAGCCACTGGAGTCCTCAGGGCTCCACAAATTCTCCTTGGCTTTAAGGGGTTAAAATGATTTTTGCCCAATTTCTCCCCTCAGGATGGAACTTCTTGGATCTCCAGGTTGGTTTGGAAGCACCAGGACCCCTTTGCTGGGAGTGGCAGCCAGGACCTGCTCTGTGCCTTGGCTTTGGGCAAAACCCCCAGAGCAGAGCGGGGGCAGCTCCTGGGCAGTGCTGGGAGGATGGGGAACCCCCTGAGCACAGCACCATGGGCTGTGATCCTGATCAAAACCTGTGGGAAATGGGTTGGAATGTGTTTTGGGCTGCAATACAGGATGTGGCCAGAAATGTGAATTTTGTCCCATCTGTTACCCCAGCTGGGGCAGTGCCCCTGATCTCCTGCACACATTATCTGCTCATGGGCCATCTTTAAACCAGCTGGGCAATCATCTTTATCTTCCCACAGCCCATCCTCCCTCCAGGAGATATCATCTGCTGCTGGCCCAGTGAGTCCCAGGGCATGACTGATAAAATTCCATCATCCCACTGGGAGATGCTCCAGCCAGGGGAGCAGCCAAGCCTTTCCTACCCAGATAAAAACTGAGATTTGGGACACCAAGGGACCTTCTTTCCACTGGATTCCAGAGGAAAGCCAGACCTTTCCACATCATCCCTGGAGCTTCAGAGGAAACTGCACCTTCTCCAGGAGCACTGCTCCAGCTGAACCACATCTGCCCCTGCAGGAGGATGCAGCCACCATTGAATGGGACTGTGCCAACACCCTGACTGACTGACGGGTGTCAGCTTGGATTCTGACTCTGGCAGGGTTGGGATTGTTCTGTGTAATACTGCATTGCTATTTTAATTGTCCTAGTAAAGAACTGTTATTCCTAATTCCCATATCTTTGCCTGAGAGCCCCTTAATTTCAAAATTATAATAATTTGAGGGTGGAGTTTACATTCTCCATTTCAAAGAGAAGCTCCTGCCTCTCTTAGCAGACACCTGCTCTCCAAACCAGGACAGAATGACAGTCATTGAGTGGATTACTCTTAGGGCAGCACAAGATCATGGGCTGGTTCTGAACCGTGGCACTGGAGAGGCTCTGCCTGAGTGGGATCTGCCTTTGGCAGGACAGGAACCCTCCCTGAACTGGGGCCACTTTTTCCCAGAGTGCATCCCCTTCCCTTCAAGCCTCCCTGTGCAATCCTGTCAGGATTGTTGTTCTCTTCAGAAGAGCTGAGCAGTTGTTAGTTGCTATAAAGTTGTTTATTGTAAAGGCACATCAGTCTCAAAAGGCAAAGAGTCCCCAGTGTTTAAAGTCCCTGCTAAAAGCTTTCAGCACAGAGTCCCAAACAGAAATAAAGTCCCATTAGAAGGAGAAGCAGCTCCTGTGCAAGAGGGCTGGAGGTGCAGCCTGGTACAGAGTCTCGAGAGGCAGGGGCTCCCTGGTCTTTTCTTCTTTTCTTCTTCTTCTTCCTCTTCATGTGGTGGTAGTGATGATGATGGTGGTGGAGGAAGAGAGCGAGAGAGATCTCACTCCCATACACAGATTCTTATTTACAAATTACCCAATGAGTTAAAACACAATTCTGGAGCATTTCTTCTAAACCTATTAGAATTCTAGTTTTTTTGTACAAAGGTTTACATATAATCTCTGTATATAGCCTATCTGTTCTATCTGAAAATGTAAGCAATATTCTTACTATATTTTTATTATGTCTACAACTATGTTTTGGAGCTCTCACTGAGACTTGTTTTTTTGAGATTTATTTTCTACTAGGACTTTTACTTTCTAAGGCACTTAAAACATATTCTTACTTAAACTTACTAACTTATTTAAAACTTAAGCTTACACCTCTATTTCATGTATGAGTGGCTTAATATACTTTAATCCATCCAAAGGTTTTAATTCAATTCCTGCACTCTGATCTCTCTCTGAGGAACTCAGAAAGTTCTCTGCTCTGGGCAGTGCTCAAGGCTTCTGGAGAAACCAAATCTGGTTTTTTCCCAGGCTGTTGGCTTTTCTCAGCTCCAGCCTGGATCTTTCCCAGGCTGATCTTTTTCAGAGACAAAACAAGGGAAGGTAGGAAGGAAACCCAGACAGACACCTGGTGTTGAGCACTGAGCTGTGTGAGTGCCTGGTGATGTTTTGCGGAGATGTTTTCAAAGAGCTGCTGCCTTCTCTGACCAGTGACTCTTTTCTACTTTGGTTTTTGTGATCTCCCTTGTATAAATGTTCAATAAATTGCTCTTTCTTGCTGCTTGGAAGAGGAGTCCTGTTGCTGTGTTCTTTCACCACTTCCCAGCCCCACAGCAACACTCTGCTGTTCAGACTCCAACACAATCCCAGCCCTCCATCCAGGCTGGGTGCCAGCCCGTTCTCCTTCAGCAGGAGCAGTTCCAGGTGAGGCAGGAGGTGCTGCTGTTGGAGGGCAGCAAATCCCTGCTGGGAGCAGGGGCAGAGCAGGATCCTGGAGCTCCAGCTGTGCCAGCCTTGTCCCCAGCTCTGTGTGTCCCCAGTTCAGCTCTGTGTGTCCCCAGCTGCCCAGCTCAGCTGTTCTGTGTGTCCCCAGCTCTGTTCTGTGTATCCCCAGCTCAGCTCTGTCTGTCCCCAGCTCAGTTCTGTCTGTCTCCAGCTCAGTGTGTCCCCAGCTCAGTGTGTCCCCAGCTCAGTGTCCCCAGACAGCCAGAGGACTGAGTTCTGGGGGTTTGTGTTCTCCTGTCCCACTGGAAGTGCAGGGTGTGAGCACATCCTGGATGGATTTGTGCACTGGGAGATTCACTCTGAGCCCGAGGCAATTCCAGTGGAATTGCAGAAGCAAACCCTGCCCACTGCTCTGGGAGCAGCTTCCAGATGTGGCCCAGGTGTGTCCTGGCTCCACCTGCCTGGCACTCAGGCTGTGCCTTCCCACAGGGCAGGGAAAGCCCCATCTGAGGTGGCAGGTGCCAATTCCCACGGGAACACCATGGCACTGACCCCAGGTCACCCACACTGCCCTGCACTGCCCTCCCTGCCCACAGCTGGGAGACTGGGGACAGGGAGAGGATGGGGGGATGGGGGACACAGGGAGGGTGTGGGGAGCAGGGAGAGGATGGGGGAATGGGGGACACAGGGAGGGTGTGGGGACAGGGAGAGGATGGGGGAATGGGGGACACAGGGAGGGTGTGGGGACAGGGAGAGGATGGGGGAATGGGGGACACAGGGAGGGTGTGGGGACAGGGAGAGGATGGGGGAACGGGGACACAGGGAGGGTGTGGGGACAGGGAGAGGATGGGGGAATGGGGGACACAGGGAGGGTGTGGGGACAGGGAGAGGATGGGGGAATGGGGGACACAGGGAGGGTGTGGGGACAGGGAGAGGATGGGGGAATGGGGGACACAGGGAGGATAAAGGATGGAGGGAGTGTGAGGACACAGGGAGGGTCAGGAGATGGATGGAGGGAACAAGGGATCACAGGAGGGTACAGGGAGGATCAGGAAAGGTCTCTCAGCTCCAGTGACCCCTCCCAGCTAAGCCCTGAGTGGGGTGGGACCCTGTGGGAGAGCAGGGCTGGGTGTCCTGGGGGCTGCAGGAGAAATGCCAAGGACAGGGCAAACACACTTTTCTTCAGAGCCCCCAGGTTCCCAAGGGAAGGCAGGTCAGGGAGTTCTGGAGCACCTTACACCAGGAGTGATCCCATGGCAGCCCCAGGATCCTCCAGCACTGGGGCTCCTCTCCCAAAGCAGCTCCTGCAGCTGCCAGTGCTGGGGGCCAGCAGGGAACTGGGATGGACTGGGGGGTTCTGCCAGGGAGGTGGGTGCAGGATGGAGGGAATTTAGGGAAGAGGAAGAGGTGCTGGCTGAAGGGCTGAGATCCACTGAGGCCAAGGTGGTGGGTCCTGGTGGACACTGAATATGCCAGGCCAAAAAATCCCAGCTGATGGCTCAGGGTTCACTGGAGTCTGGTGTCCAGGGCAGGGAAGGGGCTGGGGCCCCAGGAGGGGCTGAGGGAGCTGGAAAGGGGCTCAGCCTGGAGAAAAGGAGGCTCAGGAGGGACCTTGTGGCTTGGTTTTGAGTCCCCATCCCTGGCAGTGCCCAAGGCCAGGCTGGGCAGGGCTGGGAGCAGCTGGGACAGTGGGAGGTGTCCCTGCCATGGCAGGGGGGGCACTGGGTGGGCTTTGAGGTTCCTCCAACTCAAACCATCCCAGGATTCTCTGTTTTTTTAAAAATACACTCAGGAAAGGCACCCACCATCCATCACCCACAGACCCACCCAATGCTCCCCCTTCCACCCCACCTTTGTCAGGAAAGAGCTCCAATGCAACATTTGTGCTTCTCACCTCCCACCCTCCCTGCTCAGCCCCTGCTCAGCAGCCACACACCAGAGGCTCTCTAGGCAAAACTCCTTTATTTTCCTTCTGCTTTAGAAACTCTTCGTACAGCTTAAGAAAAGAGGTTGCTTTTTTAAAGAAATGGAATCCCCATCCCAGGGGTGCTCCACCTACAGCACTGGGCACCCCCAGCTGGAGCCTGGCAGGGCACTGAAGGACTGGACCTGCTGTTCAGGGCTGCTGGGAGTGAGTTAACACTGCATCTAAACCTCATTCCCAAGCAGTGAGGCTGGAAGACACTTGGAGAGGCATCAGAAGCTGCAGCTGGTATCCACAGGGGTGCTGTTACACCATTCCCAAGTTTTGGCTTCTTGGGAATGGGGTTTTTACAGGAAATGGCACCAGTGTTTAAAATACCTGAACAAAGTCCCTAAAATGCTGCTCCCAGCAGAGATGAGGTCTGGCTGTGACCCCACCTGCCCTGATCCAGCCCTGTGGGGCTGAAATCCCCTGGCATTTTTCCCCAGGGATGTGGAATGTTTTGCTGTCAGGCTCTCCTTGCACAGGAGTCCAAGGAACCCTCTGGCCCCACATCCCACTCCAAACACTCCCCACTGAGGAGACCCCAGCACTGCTGCTGAACCAGTTCTGACTCATCTTGAGACAAAATTGTCACCAGTACTTTCATCTGGGAAGCTCTGCAGGCAGGAGGGAAAGGTGAATCCAGGTTCTCAAGGATCAGGATGCTCCAGGTGGATGGATGCAGAGCTGCTCAGCCCAGAGCAGAGTGCTGAAGGGCAGGGGCCACCCAGCCTCAGCAGCCCGAGACGTGCTGTGCCTTGCTCCTCCTGTGGAATCTCACCTGCAGGGGGTCAAAGCCCCCCTCCCCAGCCCCAAAGAGGGCCCAGGCAGGAGTCCTGGCCGTGTACTCGGCTGCTGAGAAGCTCCTGCAGCCACCACTCTGCTCGTGCTCCTGCACCAGCTCCTGGAAACGGCCAAAGTCAATCCAGGTCCTCCACTGGCCATCCACCTGGAACTGCACACAGCAACAGTGAGGGGCAGGGGGCCAGGGGAGCCAGGGGGGGCCAGGGGGGGCCAGGGGTAGCCAGGGAGAGCCAGGGGGGCCAGGGGGAGCCAGGGGGGCCAGGGGGAGCCAGGGGGAGCCAGGGGGTGCCAGGAGAGCCAGGGGGTGCCAGGGGGAGCCAGGGGGTGCCAGGGGGAGCCAGGGGGGCCAGGGGGAGCCAGGGGGAGCCAGGGGGTGCCAGGAGAGCCAGGGGGTGCCAGGGGGAGCCAGGGGGAGCCAGGGGAGCCAGGGGGAGCCAGGGGGAGCCAGGGGGTGCCAGGGGGGCCAGGGGGTGCCAGGGGGTGCCAGGGAGCACCAGCCCAGGCCATGCTAGGGATGAGCTCGGATCCCCAGCTGGTGTTTCTCTCATTTTGCACCACAAGGTGCAGGTGAAGCCACCCAGAGGCTCCTGCAGGACAGAGCTTTAACAGGAGAACAGAAGGAACTCAGGTGCATAAACAGCCAGAGCCAGCAGGGAACTGATTCTCCACCTCTGCTCCATCCTTGTGAGACCCCCCTGCAGAGCTGCTCCCAGCTCTGGAATTCTCAGCCCTGGAACAACTTCATCCTGCTGGAGTGAGCCCAGAGGAGCCCCTCTGCTCTGCAGCCAGGCTGGGAGAGCTGGGGGTGCTGCCCTGGAGAGGAGAAGCTCCAGGGAGAGCTCAGAGCCTCTCCCAGGGCATAAAGGGGCTCCAGGAGAGCTGGAGAGGGACTGGGGACAGGGATGGAGGGACAGGACACAGGGAATGGCTCCCACTGCCAGAGGGCAGGGCTGGGTGGGATTTTGGGCAGGAATTGTCCCTGTGAGGGTGGGCAGGGCTGGCACAGGTGCCCAGAGCAGCTGTGGCTGCCCCTGGATCCCTGGCAGTGCCCAAGGCCAGGCTGGGCAGGGCTGGGAGCAGCTGGGACAGTGGGAGGTGTCCCTGCCATGGCAGGGGTGGCACTGGATGGGCTCGAAGGTCCTTTCCCATCCCAGGATCCTGTGGAATCTCCTTGAGGGCTGCACTGTTGGATGCTCTGCTGGAGCCTCCAAACTCCCCCACTTCAGCCCCACTGTCTAGGAGGGAGGCCCCTAAAATGCTTCCCAAAGCCTTCCCAGGCCTTCTGCTCTTGCCCTTGCCCCTGCCAAGGGAATCCGTGGTGTGGGGAGCTGGGACAGCCTCAGAGACAGGTGTGGATTTGGGGCCACACCAGGTGCCCCTCCAGGAGGGACCTTGCCAAGGTCACCCAGCCCCAGGTGTGGGACTGTGAGGGCAGCCCAGCCTGGGACAATGGGAGCAGCAGCAGAGCCACGTGCCAAGGGACTGGGATGGATTTGGGTGGCTGGACAGGGGCAGGAGGGCTGTGTTTGGGAATGGGGGAGGAGATGAAGAGCTTTAATGACACAAATCCTCTTTGCATGTGAAGAATGGCTCACTTTGACAAGCTGGAGCTGCATTTGTCTGCTCATGTAGCCCCAGCCTTGGCTGAAGCCTCAATTAGGATTTATCTCAGCTAAGAGCTTATTACACATTTCATCCAAAAAAAGAGGGAAAACAGACTGGCTCCTTGGTTATTGTGGATTTTTTCCCCCCCAAACTTGATGGCTGTGCCTTTCAAATGGCACTTGACTTTGTGCCCAAGAGCTAAAAGCTTTTTTGGTTGGGAAAACTGCTGACACCCTGAAATTCTGCACTCAGCCATGGCTGATGCTCCTCCACCCCTGCCCATGGAATTACAGCTCGTCCCTGCTGGAGCCAGAGCCAGGGGGGACACTGCAGAGTCACAGCACTGGGAACCAGTCCTGCCATAAGTCAAGGTGCCAAGGTGGGGATGTGTGTGAGGCCAGCACAAAAGCAATGGCACAGACATGGTGTCACCTGCAAAGCACAAATCCTGATCCCAGAGAGGACCTGGGCTCTGCAAAGCTGAGCTCCCCCAGGGGTGGGGAGGTGGGAGGTGACAATGTCACAGCTCAAACTCTGCTCCCTCCAGGTTTGATCCATCTACAAGGGCAAACCCCAAACCAGAGGATCCAGTAAAGCATTTAAGGCACAAGGGGGAATGACTTCCCACTGCCAGAGGGCTGGGTGGGATATTGGGAGAGAATTCTCCCTGGTGAGGGTGGGGAGGGGCTGGGATGGAATTCTCAGAGCAGCTGTGGCTGCCCCTGGAAGTCTCCAAGGCCAGGCTGGATGGAGCTGGGACACTGGAAGGAGGGGTGACACTTGATGGGCTTTGAGGTCCCTTCCCACCCAACCCACTCCCTGATCCTGTGACCCCACTCCCACCAGAACAACCAACCTGGGTTCCATTCCAAAGCAGATCAATCAATAATTACCATTTTTAGTGCAGTGGCAGCACAGCCCATGAAGTAGAACACAGAGGGACAGGTGTGTCATGGGGAGAAATGGCTCCTGCTGAGGAGTAAATCCCAAACCCAGAGCAGGGAAGTACAGCCTGCCCACGAGATTCCCAATGGGACTGAACAATGGGATTGTTCCACCACTAACAAAAGACTGAAGGCTCAAAGCAGCTTCACAGCGTCCATGTAACAGGTGAGCCAACCCTAAACACCCCTGGGGTCCCAGCCTAATGTGGGCAGGTGTTTTAGGGAATTGGTCACTGCCTCTGGAGCCCTTCAGGGTGATGAATACATCACAAGAGAAATGGCTGAGACCCCTCCCTGGTTCTTCTCTAAGCTGGAATCACAGAGTGTCACAGCTCCTTCAGCTGGCCCTGGGCTGGGCTGGAAGGGGAAATCCTCCCTCCCTGAGGGCTCTGCTCAGCCCTGGGTGACCCAGGAGCCTGTCCCTGGAGCTCCTGGAGCCCCTTAGCTCTGGTCCCCAGGGTCCCACCACCCACTGCTCCCCACAGGTGTGGCATGGATGCACAGCAAGGAAAACCCTGAAGGAATCCTCCAGGGCAAGGAGCACTGCTCCAGGCAGGCATTAATGATGGGGTACAAGAGGCACAGGAATGAGGGGAAAATTTAAATCCCAGGCTGGAGGAGCACAGAGGGTCCCTGGTGCCACCTCCCTGCTCAGGCAGGGCCATCCCAGAGCACAGGGCACAGCACTGTGTCCATGTGGCTCTGGAATATCCCTGCTGAGGGACACTCCAGCCCCTCCCTGGGCACCTGCTCAGGGCTGGGCACTGCCCAGGGCACAAGTTGTGCCTCCTGTGCAGGGGCAGCTGCTGGGCTCAGTCCCTGCCCGTGGCTCTGGTGCCACTGCTGGGCCCTGGAGCAGAGCCTGGGCCCTGCTCTGCCCCTCCCTGCACACAGGGACACCCAGGGCTGAGGGTCCCTCTCAGCTGGGGCTCCTCTCCAGCCTGAGCAGCCCCAGCTCCCTCAGCCTTTCCTGGGCACTGAGATGCTCCAGGCCCTCCTCATCCTCACAGCCCGTGCTGGCCCTGCTGCAGGAGCTCCCTGTGCCTGCTGTGCTGAGGATCCAGAGCTGGCACAGCACTGCAGAGCTGCCCCAGCCTGGGACCCACCCTGACCTGCTGGGTCAGGACAGCTAACCCATTAACCATGCACTAACCCCAGGACACCACTGCCCCCAGGGCTCTCTGCTGACCAGGGACAGCTCCTTGTCCCCAGGCCCCCCAGCACAGCAGCAGAGCTGCAACAGCCCCAGGAGAGGTGCCAAGGGACAGAGGCACTGCCAGGGACTGGGCTGACCTGGGACCTCACAGAGCCCTGAGCCAAACTGGGAGAGATCCATGTACCCACAGAGAGATCCACACATCCAGACTGGGATATATCCATATATCCAGACTGGGATAGCTCCATATATCCAAACTGGGATAGCTCCATATATCCAGACTGGGATATATCCACACATCAAGACTGGGATATATCCATACATCCAGACTGGGATATATCCATACATCCAGACTGGGATATATCCATGTAACCAGACTGGGATAGCTCCATATATCCAGACTGGGATATATCCATATATCCAAACTGGGATATATCCATGTAACCAGACTGGGATAGCTCCATATATCCAGACTGGGATATATCCATATATCCAGACTGGGATAGCTCCATACATCCAGACTGGGATAGCTCCATACATCCAAGCTGGGATATATCCACATATCCAATCAGAAACTGGCATTAAATGGAGAGCCAGGTTCCCTGGAAGCATTTCCAGAGCCTGGCTGAGCCCTCCCTTTGCTCCTGAACTCAGGACAATCCTATCACTTCTCTTTGGCAGCTGTACTCACTGCAGCAGGGGCAGCTCCTGTCCCCCAAATCCATCAACATGAAGAGCCATGCTCCAGATTTCTTCTCTTATCAACACATTTGCAGAAGCAGTTTTGGGGATGGGAACATGTACACAGATTGAGGACAGTCCAGGAGGACCATGCACTACATTGCCCCAGACATGAGCACTGCTGAGAAATAATCCCAGCTGTATCCAACAGGATAAAATATGGGAGAGAGGCTGGGATGTGACACAGGGAACGCTGAGGAATGAAAGGCAGCTAAAACCAATTAGTTTGTCCTACCAAGGGTAATGCATTTCCTTCAGAGCCAACCATGCTGGCACAAGGAGGCTCCTCCTGAGCCACTCACTCCAGCCCTGCAGCACCAGCATCCAGAGGATCTTCAGGGAAGGGCTGAACAGCAGAGGACAGAGTGGAGCAGAAGAGGAGGAAGAGGAAGAAAAGGCTGTGGTGGCTCCTGCAGAGCCCATGCCCCCAGGGCTGGAAGCACAGGGTCCATCCCTGGTGGAGAACTCCCCTCAGAGCTGTGCTGCACCCCTGGGGAGCACAGGGGGACTGGGAGACACCCCAGAGCTCTGGTGAGAATCCCACACACAGTGGGGCTGGAAAACTCCTCCAGGATCAGTGAGTCCAACCATCCCCAGCACTGCCAGGGCCACCACTGCCCCATGTCCCCAAGTGCCACATCCACAGGGCTGTTAAACCCCTCCAGGCAGGGACACTAACCCTGCCCTGGGCTGCACAATCTTTCAGTGAGAGATTTCCCCAAAACCCACCCTGAGCCTCCCCTGGCCCAGCCTGAGGCCACTCCCTCTTGTCCTGTTAGGGATTTAAGGATACAAAGTCCTCAAATCCAACAAATTGATTTTCCCTGAAGGATGCATGGGATTTAATGGTTAAATCAGCAATCTTCAGAGTTTTAAAGACCATACACCAAAAATAACAATCAGCAGCCAGCAGGGGAACCAGCCCCATAAAAAAATCAAAGAACCCAAGCCAGAACAAACAAAACCTGCCCCTTCCAAACCAAACAAAAATAACCACAAAAAACAACCCCACAAAGCTCCCCTCAAAAGATAAACCCTCAAAATCACAATAAACAAAAATAAAACAAAAAAATGCCCTAGAAATCCAAATTCCCAAAACCAAACACCTTAAAACGAGAAAAAAAACCAAACCCAAATGAAATATCAGAAAAAAACCTCCAAATCCCCCCCCCCCCAAAAAACCTTGAACCAATACAAAAAAACATAAACCAAATAAAAAAGCTAACCAAACCCCAAACCAACAAAAAAAAACCCAAAATCCCCAAACCAGACTAAAACTCCTCCCAGCTGCTGGAATAACTCAGCATCAAGACACAGTGAGATCTATCAGTCTGAGAGATGGGAATATTCCCATGGATATATGGGAAGAGATGAATATGAAATACAAAAGGAGTATTTATATATAGTTTTTTATAGCTATTCAGAGAAGCCAGGATGGTTTGGGCTGGAAGGGACTTTAGGATTATCCCATTCCACCTCTGCCATGGGCAGGGACACCTTCCACTATCCCAGGCTCCAAACCTGGCCTTGGACACTTCCAAGGGCAGCCACAGCTTCTCTGGGCATAGGGAAGAATATTTTATGTATCTATATAAAAATACATAAAAACATATAAATAATGTACATTATATATATATATTCTTGTATATAAAAAGGATATATTTATACCTTCTAGAAAAGGTTCTACAGCAGAGAATACTATAGATAAATCCCCAAATAAATCCATCCCTCCAAGCTTTTACCCTGGCCACACCTGGCCATTAACCCCTACATCCCTGGATTTTCTTCTGCCATTTGGAATGTCCCTGGAGTGACCCGAGGCACCTGCAGAGCCCCAGGCAGAGGATGCCACATGGCCACACACGTGGGCTGTGCAGAGGGACAGGCAACACCCCTGAGCTGGGAGCACAGCTCCCTGTGGAATTACAGGAGGTGCCAGAGCAGAGGTGATGCTGTGCCCAGGTGGGACCAGGAATGAGATCCCACTCCAGGGATCTGCCAGCCCTGAGCCCTGTGCCCACCTGCAGCCCCTCCCCTGGGCACAGCATCCAAAATGCTCCTGGGAAAATGATCTGGGTGGCTCCACCCTGAGCTCCTCCCCTGCCCTCTGAGCCCATCCTGGGATACAGCAGCAGCTTTTCACTTTCCCACACCTGCCATCAAACACAGCACCCTCCCCACCTCCAGCACCTCCTCTCCAAGACAAACAACTCCCAGAATTATGACCCCCTTTCTCACCTCATCAAGGCTCACAATTATTTAAGCCTCCCTTTGTTTGACAGGGGAAGTGGCTGAACTGGAGTCACTCAGCAAAACAAGGAGAAATATTGGGAGCAATTACTCTGAACAGGGTCACAGTGCTTTGGCAAAAACCTGCAAACTTCTCCTTTTGAATTATTGTCCCAACCTCAGGCTTTAGGAAGGAATTGAGCTGGTTTTTACATTGCAGGTGAGGTAAGAGATGGGAATAATGGACTCTTAGGCAGGATTAGGTGGGATTTTGGGAAGGAATTGTTCTCTGTGAGGGTGGGCAGCCCTGGCACAGGGTGCCCAGAGCACATGGAATGCTCTGGAGATGGAATTCACTGCTCCCAGGGAACACCTCCAGAGGAGCTCATGGAATGCTCTGGAGATGGAATTCACTGCTCAGGATTCCCAAAGAGTGGGACAACCTGAACTGCCCTGAGCTGATCCCAGCAGTGCCACAGCCCATGGAGCCTGTGATGATCCCCCTGACCTGGGGGGCTATTCCAGGGGAAGGCAGATTTGGGGTTTTTAATCCCTGCCTGCTGCCGAGTGGAACAGCCCAGCTGCCCCTGGAGCCAGGGCTCACCCTTGCCAGGGATGGGACCGGGTCACTCCAGCACAATGGAGAGCTGCTTCCAACCACTGACACATCCAGCCACCTTCCTGCTGCCACGGGACAGGGAAAGGGAGAAAACCTTGGGGAATTCCAGCACTCCGTGCTCACACCTGCCCCAGGGGCTGCCTGGCTGCTGAGACACCTTGTGCACACCTGGGCTCCACCCTGTCCCTGCTCTGCTGCAGATCCCAGGTGCTCTGCCTCTCTGTGACCCTCTGCCTCCAGCTTGTTTTCCCTGTGATGCTGTCCCTGGATCTGGGATGCTGGATCACAAGGACTCTGAAGGACTGAGGCAGGAAGGAACTAAATGTGATGGACTCTTTGTCCCTGATCTACCCCTCATCAGGGGATGTGCAGCTGGGAGTGAAGTGCTTCCTCCTCCTCCCTAAATATAGCTGGGATGCTCAGCATGGGATGCTCAGCATGGAACAATCCAGTGCCTTTCCCTCAGCTCCAGAGCCTCCTGTGGGCACAGCCAGGACACACCTGAGCTCCATGGCACTGACACCAGGAGCAAAAGGCCAAGTCCCTCCTGGCTGGGACGATTCTGTGGCTGAAGGAGAGGGATGGGCACCTCTGGCCAGGCTGTTCCCTGTACCCAACACCTGCCCTGGAGATGCTGTGACAGCCCCAGTGCTGCAGCCACACAGAATCCCAGATTTGGGTGGAAAGGCACCTCAAAGCCCATCCAGTGCCACCCCTGCCATGGCAGGGACACCTCCCACTGTCCCAGCTGCTCCCAGCCCTGCCCAGCCTGGCCTTGGGCACTGCCAGGGATCCAGGGGCAGCCACAGCTGCTCTGGGCACCTGTGCCAGCCCTGCCCACCCTCACAGGGGAGTCTGGGTATGGGAAATGAACTCATTAAAGGCATGTCCCCAAAAGCCTCTCCCTTTGTGGATGCCAAGTGACCCTGCCATGCTGGAGAGCACAATGCTAGCCCAGACCACATCCAACAGGGAAAGAATGAATCCAGCTGGTGGGGCAAGGGAGGGCTGGAGCACACAGCTGCACCAGGAGGGAATGTCTGGATCCAGGAAGGGACACTCTCCTTGTGCAGTCGTTGCTTTAGGCTTACTTACTTAGGAGGGAGGTGGGTGTTGGTCCCTGCTCCCAGGGAACAAGTGACAAGACAAGAGGAAACAATCCCAAATTGTCAGCTTGGATATCAGGGAAGATTTCCTCACTGAAAGGGTGGTCAGTGCCCAGTTGCCCAGGGCAGGGGTGGAGTCCCCACACCTGGAAGTGTCCCAGAGATGTGTGGATGTGGCACCAGGGGACACAGGTGCTGTGGGTGGACAGCTGGACTCAATGATCCTGGAGAGCTTTTCCATCCAGTCCCAGGCCTGTCAGATTAATTAAGGCAGAAGGGGCTGATGGCAGCAGGGTGCTGAGCCCACCCTGTTCATGCCACCCTGTGAGCTGAGACCTCCAGACAGAGCAAGCACTGAACTCCAGGAGCATTCCCTGAGCTGTGCATCACTCAGTGACATGGCAATCAGCCCTGGGGTCACAGGGATGCTCCTGCTCTACCCCAGAACTCTGGCATCCCAGTGCTCAGCCTGGCTGAGGGCAGCAGCAGCACAATGGCCAGAAATTGGTGGTGTAAAACCCCAGAGAGCTGGGAAAACAACCACCTGCTCCGGGGGGGAAGGGTTAATGAACAAAATGGGCTGCAAGTGCCAGGAAGTGCTTTGGGACAAGGACAGGGTGGAACACAAAGCAAAATCCAGCAAATGGATGCATGGAAAGCAAATCCAGCACTGTGGGGCAGAGGGCTTTAGGCCAGAAATGACCAAGATATTGAATTTCCTTCAGAGAAATCCTCCCTGAGAGGCAGCTGCACCTCCCCCTTCTCAGGAGCCTGTTTGGGACTCTTGAGGGTGCACTGACTGTCCCAACCAGGTTTATGGGAATTACTCAAAAGCAAAGAGAATTACTCAAGAATTCAGCACTGTTGCTAGAGAATCAAAGAGGATGGAGCCCAAACATCAGGCAACTCTCAGAGAGAGCTGGGAACCAGGGGAAAGCTGGGAGAAGGATGCAGGAAGGGCAGAGAGGAGGAGCTCCCCCCAAGGGAGCCCTGGCTGTCCCTGGATCCCTGGCAGTGCCCAAGGCCAGGCTGGGCAGGGCTGGAGCAGCTGGGACAGTGGGAGGTGTCCCTGCCATGGCAGGGGTGGCACTGGGTGGGCTCTGGGGTCCCTCCCCACCCAAACCAGCCTGGGGTTCTGAGGAGCTGACACCCATCACCCCAAAGCTGTGGAAGTGCCAGAAGCTGGGGGATCCTCAGGGCAGGGGGAGCAGGGCACAGGGGCTGTTCTCTGGGAATGGTAGGTGGAAATCAAACATCTTGCTGAGGATTCAGTTTTTAGGACTTCCTGAACTCTGAGGTTGAAGTGGGACCCATCATCCCCTGAGTGCTGAGGGCTCCCACAAGCACCTCCTCTGTGACTGACATGCCAGAGAGCAGAACCCTCTGCTGGCCAGCTGGGAGGAGAGATCTGTGGGTGTGGGAAGAGACCTGCAGGCTGAATGGGAGATTTTTAGGACCCTGAAGGCCCCCAAGTGCTCCAGTTCCCATCTCAGCACCACCTTGTGACTTCCAGAGAGAGAAAACAACACCAGACACAAACCCTGCAGTTTGCTTTCCTAAAAATCCCTTTTCTCCCTAAACCCCTGCACTCAAGAGACTTCAGAGCTCAAGTCCTGAACTGTCACTCATCACAAGCAGGTGCCAATCACTGAGTCCCATCCATCTCAGGCAGCAGCTGCAGGATGAATTATTCCTGACATTCCCAGAATCATTCCTACAGGCTGGCATTCAATGGCAGCATTAAATTTATCAGAAGCATTGCTTGAACACCTCCAAACTCAGACCTAGGAAAACACAGTGAAATAAATCACATTTCTTAATGATTTTTATTACACTCTTCCTGCAACTCCTTAATTTTTTAAAGACCCCTTTGATTTTGTAATTACTCACTCCACTTTGATCAATCCCAGAGCACAGGTTTTCCTGCAAATAATAGGCACTGAGAGATTTTATTCTCCACTAGAGCCTGAAACTCAAAAATTAAACCCTAATAGAAATAAATTTATTTTTTATTAGCTATTTTAGCACCGAGGACAGATTGTTTCCCACAGACACATTCTGCTAATGGCTGTGGAAGGAGAAGCAGCTGCTGAATTCCTCCTGGGCAGGTACCAATTTATTCTCCTTGCTAATGGTGTTACTTAAATTCTGCCTCAAGAAGGTTTCTGCAATCTGTTTGTTTGCTTTCCTGGACCTTACAATGCAAAAGGAGATTTTGCTTTCTCAGGAACAGTTGCCAGTGGCAACAGCCAGGAGTGAGACTGTAAATAAAGCCAATTTAAGGTGAGATCAAACACAACCAGTGCCAGGGGTCCTGGGTTTCTCTGCTCCTTCCCAGCTGCTCCCTGTGCAGATTCCAGAGTAGATTTAGAATGAATATTCAGGAGAAATTCCTCCCTGTGAGGGTGGGCAGGGCTGGCACAGGGTGCCCAGAGCAGCTGTGGCTGCCCCTGGATCCCTGGCAGTGCCCAAGGCCAGGCTGGAGCAGCTGGGACAGTGGGAGGTGTCCCTGCCATGGAATGGGATGGGCTTTAAGGTCCTTCCCACCCAAAGCATTCCAGGAATCTACAACTTTATCAGGTGCCCAACTGGCACACTTATCTTTTTCTGCTGTCCTTCTATTAATCTCTTCTGCAGCTCAGAAAGCAATACATACTCATTATTTTTAATTTCCTGCATCCTTTAAAATGATTTTTTTTCAGCATTTCCCTTGTATTTTGTTTCATTTCCTTTCCAGTACGTGAAGAGGAGATGGTGACAAACCTTTCCAGCAGGACCTGCTGGAAGGGCTGATGGATTTAAACAGCAGCAGGGTCGATTTACACTGGATGTAAGGTAATATTTTTTATCATGAGGGTGGTGAGGCTGCTCAGAGCTGTCATGACAAAAAAAACATTGAGGGGCTGGAGCATGTCCAGGGCAGGGAACAGAGCTGGGAAGGGGCTGGAGCCCCAGGAGCAGCTGAGGAGCTGGAAAGGGGCTCAGCCTGGAGAAAAGGAGGCTCAGGAGGGACCTTGTGGCTCTGCACAACTCCCTGACAGGAGGGGACAGCCGGGGGGGTCGGGCTCTGCTCCAGGGAACAGGGACAGGAGGAGAGGGAACGGGCTCAGGCTGGGCAGGGGAGGCTCAGGGTGGATTTTGGGGAAATTCCTTCCAGGAAAGGGCTGTCCTGCCCTGGCACAGCTGCCCAGGGAGGTTTGGAGTCCCCATCCCTGGAAGGGTTTAACAGCCCTGTGAATGTGTCACCTGGGGACACTGGGCAGTGGTGGCTTTGGCAGTGCTGGGGGAGTGGCTGGGCTTTTCCAACCCAAATGATTCTGTGGTTCTCTGATTCAAATGTGCTTATTCTGCCTCTGGACCAACAGGAAAACAACAGAGCATCCTTTGGGTCCAAGTGGCATCCAGAGGTGTGAAGGGCTGCAATCCTGGGGCACAGCATGGATTCTCCTGGCCAGTGACTGGAGAAGCTTTGGAATGGGCAGGGGTGGAGTTCCTGCCTCTGGAGGGGTTTAACACAGGTGGCATGCGGGGTCAGCGGTGGCCTTGGCACTGCTAGGCTGGACAGGAAGCCCCCAGGCTGAACAAGTGCAGAAAAGGCTGGCAGCAGCAGGCAGGCAGGCAGGCAGTGCCCTCCCCTCCCTCCCCTCCCTCCCCTCGGTGGCAGGCTCACCTTGCAGTGGGCCAGCAGCAGGCAGGCAGTGCCCTCCCCTCCCCTCCCCTCCCTCCCCTCGGTGGCAGGCTCACCTTGCAGTGGGCCAGCAGCAGGCAGGCAGGCAGGCAGTGCCCTCCCCTCCCCTCCCTCCCCTCGGTGGCAGGCTCACCTTGCAGTGGGCCAGCAGCAGGCAGGCAGGCAGGCAGTGCCCTCCCCTCCCTCCCCTCCCCTCCCTCCCCTCGGTGGCAGGCTCACCTTGCAGTGGGCCAGCAGCAGGCAGGCAGGCAGGCAGTGCCCTCCCCTCCCCTCCCTCCCCTCGGTGGCAGGCTCACCTTGCAGTGGGCCAGCAGCAGGCAGTGCCCTCCCCTCCCTCCCCTCGGCGGCAGGCTCACCTTGCAGTGGGCCAGCAGCAGGCAGTTGGAGTGCTGGTGCTCGCAGGCGATGCCGTACTCCGGGAGCAGCCGCGCCAGCTCCCGCGCGAAGCTCAGCACCTCCCCGTGCCACGGCACGTTGGCCATGGTCAGGCTGCTGGCAGAGCTCTCCCCGCAGTATGTCACACCCTGGGGACACAGGGACAGCACAGTCAGCTCAGCCCTCCCAGCCCACAGCACACCCTGCAGTGCCAGCTCTGCCCCACCAGTCAGATCCCGTGGGAAGGTCACAGATTCAGAGATGGCACAAAAATGGGTCCCTCCTGCAGTGACACATCCCCAAAGTGTTGCAGTAATTATGTAAAGATGGACTGGACTGGCATCACCACCAGTCCTTTATCAGAAAAGTTTTGCGCCTTCTTGCAGTGAACTTCTTTCTGACAACTCTGACTCCTTCCCTCACAGGCAGCTCCACACAGCTCTGACTCCTTCTCTCCTCTATGACTGGCTAAACCCAACCTGTCCCTTTCCCAGCTAACCCTGTCTGTCCTCACACATCTTCTTACCTTATCTGTCCCTTGCATGGCTGCATGTCCCCCCCTCCTCACAGCACAGCCAGCAGCAAACTGCATCCCAAACTGCAGCACTCTGGTTCCCAAGCTCCAACTCAAACTGCAGCTAGTGGCCAGCAAAGCCAATCTAATCTGCCATGGCTGAGAGGAGATCACACAGCAGGTCCCAGGGCTGGTGACAACCCTGGTACTCGAAGGGCAAACACAAAGAGCTTTTCCTACAGACACCACCCAGCCCCTCTGCCCCTCTCTGTCTGCTTCCAGCCCCTCTGCCCTTCTCTGTGTGACTCCAGCCTCTCTGCTCTTGGGCTGAGCTCTTTTATTCCAGTCACAAAATCCCATCAAGCACCAGCCTTTACAACACAGTTTTATGGATGGTTGTGTCTGGCCTAGTCGTGGTTTTCCCCCTGGGAAGAACACCTGGACCTCCTTTCAATGGAATTTGCATCCAGGCTCACGTGTGGCATGGCCATGGCACCTGCTCCCAGCTGCCATCATGCTCCCAATCCCTGCTTTACCTGCATTTCCCTGGACATGGAATGTGCAGACACATCTTTGCCAACACTTTCAACCAGAGCACAGTGCACACACAGGGCAGCAGGAGCAACAGCCTGCTGCTGATTGGGAACTGTACAAGTTTTGGAAGCAATTACTTTCTCACCCATAAATTTATGAGGTACTCCCCCCATTAATCTGCCCAGGCAGCATAAGTCAGAGCCAGGCTGGAGGAAGACTGACAGGGCACAAGCCAGGGAGTGCTCACCAGGGATGTACATTCAGGCTTTTTTAGCCCAGCTCTGTAAGTCTGAACCCAGAGTTTAAACATCTTCGTTCTCTATTAGTCAGTGTTGTATCAGAGCAGCCAGCCATGCAAATCAGGGGTTTGGATCCCCAAAGTTCAGCTGGAGACACACAGCAATATTCTCCCCACACTCATTATCCAGATTATGATTTGAGCAGCATGAAAAATGTATGAGTATAGAGGGGGGAAATTCTTCAGAAGCTCCAACATGATTCATGCTCTCAGTAAACTACAAAGATATCGTTTACAAGCAAAGGAAGCACAGAGGCAAATGGAATAAATGAGTGCTTGGCTGGCTGATTAATTCCCAGCACAAATCAATGGGAATCAGCTTCCAGCACACCGAAGGAAAGCAGCTTTCAACTTCCCCAACTTCTTCAAACTGGAGTTAATTAACAGCTGATAGCACTTAAACCCATGTGGAGTTGATGAGGGCGGTCACGTTCTGCTGTGCAGTAATACATGAAGACAGTTATTAAGACATCAAGAATTAAAAAGGAAAGGATCCCATTGTTCACCCAGAGCTGCTCCCCAACCTCCCTGCAGCAGGAACAGCAACGATGCTGCCTCTTAATTACCTGCTTAATAAGGGTGCTTTGAGCAGCCTAATCCACAGAGCTCTGGCCAAGTCCCTTGAAATGCAGAAGCCTTTGAAAAGCATCCCAGCTCTTGGTGGTTCTGCCAGGATGAATCCAGAGCAACTGTGCTGGGCACGCTCTGGATTTTACAGAATCACAGAATCATGGAATAGTTTGGGGTGGAAGGGACCTTAGAGCCCATGGCAGGGACACCTCCCACTGTCCCAGCTGCTCCCAGCCCTGCCCAGCCTGGCCTTGGGCACTGCCAGGGATCCAGGGGCAGCCACAGCTGCTCTGGGCACCCTGTGCCAGCCCTGCCCACCCTCACAGGGACAATTCCTGCCCAAAATCCAACCTAAATCCACCCTCTGTCAGTTTGCTCCCATTCCCTGTGTCCAGTCTCTTCATCCCTTGTCCCCAGTCTCTCTCCATCTTTCCTGGAGCCCCTTCAGGCCCTGCAAGGTCACCCTGAGCTCACCCCAAAGCTTCTCCTCTCCAGCTGAACACCCCCAGCTCTCCCAGCAGAGCTGCTCCATCCTCTGCTCATCCTGGAGCCTCCTCTGGGCTCCTCCAGCAGCTCCAGCTCTGCCTGTGCTGGGCCAGGGCTGATTTTCAGCTGTAATGGAGCTGAGTGAGCACAAGTGGATTGGTCAGAGCCCTGTGCAGGATGGCTGCTGGTGCTGTGGCAAGCACAGGAAGCACATTCCTGCCCCAGGACCTGGCTCCTGCCCCAGGACCTGGCTCCTACCCTGGGATGAAGGCAGCCAGCACTCCTTTCAATCCCCAGGGCTCTGAAGGAAACAACTACAGCTGACAGTGCTTTGTTCCTCCATTCATACTCCAGACTTCCCAATTTAATTACTGAACAAAACAATTCTCTTCACTCCAAGCCCACAAATTATAAATTTAATTGAGGCTGGTGCGAATTAAGAGAGAACAAAGTGTGGGCCAAGCTGCTGAGTGACAGAGACACTGTTTAAAATCTGGGGCAGCCATGACCCCAGACAAATACAAAAAGCCTCAATGCCATGTTGATTGCAGTCTGCAATGAAAACACTCCTGAGCTGAGCAGCAGCACTCCCCAAATTACAGCCACAAGGCCTCACACACGTCTGCTCCTGCTGCAGAGGATTCAGCCAGGATTCAGCTCCTTGACTGCTTTTAATCATCACTTTCAAGCTGATTTAGCACATGCCATCAGTCCTGTGTGTCATTTCAGTCTGCAGGGAGGGCTGGAGATGGTTGGGTGTGCAGCACAGCCCCAGCATTTCCCAGCAGCTCTCCAGACCCCCACACCGGTGGCTGAGGGCCCAGCAGTGCTGCACTGCCTGGAAATCTGCAGGGATTCCCTGGAAGTGGAAGCAGCTCCTCCTGGGAAAGCTGAACTCAAACACAGCACCCAGCCTTTCACCAGCCCTCCAGATGAGCTGGATGGGGATGGAGAGAGGAGCTGAATCACCCCCTCTGCTCCAGAGTCACAACATGGAATTATCCTGGTGGAAAAGTCCTCCAGGACCACCAGCCCGACCCCCCTGGCTGCCCCCTCCTGTCAGGGAGTTGTGCAGAGCCACAAGGTCCCTCCTGAGCCTCCTTTTCTCCAGGCTGAGCCCCTTTCCCAGACCCTCAGCTGCTCCTGGGGCTCCAGCCCCTTCCCTGGACACAAAAATGCTGCACATCAAACAGACCTCTGGATTTCAGAACCCAAAGAGGGTAATATGGTTCCAGATCTTAAATACAACCATCAGCTATGTGACAGTGACATGCTGGCATTAGAACAGATTAAGGCAATAAATCAATTTGATGCATTTTAAGTGTCTGAGTCTCCCTTTACTATTGGCTTAAGTGGGAGAATGGGGTCCCACAGAGTTACAGCACTGTGAGGCACTCATGGAAATGAGAACAAGGATTAAGCCCTGCAGAATCAAAATCTCTCTCCATCCACCCCGTGAGCCTCTCTCTGGAACAACACTGGATTAGCTCCCTTCATCTGAAAGGGATGTCATTTATCCCAAGTCTTCAACCAGAAAATCCCCAGGCTCAGCCCCATTTTCGGGCAGAGCTTTGCAGAATCTCCTCATCACTGTTTGTGGGTTGGCTTTGAGCACCACCTGGTCCTTGGCTTTATACCCTGGCACACTGAGGGGATGGAGAAAAGAATGATGAGGCCTGTCCTCATCCCAAATGTGCTTCGTTCTCAAAGGAACACAAAAAATGACTTTTAATCAAAAATGTCAAGTTTTTTGGGGAAAATGACCAAGCCCCAAATGCTGTGTGGCCACCACAGTGTGAGGCTGGATCTTCAGTGCCACCATCCCACTGCTGGATTCTGGGCATGTCACCCAGCTCTCAGGGGAGCTGTGTTCAGGGCTCACAGAACAGGGCTCAGAGATCCATGAAAACACCTGTCCCACTCATACAAACTGGGTTCAGAGATCCATGAAAACACCTGTCCCAGCTCACACAAACTGGGCTCAGAGATCCATGAAAACACCTGTCCCAGCTCACACAAACTGGGTTCAGAGATCCAGATAAATCCCTGTCCCAGCTCACACAAACTGGGTTCAGAGATCCATGAAAACACCTGTCCCAGCTCACACAAACTGGGCTCAGAGATCCATGAATATCCCTGTCCCAGCTCACACAAACTGGATTCAGAGATCCATGAATATCCCTGTCCCACTCACACAAACTGGGCTCAGAGATCCATGAATATCCCTGTCCCAGCTCACACAAACTGGATTCAGAGATCCATGAATATCCCTGTCCCAGCTCATACAAACTGGGTTCAGAGATCCATGAAAACACCTGTCCCAGCTCACACAAACTGGGCTCAGAGATCCATCAATATCCCAGTCCCACTCATACAAACTGGGCTCAGAGATCCAGATAAATCCCTGTCCCAGCTCACAGAAACTGGGCTCAGAGATCCATCAATATCCCTGTCCTGGGAGCATCTGCACAGCCAGGGAGACACCAGGAAGGTGGAAAACAGAGGGATTTTCCCCAAACCAAACTCCAAACCCGAGCTGAGATGAAGCTCCCAACTTCAACAGCACACCTAGAGAGAAATACTCTCCATGCTGAGAGAAGGTATCAAACCTTCACAGCAAAATCCAGGCTGTTTCTTCATAGCAGCAGTAAAAAAAGGTTGAAAAATAAAATAAGAATAACTGAAAGAAAGTTTAAAAAATTAAAAGAGAGAAGGAAAAGAGAAAAGAAAAAGGAGAGTCCAGGAGTAACAGAGTTGCACAAACACAGTTGAGGGAGCTGAGCTGCTCTGCAGGAGCTGCTGGGTGAAAATGCACAGAGCACTTGGGAAAGTGTCTTTTTTACAAGTTTGTAACTTTTTTTAAAGTCTCTATTTACCAGAATGATAAAGCTCCTCTCACCCTGCTGTATCTCACATATCCTGCTGGCAGCCCTCAAATCCAGCCAAACACAACCACAGCACTGAACCTTTCACCTTTCCTCTGGCAAAATTTGAGATCAGGATGGGAAGAATCCTACCCCAAACTACCAGCTTAACCTGGAATATTTTGTTTCAACTGTTAGTTGATATAAAGAAGGAATATCTATTTTCCTTTGTTTTCATGGAAATACAAAAGAAGGCCAGAGAGTGATGATTCTCTTGGGCAGAAATTGAGGCTGGCTGGTACAAAGTTTGGTTTGTGGCACAGGGAAACCCAAAGGCACACATAGGACACTAGGAAACATTACCTCAATGGTAATTAATTATTATTCACTAATATTAAAAGCAAGAGAGGATTTTTTAATGCATCCCTTTAGAAGAATTTTACTCACTCAGAAAGTTTAGACGAAAGGCAGGGGGGAAATGGGGACAAAACAATGAAAAATACTGCTGGAAAAATGAAAACAGCTGCATGCAGCTCACCTTGACCTCAATGAAGTCTGGTTTCCCAATGGAGATCAGGTCAGCATAAGCCTTGACTTCATCCACGTTCCAGGCTTTCACCAGGGTCAGCCTATAAACAGTGCGTTGTTGCTGGAATAAAGGAGAAATCCCAGTGACATCCCATCCTGACCAGGAATAAAAGAGAAATCCTAGTGACATCCCATCCTGACCAGGAATAAAAGAGAAATCCCAGTGACATCCCATCCTGAACAGGAATAAAGGAGAAATCCCACTGACAACCCATCCTGACCAGGAATAAAAGAGAAATCCCAGTGACATCCCATCCTGACCAGGAATAAAGGAGAAATCCCATTGACATCCCATTCTGACCCAGGAATTAATGAGAAATCCCAGTGACATCCCATCCTGACCAGGAATAAAGGAGAAATCCCACTGACATCCCATCCTGACCAGGAATAAAGGACAAATCCCACTGACATCCCATCCTGACCAGGAATAAAGGAGAAATCCTAGTGACATCCCATCCTGACCAGGAATAAAGGAGAAATCCCACTGACATCCCATCCTGACCAGGAATAAAGGACAAATCCCACTGACATCCCATCCTGACCAGGAATAAAGGAGAAATCCCAGTGACATCCCATCCTGACCAGGAATAAAGGACAAATCCCACTGACATCCCATCCTGACCCAGGAATAAAGGACAAATCCCAGTGACATCCCATCCTGACCAGGAATAAAGGACAAATCCCATTGATATCCCATTCTGACCCAGGAATAAAGGAGAAATCCCAGTGACATCCCATTCTGACCCAGGGAAGATATTCCAGCCTTGCACACAGATTCAAACAGGAGAAAGAAATAAATTCATTCTTGCATTCCAAGAACTCAGAGATTGAAGCAAACCAGCCCCAAGCCTGTCCCTTCAGGAAATCTGCTCTGCAGTCCCTGGGCTGAGGCACCTCCCTCTGCCAGACCCCCATCCCAGGGACTCTGTTTGTACAGGAGTTTAACTTCATGGCAAAACAAGCAGGAAATGTCTCTTGGATTTGCTTCCCCAAAGGAGAATGCTTTGATTCCCCATCAGTCACAGGTGTTTTAGTGCCTCCAGCTGGGTCCTCAGCACTGGGGACTCTCACATGGAATGATTTATGTTGGAAAAGCCTTCAAGATATCATGTCCAGCCTTGACCCAGCACTGCCAAGGCCACCTCTGAGCCCTGTCCCCAAGTGCCACATCCACAGGGCTGTTAAATCCCCCCAGCACCTCCCTGCACAGCCTGTTTCTGGGTTTGACAACCCTTCCATGAAAAATTTCCCCCAAAATCCACCCTGAGCCTCCCCTGCCCAGCCTGAGCCCGTTCCCTCTCCTCCTGTCCCTGTTCCCTGGAGCAGATCCTGACCCCCCCAGCTGTCCCCTCCTGGCAGGGAGTTGTGGAGAAGGTTCCCAGACCAAACTTCCTCCTGGGAGGTGCAGACAGCACTCCCAGAACTTCTCTGCTTGGAGTTATTCTGATTTGCCCTCTAAGGGCTGCCCTCCAAAGGAGTCAGCAGTGACAAAAGGCCTCTCAACACAAGCACTTGGCCATGGAACAAATCCACTCCTCACATCCGCTTGTTTCCATCCTTCCCCTCCCCTGCATCCTCTACTGATGTTTTATTTCACTTATTTTTGGAATTTATTTTTATTTATAGAGCAATTTTGCAGCAAATCTGCAGTTTGGATTAACCCCTTTGCTGTCCCTGCACACTGTGGAAATGTTAATGCTGATCCCCAGTGTGGGCACAGGGCAGGGATTGGGATTCTGTCCCTGTGCTCAGGTGAGACCCCACCTGCAGAGCTGCCCCAGCCCTGGCCCAGCACAGGCAGAGCTGGAGCTGCTGGAGGAGCCCAGAGAAGGCTCCAGGATGAGCAGAGGATGGAGCAGCTCTGCTGGGAGAGCTGGGGGTGTTCAGCTGGAGAGGAGAAGCTTTGGGGTGAGCTCAGGGTGACCTTGCAGGGCCTGAAGGAGCTCCAGGAAAGATGGAGAGAGACTGGGGACAAAGGATGGAGGGACAGGATCAGGAGGAAGGAATTCCTCCTGTGAGGGTGGGGAGGCCCTGGCACAGGGTGCCCAGAAAAGCAACATTTTAGTCCTTCAGAGCCTCTGACTGCCACGTCAGAATTCTGCCCTCTGCATAAAAATCAAGGTATCACTCACCTACCACTCATTCCTGTGTGTTCCACAGGGGGAAAAGTCATTTCTACACCATTTGCTATGGAAACCTTCCAGAAAGGAAGAAGAAGAAATAACTAAAGGAGAAACAAATGAACACCAGGAGCATCTTCTTCCAAATATGTCAAGAACTAAAGCAGCTGACCTCTACCCATGGCATTTAAGCAGTTATTTAAAGAACAAGAAATTCTTGTGATTTGAATGGATTGGCAAAAGAAAGGTCAAGAGACAAGTAGGAAATCAACTGTTAATTACTGAAGAGAGCAGAACAGTAGAGGAGCTAATACAGAAAAATAAACATGGTGTTTGACATAACAGGAAAAAGATCTAAGGAGGAAAACCTGCAGTGCACACACCCTGTCAGTCCTGTGGAATGATCAGACACCAATTAATGAGAACTGGTTCCCCAAAGGGCAGCTCCCAGTGGGGAACAAGTGCAGCAGCTTCAAGGCACCAGTAAATACCAGTTTATATTTAACACAACTGGTCCTGTTTCACAGCAGCCCCAGCAAGGGCAGCATATCCTCCCAGGCAGGGAAGTGTGGCTGTCTCCCATTTAAATCTCATTTTACTACTCTCCAATTCACATCCCAGCTCATTTAGAAGTTTAAGGTCAAGGACTTCATAAAACTAAATGTGCTGTGAGTGAATTTAAAGGGCTTCTCCCCCTGGGGCAACAGTGACAAGGAGTAACTGCAGCCTCTGTGTGTGCACCTGAACTATCCCAAAACCTGCACAAACTCACCGTGGCTGGGCAGGGAAAGCAGGGACTGAAACTCTGCCACAGGCAGACAGCAAACAGGTAGAAAAATCAGAAATTAATCTGGAGAAGCCTCCTTCCAGAGGGCAACATCTCTGCAGTGCTGTTGAGCAGAGAAACACTGGCAGAAGGCACAGATCAAAATGAGTAATATCCCAAAACGTTATCTGGGAGCAATCCTTGCAGACTGCCAGCAGCACAAAAAGCCAGCCTGCTTTATTCATGGATTATTTGTATTTGTTGTAAAATAGGGCCCCAGGAGATCCTCTCATAAGCACAGCAAAACAAGAAGTAAAGAGCTTAAGCTGTGAGAATGTAACGATCTAAAGCATCAGGATATAAAGGCAGCCAGGATGCTCCACACTCAGGGTTTCCAGGAAAAGCAGCTGCTGCACTCCAGCCATGAGGAGGAGACACAGGAAGAGGAGTCAGGGTCAGAACAGCCCTTCAGATGGGTGGCACTGAAGGTGTGGGTTTATCTCTGTGCACAGACCAGCCTGGCAGGGAGGGGCAGTCCAGGGGTCCCAAAAATGCAACTCAGTGGGGGGGGATCCAGCTCAGCCTTCTGAGGGCAGAACGAGCCAGGGGAACCCCAAACCTTTCCTTTTGGGCAAAATCCTTCCAGGCCACCCCAGGAAGCACTGCAGCCCTTCAGTGTCAGGACAGGACACCAGGGAAACACAGACTGACCAGGCCTAGGGCAGGATCCTGAGGATAAAGAATCCTTCCAGTGGGGGGATCTGAGATCCTGCTCTCAGCACACCAGGGAATGGGAACAGCCCTGAGGCTGCCAGAGCTCCAGAGCTGCCAGGGATGCACAGGGAGGGACTGTTGGGGTGTCTGTGCAGGGCCAGGGGCAGGGCTGGATGATCCTTGTGGGTCCTTCCAGCTCAGGACATTCGAATGAGACAGCTCCAAGGGACAGCTCCAAGGGACAGCTCCAAGGGACAGCTCCAAGGGACAGCTCCATGGGACAGCTCCATGGGACAGCTCCAAGGGACAGGTCACAAGGGACAGCTCCATGGGACAGGTCACAAGGGACAGCTCCATGGGACAGCTCCATGGGACAGCTCCAGGGGACAGGTCACAAGGGACAGCTCCATGGGACAGCTCCATGGGACAGCTCCAGGGGACAGGTCACAAGGGACAGCTCCATGGGACAGCTCCATGGGACAGCTCCAGGGGACAGGTCACAAGGGACAGCTCCAAGGGACAGCTCCAGGGGACAGGTCACAAGGGACAGCTCCAGGGGACAGCTCCATGGGACAGTTCCAGGGGACAGCTCCATGGGACAGCTCCCAGGGGACAGCTCCATGGGACAGCTCCAGGGGACAGTTCCAGGGGACAGCTCTAAGGGACAGCTCCCAGTGGACAGTTCCAGGGGACAGCTCCATGGGACAGCTCCAGGGGACAGCTCCATGGGACAGTTCCAGGGGACAGCTCCATGGGACAGCTCCCAGGGGACAGCTCCATGGGACAGCTCCAGGGGACAGTTCCAGGGGACAGCTCTAAGGGACAGCTCCCAGTGGACAGTTCCAGGGGACAGCTCCATGGGACAGCTCCAGGGGACAGCTCCAGGGGACAGCTCCAGGGGACTCTGCTCAGTGCCCAGGCCAGAGCACAGGGCAGCACTGACTCTGGGTCCTGTTCCAAGGCAGGGACACTGTCCCTGGAAGCCATCCTGACATCCTGCCAGGCCTGTCACATGTACCAATGGGTCCCTGCTTTGCTGCTGGCCCAGCCCCAGCCTGAGCCCAGGACTCCTCCAGAGAGGACTCACTTTGACAAAGTGCTCCCCTTCCACTCCAATAACCACGAGGGATTGGGCCTGCTTCTTTTTTATAATTTATTTTCAATTCCTTCCTCCTCAACATTCATCTTTTGCTAGATCAAATGTAACTATTCTTCATGACACAGCCCAGGTGTAATGTCAGGAGGAAGAAGGAAGGGGGAACACATCACCTGCAAAGAGCAGGATGCTGGAGGGACAGGGGCTTGGCTGGGGCAGGGGAGCAGCTCATTTCTCCAAGAGGGGCAGGAGAAGATCTCCCCTCTCCAAGGGGAGCAAGGAAGCATCTCCAAGGTCCTCACCTTGGATCCTGTCACTGAACTCACTGTTTTGTTCAGGCAGAGTAACAATGTTCCCCTGTTCAGAACTAAATAGAAATAAATCCAGACTTTTGTTTCAGCTGCTGGCTTAGGCTCAGGTATCCTGAACACTTACATGCATTTCTTAGGTACAGATAAAATTATTTTCTTGCCATTTCATCCACAGACTCCTCCACAGAAATCCCTATTTTTGAAGCTAATTAATCTCAACATTCTCAACAGAAACACAGCACAGCTGGATGAAAAAATCACTCTTGGGGGGAGGAAATGACAGTGCAAACTCTAAACAGAACCTGCCCTTTGTTTCACACAACTTCACACCCCTCTGCCAGCACTGGATGAGGAGCAGCAACCACTTCAAAGGCAGCTCCTTTCATCAGAATTTTCTTCCTGTCTTCAAGGAAAGGCTCCACTTGCAAATTCCCTTCATGACACATTCTCAGAGCTTCTGAGCTGGCAGGAGCTGCTGTGATGGTGGCACAAGCCAGTCCAAGAAGGGGTGGTGAGTGCAGCCTGAGCCTGTCCCCTTCCCCGGGTTATGCCACGGCTCCTGAGCGAGCCAGGGCTCAATAAAGACATCAAAGCAATTTCCACACTTGGAAAGGACTTGGCACAGGGATATGGATCAGGAAAAAAAGCCCCTGCAGCCAAAATCTCTTCCCCACAATCAGGAAGAAGTTGCTTTATGCAGAAAGCTCACCAGGAAGGAAAGATCCAAAACATTGCCCGAGGAAATCTCAGATCCCAACACCCCCAGATTGCACAGCTTTCCAAAGCCTTGCAGCTCAGCCCAGAGACAGAGCCCCTCTAAAGGACTGGAGGTCACTCCTGCCTCTCCCAGGAGCTCTGCAGATCACAGAATCCTGGAATGATTTTGGGTTGGGGGGATGTTAAAGTGCATCCAGTGCCACCCCTGTCATGGCAGGGACACCTCCCACTGTCCCAGCTGCTCCCAGCCCTGCCCAGCCTGGCCTTGGGCACTGCCAGGGATCCAGGGGCAGCCACAGCTGCTCTGGGCACCCTGTGCCAGCCCTGCCCACCCTCACAGGGACAATTCCTGCCCAATATCCCACCCATCCCTGCCCTCTGGCAGTGGGAGCCATTCCCTGTGTCCTGTCCCTCCATCCCTGTCCCCAGTCCCTTTCCAGCTCTCCTGGAGCCCCTGGCCCCCTTTAGCCCCTTTATGCCCTGGAAGGGCTCTGAGCTCTCCCTGGAGCCTTCTCTTCCCCAGGTGAGCACCCCCAGCTCTCCCAGCCTGGCTCCAGAGCTGTCCCAAACCTGGGAGCAGCTCTGTGGCCTCCTCTGGACTCTGCAGGACTCATCACACTCCAGAGCACCATCAGGGAAGGCTCAGTGTCCTTGGAAGGCTCAGATGAATCCATTCTTCTGTCAAGCAGCAGCTTCCCTGCCCAGGAAGGCAGGGCCCATCCACCCCTGCAGGTGCCACCCCCTGTGACAGTCCCTGCTGAGCACACTGCACAGCACACCAGGGATTCCTCCCCTCCCAGCTGAACCCAGCACAGAAGTTTTCAGAATCCTTTCTTGAGGGAAATGATGATTAAAGCACACCCTGAGCAGGCTCTGCTGCACAGGAACCCACAAAGACACTGAGCACTGTTCCAGCAGCTGCTATTAATACCCAGGTGGGAGCAAGTGCAGCCTTTGTCTCCAGTGCTAAAAAGGTGCTCATTAGCATGGGCTAATTAACACACTAACTGCTGGGAAACCTCAGCACAGCTCAGAGAAGGGTTTCAGTGCTTGAGAAGTCAGTGCTCAACCCAGGCTCAGCTCCAGGGCCCTGGGCTTCCCCCAGGACCTCCCAGCTGTCCCCAAGTCATCCCCAGCATGGGCACAAAGCCACCCTTGCCACCATCACCCTCTTGCTGGAGCTCACCCAACATTTCAGCTGTGCCTCCTGGATGTGGGGAAAAGCAAAACCAAAGTCCTTGGGGATGTGGATTTTCCATGATTCTGGAGTTTCTGATGGTTCAAAACCTGGAGATGGATCACTGGGCCCTGGTTTCCTGCCTGCAGTGACCCAAAAGTTACTCTCAACTCTGAGCTTAACTGGAATTGAGACATTTCTAATTTTGAGAGTCCGCCTTGAGTTTTCAGTCACACTACACTTCCAAAAGTGAGATTTTCTTTGGATTTGGATAAATCAGCTTTATTAATGCATAACACCATCAGAAAATAATTCGTTACATGGGTATAACAAAAATGTCAAATATGGGTATTTAAAGTAGGGCTCAGAAATTACCCAAGATTTGTGGTTTCAGGTATGTCTAAGCACAAAAATATCTCTTTAAGTGCTCAGTTTTTCCTAGCTGAGATTTAAAAACTTCCCTCAAAGCAGATGGAGTGGGTGGCACCTGTGCCCATGGCTGGGAGGTGGAAAGGGATGGTCTTTAAAGTCTTTCCAACCCAACCCATTCCATGATTCTGTGAGCTGAGTGCTAATGCCAAAGAAACCGTGGTGTTTCTAAAAAATAATCCCCAACTTATTAAAAAAACAAACATAAACCCCAAAGCAAAACACAAACCTGGCACTACTTTTCCATGTAAAAGCCATTCCTGCTCCTTGTGAGGGAATCAGGCAAAAAAACCTAATTAGGGAATCAGGAAAAATACAACTACAAAGTGATGTCCACATGATGAGCACTGGTCGTGTATCTTGTCTTGAACCTGGAGCCCAAGGCAGCTCCTTTAAAGTAGTTTTTAATTCTTTCAGCCTTAATATAAATGTGCAAGAACCAAAATTGTCTCTCTGAAGTATAATTATTGTGAGGAGCCAAGCCTGATCTCCATATGAAATTCCTTGTTCTTCCAAGGCCTTGAAGATAAGATGAAAACTGTTCTGAATAATAATTAGGAAAACAGCAAAGTTGGGCTTTTGGTCTGCATCAGGTTTTTTATCACCCAACTGCCCTGGTGTCCCCCCAGCTCTGAAATCCTGCCTGGAAAGAACAAGGAAGTCCTGCAGTGAGATGAACTCATCAGCACAAATTCCCAAGCTGGAATTTTACACCAGAAACATCAGCCCTGCTGATGTGTGAAGCACAGGAATGAGGGATCAGGACTGGAAACCAAGGAGGAAAAAAACCACCAAATTTCCCTCCCCTCCACACTCACTCTTCCTGTACTTGCTTGTAATCTACTTTATTGCTTCACACTTCAGCAGAAATTAATCAGATTATTGAAAAATCTCTAGAAATAAACAAAGTACAGCAACAGCTTTGTTTTGAGAGCTGAAAAGGCTGTTCTTAAGTAAATACAAACCATAACTGTTCTTTGTCTATTTTCCATGGACTCAGTTTTAACACACTTATCCTTGGAAATCAGCACCAACAACACTCTAGTGATTATTTCTTTCTTTTCCATATTTCCAGTGCAGTTTCATGAAATCATGTAAAATTTATATCCAGGGAAAAAGAAGCCCAATGCAAAGGGACTTAAAATAGAACAGCAAAAAAACAGATCCCATCAAATCAGCAGCAAAACCTACTTCAAGCTTGCTGTTAACCAGGCTGAGATGGTTCTTGTCCCAGGAAAGGGTGGGTATTTAACTCCAAAGAGGCAGGAAAAGCATCAGCAGGAGCTGGGGGTGCTGCCCCCCCATCTGTGCCACAGGGACAGCACAGGCAGGCTCCAGCCTGGGCAGGGAGAGGGAGCACAATCCCCTTCCAGCAGCAGAAAGGCTGCAGTGAGTCCCTGTGCCTGTCCCAGGGCTGCAGCCTGGCAGGGAGCAGTGGGATCAGGACTCTGCTGTCCCTGGGCTGCAGCAGCAGGGACCTGCCAGGCACATCCCAGGGACAGCCCTTGTCCTGCCCCAGCTCAGCCAGCCCCTCTCTCCCTCCCCTGGCTCTGCAGAATCCCCAGCTCCTTCCCTCTGCCCACAGGGATGGCTCCTCCTCTGCTGCTGGGACAGACCCTCCTGAAGGGCACAGGAGGGGCACAGAGACTGGGGTCAGGGGGAAAAGCCCTCCAAGGTGGAGCTCAGCCCTTCCCCCAGCACTGCCCAGGCCAGCAGTGACCGTGTCCCCAAGTGCCACCTCCTCAGGGCTGCTCAATGATCCTGTGTGCTCAGCTGTGGGAAAGAGGAGCTTCAGAGGGGGAAGAGCTGAAGGCAAAACCTGGCACTTCCCCCAGCCTCCTCTCCTTCCACATCTCCCAAAATGTCCCAGACACAGCTCCAGTCACATGCTGATGCTCCATGACCTGGTGTCTCAGGCTTGGCTCCCTGGCCAGGATGAGGGAGACCTTGGTGGTCTTGGAGAGGCACTATGGCAAAGCTGTCACCTCATAGTGACAAACCTGTCACCTCAGGACACAGTCAGACCTCAGCAGCACAGGGAAGGCAGGAGAAGGACAATATTAAAGAACAAACTACAAGGGAGCTCCAAAAAAGGGGCTGGAGCATGTCCAGGGAAGGGAACAGAGCTGGGAAGGGAGGAGCTGTGCAGCTGAGGGGCTGGGAAAGGCTCTGGAGCCCCAGGAGCAGCTGAGGGAGCTGGAAAGGGGCTCAGCCTGGAGAAAAGGAGGCTCAGGAGGGACCTTGTGGCTCTGCACAACTCCCTGACAGGAGGGGACAGCCGGGGGGGTCAGGCTCTGCTCCAGGGAACAGGGACAGGAGGAGAGGGAACTGCCTCAGGCTGGGCAGGGGAGGGCACGGTGGATTTTGGGGAAATTTCTTTACTGAGTGGGTGGTCAAGCTGCCAGGGAAGCAGGGGAGTCCCCATCCCTGGAGGGGTTCAAAACCTGAGTGGATGTGGGACAGGGTCAGTGGTTGGACTCAGTACCCTGGAGGCTTTTCCAGCCTCAGTGATTGTGTGGCAAGAAGAAGTTGGCCTCTAACAACACATCAGTGTCTCAACACACAGATGGGGATGTCAGGCCTGAGAGTGGCATTTGCACAGGAAAGAAAGGAAATTGGGGAGAAAAGCAGCTCCAGAAGAGCAGCTCAAAGGCTGTGGCTGAGGCAGAACTGAACATTGCCAGAGTCCCTCTGGATGCAGGGCAGGAGCCCAACCTGTCCCACAGCACTGCCAGCTGCTCAGGAGTTTTAACCAGCCCAATTATTTATACACCCAGCCAAAGACTTGGATGCCTCCTCACAGATCTCTGTAGCTGGAAATCTCAGCCAGGAAAACAACTTCTCACTGAGATTTCCCAGGGACCTGAAACAATATTCCTCAAAATTGCTGTTTTGCTCAGCAATAGGGGATACAGGAAAGGAGAATTAAGTGTATTTTATACAACCCAGTAATACTGAAGGATTGAGGGAGTAACTGCAGGATCAGCCTGGAGGAGAGAAAGTTTTGGGGTGACCCATTTGTGGCCTCCCATTACCTGAAGGATTCCACAGGAAGGATGGAGAGGGACTTTGGACAAGAGCCTGGAGTGCCAGGACAGGGGGATGGCTTCCCACTGCCAGAGGGAGGGTGAGGTGGGATTCTGGGAAGGAATTGCTCCTGTGAAGGTGGCACAGGCAAGCTCAGGCACAGCCTGGGAAGGGGTGACTGTATTTATGGGAATGGTAACACTGGTTATCCTGGGAAATAACAAACCAGCAATGCAACTTCCAGCAATGAAAGCAGAGATTAAGCTGCCATAAAAACATAATTGCCTCGTTAAAAAACACTCTTGCAGGCTGTGAAGCAAATGATTTATATTTTTCTTCTGGGTTTTGTCCAAATAATCTAAAAATAGATCTGAAAGCCCCACCAGGATTGCTGAAAATCCTGCCTAGTTCACAAGAAGCAGTGTAAACAAGGAGTCTGACATAAATTTCTCTTATTGATTAAGCAATCCTTGAAAACCCAGTGCTCTTGTAAAGCCTTAATTCAAGAGCTGGGCTCTAAAAGAACAACAATTATTAGCTTTAAACATTTTAAGTGCCCATTCTGGTAAATAGGTGAGGGCTGAGAGAACTCCTGCAGATGCTGGAGCAGAGCAGGGGAATGATAAAAATCCCAACAAAGGATTTACTCAAGTCCTGAGTGTCTGTGGACTCACAATGTAAGGTGTGCTCCACCTGAGGAGCCTCCCCAGGGGATACCTGAAATTCCAACACCTCAAATTCCAGCATTCCTTTAGAGACCCAGTGTCCATGAAATGCCTCAGGTCCTGCTGCTCCCACAGCAAGCTGGATCAGGAAGCCCAGAGGGAGATCAGCGTCCCCAGGATTGTTAAGAAAATTCCAACCCTGAGCCAGAAAGACATAAAAGCAATGATGCAAACACACACACACTTGTAGAGCTCTGTAAACAGTTGTTTTCTCTTATCTGTAATTACTACGGATCATCAACTCTCCAGTTCAGGGCTCATCACCCCCAGACACTCCAACCTGCTGGGTTTAGCACTCAGCTGGGTTTAGCACTAAGCTGGGTTTAGCGCTAAGCTGGGTTTAGCGCTAAGATGGGTTTAGCACTAAACTGGGTTTAGCACTAAGCTGGGTTTAGCACTCAGCTGGGTTTAGCACTAAACTGGGTTTAGCGCCAAGCTGGGTTTAGCACTCAGCTGGGTTTAGCACTCAGCTGGGTTTAGCACTCAGCTGGGTTTAGCACTAAGCTGGGATAAGCACTCAGCTGGGTTTAGCACTAAGCTGGGATAAGCACTAAACTGGGTTTAGCACTAAGCTGGGTTTAGCACTCAGCTGGGTTTAGCACTAAGCTGGGTTTAGCACTCAGCTGGGTTTAGCACTCAGCTGGGTTTAGCACTAAGCTGGGTTTAGCACTCAGCTGGGTTTAGCACTCAGCTGGGTTTAGCACTCAGCTGGGTTTAGCCCTAAGCTGGGTTTAGCACTCAGCTGGGTTTAGCACTCAGCTGGGTTTAGCACTAAGATGGGTTTAGCTCTCAGCTGGGTTTAGCACTCAGCTGGGTTTAGCACTCAGCTGGGTTTAGCACTCAGCTGGGTTTAGCACTCAGTTGGGTTTAGCCCTAAGCACTTAGAGATGGTTTGCACTGCATCTCATTTGGCTCCTGCACCAAACAGGTTCTGTCCCCTGCCCTGTCCCCTCTGCCTGGGTGAAAGTCCCCCTGGGCTCCAGAAGGGCTCTGAGGTCTCCCCAGAGCTTCCCTCCTCCAGGAGAACATCCCCAGCTCTCCCAGCCTGGCTCCAGCCCTTGGAGCATCTCCCTGGCCTGCTCTGGACCTGCCCCAACACATTCACATCTTCCCTGGTGAATTCTGTGAATTACCACATTAGAATCAGAATTATATGAGTTTCTGAGAGCTCAGTGAAAGATGCCCCAGCAGCTTTGCAGCTTCAGAGGGGACTCTGAATTCCTGTGCTGCAGTTCCTGAATTTTTCCCATTGCCAAATCCAACAACAGCTTCACCCAAGGAGAATGCACAGGAAAAATCCCCTTCCTTGCTTGCAGTGCTTCTGTCTCAGTTATGCACTCCCCATCCCAGATGAGCAAACACATCACTCCTACAGATGCTTTGTCAACTTGTCTTTCCTGAAATGTCAAATGCAAGGATCCAAAGGAATGGATTCAATGAACCCAATAAATGCTTCTCAGCTGACTCCTTGTGTGAGAGCTGTTGGTAATTGGTCAGTGAGGAGAGAAATCCAGAGTTAATGCATTTAGCAATGGAGTATGGTGCCCTGCCCTGCAGGGCCCAACCTGTGCCCTTCAGCCCTATTAGCTCTGCTCTATAGGCTGAAATAAAACCTTGGCTGAAAGCAAAGTGCAGCCCCGAGCTTCCCTGGTTGCCACAAATAGAATTTTAGGGTTGTTCTTTCCTTCTGGAGAGTTCCCATAAAAACACACAGGCTCAGCCTCCTCAGGAGGCCTGTCCATGAAAACTGCTCTAGTTCACAACCAGAGAACCAAAATGTGACCAAATGTCCCCAAGGCCACAGAGGCTGCTGGGGAAGCTGGCAGCTCCAGAGCCAAGCCCAGGGAAGGGAACAGCCCTTGGCTGGTGGTTGGGCAATAAATAACCTGGAAGAGGAACAAACTTGGCTTTAACCAAGCTCCCTAAATCCCAAGCAAGGTTGGCATCTCAGGCAGCTCCTAGAAGAGCTCAAGGCAAAGGAGAGGTGCTCTTTAAGAGAGGGTAAGAACTGCAAATGCTCCCTTAGTGCTCAGCAGCAGGAAAGCTGGGCAAGCTGGAGAATGTGCCTGAGGGAAGGGATGAGTGCAGCTGGAAGGGAGCAGCAGGAGGGCCCTGCTGGTCCCACTGCCCAGGGCCATGGGAGGGGGCAGGGGTGCCCTGGCCCAGCCCACGTGGCACTGGGCACCTCTGCAGCCACACCAGGAGCAAACAGCACCAGGCCCAGGCAGGAATGAGAGGAGGGGCTTCACCTGGGACTGAGAGAACACAGATTCCACCCCCCTGTGTCTCCAGCTCCTGGGTGGCCACAAAACCCTCCCTTCCCCCAGCCTCAGCCTCCCCAGCACAGCCAGGACAGCAGCAGCTGGAATAACACATCCCTCTGGCTGGAGCTGTGTTATCAACATTTCCCTCCTTCCTTGCCTGCAAGCAAACCAGGAGGGACTCACACAGCCAGAGAAATGAGATTTCACTCCCTCAGCAGCCAAGCATCTTGCTGAAGCTTGGTTTGGATTGCTGTGAGGACACTGAAAGGACAGGAGGGATTTCAGAAGCAATAACTCTGTATTAACATCATACCTGTGTCACACTCCTCAGGCTGCATTGCCAAAGGCTTTCACCACAAGTCTCATTAGCAACCCCATTAAAACAAGAACACAGCTGGTGAGAGCATTTACTGTGCAGAAGAGTCAAATTCTTCTAAATTTATAGTGGCAAAATTGATTACTGATTTTAACATCTGTTGCAGATTTTACATTTAAATTCTCCTTAAAAAGTCCCTCAGCTCAGAAACATCAGACATGGCTCCCCTCCCCCAGGAGCCACATAAATCATCTCCCTGCAAATCAAATGTGTCTTTTCATAAAAAACAATTGTTCCTGTCATTTATTACATAATAATCAGCATTAAAACCTGCTGAGGATGCAATTCTATTTATGCTGTTTGTAATCACACAAGCACAAGGGTAACTTGGAAGACAGAATAATGCTGGGAAAAACAAAGAGTCAAGTAAATAGTAGCAGATGCAAGGCTGGGAATGTTTAAATATCAAACTGGTCTCTTCATCACCCAGGGATGTAACAGGAGCTACCTGTGAGCAGTGTGAAAATGCAGACCTGGAGACAGTAATGGGAGATGCTTTTACACCTTGTGCCTTCCCCTGGATAAACCACTCCTAGCTCCTGCCAGCAAGGAACATCCAGGCACCAAACCCAGGCACTGCCAGTGTGTGATATCCCAGCACAGGCAGAGGGAACCATTTCCCTCCCTGATCTTTTTTCAATAAAAGAAGAAAACCCAGGTGACTATTGCACCCCTCCCAGCTAGCTCTGACCCTGGTTCTCCAGGAACTCCTAATCCCCTTGAAGCACAAAGAGTGAGGGCAAGGTTAGATCCCAGATCTGCAGCAGTGTCACGTGTGATGTCCAAAGGCACAGTCTGAGCTCCTGGCAGTGCCACTGAGCTGCCTCCTTTGCTTTGTGACCCTCCTGGAAGGACAGCAAGGACAAGGTTCTGCTCCATCATCAGTTCCTGCAGTGCCACACCATCCCATTAACCTGCAGGGCTGATTCCTGCTCTGTGCATGGCTCCAGCCTGTTTGGGAGAACATTGGCACCTGGCCCCAGGTCCCAGCAGCTCAGCTCTGCCTGCCCAGCTCTGGCAGCACAGCAAGTCCTGCAAGGCCAGCCCATGCCCAGGACAGGATTCATCATGAGGAACTCAAGGAGGGACAGACAGAGGAGGTGACACCACACCATACTCTGTTTGTCAGGGACCTTCAGCCTAGAGCTCAGCAAGCCCATGGACACCCATGGAGCAGCAGTCATTTGTTCAAGAGCTGCTTTGCTCACCCCAGGTCAGGAGGAGCACTCCCAGCAGGTCAGGGTGGGTCCCAGGCTGGGGCAGCTCTGCAGTGCTGTGCCAGCTCTGGATCCTCAGCACAGCAGGCACAGGGAGCTCCTGCAGCAGGGCCAGCACGGGCTGTGAGGATGAGGAGGGCCTGGAGCATCTCAGTGCCCAGGAAAGGCTGAGGGAGCTGGGGCTGCTCAGGCTGGAGAGGAGCCCCAGCTGAGAGGGACCCTCAGCCCTGGGTGTCCCTGTGTGCAGGGAGGGGCAGAGCAGGGCCCAGGCTCTGCTCCAGGGCCCAGCAGTGGCACCAGAGCCACGGGCAGGGACTGAGCCCAGCAGCTGCCCCTGCACAGGAGGCACAACTTGTGCCCTGGGCAGTGCCCAGCCCTGAGCAGGTGCCCAGGGAGGGGCTGGAGTGTCCCTCAGTAGGGATATTCCAGAGCCACATGGACACAGTGCTGTGCCCTGTGCTCTGGGATGGCCCTGCCTGAGCAGGGAGGTGGCACCAGGGACCCTCTGTGCTCCTCCAGCCTGGCCCAGCCTGGGGTTCCATGAAGGCAAAAAGCCCCCTCAGAGCTGCTGCCGAGGGATGTGAACCATACATAGGACATGTGCTGCTCTGTTCATCACCATCTTCCATGCAGCTGTTTTCCCAGTTTGGGTAGAAATCCATAAGCATCCCCATTCCATTTCTCAGTATGGGCCCCATGGGGTTCCAGTTGGTCCTAGCCAACATCCCTACTGCTTGTAAAAGCACTTGGTGATTTATGGACAACAACCAGGACGAATTCCCAAAGTTCCTCAGCCTGCAGAACTTGGTCCAGTCACCCTGAGGGAAACAGAGCCCAAACCAAAGACCAGAGGATCCTGAATCTGACTGGGAGGATGAGACATCACAGACCATGGGTTGTTTTCTTGCTCAGCACATCTGCTTAAAGGTATTCTGGAAAAACAGCATCAACTTGATGCTAAAACCTCCAAGGTTTAGAAAATCTCCCCCTTCCCTCCTGAGCTGGACCCTCATCACAGGTTTGCACCCCATTCCTCATTGGATATGGATTAGGAAGCAGCAATGGCTAGAAGAATCTTTCAGCAGTGATTTCTCACCCTGATGATAAGGATTCACATCCTCAATGCTCCAGGCACCTGTCCATAAAGCCAAGTCACCTCTCACAATCATTCTCACAAACTCAAGGCTGTCAGAGGGTGAGGCTCCAAAACTCAATGTGGTGTTTGGGAAGGGCACAGTCCAAATTGCACATGCTCATGTCTTTCCTTTCCCTCTCCACTTTATTTCAGGGGTAGAGGACTCAGGACAAGAAACAAAGGAGCCTTTAGGAGTCCACTTGCTATTTAAACTCCTCTCTCAAAAAGAGTTCCTCAGCACAAAAAATTTAACATGAAGATCATTTTAATGAGAGCAGCTCTGGAAAGGATTAAACTTGCTCCAAGTTGCAGTGGACAAAGAGGGGAGGGGGGGTTCATGTTGTTTGCTGCAGAGAGAAATAGCACAAAAGTTTTTTATCTTGTATTCCTGGGCTTCCTTTGAAAATGGATGTAGCAACTAATCCCAGAAACGTTGGATGAGGCTGTCAGATAATACTGGGAAAAATTTGTTAGTAAATTCAGTCTTTGACTGAGGCTAAAGAACTTTGTCTCGAAGGTCAGTTGTAAGCATGGAATCCATTACCAGCATAACTGGGCCAAGGCCAGGCTGGATGGGGCCTGGAGCAGCCTGGGATGGTGGAAGGGCTCCCTGTGGGTTGGAATGAGGTGAGTTTAAGTCCCTTCCAACCCAAACCATTCCAGGATTCTGAGGTTCTACAACCACCTCCCTGGGGCAAGAGGTTTGAAGACCCTGTCATATTTAACAAACCTGGGCCTTGGCTGGAGGAAAGAGAACAGCCAAGACAAACATCCTCTCTCCTTTCTCACCTAAAACCATGTCCTTCCCTCTTCCTTTCTCTCACTTCTCAGTCTGGATTACCAAGCCAGAGGATTACTCTGCCACCCACCATCCATCCCCACAGCCCAGGCAGGCAGCAGGAGAGAGCAGGAGCAGCACGTCCCAAAGCCCCCGAGGGAGCACAGCAGGTACAGCTCGTGCTCCCACAAGCTCCCTTTGCCCACGGTTATTTTGCAGTGTGCCCAGCTCAAAGCTGCCCATGGCTGCTCAGCAGTGACTCAGAGGAGCTGCAGTGCCAGCTCCTCTCAGCCTCAGCACTGAATCAGCCTGGAAGGTTTGTCAGGCACTGGGAAAAACTGGGACGTGTATTTGTTTCCAGCTATATTAACATCATTTCCCAACACAATGCAGCATCCTGGAAAAGGGTCTGTATTTCCCAGGAATTCACAGGTGCTTTAGCTGCCAGCATCTCCCATATTTCACAGTCCTACAGAACAAGTCCTGTGAGCTCAGGGCAGGGCAGCTGGGAGGAGAACAGAGAGGTGCTGCTGCCCAGGAGCACTCAGAGGTTTTGGGTACCAGAATCCTGTGTTTGATCAGTGCAGGGACTGTGCCTGTGCTGGCACTGCTGGGACACTGCCAATCCAGAGTCGGTTTTGTGCCCTCAGGACAAGACAGACCCTGAGGGGCTGGAGTGTGTCCAGAGAAGGGAACAGAGCTGGGAAGGGGCTGGAGCCCCAGGAGCAGCTGAGGGAGCTGGAAAGGGGCTCAGCCTGGAGAAAAGGAGGCTCAGAGAAATTTCTGGCTCTGCACAACTCCCTGACAGGAGGAGACACCGGGGTGGATCAGGCTCTGCTCCCAGGAACAGGGGACAAATAGAAATGGCCTCAAGCTGTGCCAGGAGAGATTTAGGCTGGATATTAGGGAAAATTTCTCCATGGAAAGAGTGGTCAGGCCTTGGCAGGGGCTGCCCAGAGATGTCTGGAGTCCCCATCCCTGGAGGTGCCCAAGGAAGGGCTGGATATGGCACTCAGTGGGCATCAGGCACAGCTTGGGCTCAATGGGCTGGGAAGGCTTTTCCAACCTCAGTGATTCTGGGATTAAGAGAAAACCAACAACCAGCAGCTTCCCCAAGAGCTCCTGCTGTCCCCATGTGTGACACTGCCTCGTGCAGCTGAGCAGGGCTGGCAGAGAAGGGCTTCACCAACTGGAACAACCATTAATTGGCTCTTGTGTTATCAGTGTTTCAAGGACCCTTCAAAGTGCAGTTGCTTGGAGGAGAAAATGCACCTGCTAGTGGAGCTGCTTTCTCCTCTCCTCTTCACCTTGACCAGGGTATTTTTAGCTGTATGGACAGACTTGCCAATACTTTCACCTTCAATTGTTTGCAAGGAAACTTCTGACAACTCCCAGTAATGAACACTCAGGGTCAAGAGAGGTAGCAGGAAAGGAATTATGGGCAAAAGCAACTTCTCAAAAGGCTTTTGCAGCATTTTGTGCCTTCAGTATTTTAGCTCCCCTTCTCCCCACCGATTTCCCTGCTCACAGAGAATTCAGTTTGCACTTGATTTCAATACCCTCAGAGTGTGGACTGAGGTTTTGCACAAGAGAGCTGTATTTCCACACACAAAGCTCTGACCACGCTGCCCACGTGCCTTTGCAGCAGAAAGTGCCACTCAATTCCTCTGAGTCTCACAGATCCTCTAATCTAAGTTCATTTGGCAGAGAATGGTCCAACACTGTCATCAGAGAAGGCAGGAAAACTCATTATTCCAACAAAACCTCATTATTCAAAGGCAACAGTCTCTCTTGGCTGTTCATCCCAGCAGGTAACGTGTCAACGTCTGGCAGATCAGTAAACACAGCCCTGGCTTCCATCAGAGCCCAGGAGCAGGAACAAGAGGCAGACATGCTTGTGAGGCACTGTTCTTATCCATTCATGTGCTGCTGGGCTCAGGAGGGCTTCACTAATTACTCCAGAACTCACCTGTCACACAGAGCCTGAGCTGACACCACCCCAGGGCCCCAGGCCATGCTCAGCTGAGTCCCACCCACACAGGGCAAAGGCCCCCCTGCTGCTATGCTCACATCCCCAGGGTGAATCTTCCAGAAAAAAGCAGATTTCTCTGGAGCAGGAGGGTGTCAGAGCTACCAAACTCCAGCACACACATTTTAATGTCCTTTATGTGCTGCCATTTCAAGAGAGTCTCTGAGAACCAGAGCAAAGGAACACAGGAGATTTACAACTCTTCCCTGAACTCCCAGCTTTCCTTCAGCAGCCTGTTTTTAGTGTAACCCCTTTGTCAGGGAATCTCTTATTTGATAATCTCTTCATCCCTCACAGCACCTTCTATTCACAGCATTCACTGCCCCATTTGACACACACATTCTGCTCTGGAAAACTACTCAAACCTACTGCACTTCACACACCTGAATGTACCAACCATGGAAATATACTCCCAACACACCCAGAACCCACTCCATGGTCCATCATAAAGCCTCTTAAGTCTTCTACTTCTGCAGAAAGTAGAAGCAGGTACGGTGAGAAGGGAGAAAAAAGCTGTGGTGAGTCAGCAAAGTGTAGAAGGAAGGAAAAAGCCATTTAAAAGTCCATTCTTAAGTGGGTACCTTTTCAGACAAGGCCTTTAAGCTGTCTAGAAACCTCTGCCAGAAGTCCTTGAAGAGGGGTCTGTCAATCCTCTTCAGGCTCTCCTTGGTGCTGGCATCCACACTGACATAGAGCTGGGTCACAGGCTCCAGCCTCCTGCAAAGGGAAAAAGGGAATTGCTGCTTCCACAAATCTGCTGCTTGAGTTTGTGTTCTCCTACAAATGCAGGAACAGGAGCTGGACAGTATTTCCAGGGAAAGTTCACCTCTGCCAAGTGACCATCAGCAGCAGCAAGGTGTTACAACCTCAACAAACACCCCCAAGTCTGAGAACTCACACACACAGCCCTTAGCTGACAATTTCATTGTCATTTCCTCCCTGCACCAGAACAGATTTCACTCCAGTGCAGCTGTAACACATTGGGAAAAGCTCCCCAAAGAAAGGGGTTCAGGTGAGGCACAGAGAGGTTCTGCAATCCACAAAGCTCTGTCCTTTCTCCACAATTCATTTGGCCCATGGGAAAACAATCCCATTCAACAGCAATGGACAGCAGGAGGAATTTTCCCTGGAAAGGGTGGTCAGGCCTTGGCAGGGGCTGCCCAGGGAGGTCTGGAGTGCCCATCCCTGGAGGTGTCTGAGGAAGGGCTGGACATGGCACCCAGTGCTCTGGGCTGGGGACAAGGCGGAGATCAAGCTGGCACTCAATGATTCTGGAGGGATTTTCCAACTCAGGGATTCTGTGACTCTAAATTCAGCCCTAATTCAGCCAGTTCCTACTGCTGGACATGCTGAACTCCCCTGGCCTGCAGCAGGATTGTCAATGACATTTTTGAAGGGACCTCAAAGCTGTTTAGAAAATAAACCCATGCACAAACCACCACCCTGTTCTCCTTCCACTGCCAAGGCTCTTATTGCACAGAAATCCTGGAGCAGAGCCCTTCTGGTCACAAGTGCTGCTCCCAGCAGCTGGGAGCCCAGCACTGGGAACTCCTGAAGGGACTAAACCTCCTGTGCTGTGGGGAGAGCCTGGGTGGAGCCTGATCCCTTCCATAAGTGCCAAGGGAATAAAGGAGAAGCAGCAACACCCCAGTCCATCAGCAAAAGGATGAAAGGGATTAAGAATAACCTAGAAAGGAGCTCCTTCAGAATCCCATGATCACTGAGGTTGGAAAAGCCCTTCAGTGTCACCAAACCAAACCTGTCCTGATCACCACCTTGTCACCAGCCCAGGGCACTGAGTGCCATGTCCAGGCCTTTCCTGGGCACCTCCAGGGGTGGGGACACACCTCCAGGATGGAGACAAACCCTTTCTGTCACTGACAGAAGTGACAAAGGCAATGAGTGTAACACACCCATCCCTCATGGCATCTCCCACCCTGGGCTGCAGCACCAACAGCCACACCCCAGTGTAGCACAGAGCTCTCAGCATCTGGGGGCAGCATTCTGGGAGTGCTTTGTGTGAAGTCTGCAATGAGCAGGCACCAGTCCCAGCTTCATTTGGTTCTCCAGAGAAGATGGGAAGAAACAGGAAGCTATTGTTCAGCTGCCAAACAGTGCCACCTAAAAATACACTGTCACCCAAAGGTGACAGAGGAACAAGAACTGGCCAGAGTGAGACTGACCAGAAAAATCCACTTAATGTGGACACTCAAGTGTCAGAACACATTCTGTGTGTGTGTATTTGGACAGCAAACTGAAACAACCCAGAACAAACTGAACATTACAGTTAAAATCTAAGTTTTGGCAACCAAAAGCCACAGATTTCAAAATGACCAAATGTTCTGGGCCTAAGTGAAGTGCTCAGTTTCCAGGAATACTGAGCCAAACTCTTTCTTTACTCAATGCTGTCTTTGCTTAATTAAAAGGGGCCCTGGTGAAGATGGAGCAGGTGCTTTTCAAAAGAGGGGCTGAGAAAAACCATCTCTTCTCAAACTTAGGGACAGGCAGGAGCCAGACTCACTGTCAGCATAGGGGAAATGAAGGAATCAGAATTGATCCCAGGAGGGATTTCAGCCCCAAACAGGAGTGGTGCACAGGGCTCTGCATGGCTGGGAATCGAGCCTGGATGAGCTGGGCACATTCTGCCAAGGGGAAATAAGGAGAGAGGGCAGCCATGGGTGCAGTGAGAACAAGGACACAGACTGGTGTTTCTGGGATGCAGCTCCAGTGCAGAATTACAGCAAATCCAGCTGTGTGGTACCAGGATGGATTTGGGTGTGAATTTCCCAGCTAGCTCAAACACCTGAGGTGAAACCCAGGAGACCAAATCCATGGCATTTACACATGGATGTGGGCAGAAATCCTGAGCTGAAATCTTCAGCTGAGCTGTGCCACTCAAATAAATTGACTTGAGGCCTCCAGCCCTGGGGTGGCTTCACCAGGCATGCAGGACTGAGCCCACAAGGACCAGGAACAGCAACATCAAAAATGAGCATTTGCTGGTGAGCATTAATAATCATCTGCTCGTTATTGGTATTATTATTATTGATCATAAAGGCAAACCCACACACAGGAGTTGTTCAAGCCATGGATCAGAGACAGGAGCCACTTATGAGTCCAATATGAGCTCAGTTTAGGGGTGTGGAACCTCCCTCAGTTTATTGTGAGCCTGGGGCAGGTGAAGCTGTAGCCCAAAGAGAGGAGGGGGAGAGGAAGGAGGAGAGGAAGGCACAGGGGGCACCTGCTGGAGCCCCTGTCCTGAATCCAGTAACACCCCAGGCCACACTGCCCTCTCCCAGAAGGGTTTGGGAGGGACCTTAAAGCTCATGCTGCCATGGCAGGGACACCTCCCACTGTCCCAGCTGCTCCCAGCCCTGCCCAGCCTGGCCTTGGGCACTGCCAGGGATCCAGGGGCAGCCACAGCTGCTCTGGGCACCCTGTGCCAGCCCTGCCCACCCTCACAGGGACAATTCCTTCCCCTCCCATGCCTGCCCTGAGGCAATGGAAGCCATTCCCTGTGTCCTGTCCCTCCAACCCTGTCCCCAGTCCCTCTCAGCTCTCTTGCACCAGAGGTCACCCTGCTTATTGCACATTGAACTTTTTGACTACAGCTCCTCTGCTGACAGCACAGAAGTGAGTTGGGTGCCTACTTCAGTTCCCATATTAAGCAAATCATCTGCTTTGATGAGCCACGACCAGTTGCAATTTTTAAGACAGCAAGACAAGCATTTTATTTCTTTCTTTTTTGTTTCTTTTTAAAAGGATTCAGCAGATCCAAAAAGTGCAGCTTCCAAATAGAGTGTGTGCTCTTTTTTCAAACTGCTATATTTAGGAAAGAGCAATTTCTATCTACCAGGCACATAATACATGACTTAAAGTAACTTGATTACACAATTATTCAATCATTTGGAATGCCCTTGTAGTGTATAATTACTCACTCCCAAACTGCCTGTCGCCCCCCTCAGTGCCAGATTCAGACCACAAGGAGTGCAAATGAAGGTGCCCCAGGAGCAGTGACACAGGGAAGGAGCTGGAAAGAGCTGGGTGACACACCAAGGCCACCCTGCCCACAGCTCCCACAGCTCCAGGGCTGGGTTTGCTGCTGTTCTGAACTGCTGGGATTCTGTGGTGCCCCAGCCTCCCTGGAGCTGCATCTCCCCACGTGCTGCACGTCCTTTCTGCACTTTGGTAACAGTAGCATGGATGCTCCAAAGCATCAGCAAAAGGGATTCTCTTGAAAGAGTTCATTCAAGTGTTTGGTAGGTTTCTCTCAAGCCCCCTGAGGGAGGTTAAGTGCATCCCACTTTGGTGATGAACATGTGCTTGTCAGCCTTCCTTATCCTGCTGGGGATGCAGGGCTGGACAGAGCTTTGGGTTGAGCCTTTACAGCTGCTCCTCTGGGGTCAGAACAAAGATGAGCCCCAAAAGGCAATCTGAGCTCAGTGCCCTGCTCTGGCTGGCAGGACAGGAGTTATCCCTGCCCCAGCTACAAACCACAGCTCACTCACTGCTCCCCTCTTGCCACACCTTCATAGGTGCCACATTCCATCCTCTCCACTTCCACAAGCAATCACAGCTTGTTAAGGAGGTACAGAAAAGAAAATCAGACTGGTGGGGGGAGAAAGGATGAGAAGGAGCATGGGGAGACTGAGGTTAAAATCACATGCTGAGGGGGATTTTTCATTGTGAGTGCTCATGCAGAGCTGACTCTGACGGGCCACTGAATGGGATTAGGACACAGCTCAGCACACTAATGCTTCAGGAGGAAGCTGAGGAGGGATTTCCTGCAGCTCTTACCTGATCTCCTCAGGGAACTGAGCGTTGGTGACCAGGAAGGTGGAGATGCCATGCTGGTGCAGCAGCCTGATGAAGTGGTTGATGTGTGGGTACATGATGGGCTCCCCCACCAGGGACAGGGCACAGTGCTTCACTGCCAGGGCCTCCTCCAGGAGAGCTGCCTTCACTCCTGCCACACCTGCAAAGGCCACAGCAGCCTTAAATCAACACTGGACGGGGCCCTGAGCAACCTGTCTGGAGGAAGGTGGCCCTACCTGTGGCAGGGGTTGGACCAAGAGGATTTTTAAGGTCCCATCCAACCCAAACCCTTTTGTGGTTCTGTAGCAAATCCCTCTCTCAAATATCTGTATCCAAACACACCCTGGCATCAGGAGGGCTGAGAAGAGCAGCTGGAGCTTCCCAAAGCAGACAGGACAGCAGGCCACAGCCAGGGCCCAGGGTCAGCTCTGCAGCACCCAGGGCTGGGGCTGGTGTGCCCTGGGCACTGCTGAGAGCAATTTGCTGGTAACACCTGAGCCAAGATTAAACATTTGAGACTCAGGGATGCTGCTGAATGCTGAGACACACACAGGGCAACTCAAAGCCACTTCCAGCAGGTGTGTTAAGAAAGCAGCCCAGGTGATGGCTGTGCTGCTGCTGGTCCCCAGGGGCCTCCAGGAAGAGCAGCTCCCCAAACACAGCAAGGGACTGACCCCAGACTGCAAACACTGAATGTGCAGCTCCACAGAGGATGTGATCAAAAGAAAACCCTGCACATGGCATGGTCCTGAACAGCCAGAGATCTTTCAGAAGGAAAACACAAGGAGCTCAAAAGCAGTGTCCATGTGAGAACACCACCTGAGTGCCACTCCTGATGCCCAGGGGAGGGGGAGCCCACCCACACCTGAGCAGGTGCTCAGGACCCCAGATGAAATCAGCTGCCTCCAAACAAGCTTTTGTTCCAAATCTGTCACTTCACATTTCCCTGACATGCCTTGATGTACTCGAATACAATCTGAAGATTCAGACTGGGGGCTGGTCTGTTTTAAAGATAAAAACCAAAGCCTGGAGTGTGAATCCAGGTCCTCAGCTCCCCTCTCGTTGCCTTTATGCTGCAGCACAGAAAATTACAGCTGTGCTGCAAAGCCCAGATAAAAGAGGTGTTTGTGGATATTGCTCCAGCCTCACGTAGCAAAGCTGGTTTGGAATCAGAGCAGGGCTCAAAGCATTTCCAGGCAGCCAGGCTCAGTCCTGAGGAAGTGACAGGACTAATGGTTATTCCATAGAAACCTGACAGCACTAAATGAGAGCTTTATTGGAGAAGAAAGCAGTGTCTTCAGCACACACTGAGATTAAAGGACTAAGTTTCATATTCCTAAAGTCAGTTTTGGAATTAATTAATTTCTCTTTCTCAGCATTTTGCATCTGAACCCTCATAATTACCCTGCCATTTTTATAAGCAGAAGAACAAAATCCCAGCATCCCCTAAAGTTTGAGTGGAACTTTCCCAAAACAGTTTACACCAAACCTGGCACATCCACCCAGAGGAGGGAGTGAGGATGTACACAACCATCCCAGCACATAAATCACCAGCCAGGCAGGGATAAACTGCCCAGGACTGGTGTACTGCAGGAGGGCAGGGACTCTCCTGGATCCCTATGGCTCTGCTCCTGCCACCAGCTCCCAGCAGAGCACATCTCCCTGGAAAAGCTGATTGCAGCTGCTCCCCTAACTTGGGAAAGGACAGCACCACGTGGCACAGCACCCAGGGGAGGTGTAAGGACCTGAGCAGCAGCACAAGCCTGGGGAGCAGGGGGATGAGGGACCTGCTCCATCCATGCTGATCTGTGGGTACTCTGAGGATCTCCTAGGACAGGTCATGCATTTCCCTTTGGTTCTTTCTCTGTATTATCAGATTCCCACTCTCCCATTCCTGAGTTATGTTTCCATCCTGTGTGTGCCCTTTGCAAGGGCACAGAGATTTACAAGTCACTCCCCAGAAAAATGTATCCATCAAATAAACTTCCCAGCCTCACTCCCTATCAGTCTCTCATCATTTACTCCAAGAGAGAATTATGGGGCTTTAATGGCTGTGCTCTCCAAACCCAGTACAAACTGTGGCAACACTAAAGCAGAAGATGATTTATCATCACCCCCAGGCTCCCAGAGCATAGAGGGCTATCCTGTAGGGTATCTTAAAGGAAAAAGGGACAGAAGCATTCTGTTCCTTCAAAGGAAATCTCATTTTTACTGCAATGAGTTGAATGAATAAAGCACCAGATGAGCTCACCAGTTTCTCTGGCCCGTGGGTGTGTGGATGTATCTACCTGCAAAGCTGTGGGACTGGGGCTGCAAAGAGCAGCACCAATTTATTCAAATGGCTCAGGGAAGTACCTGAACAGCACCCCAGACACTCCAGCCCTGAGGATTCCCTAGCTAAGACACTTCCCATACTGATTCCCTAGAAGCCCAAACTGGTTGTTCTACTGTCAAGAGCCAGTGCCCAACACCTCAGCCCTGCTGGGACACCTCTGAGTCCCTGTGGGTGCCCAGCCAGTGCTGCAGGATCAGACACAAGAATGCTGGCAAATGGAGATGGAACCCAACCATTCCCCCACACCCCCCAGTTCAACACAGTTTGTAAATCCCTCCAGGGATGGGGACTCCAAACCTCCCTGGGAAGCTGTGCCAGGGCTGGACAGCCCTTTCCTGGAAGGAACTGCCCCAAAATCCACCCTGAGCCTCCCTGCCCAGCCTGAGCCCGTTCCCTCTCCTCCTGTCCCTGTTCCCTGGAGCAGAGCCCGACCCCCCCGGCTGTCCCCTCCTGTCAGGGAGTTGTGCAGAGCCACAAGGTCCCTCCTGAGCCTCCTTTTCTCCAGGCTGAGCCCCTTTCCAGCTCCCTCAGCCCCTCCTGGGGCTCCAGCCCCTTCCCAGCTCTGTTCCCTTCCCTGGACACACTCCAGCCCCTCAATGTCTTTCCTGGAGGTGCCCAGGACTGGAGGTGCCAGACAGAGCTCAGCCACAACCTGTCCTGCATTCCCCACAGCAACCTGGGCCACCTCACTGCTCCAGCAGGTGCTTCCTGTGGTTTTGCTGGTTTTTTCTCCAAAATCAATCAAAATCAACACCCTGCTCTGTGTGCAGAGCTGCTGGGCTGGCTGGAGGAGCCACTCCTGCTCCTGACCAAGGCAGCCCCAGCCCTGGCACTGCACACTGGGGACTCTGGTCTGTCCCCAGCTCAGTTCACTCAACTGCTCCTACTCTATTTGGATTTCACTGCTTCCACCCTAACAGCATTTCCCCACACACCTGAGGGAAGAATGATGTAAAATTCACTAAATAGAACAGGAGCTCCTGGGCTTTTCTTACCAATTTTTCTTCTCCTTAATAAACCTTTGACTCACAGCAGCCAGGACAGGAATGTTGCCATCTATCACTAGAAAAATAAACCAGCTTTTCTTTTCCCACTTTACAGCACAGTTCTGGTCCAGAGCTTTTCTCTTTTCTCCTTTCACAGTTCCAGGGCAAGGGTAACTGTGCTGAGATGCACAGGCACACTGTGAGTAATATTTATGAATTTGTTTAACAGAAAATAGGCTCCAAAAAATGAGAGAATTGGGATGTCCTGACAGGCCCCCTGACATTTCAGATGCTGAAAAGCCTATCCATAATAATTTCCTCTCCTCAATACATTTTGAGAAGAAAGCAGGGTCAGGGAAGGAGAAGGTTATTCCTTAATCCAGGACGATAATGGCTTTTCTCTAGAGACTTGAAAGCCTCCAGGGCTGGAGGGTCCTCACCTCTCCAGGCCCCATCCTGGCTGAACAAACTCATTTTGATGTGTAACCTGACCCTCCCAAACAGCAACCAAGTCTGCTGTCCCTTGTTCTGGGGACAGGGACAATAGATCTGAGGTTGTGGATCTCCTACAGAACCTCCCAGTGCTCAGAACCACAGAATAACTAAGGCTGGGAAAAATCTCCAGGATCATCAAGTCCAAACATTCCCCCAGCACTGCCAAAGCCACCAATAAACTGTGTCCCCAAATGCTACATCCACATGAATATTGAACATTTCCAGGGATGAGGGCTCCACCCCTGCCCTGCACAGCCTGTGCCAGGGCCTGGCCTCCCTTTCAGGAAGGAATTTCCCCAAAACCCACCCTGAGCCTCCCCTGCCCAGCCTGAGCCTGTTCCCTCTCCTCCTGTCCCTGTTCCCTGGAGCAGAGCCCGACCCCCCCGGCTGTCCCCTCCTGTCAGGGAGTTGTGCAGAGCCACAAGGTCCCTCCTGAGCCTCCTTTTCTCCAGGCTGAGCCCCTTTCCAGCTCCCTCAGCCCCTCCTGGGGCTCCAGCCCCTTCCATACATCCACTGGCTCCACCATGGTGTTTCTCCAGGTGCCCCTGAGTTAAGCCCTGCTCTGAGTGCACCTCTCACCCTCCCCAAATTCCCCTGCAAAGCTGGTGTTCAGCACCACCATCCCCTGGGGCAGGGAGTGCCAGAGAAACCCCAGGCTCAGGAGTGAAGCTTCCCTGGAGCTGCTGCTCCAAACCAGCCATGTGAGGAGAATGAAGCCCACAGAGCCCTAACCTGAGCTATTTTTCCACCCATTATCCAGCTGCAGAGATTGAGACAGAGCAGCTCTGCTCTGCAGGGTTTTGTGCCTGTCACATCCTGGATCCACTGGACTCTCTTTGAGCACAGCCAGGCTAAACAATCAGATTTCCAAAATGCTAGCCAAGGCCAGGGCTCATCTTGCACGTTTTACAGCTGTTCCACTCCATCTGTGCTGCTCACAGGCAGTTGGGAAGAACAGAACCCTGGAGCTGTCCTGCCAAGCTGGCCTGCCCTGCCAGCACACACAGCTGACCTTGGCAGAGTAACCAGATCATCACATTTGGGAAATAAAACCTCCAGCCTTCTCTATAGTTATAGACACAGAATATCAAACTCCCAGGGAATTTCCAAGGGAAGCAAGGTGCAGTGCTTTCCAGAGGTGCTGTGGAACTGCAGCTTCAGTCACAACCACAGGTACTGCATAATTCCTGAAAATCCAAATCCCCTGCTTGCTGCTGTTATTCATGAGACAAAACCAACCCAGAAGTTCCATGGCTAACACAAAGCTGGGTACTAAGGCTGGCAGTGTATTTCCCATCAGCTAAGATGCTGATTGCTGCTGTTTCCTACCTGCCCTCACTCTTCCAGAGGAGCCAGGATCCCTCATCATCCAGGCTGGCTTTAACCACTGTGGAAGGCTCTGTGCACACCAAGGGGAAGGATTTGACAACTACCAGGATGCACCAGAGGCAAGTGCACTCTACTCCCTCCAGGCAGCAGCACATACTCAGTGGCTGAGATTCATCTCAGAAAACATTAAATGTGCCACAGCAGTTTCTTCTCCCCCCTCTTCCTGATATCCTGAACATCAGGCCTCCTTCCCAAGGGACCAGAACATTCTCACCTGCTCTGAAGATGTCACTGCTGGTTATCCTCTAACAGCATCAGGGGTGGGGGCAGAGGAGTTACCTTTGAACTGCCTGATCATGTTCTGGTGCTTCTCAATGGCCTCCTGCAGGATCACCTCGGGCGGGTCCATCTTCCAGCGCCACTCGGTGCCCACGGGGTTCGTGTGGTGTCTGGGGGAAGAGGGGACAGTCACTCACTGCACCTGCAACCCACCTGGACCTCACCTGCCACCTGAGGATTTGGCACCAACCACACTCAAAGCAACAAAAGATCCTCAGCAACCTCCTGCTGCTGCCCTGACCTTTGGGTGTCACCTCTGAACACCTCTCACACCCCTCTCCTTCCAGGCTCTGAAGAATGAGCCTTGTGGATAATACTTATACACTTATTTTCAAGCACAGGTGAAAGGTTTCTAAGTTAAAATAATGTCTGCAAAAACCTCTGTAAAGAAAGGGAAACTGCTTCTGCCTCCTCTTCTGCCCACAGCTACACAAAGCTCTGGAGAAGGGAGGTCCCAGGCCATTTTTAGTTCCATTTCAAAGGTATCAAAGCAGCCCCTGAGCACAGGATTTGTTTCTGCCCCAATGTTTGTGTGGTGCTCTGGTACCAGGACAGATGAGGGCAGGCTCCTCCAAACCCCCTGAAGACAGGAGGAGGCCTGCACTGTTCCAGGGATGCATTCCTGGGGAATCTGGGTTATCTCCCAGATTTTAATCCCCCTGAGCCAAGCAGATTGCAGAGGAAAAGTCCCAGATCTTCCATCTGAGAACAGCTGGGTCACACTGGGGTGGGAAGCCAACCTTGCCTGGAAAGGATCCCCATATTTTGTTTTCTTGGAAAACAGCAAAAGCCAAGCCAGGTAAATCCACCCAGGCATCTGGAAGACCCATGGAGTTCCTCCCCATTTCTTACTTTATTAGCATGAGAGAATCATCCAGCCCTTAAATACCATCTTAAGGAAGTCAATGAAATTCTGTGTTTTCACCTCCTTGTTCCCTCTCCATCTTTTCCTGTTTCATCCCAAAATATGTTACCAAAGTCCCTTCAAGTTCTTCCCTACTCTGAGCTGCCCACAGAGTTCATTAAGAGCAGCACATTGTGCAGGATCTTTCACAAAAGCCCTTGGACTAACTCACCTCTGGACAAGAAAACAAGGCCAAGCAAAACACACTCCTGACACTCCCAGGTGACTTCCTGCACCTCTCCACCACCCTGGGAGTCAGCCCTGGGACACCTGAGAGGGTACAGCTGCACTCAGCCCTCCAGCTGCAGGGGATTAGGACAAGACTCCCAGCATTTCACTGAGGGAGATGGGACTGGGATCCCAGGATGAGGGGCTGGTCCAGTCATCACCAAAGGCTCCCAACGACCTCTGGATGAGGGGGAAGGGATTCAAACCAAAAGAGAGTAGGTTTGGCTTGGATAGCAGGAAAATATGGCCCTGGCAGTGCCCAAGGCCAGGCTGGACAGGGCTTGGAGCAGCCTGGGGCAGTGGGAGGTGTCCCTGCCATGGCAGGGGTGGCACTGGATGGGCTTTGAGGTTCCTTCCAACCCAAACCATCTGGGATTCTGGGATTGTCCAAGTGAAAAACACCTGCAGCTGCATCCTGACAGTGCTGAAAAACAAACTCCAAACCCAGACTCAATAAAATCAGCCTTTTGGCCCAAACATTTTTTTCATTCACTTCAAGAGCAAAGATTCAAACACTGCTCTCCCAGACTTCAACACCTTAAGGATCCTTTAAGCCAAAACAGCTTTGAATTTCCCCTTTATTTTCACATCTGGCAACATAAGAAGTTTTCTGAATGTCAGCTATAAAAGGCATTTATAAAACTCTTCCATGTTTAACTGCAAAACTTGTACCTTGTATATTTAATAGGGCCAGCTGGCAGAAAGTCAATAGGCTCTGGGTGCACCCTGGACAGCTATTAGTGTCCAACAGGCCCTGCATTTTAAACACATCCCACTGTTTAATAAACACACCAGGTCAAGTCTACAGGGCTGCTTATTTGGCAAAAAGGATGTTCTCTGCCAAGAGGAGGATAAAGCAGTAATAGCTTGGGCTCAGGAGATTGTTCCCCAGTCCCCAGCACAGACAGAATTTCAGTCACCTTCCCACTGCCCCCAGGCTCTGTGACCTCCCATCACCCACCTCACTGGCTGCACCAGTACTGAGCAGCAGTTTGTGTCAGGGATTCCCTCCTTCCTTCCCAAAACAATACAAGTCAAATGGAATCTCACCCAAACCCACACACAGCAGAAAACCTTGATTTTAGCAGGTTTGGTTGGCTCCTTCAGAGACACCTCAGTCCCAGGGAACACGATGGGAAGCACCTGCTGGCTCTCCTGGAATCTCCCCAGCCCCCCAGCCTGCTCCTATCCAGCTTCCCCTGCAGTCCCAGCACACCCCTGATCCACCAGCAGCATGGGACACATTCCCAGTGTCCCTGGCAGCTCCTGGGAGCCCTGGGAAGGTGCAGCTTCCCTGGGGCTGTGATGTGCCTCCTCAATCCCCTGGGGGCTATTTTAATAAATCACCTTTTGCTTTATACATTCTGCAAATGGTTATTAAGAGTTCTGAGGGCAGATGCAGCTCAGGTACAAAATATAATTTATTGACTGACCCAGGGTGATAGCTGGTGGGGAAGAGGAAGGTGAGGAAGTGCTGGTGGCAGTGACATGAGAGGACAGAGCACACATTCCCAGAGAGGGCAGGAGCAGAATAAAAATAAGAAGAGTTCAAGAAGCAGTCTCAGTGAACCCTGGGAGCCAGCAGGGAAATCCCAGAGGAGAAGAGCTTAAGGGAAAAGAACTTCAGGAGAACTGGCAGTTTTGGAAGCCCTGTTAAGACAGAAGTGCAAACTGCAGCAATAAAAAGCAAAGACAGAACAAGAAAATCAATCTGCTCTTCTGCAGCCTCATGATCCTCCAGCTGCAAACAAAAGGAAGAGCACAAAAACACAGGGGAATCAGCAGAAAGGGGAAGCAAAACATCAGCCATGATCAGGAAAGGACACACAAAAGAAATCCCAAGGATTTTCCCTGGAATGATGGCAGGAGAAAGAGGGAGACCACAAAAAAAGCTTGGCCAATGCACAAGCCAACCATGTTTAATGTTCCTGCTGGTACAAAATGAAACCTGGCTGTACCTTTTGTTCTGCACCTCCTGAGAGCAGCAGAGACCAGGACCAAGATATGGAATCTGAATGAAATGTTTTCTTTCCCTAGGGTGAGTAAAGTCACCCTGGACAGGGTGGATAAATTGGCTGACAGCATCAGAGGGTGTCAGGGATAGACTGGATGGATATTAAGGGAAATTTCTTCATGGAATGGGTTGTAAGAGGGCAGTGGTTTAAAAGCCCTGTGGATGTGGCACTTGAGGACAGGGTCTGGTGGCCTGGCAGTGCTGGGGGAACAACTGGACTCAAGGATCTTAGAGGGCTTTTCCAACCAAAGGAATTCTGTGATTCTCTTCCAATTGAAACCTTAAAAATGGAAGATGGCCCATGCTGAAAAGCTCATCCCAACTCTGAGATGCTGCCTTTTAAAAGAGCAGAATCTCCTGAAAGGCAGGTGATTCTCACTGTCCTGTGCTTGTGTCCACCCATCCCATCATCCCCATCCCATCATCCCCATCCCACTCCACTCCATCCCATCCCTGAACCCTGCTCAGCACAGTTTCCCAGACTATTCTAAAACTCACTTGGATCTCAAGAGTGCAAATTCCCTTTCAAAGCCCCCAGTGACTGTCCCACATCAGTGACTGCTGGACCTGGCACCATCCCCTGCAGGGACACCCAAGGCCCAGCATGGACATTTCACAGCCCATAATCTGCTTATATTCACTACTGAGGCCATAAATTTGGGAGCTGAATGTAACAAGTCCCAGGACTTTCAGGAAGTCCAAGTCCAGGAGAACACAAAGTGCTATAAAATGAAAATCAGAGATTTCAGCCCACACATGAACACTTTCTCCTAGAAATGCCTCAGATGACAAAGCTGGCAGCACATGAAGGCACCAAGATTCTTTTTCTTTACTTTTTTTTTTTAACCAGGGTCATGAACTGAGCACACTGTCAGATGTGCTCTCCTCACCCTATTCAGTTGGTTATTTTGAGAGCTCCTGGCAGACATGCAGGCCCAAAACTCAACAAACCAGTGAATAATCCAATGTGAGGGATGAACCTTGGTCACAACAGATCCCTGCTGGAAACAAAACCATAACCAAACTGAAACCCTGGGAGAAAAGAGCAGCAGCTGAGCAGAGCCAGGGCTGGTGGCTGTACATGCACAGAGACTCTCTGAGCTTTCAGGTTCAGCTTCCAGGTGCTCCAAACCTGCAGTGTTTGATACCAATACTGCCCATTTCCCTGAGGAATTTACCCTCTGCAATCGAGTTAGTTACTGAGGAGAAGCTTTTGTTTTCATCTGTTTTCAGTTTCTTCTTAATTTTTTGAAGACCTTAAGTACTTCTCCTATGAGAAATTATTAATTTTTAATCTCTGTATTTTGCAGGGCTTACTGTGTTGCCTGGCTTTTGGCCACCCACTGATTTAGTGTCTGAACTCAACTCCAGTTGCTATCTACAAGCAAAACCTGAAACCTCCAAGCACAGGTATAAACATTAAAGTTACAGCAGAAGAAATATGAGCCAATTTCTTCACAGGATATTTCACTCTGTCTGGCTTGCCTCCTTCTCAGATGCAAAAGTAATAAACCCTATTAATTTAAATCTTATTTAGCTGTTCCATCTCTTCACAATAATTGATTGGGCTTTGGACACTGAGCCAAAAACCCTCATCAAATCAGGTTCTGCCTGGTGCCTGTGCTGCAGGGAGGTGTCACAGAGCTCCAAACCCACACTTGCTCTAATTGATTAAAAGATTTGGTCACTTGCACATTTCCATTTAGGCAATTAAGCTAAAGAGACACAGCCTCAGTGAGAGCAGCTGGGAGCAGGGATGGAGAGTGGCAGACTCCCTTGGAGAACAGGATTATGACAGGGATGCTGCAGTAGTTCAGGTGTGGGGTGTCCCCCTCAAGGCTTTGGAACCTTTGGAACAGCCTCAGTGCTGCCTGGGGGGACACCAAACAATCCATCCTGGGAATCATGGAATATCCTGAGCTGGAAGGACCAGAGGGATCATCCAGTGCAGCCCCTGGCCCTGCACAGACACCCCAACAATCCCTCCCTGGGCATCCCTGGCAGCTCCTGGAGCTCTGGCTGTGCCCATTCCCTGGAGGAAGAACCTTTCCTGATCTCCAGCCTGAGCCTGCCCCAGCTGTTCCCATCTCCCACTCTGCTTTTCCTGTCCCCACAAAAAAACTGCCACATAATCCTGCACACCTCCAGCCTCTCAGAAGGGGACAGGCAGGGAAGCAGGAGCCAGTGAGGGGGCCCTGGCAGCTGTGACAGCTCCCAGGGACAAGGGGGACAAGGACAGCATCCAGTGCAGAGTGAAGCCACATCTCTGACAAAATCTTCTCATTTTCTGAGGGTGTTTGGATACTGGCTCTACCCATGAGCTCTAGTGGAGGTGTTCTGCCCACAGCAGTTGGAACTGATGCCCTTCAATGCCCCAACCCAAACCAGTTTGTGTTTCCATGATTACTGGTTTGGGGCCAAAATGTGTCAGTCAGGACCAGCCAACTCCAGTGACATCCAGTTCCCAGGGAAAGCAGCTGAACTGCAGCATTCTTGCCAAAGTGAGGAAGAGAAAATAAACAGGCTCCTTGGCCTTTCCTTCAGCCATCTGGGGAGAGCTCAGTGGTTGTGCAGGCAGAATCTACAAATGTCAAAATCCTGAAAGAAGAGATCAAGAAGAAAGAATCCCAGCAGCCTTATCTGCAAAGCAGCTTGCAGAGCTGCACGAGGAGCCCAGCATCAAACCTGCACAAAAAACATTCTGCCAGCAGCAGATCAAAACCAGGATTTCACATGTCTGCAGCAGCACAGATGGCACCTGCTGCTCAGGAGCTGCCTTGTTTATCCTGCCCAGCCACAGGGCCTGCAGTGAACAACCTGCAGGGTGTGGGCACAAAACAAGTGCAGGTAGGCCTGACTGCAGGGTTTGGGAGCTGGGCTGGCACAGAGCAGTAGGATTGGGTGTGGCAAGGAGGGAGGCAAGATCCCTCTCACAGCCACATAAAGGCTGCAGCAGCACAGGAGCTGGAAAAGTCACCATAAAGAAACCTTCTTTCAGCAGCAGTTCTGGTTTAAGTCAAGCTTAAAGTCCTGGGATGAGCTCAAACTGAGCCTTACACCTTCCAACTTAAACTTCCAGTTTCCAGGGGAGGCCTGAAGACAGCAGGCTGCATTCCATATGGGAGAGTCCAACACCTGCCACCCACCTCACCCACAGCAGGGAAATAAATGAATCAATGCTAAAACCTCTGAGCTCAGTGCCCTGGGCAGCTGCTGCCTTGCATTCAGGTTGCAGCCATCAGGAAAATCAGCACTGCAGCACTTGTCACCAGGCTGCTGCTGCCAGATCCCTCTGAAGTGACAGGTGACAGTGACAGCATGATGAGTTAGAGACACAGGGAACAGTGCCACCTTCTCTGGGTCTCTACATTAATGGAGTGATTTATCAATTATTGATAAATCTGTACTATCTCATTTATCAGTTTCTGCACTCTCCAGGTCACACTTGCTGGATTTCCCTGATTCAGCCTATTCCACATCCAGGCTGCTGCCAAAAAATCCTGAATGAGGGCATTTGGAAGAGAAACTGGGAAATGCTCTGTGGAGCAATGCTAGGGACAAAGCCCCTCATCCTGACCACGTTCTTGTTTGCTGTTTAGGATGTACCTTGTGTGTGGGAACAGAGGGACAAGCACAGGCAGGGCAATGTCCCTCCCAGCACAGTCTCACTGCAGGATTCCATGCACACCACGTGGAAAACAGACACCAGCAGAAGGTTTTCCTTCCCAGTCACTGCCCTGCTCTGAAGTAAAGCAGAAGCTGCACATTAAAGGTGCCATTTGCTGCCTCCTTACCAGCCAGGGTATGAGGAAAGCCCATCCAGAGCTCCAAGGAACATTTTGGAATAGACTCCCAAATGCAAACTGCACAGGATGCCCAGTGATCATATTTAACATGGGAGACAGCTTTCAAGCAACCTCCAAGTTAGGGAAGACCTTTAAATGCTCCCATGAAACATCTGCATTATTAAAACTCAAGGACTATGAAAGACAGAAATGAGCACTTAGAGGAATTTGGCTGATTTTGCATGTAAATATTATCACAGAATCCCAGAATGGTTTGGGTGGGAAGGGACCTTCAAGCCCATGTCATTCCACCTCCTGCCATGGCAGGGACACCTTCCACTGGCTCAGGCTGCTCAGGGAATATTCACTGGGATGCTGGACCACCATCCCCCAGGCTGGGGATGGAATGGGTGTTGTTGGAAGCCTGGAGTAAGGTGTAAGTCCCAGAGGAAGTACAGCTCCCATGGGATGATTTAGCAGGGTGGAAAACAAAAGAGCTCAAAGCACAGACTCCCTGTCCTCCCACTCTGGGTGCTCTCACGTCACTGCTGGCATTTCTGCTGAGCCTCAGCCTCTCTTCCCAACCCCACCCTGCACTCCCCCAGCCTGGCACACACCTCCCTTGGAAGCCCAGGCAGAAGGCAGGAAGTAGTGCTAGAGCAGCTCAGATCCAGCACAGCTCCTTTCCTTCAGGAATTCACCACACAGTCAGTCCTCTGAGAAAAGAGGATACATTCCTGACCAATGGGAAGTCATTGAGTTGAGGACAGGTTGCTCAGCCTGGAGAAAAGGAGGCTCAGGAGGGACCTTGTGGCTCTGCACAACTCCCTGACAGGAGGGGACAGCCGGGGGGGTCGGGCTCTGCTCCAAGGAACAGGGACAGGAGGAGAGGGAACGGGCTCAGGCTGGGCAGGGGAAGCTCAGGGTGGATTTTAGGAGGAATTTCTCCTTGGAAAGCATTGCCAAGGTTTGGCAGGAGGTGCCCAGGGAGGTTTGGAGTCCCCATCCCTGGAGGGGCCAAGGAAGGGTTGGACATGCACTCAGCACTCTGGGCTGGGGACAAGGTGAGCATCGAGCACAGCTTGGACTGGATGATCCTGGATGGCTCTTCCTGCCTCAGTGATTCTGGGATTTATCAGCTGTTTTAGGAAGGCAGCAGTTACTGAGTGATCACTTTTCACTAGCTCAGAGCACTGGAATTGGTAGGGGTGAAGTACTTTACATATGGAAAATGGACCCATTTCCAAAGACACTGCCATTGCTCAGCACCCCGGGGGGTTCACCCAACACAGCCAGCCCAGAGCACAGCTGGCTGAGGGACAGCTGCTGTGCCCCACAGAGCCCCACCCTGGCAGAGCCCCTGGGTGCCTTACCTCCAGCAGAAGACACACTTGTTGGCACAGGCCAGGCTGGGGGTGGCCTCCATGCAGCGGTGGCTCTCGATGCCATAGAAGGTGTGCTTGTAGCAGCCCCCGCGGCCACGCAGCATCGACTGGGGGAGGGACAGCAGAGCTCAGGGCCTCGGGGCAGGGAGCACTCACACACACATATACACACCAGGGGAGTTCAAACCCTCTGGGGCAGCTGGGGCAGGGAGCACTCACACACACATATACACACCAGGGGAGTTCAAACCCACCTGGGCCTGGCTGAGGGCAGGGGAACACTCACACACACACATATACACACCAGGGGAGTTCAAACCCTCTGGGGCCTGCTAAGGGCAGGGAACAGCAGAGCTCAGAGCCTCTGGGGCAGCTGGGGCAGGGAGCACTCACACACACACATATATACACACCAGGGGAGTTCAAACCCACCTGGGCCTGGCTGGGGGCAGGGGAACACTCACACACAGACACACACATCCACACACCAGGAGAGTTAAAACTCCCCATCTGGAGCCAAACTGAGGGCACAGCTGTGGATCTGCTCCCTTCAGCCACCTGTGACTCCAGTTCCAAGTTCAGCAATGCCCTGAGCAGGGCTGAGGGACACCAGTGGCACCTGCTCTGAGAAATTCCCAGCTCCCTATGTGACTCTTTACATGCATCCTTGCAGCCACACTGCATTTAGCAGGTCAAACTCATCCCTGTGTTAGAGGAGAAAGAACTTTAAGCTACTCAGTCCCTTCTCTGGCAGACCCAGCACAACAATGTGCTCCCCTGAGCTTTTCAGACTCAGCCCATGAAGAGCAGGTGAAGCCTCTTGAGCTGAAGGAAGTGCTCCTGGAAAAGCTCACTCAGGAGCAGTAAGGATCCATTTCAAGGCTGTCCCTACTGAATACTCCATTATTTTCATTTATCTTACAGAGTATTTCTTGCAGCACTAAATCAAATAAATGCCCTGACCTTATAAACCCTCATTCACAGCTGACAATGGCTCCAGCAGGATGCTGCACTTCCCTTCCTAGCACAGCCACAGCAGCTTTCCCAACAGGATTCAACTCCTATTTATCATGCAGGCTGCTTGCAGAAAAAGCTGTCTTTCATTAGCTTAGTTAAATAATTATAAATGAGAAAGAAACTAATACTCTCAAGAGAAAATGTGAAATATAACACAGCACCTTTTAATCTGCCTTCCTCTTCCTGGAGAGTCCTGGTGATCCAACAGAGAGGAGCAGCAGGGAAAAATCTACAGCTAATCCCTAACTGGTTGTATAGGTGGAAGATTAAATTACAAGGAAAATGCTGTTGATTCTACCCATTCTTCAAATGCTAGAGACTTCAGGAGACCCACAAATTCAGGAGAGCAAGTTATATTTGGCTTTTCCTAACGCAAACAGACTCTTTCTAAAACATACAGGATTTTGGTTTTTTCTGGAATTTGACAGAACCCAATCTTTTCCATCTGAGATAGTTCTATGAAACTATATTTAATACTGGACCTGCCAGCCCTGCTCCTGCTTTGCTCTCTCCAAAAGGCTCCTGAAGACTCTCACACACTGGTGTGAACCTGAGGCAAAGCCACTGCCTGGAACCAATTTCAGCTCAATTTATTAGAAGACTTTACATTCAATTCCTGCTTAAGCTAAAAATAGTGTGGGCCCATCTAAGCACACAGAGCTGCTATTTATTTTGTGAAATGGCCTTACAGTGCTGCATTAAAGTCTGGGTCTTTCATAAAAATAAGTTCTCTGACTTTCTCAGACAAAACAGTGAAGTTTGGCAAGTTTTCTTTAAAGGTTTTGTGATCATGTCTGCTACTAAAAATGATAGAAGGGAGAAATGGGTGTAAGAGTGACCAGAAGAGCAGCAGTGGGATCAGTGCATCCCACAGCACTCCTGACAGCCCAGAGTGGGCTCTCTGTGCTGCTCAGGAGAACAAGGCTCTTGATGAAACAGTTCACTGACACCAGGCACTGCAGTGAAAACTCTGGGATGGCATCCTAAGGACTCTTTCAAAAATAAACAAAGTTAAGCAGGCAGCAAAGGAGAGCTCAGACAGCAAGGGCTGATCACTGCCACAACACAGGAATCACAGATGTGCTGGCATCTTAACAAGGTGCTGATTCCAGAGGTTCCCATCCAGGGTTGCCCAAGGGTGCAAGATGTTGTAGCATGGTGGGAGAAGGGGCTGGAGCCCCAGGAAGGGCTGAGGAGCTGGAAAGGGGCTCAGCCTGGAGAAAAGGAGGCTCAGGAGGGACCTTGTGGCTCTGCACAACTCCCTGACAGGAGGGGACAGCCGGGGGGGTCGGGCTCTGCTCCAGGGAACAGGGACAGGAGCAGAGGGAACGGGCTCAGGCTGGGCAGGGGAGGCTCAGGGTGGATTTTGGGGCAATTCCTTCACTGAAGAGATGGTCAGTGCCTGGCACAGCTGCCCAGGGCAGGGGTGGAGTCCCCACCCCTGGAGGGGTTTAACAGCCCTGTGGATGTGGCACCTGGGGACAGGGGTCAGTGGTGGCCTTGGCAGTGCTGAGGGAAGGGTAAGACTCAATGATCTCAGAGGGATTTTCCATTCTTAATGATTCTCTGCTCCCCAAATGTACAACATTAGAGACTTGTGAGCTCCAGAGGGACCTGCCAAGGACAGCAGAAAACTGAAGGGGCTGCAGTTTGTTCTCCACAGCTCTGTGCCTCTGCTGGGAATGTTTTAAAGTCTGGAAACTGCCTTAAAAGCTATGGAGTTCCAGCTCCTCCAAGAGCCAAGTGCAGGGCTGGGAGGAGGCTGTGGCACACAGGAGTGCCCATACCCACAGGTACTGTACACAGCCACATGAACACACACCCCACAGAGCAGGGAAATCATTAACAACAATGAAATCATTAACAACATCTCCCCGTGGAAATCTGATCTGGTAAATGCTGAGAACCAGGGAAGCCCTGACTGTCACAGCCCAGCCCCAGGACAGCCTCATGTGCCTGCTCAGTTATCCCTGAGTTATCCCTGTTCCACAACCTCACACGAGGGATACAACCTTCCCACTTCTCCCTCACGTGGATTTCAGTAGGCAGAAGATGTTTTGGCAGACAGCAGAATAACAGGAAAAACCAGAAAAGGATGTTCCCAGCTCTGTGCTCAACTGTATTCTCACTCTTTGCAGAGGGATTTAATAGCTGGAAATACAAGGTTATAGCTTGAAAGACTGCATTTGGGTTTGTGCAAATAATAGCAGATTTTAAAATGATATTTCATCAGGAAATTGGAATACCTGAGCAAGTCTCTAACTTTGTTTTTATTTATGAAATTAGAAAAGGAAACGGAGCATACCTTTGTCCATCGGCAGAGCTTCACCCCAGAATGGCTCCCAATGAGTTTATAACCTGAAAACAAAGCACACTTCATCAAACAATTGAGTTTAGCCTGCAGGAATTGACACACAAAATATACCAAGTGGTACCCAGAGTGACTGACACCATGGACTCAATGCTGCTCTTCCCCACTGGCCCCAAGGTGACACCACCAGTAATGGCAGTGCCACCCCAGGGATCTCAGCCAACTGGAAATAGTTTCTTTTAGTGGGACATGTATTGATACTGCTGAGTCTGGTTTGAATCAGGGTGCCAGGGGACTCCTGCATGGACAGAATGGCAGAGCTGTCTAACCCAGGCTGTGGGACAGCTCACAGAGCCAAGGGGCAGGACAGGGAACCAGGCCATGAACAGCCCCCTCCCCACATGCCAGGATCCCTGTCCCAGCCTGCAGGACAGGAGTCCCAGTGCAGCTGGGAGGGCACAGGAGGGGAACACAACCAGGGCTCAGCCTGAACCCCACCTGAGCTTCACCAGTTCCACCCACTGGCTCTGCAGCAGCCAGGGTGAGGGAGCTGCTCCTCCACACCCAAAGGAAAGCTGAGCTCACATCAGCTCCTCGCTCCCCAGCCAAGATCAACACAATTCCATTCCAATGGGTCCAGGAGGATTAATTGCACAATGTTAAGCACTAAGTGCTATTATTACCCAAATTGCTCAATTGGGGTTATATTCCTCTTTGAGAAAAGTGCTTAGAGGCCAATATGTCTGAAGGATTAAAAGTCCCTTCCAAATCAGCATAAAAATAAGAGGGATTTGAGACACCTCACTGTGTCCCTGACAGAGGTTCATACGTCACTGGCCTGACTGTCCCCAAACTCAGCACCCCTCAGCTGCCTACTGCACCTTCCTGCTGCTCTTACTAACACTTTTAAGGGAAGGAAAAAGATTAATTATAACTTTCAAGTCTTCTTCCCTCCAAGCACAAACTTAACTGGGAAAAAGCCTTCAGCAAACTGGCCTTCAGCCCCTCCACAGAGCAGCAGCACAAGTGCCCTGCCCTGCTTGTCTGTCCCTGAGCAGCTCTGGCACAGCAAAGCCCCAGCAAGAGCAAGTGATCCCAAAGCCCCTCACACCTGCAAGGACAGCGAGCCAGACAGGAATTACAGCAGCAGCAGATGCCACACCAGCTGCAGCAGGCAGAAATTAAACCATGTGCACACAGACAGGGCTAACAGGGATCAAACAATGCTCTGCTCCTGCCATTCAAGCCCAGCAGGGACCTGCCCAGGCTCCTCTGCCCCCTGCACCTGGTGGTGTTTGATCCATCCCCTCACACTGGAATACAGACAGAGTGACCACTGCTGTAAGAAGGCTGAGAAGGATTTGGGACAAGGGATGGAAGGACACAGGGAATGACTTCCCACTCCAGAGGGCAGGGCTGGGTGGGATACTGGGAAGGAATTGTTCCTATGAGGGTGGGCAGGGCTGGCACAGGGTGCCCATACAGCTGTGGCTGCCCCTGGATCCCTGGCAGTGCCCAAGGCCAGGCTGGGCAGGGCTGGGAGCAGCTGGGACATGGAAGGAGTCCCTGCCCAGTCCCTTTAAGGTTCCTTCCAGCCCAAACCACTCTGGGATTCTGTGAGAGCCCTTCTAAGACAGTCCCCAAAGCCACCTGCAGTCTTGGGGACCTTTACCTCAGACTGGCTGAGACCCAGAGGATGCTGGTGCAGGTTCCAGGGCACAGCCACACACACGTTCCAGCTGCACGTGGCTGGAACCAAACCCCTCCCTGCCCTAGCTCTGTCCTGCCTCTTTCTGCAGCTTTTCTCTGCAAACAGCTTGTCCAGCAAGGTCTAATCTCAGCTGAGACCTCCCTGCCCTGTGTGTCCTTACAGGATTTGTGGATGAGAGCTGAAAAGGTGCTGCATTCCTCCTCCCTCTAATACAGCTGTCCAAGGCACACTCTGCTGCTGTCACCCAGAACAGCCCAAGCCTTACTTTTCCCATTTTTCCAAATCCAGCACCAGCAGTCATATAAGATTATTCTCTCACACATCACTTGTCAGTAACAGCAACATGGTTGCTTTCAAATGAGTTTTGCAGAAAACTTACACTGGAAATAGGACATGCCCACCCAGATCTGCTACTGAGCTGTTTGAGGGAAGAGGAAGCAGCTGAACTGAGCAAGGTGCCGAGCTCCAGAGCTCCAGCATTTTCTCTTAAGTTCCTTAAATCAATTTCCACCATGTGGAGCACCCACAGCTTCCTTTAAAGGCCAAGAAAATTGTACATGTTCAACATCAAACTGCCTTACAAACACCAGCCAGCTTTGGGGATGAGAGAGGGCTTATTCACCTCTGTCACTGCCAGAAGTCCCAGCTGTGGTGACAGAGACAGCAGAGATGTGCAGAGCTCCTAAACCCACAGAACTGGGGGCCCTGCACCAGGGAACTGGGAGAAGATGTGGTCACCCAGCACTGGTGCTGGCCAATGCAAGCTTCTGACACTTGGGAATGAGAGAAAATACCAGAGCCCAAGGCTGGAGCTTGTTCCACCCCTGCTGCAGGTGAGCAGAGACCTACAACACTGCAAAACCTTCCTTCAGCACTGGCTGCACTCCTGGGAGGTGGCAGCAGAGCAGTCTGGGAGAAAGGACAAAAGGTTAAGTAAGAAACTGGGAGTGTCCCAGAATCACAGAGCTGTTCTGGCTGGGAAACCCCTCTGAGATCACTGAGCCCAGACATTCCCCAGCACTGAGCCCTGTCCCCATGTGCCACATCCACAGGGCAGGGTGTGACCATCCAGGGGTGGGCATTCCACCACTGCCCTGGGCAGCTGTGCCAGGGCTGGACAATCTTTCAGTGAGAGATTTCCCCAAAATCCACCCTGAGCCTCCCCTGCCCAGCCTGAGCCCGTTCCCTCTCCTCCTGTCCCTGTTCCCTGGAGCAGAGCCCGACCCCCCCGGCTGTCCCCTCCTGTCAGGGAGTTGTGCAGAGCCACAAGGTCCCTCCTGAGCCTCCTTTTCTCCAGGCTGAGCCCCTTTCCAGCTCCTCAGCTGCTCCTGGGGCTCCAGCCCCTTCCCAGCTCTGTTCCCTTCTCTGAACATGCTCCAGCCCCTCAGTGTCCCCTCTGCAGTGAGGGACCAAATCTGATCCCAGGATTGGGGTGTGACCCCAGCAGTGCCAGCACAGGGGGCCAGGCACATCCTTACTGCAAAGTTTCAAATTAAACATGTGAAAAACTGTGATCAAAGGCAGCCTGGGGGTCTCCAGCCCTGTTCCCACACTGCAGCTCCTGCTGAGCCTCCCTTCTAGAAGCTCAGGCCAGCTCCACTCTTCCATCAGCCTTGCCACAACATCCCTGTGGCTCTGCCAAGGCCAGGAGTGCTTGAATCCAATCCTCCTGATGGCCCCAAGTCTGGAGCTGTGGGTGCCAGGACTCCCTGTGAACACACTCCCCCCTTGCTCTGAAGGGCTGTGACTCGTGACCAATAACTCTAAGTGGATATTTGGATACAGCACCTTCCAAACAATCCAGTGTTTGATGGACCTGCTGCTCCCCAGCCCTGTGTACCTTCAGACACTAAAGCTGAACAAACCAATCTATTTATTATTTCCACAGTCTAATATGCAAAGGAATAAGCAGGCTCACAGTAATCAGCTCAGCTCCCAAATAAAGGACAAGAACATCCCATCTGAAGGCTGGGTAGGAGTTGATCCTGCTCTAGATGATAAATTTTAGATGACCTAGAGGCTTGCCAAACTTCACTGAAATTAAGTGTCACTTTTATAGACGTGAATTAAGCTTTTAAACAACCTTTGGGGTGAAATGAGTGTTATCAGGCAGTAACACCAGGCTGAGGAACATGTGGTGATTGCTCACCCTGACAGGCCAACTGCAGTTTAATAGAGCACAGAGGGACGTGGAGCTGGAGAGATGGCCAAAGTCACAGCTCCTGATTGCTCCAGAGGCTGGGGCAGGACTGTGCTCAGCTCTTTGGAACCACACTGCAGCATTTCCACTCCATCCTGGAAATAAGAGTTTATCAGTCCTTTCTCTGAAACTCAAAGAACTCATGGAGGGACCCAGCTGAGCCCTCAGCACTGAGCCAGAACACTGTCTGTATTCCCCAGGCACATTCCAGTATCCAGGTGCTCTGGGTGTGGTTTGCCAGACACACATCCAGTCTTTCCAACCTCCTGGACATGGATGAATTATGACCATAACTGAGCAATTCTGGTATTTTTGAGAGCAGGGCAGAATTCCTACAAGCACAAATGTCCCCATCAGGAGCCGTGTCACGCCACCTGCACTCTCTGAACAGCTCTAACAGCCCTGCTGAGCAGCCTTCAGGGACTGCACACTACCCCCAGGTGCCAAAATGTCCAGAACAGAACTCACAGACACTCAATCCCTCAGGTTAGAAAAAACCTCCAAGGTCACTGAGCCCAAGCTGTGCCCAATGCCCACCTTGTCCCCAGCCCAGAGCACTGAGTGCCACACCCAGCCCTCCCTTGGGCACCTCCAGGGATGGGGACTCCAAACCTCCCTGGGCAGCCCCTGCCAAACCTTGGCAATGCTTCCCAAGGAGAAATTCCTCCTGATACCCACCCTGAGCCTCTCCTGCCCAGCCTGAGCCCGTTCCCTCTCCTCCTGTCCCTGTTCCCTGGAGCAGAGCCTGACCCCCCCGGCTGTCCCCTCCTGTCAGGGAGTTGTGCAGAGCCACAAGGTCCCTCCTGAGCCTCCTTTTCTCCAGGCTGAGCCCCTTTCCAGCCCCCAGGGTCTGTCTTGTCCTGAGGGGCCCAGAACTGCCTCCAGGACTGGAAGTGCCCCAGCAGTGCCAGAACAGAGGACAATCCCTGCCTGGCTGACATCTCCCAGTTCACATCTCTGCACCACCAAAAGTTTGCTTTGACCCAAAATCTCAAAGCAAAACATTCAATACCAAAAGAAAGAAGGAGATCTGTGGTTTTAAAGGCTCCAAAATCCCCAAGGAAAAGACTGAGCCATCCTTTTCCAGGAGTGCAGGCACCAGGAGCTGGGGAAAGCCACTCCAAGGCCTCCCTGTGCCTCCCAAACTCTGCTGCCTGTCAGAGAGCTGCCCTGAGAGGAGCAAAGTACAGCTGACACCTCTGTGTGGGGCCATCCAGCACTCTCCTGCAATAAAATCATTGCTTTGAGGCAGGGATTATCTGCTAGAGCTGCAGCTCAGGGCAGTCTCACACTAGCAGAAGGTTTACAGAGAAAAAAATTCCCAATTTCCTGTGGTTCTGGAGAGTGCAGTTTAACAGGGCCAGAGCTGAAGGTCAGTGACACAGCAGGATCCATCCCCACCACCTGGAAGGACCATTTTCCTCACTGAAACACCTGCTGTGCCTGAGTCACCAACCAAAAGACAAAGAATACTTGAAAATTAATAACAACAGTAATAACAGTAATAATAACAACAACAAACGCCCCTGGTGATGCACCTATTCAGATTATATCAGTATTTTATACATATCTAGAAAGAAGGGGACTCTGGGAAGTGGAATTTTTCAGATTGCCCAAGCATGACAAGAGACACCTCCAGGTTTACTCCTAGAACTGCTCAACCTTTCCACCAAGACCTATTTTAGATTGTCTCTGTGTTTGAAAAAAGGCTATTTAAAAGTACAACAGTGATTTGGGAAGGATGTCTGCCATGAGCTGAGAGCAGGAGTCGGACAGAAGCAGGGACTGCAGCCCTGTCCATCCCAAAGGGGTGGGAGGTTTGGCCTCAGCTGCCTCAGATCCCCCTCACTGTACACAACACAACATCCTGAACACTTCTAACACACAGTAAAAGCCTCCTGGGGGCAGTGAAAGGGATTCAGCAGCTGCAACCAGAGCCACCCTAGAGCCAGGAAAGTGAGACTGGCAAAGTTCAGGGATGGGAATGCCAGGAGCTACCACAAATACCAGCTAATCATAAGAGACCTCAAGGATTCTCAAAGCCTGGCTTTTCCCTTCAACCCAAATGTCTCTTGTCATCCAAGAGCACCTTTCCCCCTGAAGCACAGCAATATAAAACCTGCCATAACCAAAGGCATAATTTCCTGTCAAATGATGCCTTTTCCAGAAGCAGCCTTGGAGATCACTGATACTCTCACCTGTATCAACACCAGAGAAAATGCAGATGAGCCTTCTGTATCTGGCCCCTTTGCCCAAAAGCATCACCAAACCAGAGCACTCCCAAAAAGGGATCATGGACTGATCTGGGTTGGAAGGGACCTCAAAGATCAACCAATCCCACTGGTGATTCAGCCATTCCTATGGGAAATGGCTCCCACTGCCAGAGGGCAGGGCTGGGTGGGATTTTGGGCAGGAATTGTCCCTGGGAGGGTGGGCAGGGCTGGCACAGGTGCCCAGAGCAGCTGTGGCTGCCCCTGGATCCCTGGCAGTGCCCAAGGCCAGGCTGGGCAGGGCTGGGAGCAGCTGGGACAGTGGGAGGTGTCCCTGCCATGGCAGGGGTGGGATGGGATGAGCTTTAAGGTCTTTTCCAACCAAAAACAGTCTGGGATTCTGCAATTCTTTATTCACAGAAAAACTCAAGAAATCTGCAAGCACTGGGCATTTTTAAGAGCTGTACCTCAGGATCAGCTTTGGCTGAAGTGTGGAATGGGAGCTTCCACCTGCACAAGTCTCCTCCTGAAGCACCCAGAACAAACCCCAAAGGTAACAGATAGAACTGCTGACTGCTGTGAGCTGCATCTCTTTTCTGTTCTCTGTTCCTGAGACACTTTTCAGTCATTCAGGGCACATTCCCTTCTCCATATTTCCATGTCTGAACTGTCCCCTTGTGTAGGGCAAGTGTCACATTATGAAGAAAGGACAGCAAATTTTATCCTTGCCTGAACATATCCTGTACTTTGTTCCAGCTTAGACTTAATTTCAAAGCCCAATACTCTCCAAACCCCTGCCAAAACCTAAAACAAACAAAAAAAAAAGTATGCACTTCAAATATAAATATGTTTATTTTTTTTCTCTGTTATACATGCAGTTATTCTACCAGCTCTAGCAACACATGAGAGAAGAATCAGCCCCCCAAATGTGATTTTTCCCATCTCCTCTGCTCCTGCTCAGGTGGTACAGCTGTGCCAGCACATCAGAATTGCAGTCAGCTCTCCACCAGCTCCTGGCAGCTCTCACACAGTGGGGCTTAAGCATCCTCTGCTGCCTGGACTCCTTCCTGTCACCTGTGTGTTTGCCTTTTCTTTACAGACATTTCCTAAGGAACTGATCAAGTCTTCTCTTGGTCACTGTATTTATTCTGCTCACCACGAGTAATTTGTCAGTTAGCAAAGTAATTTTTAATCTGCCCACAGCCAGTATTTGATTTCTGTGGCACATTCTGGGGACTGCACCAGTGTCACCAATCCTGGAGGCAGCTGTGGGCTGCTAGTGCCACCTGCAGTTAAACAGCTCCTCCCAAAGCCTGGAGCACAGAGCCTGCAAAGCACTCAGCCAGCTGTGCCAGGTCTGTGCCATGGCTTGGGATCCCATTTCCACGTGCTGGGCACTCCAAAGGCTCAGCACAGAGAGCCAGGCTGAGCTGGGAACAAGAGCTGCAGGCACTGGGAGCCTCAGCCCAAAAAGGGACAGCAAAAGCCACCAAAGCTTTTAAAAACCTCAACTCCAGGTTGGTGAGCCCCTGAAAAGCCCAGTCTTTGGGATTTTTCTGAAGTCAGCCTCTTGCCTGCCCTTCCCTGCTAAAAGCCACAGGCCTAAGCACAGCTTTAGCTGCAGCACAAAGTCAGAGCAGGACAGTTTAAACAGCTGCTGAAGACACTATTTCAGATAAGAGCTGTCTCTTAATGCACCACTTGTCTTTGGAGACAAGTAAAACAGAGGTGTCCTGGGCACCCCGGGGCTAAATTGTAGCCTTCCTTAAACAGTAAGGACAGAACCAACTGGACTGCAGCAAACTGTCCTTATGGGACAGAATAATTTATCCCATGTCAGCAGGGTCAGCCTTTGGCATCATTGACCCATTCCCACTGTGCTGCCAGGCAGGGAGAGCACGGATTTGTTTGGTCCTGTTACAGCAGGAGACAGCAAGGCAAAGAGCATGGCAGAAACACAGTGTGAGCAGCTTCAGAAATCCTGGAATCATGGAGTGGTCTGACCTGAAGGGACCTAAAGCCCATCCAGTGCCATGGGCAGGGACACCTTCACTGTCCCAGGGTGCCCCAAGCCCCATTCAGCCAGGCCATGGACACTTCCAGGGATCATGGGGCCTCCCCACCCTCACAGGGAACAATCCCTTCCCAATACCCCATCTCACTCAGGCAGTTGGAAGCCATTCCTCACTGGGGCCTCCTCAGCAAACACTCATCTCTCAAAGCTTTGGGCTCACTGTCCCTGTTCCACTCCTGCCCCGTTGAGGGAAGTGCGTCAGAGCCGACCCAGGGCTGCTCAACAACCCCTGTGACCTGACAGGGCTGGTGGAGCTGGCTGGCACTGAGACTCATCATGTCTGAGCTCCAAATAGCTCAGGCAGGCACTGAACAATCCCCCTCCCAGCTGCCAGCACCCAGCAGGATGTGGTTGGCTTCAGCCAGACCATCAGATCAATAAAACATTTGGCAAATCCAGGAGCATTTGTGACTAACGATGGCACCAGCCCCAGCAGAGCACAAAGTCATGGTCAGTCCCTGAGTCATGAACAGCCTGACTGGAAGGGACCACAAGGATCACCCAGTGCAGCTCCAGCCCTGCACAGACACCCCAACAATCCCTCCCTGGGCATCCCTGGCAGCTCCTGGAGCTCTGGCTGTGCCCATTCCCTGGGGAGCCTGGGCAGTGCCAGCACCTCTGGGGAAGAACCTTTCCTGATCTCCACCCTAATCCTCTCTTGACACATAGAAGGGTGTTTTGGATTTTTGTTTGTTTTACAGATAGAGAAAACTCCACTGTGTTTTTCTACTTTCATCTTTCCTATTGAAACAGCAGCTTGAGACTCCCTCTAAAGCTCACCAAGGATTTCAATGCACTTCCTGAGAAACCAGGAACACTGGAAAGGCTCACAAGTCCTTCACACTATATCAAATGCTCCTGGCACCCAGGCCATGCAAAAGCAGCTTTCAGCCCAGAAGAGATCAAAAATTTACAAGCAACCCCAAAAAGCAAATGTGAAATTGAGCTGTCTTCCCTAAACTCCACAGGAAATGTAAACATGGAAAGTTTCTATTTTCAGTTCATTTCATTTCTTTCAGGCTACCTGAACACACAGGATGACTGAAGCACCACCAGGAGCACTGCAAACCCAGCACACAACCACTGCCAGCCTCTCCCCCACTGCACTGGGCACTCACCAAAGCCTCAGGGCTGTGCTGGTGCTTCAGGCAGGGCTGGGCACTGATGGAAATGGAAATGGAATTGTGTTGTCTCTGGCTGGGACTTTCAAAAGCAGCTCTTGCTGAGTACCTGTTATCAAGGTATCTGCAAGCATGCAGCTCCAAGGGCTAAAATAAAAACCTTTGCTTAAGCACTGTTCCCTTTACCTCCAGTAAGGTAAATTGCTTTGAAGTTGAATCCACAGCGAGCACTGCCATGGTCTGAGGAGATGCTGCACCAAGGAAAACCTCTGTTATGCAACTGCAGAATCAAAGAACAGTTCTCCCTGAATCACTGATATTCATTTTCCTTCTCTTGGGCTAATTATGTCCTCAGGGATACTCTTGAAAAGACACTGAACCTACACCCAAAGAAACCAGTTGGTGCAAAATAAATGAGAATCTTTTGACTACACTGCACTTATTATTTTAGGGGGAATGATGCTAAGGGAAGAAGGGAATTGTTTTAGTCTTGTAGCCACAAAAGCCTTCCTGGTGTGTTATTTACAAGAAAATATTACACGACATAAAAAAAAAAAAAAAAAAAAACCAACACAGCTTCTCTTTTTCACAGCTGAGTGCCCACTGAAGAATTTGGTGAGCAGCAGAGGAGGGAGAGCTGGGAGAGGCAGCTAGGCTTTAAGGACTCAGCAGTTTGGAGTCTTGGGAAGTGCAGATTTATGTGAGCAGATCCTACCAGTGGCTCCAATACTGGCACTACCATAAGAACTGCAGGAAGGGAGAAATGTGGACCCACTTATCCAGATCATGAATTCCTGTCCCTGGAGTGTCACAAGGACATCAGAGCTCTCTGGGGAGCCTTGAGTCAAAAAAATTATGGTACTGGTTGCCTCCAGTACTGCTTTATTTTCCAAATGGCCACTTTGTACAAAAGCACACTTCCATTCACACCCAAACCCAAACCAGCAGGGACTGGTGAGACTGAGCCTAGGGGAAATGCTCCAACCACCACACAGAGCACAGGGCCAGCACAGAGCACTGCCCCCATCCCCTGCTTTCTTTAGCAGTAACTAATAAAAAGGATACAAGAAAACAAAAGGCTGCCACCTTAAACACAAAAGGAAGTAAAATATAAATAAAATACAGTCAAATACATGACAAACAAAACCAAAGTAACTGCCACCACACCACAGCCTTCAGGACTGAGGCTAAAAAGATGGATTGGCCCAAGGCTTGCACTGGCCCCAGCCAGCAGCAGCTCCCTGAGAGCCATGAGCAAAGTCTCTGCCACTCCTTGCTGTGGGTCATTCCTCACCCACACAGTTAAAGAATGGCTCTTTGCTTCCCAGCTGTGTCAAGGCTGATGCAAACCCCGTGACCAAAGCTGGTGGCCCCAGGCTGCTCTGGGCAGAGCATTCCAGGCACTGCAAAGCTTGGCCAAAGAGCAGCCCAGGCCTGGCAGCAGCAGGGCTGGGCTGCACAGCTGGACTCACCCAGGACATGCCAGACTCCAGAGCTCAGCTCTCAGTGACACAGGGGCAGTCCCAGGAGCTTCAGTGGGGAATCCCCATCCCTGGAAGTGCTGAACAAACGTGAGGAGGTGGCACTTGAGGTCACGGTTTACTGCTGAACATGGGGGTGGTGTTGTGCTGGTGGTTGAACTTGATGATTTTAAAGACCTTTTCCAACCTTAACAATGCCATTATAACACTGATTTAGCAGCAAACCAAGCACACTCCACCCCAAGAGAGAAAAGAAATCAGACTAAATCCCATTAGTCTCCATGTCAGCAGCAAAAGGAAGCTCCCATCAGCCTCCTCCTGGCTCTGCCACTCCCAGTTGAGGCTCCTGAACTGCAAGGCTCACTCTGCCTCTCCTCATGCTGGTCCTTTGTTTTAAAAAAAGACATTAAATCCACTCCAGCTGCTCTCATTGGAGAGCTGCTGATCTAAACATCTACTGGATGGCTAAAATTAGTTTGAACTACTTCCTTTTCTGGAAACAGTGTTTCAGCAACAAATCAGAGTTTGAAACCAAGATAAAAGCAAAGGCCTAAGATGCAAAACAGATGCAAAGCTGATCTTTAAATATTCTCTGACAAACCTACACTGTGGGAGCTGCAGAGTGTGGGACCATTGGCACCTCTCTGAAGCTGCCCCAGCAGGTACATCAAACCCTGGGAGCTGCAGGCACTGCATGAGGAGCCCAGGAGCCAGCAGAGTGTCCTGGGGGATCCTGGGGCATGGGGAAGAGCAATCCCAGCAGGTCAGGGAGTGATCCTGCCCCTCTGCTCAGCCCAGGTGAGGCACCTGTGCAGCTCTGCCCAGCTCTGGGCTCCACAGCTCAAGAAAGACCAGGAGCTACCAGAGAGGGTCCAGTGGAGGCCACAAGGATGATCTGGGGCCTGAAGCATCTCCCTGGTAAGGAGAAGCTGTGGGAGCTGGGCCTGGTCAGTCTGGAGAAGGGAAGGCTGAGAGGGATCCCATCAATCCATAAAATATCCCCAGGTGGTATCAGAGGATGGTGCCAGGCTCTGTTCAGTGCTATCAGTGACAGGATGAGGAGCAATGGCCATGAACTAAACCACCACAAATTCCCCCTCTCCATGAGGAAGAGCCCCTTCCCCCAGAGTGGCAGAGCTCTGGAACAGCTGCCCAGGGCAGGCCCCCCTGTGGCCACCCCCCAAACCCCCTCGGACACATTCCTGTGCCACCTGCCCTGGGCTGGCTGATCTCCAGAGGCCCTTCCAGCCCCAGCCATTCCATGTGTCCTGCCATGAGGCCCAGGGCAGCCCCTTCCCCCTGCTCAAAGCCAGCACCAAGACTCTGAGCTGTGCCCCAGCTGCTCTGGGCAGAGCCTCACCTTGTTTTGTGAGTGCCTCCCTCAGGGCTGGGGTGATCATCTCTCTCCTCTCAGCCTCCTTCCTCCCAGCTCCAGCAGCTCCTTCCTGCAGCTCCTGCTCTCTCTGTTGGAAGGCAATGAAATACAGCCAGTTAGACAAGGCATCACCCCAAACACCTGCTGGACCAAACTGAGCCAAGTGCCACACAGCAGTTCCTGCTTCCCTGCCATCCTGCATCTCATCCCTCTTCCCATCAGGCATTCAGGGCAGTAATCTGGGAAAGGAACACCCTCCAGCACACCAGATCTGTCCCACTGACACAGCAATAAAATTCCCACGGATATTTAACAACCAGGGTGTGAAATCTCATCCAAGAGTGACTCCAGGTTTTAAGCCCAAAATGTTTCATGGGTGCACAACAACCAAACCAGTGTGTGCCTGGAGAGCTCAGGAGTTCAGAGAACAGAGCAGCCCTGAAGCAGAGCCACTGCACCATCAAAATTCAGCCACAGCAAAGGCCTGCAGGAAAAGGCTGATCCCCCTGCCCCCTCCAGCAGCAGCCCATGGAAGTCTGCCTTCCAGCTGCTTCCAACACAGCTGAGCCCTGGGCAGGAGCTCCAGATACTGGGATAAAGTCATAGGCAGGAGAAGCAAACCCTGGCACGTAACAAGTGGTGACTCCCCTGCTGTGTGAGTGTCACAGCTGAGACTTTATGGGTATTTATTGTTTCATGTCTGCACAAAGAAGCATCAAAGTGGAAATAATTACTTGGATATTTCATGCAACTTGTAATCTGTCAGTTCTTTATGGCTTTTATTGAAGGAATTATGGATAAACAACAAACAAAAACCAGCAGAGGACATTTTGTCTTGACAACACTGAGGCTATTTCACATCCAAGCCTCTTTTGTGCCAAAGCCATGGAAAAGTTAATGGAAATGCTTCCAGTTTGAGTCTCTGCACCAACTGTCAGCATCACTAAGGAAACCAGTGCTCCTGACTCGCCAAACTGCTCATCAAAAACAGAGAGAGGAGTCTGACTGCTCCTGCACACAAACAGACTGCTTCTGTACCTGAGCAACAGCTCAGAAAATAAAAGGTGTCTCCAAAGAAAAATAAATTTAAATATTAAAACCCACACACAGAGAGGTTCAAGGACAAAACAGAGCTCCTAATTAACACTTAGAAGGAAACAGGAGAGTAAAACATTTAGGGACAGAGATTATTACCTTCCCTACTTGTTTTGGATAAAACTCTGCTCACAGTTTCAGGGATGTTGTTCAGAAATGTATTTTTCAACAGTCAGTAGCACAACATGGTCCTTTCTGAAGGAGAAAGCTGTATCCACCTTCTGCTTCCTTCCACTCAGCTTCCTCAGCCTTTAGGCAAGACTTTATTGGTTTCTGTAACACATCAAAACTCCCCTGGAAGCCTACCTCTAATAATTAATTGTCATTTAGTAGGTTTTAAAGCTCATTTCTTAAGCCTTGATCTTAATTTATCAGCAAGACTCTTCAACAGTAAAATATTAATATTGCTGGGAAAGCTTCATGCATAAGAAAGGAAGGAGATAATACACAGAAACTTCATCTTCCAAGTGTTAAATAAGGACCTTGTCCTGACACAAGCCATCACTCAACCCAGGGCTCAGGCAAGGCCCTGCCTTAGCACAGACTGAGGCCATGCCCATGGCAGGGGAGTGGAACCAGAGGAGTTTTAGGGTCCCTTCCCACCCAAATCACTCCCTGCTCCTGTGATTTGGGAGCCCCTCAAGGTCCTGAGCAGGATTTAAACATGGACACCTCCTGGCCTTAGCTCTGCCATCTCAGGCTAGGTCACTCCTCCCAGAAGAACTACATCTCCACCATGGAGCACATCCTAATATCAAAAATGCAGCCATTAATTTAATTAAAAATGAGAGACCCCACCCAAAAGAGCCTCCAAACACAGACAAAATCCTTCTGCATGGAAATCATTTGCATTTCTACCTCTGTCACTGCACACCTGAGGAAAGCACCTGGATAGAACAACATCCCACTCCTTCCTGGCAGGGCAGAAATAGAGTTCAGTGACCATCTTCCCTCCACAGAGGGGGATCTCAGCTCTCCCTGCCCACACCCTGATGTGAGGCCATGCTTGGTTTTTCCCTGCCCTGCAATAACTGAGCTGCTCACTTTGGAAAGGGATTGGCTGCACATACTCCTGGTGGGAAATGGAATTCACTGCACAGGGATTTTTACTTATTTACTTAATAAACTTTTCAGATCTGTTATTGAGGGTTGGAAAGGAGGGAAAAAATTAACTTTGCACACAGCAAACATCTCCAGTTGTGGTGATTTAGTAGAAAGCCCTGCAGTAAATCCAAGGCAAATCACTGTCTTTCCATAACAAATCAAGCAAGCAGTGACAAGAGCCAGCTTTTCAGGCCATTGAAATATTTCATTTCAGCCAAAAACTGGTGGTGCAGCTCACAAAGGAGTGAGCCCAGAGATGAGGAAAACTTCTGGATACACCCCAATTCCCTAGAGGGCTCAGCACAGCTCCACTGCAGGCTGGAGGAGTTTGGTTCTGAATAAAGGCAGATGAACTCAGGTATGAGGGGAAAAGGCAGCTGAGAGGAAAAGGAATCCCCTCCCTTTCTCTCTCACACAGGCAGCACAACAGGCAGAGGCAACACATTCCCATGGCAAGGCAAACACAACTTCCATGGACCAAGAGCCCCTGGCACAAGTGAGGGCCTCAGCATTCCCTGTCCCAGGACAAATCCCAGTGCCAGTGTTCCAAAGGGCTTCCTCCAAATCTGCCTTGCAAACTCAGCCCCAGGCACCCCCCAAAGGTGCCCACCAGGATGTGCTCCTGCCACTGTCCTCCTCTCTGGAATGCTCTCTCCAGGATGTCCAGGTACCTGACAGCTCCCTGTGTTTCCCACTTTATCCATCAAACACTCTTCAAACTGATTGTGCAGGGGAGAGAAAAATAAAAAAGGCACCAAAACTCCACACAAAGCCCAGGGAAGAGGAGGTTGTGTGGAGAACTCCCAGCACCTTCCAGGGTCTGGAGGGGACACTGGAAGCCAGAGAGGATCAGGAACTGGAGTACCATGACAGGCAGTAACAGGTTCACTCTGACAGAGGGGAAATTAGAGTTAGTTATTAAGGAGAAATTCTTCCCTGTGAGGGTGGGCAGGGCTGGCACAGGGTGCCCAGAGCAGCTGTGGCTGCCCCTGGATCCCTGGCAGTGCCCAAGGCCAGGCTGGGCAGGGCTGGGAGCAGCTGGGACAGTGGGAGGTGTCCCTGACCATAGAACAAAATGAGCTTTAAGGTCCCTTCAAACCCAAGCCATTCTATGATTCCCTAAATTAACTTAATTTAGCACTTTTAGCCTCGTGGCTTTATTTACTGATGTGTCATGGCAGGGGGTAAAAAGCTCCCCCAAAAGCTTTTACTCTCAGAACAAAATTTACACCCAATTATGACTCAACTTCTTTCCTGCTTAACCTCCCAGGGGTCAGACAAAGGGAACCCCTGGCCTTGCCACGATTTACAGCCTCATCCATCTACAAGCTCCAGGACCTTTTCCCAAATGAAAAGCACGAGCATTAAGCAAACAGGAACACAGCAGGGCTGGAGCCAGCAGGAACAGAACAGCACTGAGGGAACGCTGGCCAGGCTGTCAGGAAAACTGCCTGGCAGCAAGAAGGATTAGCAACACTTCCCCAGGAGCTGGGGAATGAACTGTTAAAGTTCATGAATGATATGAAGGAGAGTTAAAGTTCACAGAGCAGAGCTCTGGAAGCAATGCCCCTGGGGCAGCAGGACAGCCAGCAATGCTGGCAGCTCCTGCCCCTGCTCAGCCTCATCTGGCAGGGGCACCACTGACAGAAGGCACGTGGAGATTTGGGGACCTGATGAGACACCAGGCTGCCCACAGGAACGCTGCTCCTTTCCTTACAAAACAACCTGCCTGGAAGGCTGAAACACATGGGAAAAAGGGGACAGTCCACAAAGACACCCCTGAACACAAGCACAGGAGCAGAGGGTGCACTGTGGGCACTGTCCTCCTGCAGGAACACAGCTGTGGCTGTCACAATTCAGCTGTGACAGGCAGAGACAGAGCTGCAATTTGCTGAGCCCAGGGATGAACACCCTGTCAATCCCACAGCACCCTGGCCCTCGCTGCTGTCAGTCCCCAGCAGAGACAGCCAGGAGCTCCTGCAGCAGGGAGAACTGAGCACTCAGTGAGGGAGCTGTGAACCAGCAAACAGCCCAACAGAGAAAATCTTATTAAAAACAGCTGCCAGAGCCTACATAATCACAGGCTACACACCCACCCCAGCACTGCCCAGTGAAGCACAAGGAGCTGAGAGCAGCACAAGGAGCTGAGATGGGAACAGGGCAATGCAGCACGTGGCCATGATCAAAACATCAGCCTGGGGCAGAAGGGAAAACTGGGGCAAGTGCTCTCAAAAAGTGGCCCAAAAGTCACAGAATCATGGAATGGATTGGGAAGGACTCTAAAGCTCAGCCTATTCCACCCCTGCCATGGCAGGGACACCTCCCACTGTCCCAGCTGCTCCCAGCCCTGCCCAGCCTGGCCTTGGGCACTGCCAGGGATCCAGGGGCAGCCACAGCTGCTCTGGGCTCCCTGTGCCAGCCCTGCCCACCCTCACAGGGACAATTCCTGCCCAATATCCCATCCATCCCTGCCCTCTGGCAGTGGGAAGCCATTCCCTGTCCTGGCACTCCATCCTCCTTGTAGGTTCCCTTCCAAATGGGGAAAGTCCCTGAGAAGTTCTGACTGAGACCAAAAAAACCCAAATTCAGAAACAGGACTTTTCTCTCCCTAAGTAGAAATCCCTGTGAAATTTAAATAAGGAGGTGGAATCCCCAGCTCCCTCCCAGTGCTGTTGGATAACAGAAGGTTCCTGGTGCTATTCTGAGGCAGCAGCCCCAGCTCCCACCCAAACAATGGAAAACAGACCTGCAACTCCATCCTCACAGAGGGAATTTTCCATTGCCTTTTGTCTGAAAAGTCAGTGCTGAGATTTCTGAGCAGAATTTAAAATCCCAAATTCCTGCAGACAGGCAGTGACAAGAGCTTATGCTGCCATCCAAGTGTATCAGCCTGAAAGGGCACTGAGCATCTCCCATGAAATGCAGAAGCAAAAATGATCCCACCAACCTCATTTTCTTGAAGGTTCAACATCAGCACAAGTCCTCAAGGACAAGAAAGCTCCCAGGTCACAACTTTGCAATGTATCTGCAGGGCTGCAGGGGGGTTCAGAGTGCTGCACTGAGCTCCACCAGCACTGCTCTGCTGTAGGGCAGCTTTTACAAGGTGCTGCTGAAGCACAGCTCCAACTCACACACTGCTGAGAGGCCCTGCCAGAGTTTGTTTGATTTGGGAGACTTCCTTGACAAGCCAGGAACAAGACTGATTTTCAAAGGCACCAAAGGAGTAAAAACTAACAATGTGTCTGTGTCCACCCAAAAGGGACTGCTTATACTTGAAAACTGAGACATATTTTCACATTTTATTTCTTTCTTCTGTGTTACAAAAAAATCCCAACTGAAACCCAGTTAATACAGTCTAACAAGTGTCCCAAATGCCCAAATTCAAACCAGTAAGATTTTCCATTCAGTCTCTGTTGCTCTTTCACACACAGAGTGGGCAGCACACATCCTTCCACACTCCTGCCATCTTTTGCAGACTCTTTTTTAAATGGCTCTGTAAAGACTTCTCCACTCCATTTCTTTCTTTTCCAAGGAGTTCAGGACAAAAAGAACATTTCATTTCAACAGCATTTTTTTGGGTGGTAAAAAAATCCCACAGAATGCTGGAATAGTTTAGGTTGGAAGGGACCTTAAAGCCCATCCAGTCCCATCTCTGCCATGGCAGGGACACCTCCCACTGTCCCAGCTGCTCCCAGCCCTGCCCAGCCTGGCCTTGGGCACTGCCAGGGATCCAGGGGCAGCCACAGCTGCTCTGGGCACCCTGTGCCAGGGCTGCCCACCCTCACAGGGACAATTCCTGCCCAATATCCCATCCAGCCCTGCCCTCTGGCAGTGGGAGCCATTCCCTGTGTCCTGTCCCTCCATCCTTGTCCCAGTCCCTCTCCAGCTCTCCTGGAGCCCCTTCAGGCCCTGGGAGAGGCTCTGAGCTCTCCCTGGAGCCTTTTCTTTCCCAGGTGAGCACCCCCAGCTCTCCCTGCCTGGATCCATAGCTGGGGATCTGTTTTGCATTGATTTGTAGAATTTGGTGAAGTCTTCTCAAATTTGTCATTAGACATGCTGGAAACTTTAAAAACACACAGCAAAAAGAAAACCACAGCAGAAATGGAGCACAAAGCTGGTGAGAAATGGTGAGCAGGAGGGCTGGGCTGCTGCAGGGTCAGTCCTGACTATTTCCACCAAAGGACATGGTCAGGAAAAGGCTGCAAATAAACACTCAGCTCTCACTCTGTAAGGAAGCCCCTGCCACACCACATGCCAGAGACTACACATCCACACACAGGTTACATTAAAGTTATTTTGGGGTTGTTTTTTTCCCTTTTATCACTCACAAGCCTTACTCAGAAAAAGCCTCAAGACCTCTTGTAATTTTGTTTAGTTGTTTAGTAATTGTAATCCTTTCCATCAGTCATGGTTTAGAGAAAAAAGGTTTGAACCCATGAAAGGAGAAGAGTAAAACACCCCTATGGCAAATCCTGCTGTTAATGACAGAAGTAGTCCCCAAGAAGTCAAATTAAATTTCTTAAAGCTCATTTTAAAATGTAGGCTTACATTGAATTTGAACCAGAGCAGCACAGGTCAGAATCTGGCCCAGAGCAGCTGCTGCAGATAAGGGCACATTTTTCATAAAGGAATCCTTCACCCATTAAAAGCTGAAGCTTTTGGAGCTGTCACATCAGTTTTAACTGAAAGTTACATACCCAAATTTTGTTCCATTTGGTTAACATATAAAAATTTTCTAGCTGTAGCACAAAGCTGCACATAACCCTTGGTCTGTAAACCTTGGGCCTTAAATACCTGATTGTCCAACTCCAACCAAACCCTGCTTCCTTAAGAGCTCCATCACCCAGGGCCTGCAAGGTTTGAGCTTCCACAGCAGGAAACACTGCAAGGGGTAGGATTTACCATGGCTAAACCAGGCTGACTTTTCAGTGCCAAAGGGGCCCAGGGATACAGAGGGACACAAACCAAACTCTCTGGGGCAGGGTTTGGTTCCTGGAAACTCTCTGTGTGTTCCCCTCTCTTTACATTGCAAATGAGCCTGTCATCATCATTACACTGCTTGTTGTAGAAAACATGAGCATTAATCTCAAAATTGCATCAACAAAATATGCTCATTTGACTGCTTCCAAACCCATTAAACAAGGAATCAGGATATTATTATTGCTATTACTCATGCCTGAAGTTTATAAATGTGAAGGTTAATAAAGTCATTCCATTCCCTGGGAATGAGTGTAGATAGATCTGTCCTTTCAGCTGATCTCCCAGCTGGGGGAGATAATCCATACTAAGAACTGGTGTTCCTGTGATTAATGGCACCTTGCAGGCCACAAACACCATCAGAGTTCACTTTCCCTGACAAATCCACATCAGGGGAAGAACTCTGGAGGACAGGCAAAGTGTGCCACAACTCCAAAACCTCAATGTCCACCTTGTTCTCAAATGCATTAAAAACCATCAGCACATATTATGAGATTTGGTAAACTCATGTGGAATTTGCTGTTGGACCAGCTACCAGTTAATATACTTGAATATATTACCAATATCTACCCAACCTTTTGTCAGTTTGGGCTCAGACTCAGTGTGCAGAAGGCACCATCACCATGAATTGTGTAACTTCACACTCAGCAGCTCTTTAAAAATCCATCTCTTCTCTAACTCAGCCTGTAATAACTATAATTCAACCTGGCAGAGAGGTTCTGGCATTCCCCTGGAACCCCTGAATCCATCTGGCCTAAGGGGCTGTAGGGTACCAGTACCTGCTTCAAGCCTTTTGACAATACTTCACAAACCTGCAGAATATGGGGAAGAGAGCTGTAAGACAAATCTCAGCCTTGATTTCCATCAAGATAAACAACAAAAGAGAGATGTGAAATTAAGTTAAGATGACCTGTAGAGATGTGAGCAAGCTCACATCACCTCCACAGCCACCCCAGAAAAGGCAGAACAATAAGGAATTCTGACTATCTGTGCCTGCACAGCAGCCTTACCTGCTGGTGAGTCTCACAAGAGCCAATCCATGCAGAAGAGATGAAAGCTGGACACAAAACCATTTCAAATTAGAACCTGCTGTTCCACATCCCATAGGCTGAGGGGTGAATACCCAACACTGACCCACAGAACTCCTGCTGGAGAGTGTCAGGCACATTCCAAACCCAAGGAACTCTGAGGAGGAACTGTCTGTGATATAACCCTGAATATACCCAAGTTTCTCTCTGACTTGCCCACTAGTGTGTGACTAGCTCAGATCCCAAAGCCCAGAGGACTTGGTTGTGTGGGCAAGGAGTCCTACAGGACAACAGGTTAGCTCAGGGTAAAACAACAATGTCACACCCATTTCACACAGTTCAGCATTCCACCAGAGGGAAAATGGCTAAAATGGCCAAAGGCAGAACAGCTCACCTGGTACAGGAAACCTCTCAGTGCAGACTCAGAGCCTAGAAAGGGGATGGGACTTCAACAGAGGTGCCCTTATGCACACTCAGAGTCAGCTCTCAGGCCCACACCAACACTTGCCTCCTCAGGATTTATCCTCTGCAGGAGGGCAGTGTTCAACTCTCACAGCACAACAGCTCTGCCAGCTCCTCCAAGGAAAAGGTTCAAAGGATCAACACCTGCAGGTTCCAGCTCCAGGTGAATGTCTGTGCTCAGACAGCAGCTGCCCCTCTGATCAGGGTGGCACCTGGATCACAGCCACAGCAACCTGATCTGCACAGAGTCACAGTTGTGACAGAACACAAGCACATCCAACACCCAGGCCTCTCCCTGCTCCAGCAGAGCACCAGGAAGGCTGAGGAGAAAGCAGTTTGGATCCTGCCTCAGCAAAGGCACAGACAGCAGTGAACTTTCCCTGCCTGTGTACAAACCCATACCACACTGACCTCAGCACTGACTTCTTCCAGCAAACAGCAGGGAGTATTTTACTGCTGTGCCCACTTTTTATTTGTAAACTGGCCTATGATATGTGGTTTTGCTGGATTACACTGCTCCCGATGATGATGTTGCTATACTCTGTCAGTCAGGGAAAGCTCAACGCCCAATTCCTCACACGAGCTGCTGCCAGCGCTCCCCGGCAGGGCTGGAGCGCCGCCCAGCAGCTGCTGCAGCACCGGCCGTTCCCTTGCGGCCGCTGACCTCTAGTGGTGAGCGCAGGAGAGAGGAGACAGCAGCAATGCTCTCCATGAGCAACCGCGGTCCTTTGTCCCTCCAAAGGGAAGCCAGGAGGCTCTCCAGCCTTCCCTCACAAGCTGCAGAGCACAGGCCGATCACAGAGCCCTCCCACAGCAGCCGGCCTTGCCCCATCACTGGCTCCTCTCCTCACAGAGCTGGTTACAAACAGCAGCACCTGATTCACCTCCTTCCCCTCCCTAAGGGGAGGAACAGAGATCCCCGTGCTCCCCTTGTAAGCTCCTGCCCTCCTGTGAGCCACAGCCTGGCTTCAGGTAGCCCAGCAGTGCCACCTCAGCTCAGACCAAGGACACTGCTGCATTTTCATAGTCTCAGAGCAGTCAGGATCTGCAGGGACCTCAGAGATCATCTCATTCCACATCCCTTCCACAGACAGGGACACCTCCCACTGTCCCAGGCTGCTCCCAGCCCTGCCCAGCCTGGCCTTGGGCACTGCCAGGGATGCAGGGGCAGCCACAGCTGCTCTGGGCACCCTGGGCCAGGGCCCCATTTTGGGAAAGAGCTGTGACAAGCCCCACAGTGCAGATGCACCCAAGGGGAGGAAGGTGTAATTACAGAGAGGTCAGTTTGGTGAGAAGGGCATGGACAGCAGCTCAAGGGTGCACAAGCAATGAGAGCACAGGGGATCAGCAGAAGGGCTCAGAGCACATCACAGGCCATCCTCCACCCTGAGCAACAACTGCTCAGCAGAGAGTGGGGAGCAGAGCAAAGCCCTGCAGCAGCTCCCTGTCCCTAGTCCTTTGTGTGAGGTGAGTGTGGTACATCCCAGCTCACACTGAGCACAGGAAAGGGACACCAACAGAACCACTGGGAACAGAGCCAGCAAGAGCCTGGGATGGAGCAGGAACTGGGGCTGTGTGACAGGCCCAGTGTCTGATGCACAGACCTCACCCTAGGGCAGCAGTGAGCAAGGCAAGGTGCTCTGGCAGCTCCTGCTGCACCTGCAGCTCTGCCCTGTCCTCACACACCTGCAATTCAGTGACAATCCACAGGCAGTATAGGAGCAGTGCCTGTGTTCAGCCACTGGACTGGGGATCTCAGAGCAGAGATTTGCAGCCAGATCCAGTGTTAGCTCTGCAAATAAATCCTCCCTCAGACTGGAAGTCACTGGAAGATTACCACTGCAGCATTTGCTTGGTGAGCAAGCCAGAGTCAGTCTGTGACTACACCCAACACACCTCTAAAGAAGATCTTTTTGGGGACAGGTTCTTCAATAGATCGTATTTTACTCTCCCTCTAACCAAACCCTGCAGATTCAAATCCAGCCAGTTACATTTTAATCAATCCAGCTGCTCAGTGACCAAGACCTGACCACTCCATACCCCCTCTAACAGCAGTACCTTTGCTTTCTTCATGTGGCCCATGATATTGCCAAGATCTTCAACATCGATGACAGAATCTGTGCCTCCAGCTTCCTCCTCACTACTGGTTTCAAACAATTCCTCTGCCTGTGGGAGAGAGCAGAGGAAAAAAATTAAGAATTTAGCTCACATTAAATGCAAGACTAAGCTAACCAGGGAAATGAGCTCTCCTCATCAGTAAAGACCAGTGAAAACAAGAAATAGCCTACCAAAAACCTATAGGGTGGATATGGAACCCTGAAGCCCTTTAAACCCAAGTGCCTTGCTGACAGTAAGACTTATTCCTCCTGCCCTGCAGCAGCCAGCTGCAGCTCCCAAAACCAGCCAGAAGAACCACTTACTTTCCTATAAAATTCAACCCAGCAATAACTTCCAGCCCACAGTAAATGGCTCAAGAGAGGATTAATGTGCCATAGCAGCTTGGGTCTTGCACTGGAGAGCAATAGAGAGGATTTCTTAGTCAAAATCAGCAATCAATCAACACTCCAGAAGAGAGGAATGATTACAGGCAGACACACAAAGGACATACAGGGCTTCCTCAGGTAACAAGCCCCAGCTGCCTTTGGAAAACCCTTGAATGCAGGCAGAGCAGCTGAGCTTCACTGGGTTGAAGTGGAAGCAGGTTAATGACTCACACAGAACTGAACGATCCCCTTGGCCTTGGGACAAGGCAAAGGCTCTGCTGAGAACCCAGCCTGGCTCTCTGGAGCACCTGTCCCCAGCCAGGAACAAGACTCCCTCATCACACAAATGCCATTGAGCCTGGCTCCATCACTAAATCTTTGATCCACCTTTCAGGTGGCTCATTCTACTTGTTATTGCCATGAGACCCCAGTTCTCTTCCCCCCCACTCCAGAATAAGCATAGGCTCCCACGACAGCCCTCTGTGGAAGGAAGGGAGAAGTCAAACATTGCTCCATGTAAAGCAAAGCCTCAAGGATTTTGGCTGTACCTCAGTGTTCTCATGTTCTGACGTCCTATGTTCATTGTCTGAGCTTTCCTTGCTCTGCTCCCCTGAAGATTTGCACTTTCCTTTCTTGCACTTCCCACTGCAGGGTTTCTTTTCCCCTCTGCAGAGCGCCTGGAGCCGAGTGAGGAATTTGCCTTTCCAGGCCTCAAAGTCAGCCTCGATGCTGCCATGCTTGCTCTGGGCCACGTTGCAGTCCCCCTCAGCACGAGTCATGATCCTGCTGGCACTGAGCATCCACAGCCACCTGTCCATCCTCCTTCCAACCTAGGGCAGGAGGAAGGGTTGGAAAGGAAATTCAACCAAGCCCAAGTGCAAGCAGCCAACCAGAAAAGCAAGGATTCACCCTGGGAAGAGCCAGTGAGCTGCACAGCACTGCAGGGCAGGGACCTGGGGAGTTCCTCCCAGGTGCTGGCTCAGCACAGACACAGGGCAGCCTGAACAGCTACACACTCCCTCAGACTCCACTGCAAAATCCCTCTGCCACCCCAGGGTGAAGGGATGGGCTCTGGGAACAGACTGCTCTGTGTGGTGCTTGTTGGTCAGAATGGTCACATGTGACACACAGCCCCAGCTCTGAACACAACCTGGGACAAGTGATGCCATTTTTCTGTATGAGACCAGTGACCAGGCAGAGATACTGCCACAGTTCACATCAGGGAACAAAGCCAAAACACACATCACAAAAATGAGCCAAGTTTAAAAGGCAGCAAAAGCAAGAGTTTACAGTGCTGTGCTCTCAGGTGATCGCAGAAAGCTTTCAAAGCTAGGAAATTAACTCATTTTTAGGATTTATCAAATGTGTTACCACACCTCCCAGTGCCTGTAGAACTTATTTCCCATTTGAAATCCTATTGCTTCAAAGCTGAACTGCCCAGGTGGCCAAGAAGGCCAAAGGCACTGGCTTGTACCAGCAATGGTGTGGCAGTAGGACCAGGGCAGTGACTGTCCACATGCAGTGACACTGCTGAGGCACCTCAAGTCCTGGGGGCAGTTTTGGGCCCCTCACCCCAAGAAAGACATTGAGGGGCTGGAGCATGTCCAGGGAAGGGAATGGAGCTGGGAAGGGGCTGGAGCCCCAGGAGCAGCTGAGGGAGCTGGAAAGGGGCTCAGCCTGGAGAAAAGGAGGCTCAGGAGGGACCTTGTGGCTCTGCACAACTCCCTGACAGGAGGGGACAGCCGGGGGGGTCGGGCTCTGCTCCAGGGAACAGGGACAGGAGGAGAGGGAACGGGCTCAGGCTGGGCAGGGGAGGCTCAGGGTGGATATCAGGAGGAATTTCCCCATGGAGAGGGTGCTCAGGCACTGGAAGGGGCCCAGGGAGCTTTAGTGTCCTCATCCCTGGAAGTGCCCAGGGAAGGCCTGGATGTGGCATTCAGTGCTCTGGGCTGGGGACAAGGTGGGGCTGGCACAGGGTGAGTTCAGTGACCTGGGAGGTTTTTTCCAAGCTCAATGGCTCTGAGATTCTGCCCATGCCCTAACACCAGTGCCTCACCAGTCAGCACAACAGCTGCAATTCCCACACAGACCACCAGCCTCATTCATTCATGCAGGTTTGATGCACTTCATGCAGCTGAGCCTCTCAAGGAGCAGAAGGCAAGCAGGGAGCTCAGGGACACTCACTGTGTTGTAGTGATCCACATAGGCCGAGTTCCCCAGGCCGAACACAGCGTATCTCAGACCCTGCAGGAAGCTCTTCCCAACACGGAAATCATTGGCTGCCTCTTCCAGCCACTGGCAGAACCAGGCTGCACTCTCTGGGGGCTGCCCATCCGTGTAGGTGGACACCAGGAACACACAGATGTTCCTGCTGCTGGCCTGCTCACACAAACAGGGCAGGAGAGAAAAAAAAAAAATCACTGCATTTTCCAGAACTTTCTCTTAAAGCAGAGTTACAACATCCAGGCAGGTGGGAGAAATCAAAAGACAGGGTTGTCTCCCTTTGGGGTGGGATGGTGCAGGTGACAATCCCAAGGGTGCTGAACAATCTGCACAGCACCTTAAATTAGCAGAGAGAAGCCAAGCTGAACAGGAACACAGTGACAGAGCAAACTGGACATCCAGCCCCATCAGCAGCTTCCTGACCCAAGTCCTTCAGCAGGGAAGTACTCCATGGACAAATACTTCAAACTCCTCAACCCCACATTTACAGGTGTGTTAGGGGCAGTATCAAATGCTGGCAATTCATACTGAAACCCTAAGGAATTCCCAGCACACAGTTCCCACCAATATTTTATGCTAGGATTAATTAAAACTCTCAAGGAGCAACTATCAATATTCGCAGAAGAAAAACCCATCAAGGATTATTCCACATAAATATACCTCACAAGGAGTTTCTAACTCAAAATACTCAAAAAAGCTCAAAAAAAGGCTGCAGAGGCATCACCACCTTCCTGTCCTGGTTCTGAACCTTGCCCAGGTATACAGGGCATCTGGAGCAGCCACTCTCACCCAGCTCATCCCTGAGTCACAGAACTGGCTCACACAAAGTCACTGTCACAGCAAAATGTCCAGTTGGTGCTTTGAAATTCTCAAAATTTATGTATTTTCTGCTGATGGGCTACATTTGCATAGGTAGGGAAGCAATTCAACACACAGCTTTGGGGATTTCCAGAACAACAGGAGAGAAATACAGGAGGGAAACAGCCCCAGGAAAAACTTGTGCTTACTACTGGTGTTTATGCCATACCCACCTCCTCAGATAAACCATCTTCTGGATCATAATCTCCCATGTTAATGACTTCCACAGGCAAATCAAGAGAAGTAACAGCTTCAGCCAGAGCTTTGGCAAATCTCTGAACAAAGAAATGTAAGAAGTTATCAATTACTTCAAGCCACACAAGCCCTGCTTTGCTCAGGCACAAGACTTCTCCCAGGACAGGAAGAAAAATGACACAGGAGGCCTGGACACCAGCACTGCAATTCCTCACATTAAAACAAAAATGGAGTATACTGGCTAACAGTTACAACATTATAATGACTAATCACTTCACACTTACACACACAAATTACATTTCTTCTTGAGAAAGCACCAAAACCAGCACTTCTCTCTATGAAGCCTTGCTAGAAAATTAAAATTACAGTGCAAGAGTGATCTTTTAGCTTTATAATCAATCTCTACTACACGCCTTGCTTAAAAGGAGGAGATAAATTGTTATTTTTATTTAATTTTTCACTTATCTTGCATGTTGGGCAATGATTGTAACAAGCTGATGGATGTGCTGATGAGCTCCCACATCTGTACCCAGCGCAATGTCTTAAGGCAAGTGATGTTCTCAGATCACAACAATATTTCAAAGCAGTTTCACAGATGTGCAATAAAAGTACAGATACCTTTGCTGTGCCAGTCTGAGAGCCATAGAAAATCTTCACTCCAGCAACATGGACCTCCTGTGCCTGAGGAGGGGCACATCCATTTCCCAGTTTGTCTGCTGTTCCCTCAGGGGAAGAGGGATTCCCATGGGCTTTCTCACCCTATTAAAAAAGAGCTGTGTCACATGCAGTCCCTTCTCCAAGGGCTGTCAAAACAAGAACATTTAAAATTCAAATCCTGGGGCCACTCTCAGCAACAGTCAAAGCATTTTGGTTCCTCTCACATCCAGACAAACACACCAGGACCTGCTTTCCTGACCTAGGCCATGCTGCAATACCCATTCTGGGAGGTAACAGGACCCAGCTGAACCTCCAAAGTCCTGAGGTTTTCAATTCATCAATGGCATAATTCCCTCCCATCCCAAAACCAGCCCAACTCTGCCATTAATATCATGAAAACATGAAGGTGCAAACTGGGGACAAGCAGAGAGGTTTGCCTGGAGTGACAGAGTGATCCAGGGGGACACATTCTCCCAGAAACAGTGTGAGGAGTGTCCTGCTGAGCTCTGCCCCATCAAGAGAATTTAGTGACCCACAGACACAAACAATCCAGGCTGAGGATCCTAACCAGATAACCAAACTTCATTTGGGATTTGCAACACCTTCAGCAGGCCCACAGCAGGTGCCTGTATCCAGAATTACCCCATTCCACCCAGGTTTTTGGGGTTTTCTCAGAGAGAAGTGCTGACAGGCTGTTACCTTTCTTTTGGTTCTGGTGGTGGTGAACTGAATGACAATCCAAAGGCTGATCCCAAAAGCAATAGCAGAATAGATGTAAAATCTGTGCAGCCATATGGACACCAGGCAAGTATGGAAGAAGCTCCAAGTATCCATTGAGACATCTCAATCTGGAATGTCACAGATTCCTACAGAGTGAATATAGAATGAGCACACACAAAATAATCACAGAGTATCCACAGCCTCACATCACCAGCTATTGCCCAGGTTTTGCAGAAAACAGCTTCTGGCTACAGACAAAGCACTGAAATTGAATCAAGAAGCCTTCACCTCTTCAGGTATGTCAGCTGAGCTCCAAACTAGCATTCCATACTGTCAGAGGGAAACTCTGGGTTTTCCTTTGGTAAGACAGCTCTGTTACAGGGAAAAGCAGAAAATACTTGTGCTATCCAAGTCCCTGAAAGGAAAAAGTCCTTGTGAAGAATCCAGTGGATCACACTGACTTTAGTTTTACACAAACCCAACAAATGCAGCTCTTTGGAATGAAAAAGCTCCAGTCCACGGGGGAAATCACCTGCACAGAACTTTCTGCTGAACACAACCCTTGCTTACACACATTAGATGTCACACTGACCACAAACAGAGTTCCAAGGGCAGACTGAAACGTGGATGCAATTGGAAATGCTTTCACAGAATTGTATGATGCAAGTGAAGTTTGATTTGGAACCACTGAGATATTTCAGGTTGGTTCAGAACATTCAGGGCACAGTAAGCCAGGGTACAGCCAGGAATGCACCTGTGTGATACCTAGGAATCTCTATTTCATATGGAATATTCAGGCATTCCAAAAAGGCTTATTTGTTATACTTATTGACTGAGGAACACAGCTGACACCCTCCTTACTGTCATCTGCAGCTTGGATCCTGTTTTTGCAGATATCAGTCAAGAATCCAAGTACTTCCAAGAGGCTAGAAACTCATACTGGCTGTTACTAAAGTTACCAGAGCAAAGACTTAAGATGTCCCTCACCCCTCCAGCAGCAACACTGAGACTCACAAAGGAGAAGAGCCAAGAGCACTTGCCCAGTGTTCCCAGTTTTACCCAAACTAGATATAGGGATTCCCTTAACTTCTATACAATTCCCTCAAATGCAGCAGATGCTACACATATCCAAGACAATTTTAGCTCCAAAACACACACATACACACACACACTCACTATTATTCCCTACACAACTACACACCCCCCCCCCATGGTTATCACCCCCATACACATGCACCCCATCCTCGTGGTAATGCCCCTCTCTCCCCAAATACCCCCCACAGTTATTACCCCACCTTCCCCTGCCTCTCACACTTATCATCCCACCACCCTCACAATTATTAACCCCACACCCACCACAGAGTTACTACCCCATATTAACCACTCATTGTTAATAAATATCCCCACAGTCATTACCCTCATCTCCCTCCACAGCACCCCCTCACAATTACAACTGCACACACACACAAAGTTATTATATCCCCCCTCACAGTTATTACCCCCTACACACATTAATATCCCACAGACACAGTTATTACATCCCCCCTCACGGTTATTAACCCATACACACATTAATATCCCACAAACACGGTTATTATATCCCCCCTCATGGTTATTAACCCATACACACAGTTATTACATCCCCCCTCACGGTTATTAACCCATACACACATTAATATCCCACAATCACGGTTATTATATCCCCCCTCACGGCTATTAGCCCATACACACACTATTACCCCACACACACGGTTATTAGCCCATACACACACTATTACCCCTCAGACGCGGTTATTAGCCCATACACACACTATTACCCCACACACACGGTTATTAGCCCATACACACACTATTACCCCACACACACAGTTATTAGCCCATACACACACTATTACCCCTCAGACACGGCTATTAGCCCATACACACACTATTACCCCACACACACAGTTATTAGCCCATACACACACTATTACCCCACACACACGGCTATTCTGTTCCCCGCACCACGGCTCTCTCTCTCCCACAGCCACCACCTGTCCCGCTCCCCGCCGGGCTCCCCTCACGCCGCCATGCGCCGCTGCCGCTCCCGCCCCTTCCGCCCGCGCCGGGGCGGCCGCCATCCACTGCCGGGCCGGGCCGGGGGCGGAGCGGGCGGCCGCCGCCATGTCCATCTTCACCCCCACCAACCAGATCCGCCTCACCAATGTGGCCGTGGTGCGGGCACGGCGCGCCGGGAAGCGCTTCGAGATTGCCTGTTACCGCAACAAGGTTATGGGCTGGCGCAGCGGAGCGTGAGTGCCCGGGGAGCCGGCGGGGAGGCGGCTCGGGCCCGGCCTAGGGCCCGGCGTGGGGCCCGGGTGTGAGAGTCGTACCCGGGCACCCCGTGTGGGACTCGGTGGTGACGCGGGAGGGGAGCCCGTGTGAGGACCGGGAAGGGCCCGGGGTGTGGGAGGGGAGTCCGCAGGGCCCGTGTGGGACCCGGCTGTGGGCCGGGGACCGTGCGCGGCCCGAGCTCTGACCCGGGAGGAGGCGCGGGGCCGGTAACGGGAGCACCGTGCCCGTGCCTGGGCAGTGACACCTGTGCTGGAAGGTTCTGGGCTGTGCTGATTCAGCCCGGGGCAGCGGGAGCTGTTTCTCCTCGCTGAACACAGCTGTGCTCCTGGCATTGCCGCTTTGCTGGAGGGGGACTGGGCAACGCATGGGGTGTCAAGATAAGGAGTAATGGTTCCAAACTGACAGAGGGCAGGGATGGATAGATGGGATATCGGAAAGGAATTGTTCCCTGTGAGGGTGGGGAGGCTGTGGCACCGGCTGCCCCTGGATCCCTGGCAGTGTCCAAGGCCAGGTTGGACACTGGGGCTTGGAGCAGCCTGGGACAGTGGAAGGTGTCCGTGCCCGTGACAGGGGTGGCACTGGCACCATTATGGGGTTACTCTGAGTTTTCTACATTTGTCTCAATCTCTAGGGAGAAAGATCTTGATGAGGTCCTGCAGACACACACAGTGTTTGTCAATGTCTCCAAAGGCCAGGTGGCAAAGAAGGAAGATCTGGTTAAAGCATTTGGGACAGATGACCAAACAGAAATCTGTAAGATGGTAAGTTTCACACACTTTGCTTTGTAAAAGATGTGAAAAGATTTAGTCACGTAGGGCAGTCTGTACTGAAGGGTGTTTATAGAATGCTGCTATAGGTGGAAGGGTTGTTTATTAAGAAATGGGTAAAAAGGAGCAATAGCTCTGTTTTATGGTTTTAAATTTGGCATTGTGTGTGGCCTAACACACAGCTTGCATGCACAGATGTGTCTGGACACAGCCATCTCTGAAGAGTCCCTCACATAAGGTAAGTTATTAGGAGTATGGAGAAGGCCAGGGGAAGTTAGTTACTTTGGAGAGTTCACTTAGTTGTTAGTAACAGATTTAATTTCTTTCTCCTTATTGGTGAGATATGAACTGTGGACTTGCTGTGGGTGATGAGATTTCAGTAAGTGCCTTGAGTCAGCATTGCCCTGGCAGCCAGGAGGGACACTTCTCTCCTGGGGTTACCAGGCCCTCCATCAACAGCCAGGCCAGGGAGGAGATTGTCCTGCTCTGCTCTGGGCTGGGGTGGCCTCACCTCCAGTGCTGGGGCAGTTTTGGGTGCTGCAATGTAAGAAAGATCTAAAGCTGTCGAGTCTAGAGAAAACTACAAAGGAGGTGAAGAGCCTGGAGCAGCCACGTGAGGAGCAGCTGAGGGCACTTGGTTTGTTCAGCCTGAGGAGACTTGAGGTCAGACTTCATCAGGGTCTGCAGCTCCTCCCAAGGGACAGCTCTCATTTCTGCTCTGTGTAACAGGGACAGGACCCAGGGTATGGCTGGAGGTGTGCCAGGGCAGACTTAGTTTGGATTTTAAGGAAAGGTTTTTTCCCTGAGGGAAATGGGAATGGGCACGGCCCTGAGGCTGCCAGAGCTCCAGGAGCTCCTAGGGATGCCCAGGGTGGGACTGCTGGGGTGCCTGTGCAGGGCCAGGGGCTGGAATGGATGATCCCCTGGAGATCCTTTCCAGCTCAAGATACTCTGTGATTCTGTGAAATCTGTGCTTCTCTTGCTGCCATTTAATGTTTCTGTGGTGAGTTTTTTTTGTCTGAAGCCTTTCCTATGCTGTCTGTTCTAATGTCTCACATTATTAATTTGATTATTGTTTGCTGCACTTCAGATCTCACCCAGCCTTTCAAGCAACTGTCAAGTTTACCAAAGTTACTTCACTTGTCACTCTTCAGATCCAGGATGGTCACTAAGTGGTTTCCCTGTTTTCCAGATTTTATCCAAAGGGGAGCTGCAGGTGTCGGACAAGGAGCGGCACACACAGCTGGAGCAGATGTTCCGAGACATCGCCACCATCGTGGCTGACAAGTGCGTCAACCCCGAGACGAAGCGGCCCTACACAGTGATCCTCATCGAAAGGGCCATGAAGGACATCCACTACTCTGTCAAACCCAACAAGAGCACCAAGCAGCAGGTGAGGTTCCTGCTCCGAGGTACTGCCATCCAGTGTAATTCCTCAGGTCTCAGCCACAGAGGGATCAGAAGAGCCCTGGGGTCTGAGGCCTGCACAGGGATTACTCAGCCATCTGGCAGCTGGGTGCTGGAGAGAAGCAACCCCTGAAACTATTTGTTTACTGAGAATTCAGGGAAGGGAGAAAGAAAGGCAAAAACCCAACAGTGATACAGTTAGAACAGAAATAAAAGGTTTATGATTTATGCTAATTGAGGTGGTATATCAGGTTTGCATCTGAGCCACATGAGTTTGTGGTGTTTTGCAGTATAGCTATTTAATTGTACTTCAGATAGCTTTTAAGTGTTCAAAGTGATCACAAACAACAAGAAGTCTGCCTTTTCTTGTTAATCTGTCAAAAGAGCATGATGGCAACCTCCCTGCAGCAGAGTGGCAGTGACCAGCACTGAGAGATGGCTCTGAAGCTGGGAAAAAGGTTCAAGATTTGGATCTGGGTGCTGGGTTTTAAGCAGGTGTGTAAATGCTCTTTTTCTTGTCCAACAGGCCCTGGAAGTGATCAGGCAGCTGAAGGAGACCATGCAGATTGAACGTGCTCACATGAGGCTGAGGTTTATCCTGCCAGCAAAGGAGGGCAAGAAGCTGAAAGAGAAGCTCAAGCCACTGATTAAAGTTATTGAGAGTGAAGACTTCCAGGAAGAGCTGGAAATGGTAAGCAAAAAGCAGTCCCTGGGGTTCAGGCTTGATTTGACTACACATGTGTATTTTGCTAGGAGATGAATTCATAGATGGAAGTTGTTTAGATAAACTGCAGGCTTACCAAAGATCCTTAATCAGAGCTGCAGTTGGGAATTTTTAGTTTCACACAATCCTAGTGATACGTGCATGGAAGCAACATTTGGTACCCAGAGGTTGCTCCTCCAAGCTGAGGAGTGCACAGTGCAATTCCTCTTAGCAGTGGTGATCCTGCAACACTGACAAGTTTCTCTCGTATGTGGAATGTTACTGTTATTTATTTGGTAGCTTGGCTCTGGATTTTAAGAGTAATTAATTTATTTTTTTTAAAGTCAGTGTGTGGTAAAGCAAAATTTGGTATGAAAATCTTCATACAAACAGATTGGAATCCAGCAATCCCAACTGGCAAAAGCCATGTCCAGCATGGGGAACTGGAACTGTAGAGGTCTGTGGAAAGATTGCTGCCAGAAAGAGCTTGTCAACTCTTCAGAATCCTCCTCAGTAACTAACCAGGATTGTTTTAATGAAACAGAACGTTAGGCTTGGGTAGGGGCTGATGAAATTCAAACATTCTTGGCTGACTGATGAAATGTGGAACTTTCCAGGTGTGCCTTATTGACCCAGGCTGCTTCAGGGAGATCGACGAGCTGATCCGCTGTGAGACAAAAGGGAAAGGATCCCTGGAAGTGCTCAGTCTGAAGGATGTGGAGGAAGGAGATGAAAAGCTTGAATAACAAAACCTTCCTGCAGCAGATCTGCTTCAACAACTTCCCTGCAGTGACTGGTGTAGCCACTCTTCTGTTAGGCCTTCATGGTTTTTTCCAATCTCTTGCTGCCAAATATTTTCTGACACTAATCCTTTGGGATTTTTCCATGCAGTGTTGGTTGGGGTTTTTTTGTCATTTTACACTTGCTTGGTTTACAGATGTCTTTGCCTGTAAGAAGATTTTGTGTCAGAGTTGCACTAATAAGGACTGAGTTAGGGTGTGGAAGGAGGTTACTCTGGCTTTGCTTTAGTTTCAGGGCTGCTGTTGAAGAGTGCTTGAGTGGTTTGGTGCCAACTGTTTGTACCTTCAGGTTGTCAGTGTCAAGTGGGAGATTGCACTGGTCACTGAAGAGTGGCTTTGTATATGAGGAGAGGGACCTTAAAAAAAGAGAGCTGCATTTTCACTTCTAAACAGGTGCAAAGTGTGGATCATGTCTAAAAATCAGTCTCTTGGCAGTGTAAAAAACTGACGTGGGCTTCCATAATTGGCTGTTTGATAATTAAAAGTACTTCAAAGGACCATTCATAAAGAATTCCATCACTGGCTATAGCAGCACTTGCTGGTGTAGGGATGATGTTCTCCTAATAACTTATTTGTAGAATATATTTAGCTACATTAATAAAAACAAATTATCATCTATTTATATATTATAGATACAGAAAGAAATAAGATACTTATTTTTGCTAATAGTGGAGGAGATACCCCCAACTGTGGCAATGCTTTTGTAGGCTGAGGGAGTAGCCTGTGCTTGGGAGCTGCTGCTTTCACATGATAAAATGAATCTCAGGCAGTGGTGGCCTCTGGCCATGGAGCCAGACAGGCTTTTGTTGGGCAGTAATTCCCAGCAGGAATTGTTTGTGTGTGCCCTTTTGCTTTTTAGTGCAGCAGAACAATTCTGGCAGCTGTCCTTTATCCTCTGTCCTTTTTCTTGCTGCTCTCTAATCCATGCACGGAATTTCTAGCCAGCTCCTGGGGCATGGGATATAGTTCTTGCTAATTCTGTTAAATCTTGCTGCAGCTGTGTTAAACAAATGATTTGAGGTTGAACCGGGGTATTTCAAAGAAAAGGGGAAGAGAGGACAACAACGGGGGAAGGAGATACTAAAAATACAAACCACCAGGCAAAGCAGATATGGTTCAGTGACTAAAAGCTAAATCAGCAGGAATTGGAGGAGCCTTTAATATGACATTTCTGTTTGCATGCAGATAGCAGGCAGCAGGTGAGGAGCTGTGGGCCAGCCAAGGAGGAGATCTCTCCTGGGTGAGCGTGGTGCTCGTTAGTTGCTGTTGCCTTCCAGAGACACCCCCCTTATGTGACAGTTAAATAGAGCTGGGTTTGTGCTGCTGACCTTTCCTCTGCATCTTTAACTCATTGTGAATTTCCTGGAATTTCATCAGGAAGAGTGGAAATCATTTGGAGAGAAAGGGAAGTTTGGCATATGAGATGGCTGCAGGGCTGGAGCCTCAGTCCAGGGCTGCCCCGTGGGAGTGGATTTCTGCAGCAGCTAATTAGTGTGCACTCGTGCAAGGCAAGATCAATTCCTTCAGCAGTGTTTTGGGAGGATCTGCCTCTCTAGAGCCTGAGGTTTGCTGAGGGCAGGTGGAACGGATTTTAAAACGCTTTTGTTTGTTCCCAGGGGTTGAAGTGCCACCTAGGAAATGCAGGGGTGTAGTGACTGGATATGCCATGCAGACAGGGCTCGTTGTGGAGAGCTCTGTGTGCACAGGCGGCTCCCCCTGAGTACCACCCTGAGCTGCTGCCTTCACATGCCCCTCTCTCCAGGCACACTTTGGGAAGCACTGAGGAGATCATGTTGATATTTAGTTTGTCACTGGCAATTAGCACTAACATGCCATTCATGAATACGCAAACGAGATGCTGAGCAAGACCATCAGAGGATATTGTGTCAGTAATACATGATTTCACAATTCTTTAATTCCCTGATTTGCTGTGTTTAACACCTTAAACACAACAGGATGGCAGCAGGTTAAAGATCTGGGGTTCAGAACCTGAATCTAAGCTGATTCGTAAGCTCGGTGCTTGGAAGGCAATTTCTTTATAAAGTCTTTTTCTGCAAATCCAAACATTAAAGATTTTCTCTGGTAGAGCGAGCTTGAGTTTATTTATGGACAAATAAAGATACATGCTGGCATTTCTTGTTATGTTTGTAGTTCAGCAAGAATGTATGATGAGCATCAGAATAAAGCTCAGGATTGGTAACTTGTTTGTCTTTGCCCATTCCAACAAGAGCATAACTCCCTGCACAACCATCTCCTGGTAATTAACTGGAATTTCCAAATAGATGGGCATTTAAATAAGCTGGCAGCTTCCAGGAGAGCACTGCTGGTGTGTTGGGGTGCACATGTGTTTGCCCTGAAGTTGTCCTGTTCCTGGTGGGGCTCAGAATGGTCCCTGACAGCTGCCACTGCCAATGGAAGACAAAGCTGGAATGCTTCTCTGCCCTCCTCTAAGAGCTGATTGTTGTTAACGAGCTGTTAATTAGCGTGTTGTGTTGAGGGGCCGGGCCGTGGCTGAGCAGGAGCCGTGTGGCCGGTGGCAGTTGGCAGTGCCACGGTGACAGTTGCGGGTGGAACGCTGCAGTCACAACGCCGGGACGCCTCCCGGGCTGCCGGACCTCGGCGTCTGTCCCGCAGGGATCTGGGAATGGTGGGCCAGGGGATGGAGGCCCCCGGCAGCGCGCGGGGCCCCAAGGCCAAGCTGAGCCAGCGCAGCCAGGAGCTGCGAGCGCTGGTGGGCCTGCAAGGTGCTGCCTCGGGCTGCTCGGGGACGGGGCGGGTCCCGGCCCCGCATCCCGCACTGTGCCATTGCTACATCTGCCTGATGTCCCCCAGAGCAAGGCGGGAAGATTTTCGCTCAGTCCTGCGAGGAAAAGCTCCGACAGAACAGGGAGCTGCTCCCCAGCCTGCAGGCGGCCTTGCAGGAGGATTCCAGTGTCCTGAAGTTTGTCCTGAAGGTACCAGCAGGTCCCTCCTGCTGCCCCCTGCCTGGTGCTGGCCCTGCACCCGCAGCTCCTGCAGGAGCGGGCAGCTCAGACCAGCCAAAGGAAGTGTCATGCCCAGGCTGACAGTGACCGTCTCTGTCCCTCCCCTGCCCACAGTACAACAAACTCCCCATTAAGGATGCGTTCGGAGAGGGCCAGGAGCTCTTTTCAGCCACCGAGAGCCTGGAGGTAACGGCAGGGCCGGGAGCAGGGGCTGCTCCCAGGGGCTGGGGCTCTGGGGACACTGGGAAGAAGCTGGCAGTGCATGGCAGAGGGACATGGTGCCACCACCAGGACAGCCCCACAGGGCTGCTGTAGAGACACAATGTTCATGTCTGGTCCCATGGGTCCCTTTCCACCATGGAACACATCCATGCAGCCCCTTGTCCCAGCAGACATCCTGGCTGTCCCACCCCACGTGTCCCTGGCACTGCCTGGGTTCCTACAGGGTCCAGTTGCATCCCTGGCAGAGAGATGCTGTCCCTGCCCTTCACTGTCTGTCCCAAGGTTGTGCCCTGGTTATAAACCCATGGAGATCGAGGCACTGTGCCCATTGAGCTGCCTTTGCCCAGGGGCCTCTTGCAGGAATAGAGTGGTGCTGCTGCATTCTGACAACATCCCCATCTGGGTCCTGATCGATTTTATTGATCCCCAGTCCTCCTGCATGTTATGCAGAGTCTCTAAGCCCAGCCCAACCCGGCCCTTCCATCAGCAGTTGTCCCCCTCTGCCTTACTCCAGCCAGCCCCCAGAGCAAAATTCTCCCAGACCCCACCCTGTCAAACCAGTGACAACATCCTGGAGCATGTGTCCCCTCTGGAGCTGCAATGTCCCCAGCTCTACCGTGGGGGGAGTTTTCTGGGCAGCACTCCCTTCTCCTGCAGCATCCAGCCTGGAAAATGGTCTCATGCCCATCCAGGTGGTCATAAAGAAGATCGAGGCCAAAGTCCATGAGCAGGTGAAGGTGTGTGACATGCTGCTGCACCAGCTGAGGCAGTGGAGCCAAGCCAGGGATGAGCGCCAGAGGCACCTGCAGGAGCTGCAGGATGCTGAGGTGGATCCTAAGTGGCAAGAGCCACAACTGCAGGTACCCAGGAGCCCTTCCTGCTGTGCCAACACCCATGGGGGGCTTTAAGCCAGCCCCTGCATGGCACACGTGGTACTTTGTGTCTTCCCACCCCGTGTCTGCCCCAGACCATTCGCCAGCTGGGCAACGACATTGAGAAGATGCTCATGAAAATTCACAGTGGAGAGATCGTGACCAACCTGTACCTGCGGCTGCAGGAGGTCCTGAGGAGGGTGAGCCCTTCCTCACTGGGCCACTGGCTCGCCTGCTCTCCCTGCAAAGGCCCAGGGTGCCCAAGGGGCTGATCCCCTCCATGCATGGGGGACCCCGGTGGGTGACCTGCTGTGGCCCCTGTGTGCCAGGAGCTGGTGTACCTGCCTCGATACCTGGACCTCCTGTGTGGGATGACTGTGATGTACCACGAGGAGCTCACATCCCGGAGTAGCCTCAAAGCCAACAATGTCATCAAGGTGAGATAATTGGAGCCCTTTCCCACCCTCCAGTGCCCACAGACAACACCCCATACCAGGGCCTGAGAGCCTTCCTTCCACAATGGGCAAAAGAGATGGAGCTGAGCTTGCCCACAGCACCCAGAGGCCTCCACAGGTCCTCCTGGGTCTCCCTCTTGTCCCCTGGGGCTGGGGTCAGTCTGTCTGATGTACCAGCCATGGCAAAGGCAGTGTGTTCCCACACCCCAGCCCGCCTTCACAGCCTGTTTGCATGGACTAGGGTCACTTTTGACACTGTAGATCCCAGTAGATCATCACAGATTCATGGAATCTGGTTTGGGACCTTAAAGCTCATCTCATTCCAGCCCCCTGCCATGGGCAGGGACACCTTCCACTCTCCCAGGTTGCTCCAAGCCCCGTCCAACCTGACCGTGGACACTTTCAGGGATCCAGGGGCAGCCACAGCTGCTCTGGGCACTCTGTGCCATTGCCATCCTGTGCCAGGGCCACCCCACCCTCACAGGGAAGAATTTCTTCCTTATCTCAGTCTAAACCAACACTTGAACCTAATAACCAATCTGTAGAAAGCTCCAGCTGACTTTGGCAGCAACTCTTCCCTTCTCTGCTATGCTCCAGAAACTCATGGCTGAGGCAGGACCCCAGGTGCGTGCGGAGAAGCAGCTCAGGGACCAGTCCCTGGCTGAGCAGAGGAAGCACATCGAGAGCCTCCGGAGGCAGGAGGAGAGCGAAAGGCAGCAGAGGCAGGTGAGCTGGGGACAGGGGAGCTGGGGACAGGTGAGCTGGGGGTGGGACAGGTGAGCTGGGGCATGGGGCAGGCAGGGCTGGGGCAGGGGACAGCCTGCAGGGCTGAGCCCCAGGGGTGACACTGAGTGTCCTTGCAGCAAGCTGTGAACATGCTCTCTGAAGAGCAGGACCTGAGCTCCTCGGACAGCACGGTGGGTGAGTGCCTGGCAGGGGGCAGGGCAGGGGGATGTGGGCACAGGCACTGCCACCCTGCCCTGCTCCTTCCCTGCCGCCCCAGGCACTGACATGGAGGCTGCCAAGGCCAAGATGCAGCGCGAGGCCTTTGTGACCGACAAGATGGAGAAGGCAAAGACTGCCCTGCAGTGCTCCCGCCTCTGGGTAATGGCAAAGCCATCCCTGCTGAACCCTAACCTTAACCCATCCCTGCTGAAGCCTGCTGGGGCTGCTGGAGCACTGCAAGCTCTCTGCTCCCCCCGTTTCCCTGTGGAGTTGCCTGCTGTCCTGTCCCTGGAGCCCCCAAAGCCCCTCTTTGCTGCCCTTCTCCGTGGCCAGAGGCTGCAGAGCTCCGTGCTGCTGAAACCCCACCAGGCTTTGCTTCCAGAGGGAGCACCTGGGGCTGAGCCCCTGTGTCTCCCCTGGCCAGGACATCCCCAGCAGCATCGAGGCCCAGAGGAAATCCCTGGGGAGCCTGCAGCAGCACATCGATGAGTGCAAGGAGAGGAAGACGGAGCTGAAGAAGACACTGGAGGAGCTGGAGTTGCAGCAGGCTAAACTGAAGTTTAACGAGCCTGTCAGCACCACCAGGTGCAGCTGGCCTCACACAACTGTGCCACCCAGGCTATGTCCTTGGGGGGGACATGTCCCAACAGGCACCCTGACCTTCCCACTGCAGCCACCACTCCTCCCGCCCTGGGAGGGTTTCTGAGCTCCCAGTCTGCTGCTGGCAGAGCACCCAAACCTCCCACTGGGGTCCCTGAGCTCCCTTTCTCCTTGCCTGGTGTGGGAAGCGCTGCCAGCAGCAGGAGCTGGGCTGTAGCTGGGGGTGGGGAATCCTGAGCAGCTTTTGGAACAGCTCTGGGGTGTCCCTGCACCCCTGTGCCTGTGTGACCCAGTGTGGCTGGCCCAGGCTGCGGGAGGAGGAGCTGAGGCAGAACCTGCAGCAGGAGGAGGCTCGGCTGGAGCACATGAGAGCCCAGATGTCCAAGAACCAGAAGCGCCTGATCGAGTTTGAGAACATCATTGACAACCTGTACCTCTACCTGCAGGGCATCCTGATCCCTGGCCAGGTACCACGGGGCTCCAGGGAGCCCCTGCACAGCCACCACTGCCACCAGGGCCCCGCTGTCCCCACCAGGGTGGCTCTGTCTCCCCCAGCAGGGCTCTGCTGCCGCGGTGGGGCTGGAGGAGAAGCTGCAGGAGTGTGAGAAGAAGATGCAGTTCCTGAAGGAGAGGCTGGCAGCCCGGCCCGAGGACAGCACTGACGAGCAGAGCGAGGTACAGGGGTCCCCTCTGTGCCCCTGGGGACACACACAGGGCACTCACATGCCCTTCCTCAGCAAGGCCACAGGGAAAAGCCATGGAGCAGCTCAGCCCCAGGTGGCTGAGCCACCCATAGAGTACCTCCATGTGGCACCCAGCACTTAACCCAGGCTGTCTTTCACAGACTTTTGCCAAGGTCAGAACCCTTCTGGAGAAAAGAACTGCAGAAGAAACCAAAAACCTGAAGATTTCCTTTGAGGATGAAGAGGCTATGGAAGATGGTAGGAGAGCACATGGGGACGTGTCCCACAATGTCCCAGCCCCTGCCCCCTGGGATTTTTGGAAATTCTTGTCTCTCTCCCACTGGCCCAGCAGACACAAACTCACAAATTGCCTCCAGGTCTTGAGGCTGACCTTTCCAAGGCTTCACACACGGGTGGTGGTTTCAGGCAAGGATGTGGGAGAACAAAGGCAGGTGGTGATGTGATGAGCACTAAGCCACTGCAGGAACAAGGAGAGATGTTGTGGGGCAAGAGGGGACACCCTCATTTTCAAAATCACCTGATTGGGAAGAATAATCAGTGCTTGGTTCTTCCCATGGATGCTCCTGAAAGAGGCAAAGAGCTTTTGGCTGCTCACCACCTTTCTTCAGCACAGCAGGAGCTGTGCCCACCTCACTGTAGCTCCAGACCTTTACAGGAAGCCCCAGCAGCACTGGAGAGGGGCCACAGTGGCATCACCAGGTCCCACAGGTCACCCTGGGATGCTGGGGTGGAAAAGCCCACAAGGACTCTCCCGGATCCCACGAGCCAGACAAAATGTGCCAGCTCTCCCAGGGACATGGGCACAGCAGAGGTGGCCTCCAGACCCTCCCCAGCCCCTCTTCTCCACTCTCCCCTCCAGACACCTTGGATTTTGAGGATGAAGACCATGACTACGTCCCCAGCCGGGAGGACATCAAGAAGCAGGGGCTGCATCTGATCAGAATGAACACCAGACGCCGCAAGAAGAAGCAGTAGTTTTTCCATGTGAGGTTTTGAGGACTCCAGGCCACCCGTTGTACCCTTTTCCCAGCAGTTAATAAATCAGATCTTTTTCATTCCTCCCAGTTCCATGGTAAGGCTGGAACAGGTGGTCCTAGGTCACTTCTGTCACTCAGAACACGTTGGGGTCCATCCTGAGGGGTTCTGAGCTGGGTTTGGAGGTGGGGATGGGCTGGTTAGGCACAGCTTCAGCCCCTGGAGCAGAGCTGGGGCCAGCCTGGCTTGCTCCCCTTTGCTGCTGCAGAGCCAGCACCTTCCCAGGATCTCTGATGCCCCAGGGGCTGGAGCCTGTCCAAGGCAATCATGGGGACATGGCTGAGTCCTGTGGGGTCCCCAGGGCGGGTGTCCTCGTGTCTGTGCATGGGAGCCAAAGGGCAGAACCTGCCCGGGAAAGACAGACCCAAACCTGAGCTGAGCCCCCAGCCTGGACCCTCTCCCCTCCTGCAGCTCCTGCCCCGGCTCGGAGCAAGCCCCAGGTGTGAGCTGTGGGCTGCAGGGCGGTCTGGCATTCAGGAGTGTCCGGTGTGACCCGGGACAGCGGGGCTGCTCTGCAGGGCGGGGTCCCTGCTCCTGCTGGGGCACAGCCACGCAGCCCCCGAGGCCACCTGGCCCCGTCTCCTCCCTGCTGCAAGTGCATGGTGCTGCTTGTCCAAGAGCAGCCGGCACCGAGGGGCTCTGCCTGTGCTCCTGGGCAGGGAGCCGGGACAGGGACACCTTGTCCCCTCCCCAGGGGAGTGCCGGCGTCAGAGCAGCCTGTCCCTGCCCGTTCTGCTGGGTCCCGTGCTTGTGCTGCCACCATCGGTGACATCACCACCGACCGCAGCTACGGCTGCTGCTCCCCAGCCTCTGTGGGATGGGCATTATCTTCACAAAATACAGCACAACGTGAGGTTTCTCAGGGAAGCTCCAGAAATAACATCACGTGCCAGTAAAGGAATTTCACGGAGCTTCCCAGAATCCACAGCCACAGGTGGGCTCTTCTGCAAGTAAAGACCAGGCTGTAAATGCACTTCCATCTGTTCATGTCGTGCTCTTGTGTGCCCACCACAGCCTCACCACCCTCCCAGGGAACAATTCCTTCCCAGTATCCCATCCATCCCTGCCCTCTGGCAATGGAAGCCATTCCTTTTGTCCTGTCCCTCAATCCCTTATCCACAGTCCCTCTCCAGCTCTCCTGGAGCCCCTTTGGGCTCTGGAAAGTGCTCTGAGCTCTCCCTGGAGCCTTCTCTTCTCCAGGTGAGCACCCCCAGCTCCCCCAGCCTGAGAAATGTGTGAAGCTCTTGGTCTGGTCTTTCCACACTGGCTGTGGGGAGCAGGGAAGTGGGAAAAGGTATGGAAGAGCTGTAGCTGGCTGGAGGCTCCAGCCTGTGCCCATTTTCTGGCTGGAAGGTAATTCAGGGCTGTTTTAGCTGCCTTTACACAAGGGACAGAGAAGCAACGGGGTTTCACTTCTCTGAGCTACTCCTGCCCTGAGCAGGAGATCCAAGGACTACCTGCTCCATCAGGGGCATCCATTGAATCTGTTCAGACACTGCATCCCAAACCCTCATCACAGCTGCCAGGAGAGGGGAAGGGCTGTCACCCCCAGCCAGCAGCTCCCAGGCACGCAGACAGAGCTGGGTGCAATCAGAATGACTGCTCCTGGCTCCCCTGGATCCATCAGAGACAGAGCTGGGTGCAATCAGAATGACTGCTCCTGGCTCCCCTGGATCCATCAGAGAGACAGAGCTGGGTGCAATCAGAATGACTGCTCCTGGCTCCCCTGGATCCATCAGAGAGACAGAGCTGGGTGCAATCAGAATGACTGCTCCTGGCTCCCCTGGATCCATCAGAGAGACAGAGCTGGGTGCAATCAGAATGACTGCTCCTGGCTCCCCTGGATCCATGAGAGAGACAGAGCTGGGTGCAATCAGAATGACTGCTCCTGGCTCCCCTGGATCCATGAGAGAGACAGAGCTGGGTGCAATCAGAATGACTGCTCCTGGCTCCCCTGGATCAGAGACAGAGCTGGGTGCAATCAGAATGACTGCTCCTGGCTCCCCTGGATCCATCAGAGACAGAGCTGGGCACAATCAGAATGACTGCTCCTGGCTCCCCTGGATCCATCAGAGACAGAGCTGGGTGCAATCAGAATGACTGCTCCTGGCTCCCCTGGATGCATGAGAGACAAAGCAGGGCACAATCAGAATGACTGCTCCTGGCTCCCCTGGATCCATCAGAGACAGAGCTGGGTGCAATCAGAATGACTGCTCCTGGCTCCCCTGGATCAGAGACAGAGCTGGGTGCAATCAGAATGACTGCTCCTGGCTCCCCTGGATCAGAGACAGAGCTGGGTGCAATCAGAATGACTGCTCCTGGCTCCCCTGGATCTGAGACAGACAGAGCTGGGAATGGATGTGACAAGTGGAGAAGGGGTACGAGAGAGAGTTTAAAGAAGTGTAGGCAGTGCCTTGGTTTCTGGATTTTAAAAGATGCAAAAAGGCGTGGCTGCATTTTCCTATAGGGGAAAATATCATTAATTATACAAGGAACAAATGAATAAGTAGGGAAGAGAAGGGGAAAAGGGAAAGGGAAACAACAGAAGTGATGCCACCATGAGATCTCATTAGGTGTCAGGCATGGGTGGCACAGCCTCTCCAAGGAAAGAGATGAGAGATTTTCTTTTCTGCCCTGAGAAACCTTTATTCCCTTCCCCCGAGCTCAGCTGGAGCTCCAGCACGGATGCTGCAACCAGTGCCAGGACTGGTGAGAAACCAAAAATAGGACATTGGGGAATTGCATAAAAGCATTTGCCATGTGGAAATATCAATCTCTGCCTTGAGAAGACTGTGTTTGAGTGGGTTTGGGCCTTTTTATTTTTAAAGGTGTGATAAAAATCACATGGAATGGAGTGCAGGGAAGGGTGGGCACAGCTGGGGCTGTCACTGGAGTATCAGTGCTGGGTTTTATCCTCTGGGAAAAGGGGAACCAGGTGAATCAGCCAGGCTGGGGCCAAAAGCAGAGGCTCTGTTGGCTGTTCTGGGGATGGAGAAGCAGCCAGGGGATCCCTCTTGGAGCTGCAGTGGTGGGGTGTGGGAGGTTTGCATTTGGGGTGAGAGCTGCTTCCAGCCACAGAAACACAAACATTTTTCATACCCATGTTGATAAGAGGCTTCATGGGGGGGATGGGGGTTTGGCCTTGTGAAGAGCAGGAATTGGCACCACAGCCACAGTGGGGCAAGGTGGGGGTGAGGCAGTGCTGGTAAAGCAGGGAAGAACCCCAAGGAGGTGGGATCCATGCTCTGAGCCACAGCAAGGGGAGAAGTGGCTGCAGCAGAGCGGGGTGGGGGGTCTCCATCCATCCATCCATCCATCCATCCATCCATCCATCCATCCATCCATCCCTCCTTTAATAAATCCATCCATCATCCATCCATCCATCCATCCATCCATCCATCCATCCATCCATCCATCCATCCATCATCCATCCATCCATCCATCCATCCATCCATCCATCATCCATCCATCCATCACCCATCCAACACCCATCCATCCATCCATCCATCCATCACCCATCCATCCATCCATCCATCCATCACCCATCCATCCATCATCCATCCATCATCCATCCATCCATCATCCATCCATCCATCCATCCATCCATCCATCCATCCATCCATCCATCCAGCCCAGCTGAGAGCAGGGTCAGGGAGCTGGGGCACGGACATCCCAGGGCCAGCACAGACTGGGGAGGGAGGGATGGATGGATGGATGGATGGATGGATGGATGGATGGATGGATGGATGGGGGATGGATGGATTGACGGAAGGATGATGAATGGATGGATGGATGGATGGATGGATGATGGATGGATGATGGATGGATGGATGGATGATGGATGGATGGATGGATGGATGGATGGATGGATGGATGATGGATGGATGATGGATGGATGGATGGATGGATGGATGGATGGATGGATGATGGATGGATGGATGATGGATGGATGATGGATGGATGGATGGATGGATGGATGGATGGATGATGGATGAATGATGGATGGATGGATGATAGATGGATGGATGATGGATGGATGATGGATGGATGGATGGATGGATGGATGGATGGATGGATGGATGATAGATGGATGGATGATGGATGGATGGATGATGGATGGATGATGGATGAATGATGGATGGATGATGGATGGATGGATGATGGATGATGGATGGATGGATGGATGGATGGATGGATGGATGGATGGATGATGGAGGGCAGGCTATTGGGGTGCAGGGTGGGCTATTGGGGTGCAAGGTGGGATAATGGGATGCAGGGTGGGCTATTGGGGTGCAGGTGGATGATGCCCACTGGGACACAGCTGCAGATGCAGCTCATCAGGTGCAGCCCTGTGCTGCTGTGCCCACCTCTCCTGCTCCTCCACTCCAGCAGCTCCAGGGGACCCAAACTGGGGTGACTGGGCACAGGTACTGGTGGTGTCTCCTGGCAGTGACCCCCCCCAGGGGGAACACAAGGAATGGAGAACAATTCCATCCCTGGCTCAGCCTCTGCCCTCCCCACTCCCATCCCAGCCCCACACAGCAGCACCCAGCACCCTAAGGCACGTGAGAGGGGGAGACCCCTCCTTCTGCCCCTCAATCCACAGCTGATCCCAAGGGGCTCTCCCACCACAGCCCAAGCTGGCTGTCCCTGTGAGTGCAGCACAAATCCCCAATATCCATTTTGAGCCTTTTCCAAGGAAACAGAAGGCCACGGGGTGGCCACCACCAGCCTCAGAACATGAGTGCCCAGGGCTGGGGGATGCCCAGGGATGGGGAGTGCCCAGGGATGAGGGATGCCAAGGGCTGGGGGATGCCCCTGGATGGGGGATGCCCCTGGATGGGGGATGCCCAGGGATGGGGAGTGCCCAGGGATGAGGGATGCCAAGGGCTGGGGGATGCCCCTGGATGGGGGATGCCCCTGGATGGGGGATGCCCAGGGATGGGGAGTGCCCAGGGATGGGGAATGCCCAGGGCTGTGGGGTAGCGAGGGATGGAAAATGCCCAGGGATGGGGGATGCCCAGGGATGGGGGAAGCCCATGGATGGGGGATGTCCATGGATGGGGGATGCCCGGGGATGAAGGATGCCCATGGATGAAGGATGCCCAGGGATGGGGCATGCTCAGGGATGAAGGATGCCCATGGATGTGGGATGCCCAGGGATGGGGCATGCTCAGGGATGAAGGATGCCCATGGATGTGGGATGCCCAGGACCAGGGGATGCCCAGGGATGGGAGATGCCCAGGATCAGGGGATGCCCAGGACCAAGGGATGCCCGGGGATGCCCAGAACCAGGGGATGCCCATGGATGGGGGATGCCCAGAACCAGGGGATGCCCAGGGATGGGGGATGCCCAGAACCAGGGGATGCCCAGGACCAGGGGATGCCCAGGACCAGGGGATGCCCGGGGCCACAGGGTGCCCCCATTCGGTGGAAGCCACGCGGGGTTGCAGACAAGCCGGGTCAGCCGTATTTATTGAGAATGTTTGTGGAGGGATAAAAATATTTCCACTACTCTATAAGAATTTATAAACCTATACTCTCTGATCTGTTAATAAACGCCTCTAGGACCGTCATGCCAGGGGAGGGGCTTCTGTAAGAAAATAGCGAGATTAAAAAAAGGAAAGCGTTAAGTATTCCCTGCAGGGCCCTGCCCCGGAGGGGGGCCCTGCCCACGGGGCCACGGCACCCCCTGCTGGCACGGGGACACGGGGACACAGGCCAGGCGCTGCCCTGGCACCCTGCAGCCCCCACCCCCAAGCCCTGGCTGGGCACAGCCCCCGCCAGCCACACCCCACCTGGGGCACCCCGACTCGGGGGCCCTGATGGGGACAGGACACATCCCCACAGCAGTGAGCTCCCAGTGATCCCACTAATCTTACTGCTCCCAGTGATCCCAGTGATCCCACTGATCTTACTGCTCCCACTGCTCCCAGTGATCCCACTGCTCCCAATGATCCCACTGATCCCAGTGACCCCAGTGCTCCCAGTGATCCCACTAATCTTACTGCTCCCAGTGATCCCACTGCTCTTACTGCTCCCACTGCTCCCAGTGATCCCACTGATCCCAGTGCTCCCAATGATCCCACTGATCCCAGTGACCCCAGTGCTCCCAATGATCCCACTGCTCCCAGTGATCCCACTGCTCCCACTGATCTTACTGCTCCCACTGCTCCCAGTGATCCCACTGCTCCCAGTGATCCCACTGATCCCAGTGCTCCCAATGATCCCACTGATCCCAGTGACCCCAGTGCTCCCAATGATCCCACTGATCCCAGTGATCCCACTGCTCCCAGTGATCCCACTGCTCCCAGTGCTCCCAGTCCTGCATCTTTCACTCCCCTGTGCTCTCCCATACGCAGGAGGGGGTTGGGATCCATCTCTCCACGGACACTGTGAGAGGTGGCCAGGGCTCACCCTGGGGACACAGTGGGCCTCTGCAGGGAGCAGCACAGCTGGGGACATCCTTGGGGACACAGGGACACTGCACAGAGCCCTGCAGGGTGGAGACGTGGCTGGGGACATCCCACACAAGGATGCAACATAGCTCTGTGGGAAAGCAACGCAGATGGGGAGTCTGGGGGGGACAAGCTGCAGTGCTCTGCAGGGCAGCAACACCAACAGGACACGGGGGGAACACGGGGACAGCACAGGGGACATGGGGACATGCAGCAGTGCTTAGCTGGGAAGCAACATGGATGGAGATATCCTTGGAGAATACACAGGGCTGCCAAGAAGCAGCAGGGACAGGGACATCCTGGGCACACAGGGACACCACAGACAAGCAAGTGGCAGCAGGGGCCAAAATTCCAGCCAGAGCCGGTGCTGTTGCCATGGGGTGAGAGGTGCCATGAGCACAGGACACTTGTTATTGCTTTACAGGGCCAACATCACAGAGGGCTGGGGGTGCCCAGCCTCTGATTTGGGGTTCAAGGGATTTTCCCTGGGGTCATCGATTCCCCAGTGTCCCCATGCCACAGCCCTGCTGTCACTCAGTGGGGACAGGCTGAGGACACAGGGCTGGACACTGGCAAGCTTCAGTCCCCCTGCACTGCTGCTGGCATGGAGCAGGATGGTGACTGTCCCTCCTGTGTCCCCAGTGGTCCCCAGGAGCTGCTGCTCCTCCATGCCAGCCAAGGGAAGCAGCCCTGTCCCTGATAGCAGGGCAGCTGGGGCCGTAGGGGGACTGGCACCAGCGTCCCCCTTTCCTCTTCTCTTAAGCCAGGGCCAAGCTGAGCATAAAGCAGGGAACGTGGGGTGACATGGGGACAAGGGCCATGCTGTGGGGACCAGGGCCAGGGTCCTTCCAAGAGCTGTGGAGAAACAGGAAACCAAAGCCTGTGGACCGGACAGGGTGTGAGTAGGGGGAGCAGGGCAGGGGACCCCGGGTTGGGTGCTCTGTGCCTCGCTGTCCCCTCCTGTCCCCTCGCTGTCCCTCGTGTCCCCTTGTGTCTCCTCGCTGTCCCTCACTGTCCCTCGCTGTCCCTCCTGTCCCTCGTGTCCCCTCGTGTCCCCTCGCTGTCCCTCACTGTCCCTCGTGTCCCCTCGCTGTCCCTCGTGTCCCCTCGTGTCCCCTCGCTGTCCCTCGCTGTCCCTCACTGTCCCTCGTGTCCCTCGTGTCCCCTCGCTGTCCCTCGCTGGCCCTCACTGTCCCTCGCTGTCCCTCGTGTCCCCTTGTGTCCCCTCGCTGTCCCCTCGTGTCCCCTCGCTGTCCCTCGTGTCCCTCGTGTCCCCTCGTGTCCCCTGGTGTCCCTCGTGTCCCTCGTGTCCCTGGTGTCCCCTGGTGCCCCGCAGGCGCTGGGCGCTGGGATAAGGCGATGCCGCAGCGTGAGGTGGTGGGTGGGTGTCGGTGCCGAGTCTGGCAGCAGGGCGGGCAGGGGGAGTGTGATGTAAACATTTCTGATCGGGGCCAGGAGGAGGATGAGGGGGAGGAGGAGGAGGAGGGATGGGCTAGTGCGAGTCCTTCATCTGCTTCTGGATCTTCTGGAGCATCTCCTGCATGCGCCGCAGCTGGAAGGGAGCAGAGGGGAGGTCGGGGATGGCGCCGGGCCCCAGCAGCTCCCGTGCACGTGGGGCTGGGGCTGAGCATCCCACACAAACCGGGATTGCCAGGGACTGGGGAGGAGCCAGCCCTCGGGTGCACCTCCAGACCCTGCTGGTTGGAAGAGTGGCTCCTCATGCTGAGCCATCTCTGGGGCTGGAGGGAGTGGGGCCGGGGCTCTGGGGGCTCGGGCTGCCCCACACTCACCTCCTCATCCTTCTCCCGGATGAGCTTCTCTGTCTCCACATCCGGCACCGGGGGGATCACAGGGATGGGGAAGTCTGTCCCGCTCTCCCGGGTCAGCTTGCTGTGGGCAGACAGAGGAGGTGAGGACGCAGCCCCAGCCCCACCAGGGACATTCCCCCGTGGATGCCCCAAGCCCTGCAGGTCCCCACACCCCCTGCACAGCCCCTGGGCCCCATGGCCACCATCAGAGTGACATTTTCCAGGAAAGGGAGATGTGAGTGGTTCCAGCCACCCCCCAAACCTCAGCACCCCCAACCTGCCATGCATCAACCAAGGGAGGACCCAGGGACTTCCTCCACACCCTCCCACTTTGGGGAGAATCCCACAGGAGTTGGGCTCTCCTAGGCCAGTATTTTCCCTGCTGCTTTAACATATCAAAACCTTGGCATCTCCTCTCTATCCCCTGGCCTCAGGATGGGCTCTCCAGGCCCTCCACCTCCCTGCCAGCCACAGGGATGCTCCACACCGTCTTCCAGAGCCCCTGTCCCCATTCCAGCCCGTTCCTGCTGGGGAGAGCCACGAGCATCCCCCTGAGGCCACGCCACCGCCCAGGACCAGGGCCAGCCCATCGATGGCTTCTCCCACGCCCAGGGCTCTGGGAGGGAGCAGCTCTCCCACCCGTCGCTGTGGGTGCCACGTGCCAGCCCAGCTGGTGACAAGGCCGGGACACCATCAGCAGCGGGCAGGGTCACGCGTGCTGCCGCGTGCCACCGCCACAAGCCACCACAGCCCCTCGGCACAGGGTGATAGGCATGGGTGTGACACGGGCAGGACAGGCCAGCCCTGCCCCACGGGGTGCCAGGGGCTGGGCCAGGGCTGGGCCAGGGCTTGCCCCCTCGGGAGCCGCTTTGGAAGGCGCTGCCGTTGTCTTGGCTCTCGCCCTGGGGACCTGGGCAGCACGTGGAGCTCCTGCCAGCCCTGGCAGTGACACGGGGCTGGAGCTGGGCACCGTCAATGGGGTGAGCAACACAGGCTCTCAGCACCCCAAAATCGCATCCCCAGGAGGGCAGCACAACGGGGACACCCTTCCCTTGGGCAGCCTTGGGGGCTCAGTGCCACCAAGCAGTGACACATCCCCCAAACCTGGGTGAGCCGGGGTGACACCACCAGCACACAGCGTCCCTTGGCACCCCAAGGCCAGCTTGAGTGGGGCACAAGTGGGTGGCCACAGGGCCGGCTCAGCCGAGGGTGGCTGCCTGGCCCTTGCATGGGCACAGAAGGACCAAGACAGCGTTGGGTACCAACAAGCACTTTATAGAGGGGCCAGGGATGGCAGGGGGCAGCAGGGGGAGCAGGGCGGGGCCAGTCCCGGCTCAGTCGGCGGAGCAGTCCCCGCAGCACAGCCTCAGCACGGAGGGATGGCTCCTGCCCCGGGGCACACAGGGAGAGACACTTAGAGAGCCTGGAGAGCTGCCTACAGCCACTGCCAGCCCCCGCAGCACGGCTCCAGCCCCCGGGACCCACAGAGCTCCCACTCGCTCCCACACTGCTCCGAGCTGGTGGAGGGTCCCACCGGGGGCTCCTCAGCACCTCGGGGTGGCTAAAGCGGGTGTGGGTGCCGTGAATTCGGCTGACCCGTGAGCAGAGCCCCAGCACCAGCTTTTGTTGGGCTCCTGCTCTGGTGCCGGAGCCTGCAGGGATGCAAGGGCCCCCTCCCTGTTGGAGCATCCCCCCGCACCCAGCCCCAGGATCTGCCGCAGTGCCGAAGCATCCCCCGAGACACACCCAGCCCAGAGGGGACACAGGGCTCCCCTTGTTGCCGGAGTACACCCCTGGCTCCCAGCCCCGGGGCCACATGGGGTCCCCCTTTCTGTTGAACACGCCCCTCCAACCAGCCCCAGCTCTGGGGAGATGCAGGGTCCCCCTCGCCACCAGAGCACCCCCCAGTCCCACCAGGTACACTGCTCGAGCATCCCAGCAAAGACAGACCCAGATTCGGGGGATGCAGGGTGCCCTCGCTGCCGGAGCATCCCCTCCCCAGGCACTGCCAGCCCAGGGAGGGGCCCCTCTCCCCACTGGGGTTCCCACGGACCCACGCACGGCCCTGCCGCGCCGACACCGCGCTCGCAGCGGGCGGGGTCACCCCAAAGAGAGCAGCCCCCGGCCCGGCCCGGCCCGTACTTGCGGTTCCGCTCCTTGACCACCATGCGGGTCATGCTCTGGATGCACTGCGTGCGGTAATTCTCGTAGTGCGTCTCCCGCGTCACGTCCTTCAGGTCCTGCATGTGCGTCCTCACCAGCATCGTCCGCAGCTTCACGAAGTCGCAGTGGGACGGGTTCTCCACTGCGGGCGAGGCGGGGTCAGGGCCACGGCCAGCGCGTGTCCCTGTCCCCAAAGGCCGGGGGACAGCCAGCGTTACCTTCCACGATGCCCCAGGGGTAGAGGCGCCCGCGGACGCGCCGGCCCTTGGCCTCCACCACCGTGTTGCTGCCGATGACAGCGAAGGGGATGCTCTCCTGCAAGGGGTGGGGGGTCAGCGGGGCCCTGCCATGACCCCCACCTGCCAGGACCCACACCCCTCCACGTGCCCTCCTCGGCTGTGTCCAGCACCCAGTTGCCAACATGTCCCAAAGGCCCAGCTGTGGAGAGCCCCAGCGGGACAGCAGAGGTCCTGGCCTGGGTTTCTCCACCCAAGCCCCACCCCACCACGCTGCAGGTATCACCCGTGGGATTTTGGTGATGTTGTCTGAGTAGTGAGATATGTGCCAGCCCCTCCATACTGGAGAGCTTGTGCGGTCCCAAAGGGTCCTGCAGGTACCCCAGGGTGACGTGTTCTGCCAGCCATGGGGCTCTGCCCCTCCAGTGATGGTGCTGGAGGAGCCAGACCCACCTTCAGTGCCTGGTCCTGCAGCTTGAACTCCTCATCCTCGTCCGAGTCGCACTCAGGGAACTGGTAGATGCGGATGCCGTAGTGCTCGATCTCCTCCCGGATCTGGAGGAAACAGCCCCCTGAGGGCAGGGCTCCGGCCTTGGGGAGGGTGTGGGAAGCACCACACAGGGCCAATGGCCCCCAAGGGCCTGTTCCCACCAGACCAGGTGTCATGGACACCCCCAGTGTCTCCAACCCCCAGCTGAGCCCTGGGCAGGTGTGTCCTTGGTGGCCATGGGGGCAACACAGTCCTTTACAGTGCCATGAGCTTGGACAATGCCCCAGGGCAAATTCCAGGCAGAGAACACGGCACTCCCATGCCCAGAGACCTGCTGGGACAGCTGCCAGCCAGCCCACCCCCCCTCACCTTGTTCTTCATGCGCTCCACCTCGGCGGGGGTCAGGGTGTCAGCCTTGGCCAGCACGGGCACGATGTTCACGCGCTGGTGCAGAGCTCTCATGAATTCCACGTCCAGGGGCCGGAGCCTGCGGGGGGAGCCTGGTGAGCCCCATCCCGGCGAGCCCCTGCCCTGCCCTGCCCCGGCAGCACGGGAGCGCTGCCTGTACCCGTGGCCGAAGGGCGAGATGAAGTAGATGCAGCAGTGCACTCGGTTGTCCTGGATGTTTTTCCGGTTGAGGCCACTTTCGTCACGGAAATACTGCTCGAACTGCTGGTCGATGTAGTCAGCCACCGGCTTCCAGCTGCGGGGACACCGAGTCCTCTGTGGGACCCCCCCGCTCTCTGCGGACCCCCAGCTCAATACCTCCCATGGCTCAGCACCTAAGCCCAGCTTAGGAACAATGGGCATCCCACCCACCGTGGGGTGTCTGCTCTGGGGACAGTCCCGCCCCATGGCACTCACCATCCCACCCACCATGGGGACAGTCCCCAGCCCATGGCACTCACCATCCCACCCACCGTGGGGTGTCTGCTCTGGGGACAGTCCCCAGCCCATGGCACTCACCATCCCACCCACCGTGGGGTGTCTGCTCTGGGGACAGTCCCCAGCCCATGGCACTCACCATCCCACCCACCGTGGGGACAGTCCCCAGCCCATGGCACTCACCATCCCACCCACCGTGGGGTGTCTGCTCTGGGGACAGTCCCCAGCCCATGGCACTCACCATCCCACCCACCGTGGGGTGTCTGCTCTGGGGACAGTCCCCAGCCCATGGCACTCACCATCCCACCCACCCTGGGGACAGTCCCCAGCCCATGGCACTCACCACTCGGTGTTGTTGACGGCGTCCCCAAAGCCTGGCGTGTCCACGATGGTCAGGCGCAGCTTGACCCCCTTCTCCTCGATGTCCACCACGTGCTTGGTGATCTCCACTGTCTGTGTGATGCGCTCTGTGGGCAGGGACACGTCACCAGAGGGACACCAGGGAGGGTGGAGGTGACACGGGGACATGCTGTGACCCCCGGTGTTATCCCCACCTGGGGCTGGGTGACCCAGCTGGATCAGTCCCAGCCCACACCACGCTCCAGCCCAGGAGGGGATGCTCCATGCTGTGGTCTCCACATCCCCATGGATGTGCACCCATCCCTTGGTGGCTGTGCCAGTGTTACCCCAGGACCCCAGGTCAGGCAGCACTGGGCTCTGCTGGGGCTGGGCTTTGCTCAGGAGCATTTCAGGTGACCCCACAGCTCCAGACTGCATGTGCCCCTTCACCCCAGGACCCTCCATGTCCCTGCACCCCCAAGGATGCTCCTGCTGCATTGTGTGTTCTGGCTTTCACTCCAAGCAACGGAAATAAATCAAACAAACCCCTCACACTCCAGGGGATTTGGGCAAGTTTGGGCCATTTTAATTCAAAAACTGGCTGCAGCTGAACTGGCACTGTGCCCCAGGTCCTGACTGTCCCCAGCCTCCCTGAAATGCTGCGGCTCCAGCCAATCACCAACAAGCCAAGGCTTGTTTTCCCCATGGAAATAAAGGCCCTGTGGGGGATTCCCATCCTGTGCAGGGGGGTCCCCACTGCTTCAGAATGGTCCCCAGTGCCAGGGGGCAGCTAGCAACACAGCACATGCCATTTCAGGGGAGCCTGGCTGGGCAGGGAGAGGAACTGCAGACCCCTGGAGCATCCCTGGGCTCTGCCCTGCCCAGGTCACCCAGAACACCCCTCTGGGCCGTGGCTGTCCCCTGACCTTCGGCGTTGAGCAGCTTGCGGTCCCTGTACATGTCCGTCAGGAAGAGGCTGTTGACCAGGGTGGATTTGCCCAGCCCAGATTCCCCTGAGAAAGCAGGACAAAGATGAGGGTGGCAGCCAGTATGGCCCCCTCCCCAAGGTGTTTGGGATCCAGAGTGGGGTCAGCACCCCCAGGCTGGCTGCACCCCGTACCTGCCACCATGAGGGTGAAGTCGAAGCCCTTCTTCACCGACTTGCGGTGCACCTGGTTGGGCAGCGTGGCAAAGCCCACGTACTCCTTGTCATCCTGAGGGCAGAGGGGACGTGGGACAGGGACACTGGAGAGCCTCGCCCTGCCCCCCTCTCCCCAACCTAAAAGGGATTCCCAGGCTTGGAGCTCCAGGGGACGAGGCCATGCCTGCTCAAAGCCTTTGTGTTCACAAGACGGGAACACCCTCCATCCCACAGCCCCTCATCCCACCTGTGTGTCCCCCTTCCCCATGGACAGTCCTGCACCTCGGAGGAGTCGTAGGGGTCCAGCTGCCCCCAGGGGCTGCGCGGGCGGTTGGGGCTGGGGGGCGGGGGGGCAGCGATGTGCTGCTGGAAATCCGAGGGCCGAGAGCGGGAGAAGATCCTGGCGTCCCTCTCGTCGCTGCCTTCGTCCGGGGGCACCCTGGCCACGCTGCCCAAGGGGTGGCCAGGCTCCCGCCGGCTCTCCGGGGCCTCCACCTTCCTGGAGCTGTCGGCTGGTGGGCAATCCCGCAGGAACTGGGTCAGCTCAGCCTCATCCGAGTCCTCCTTCAGGAAACGCTTTATCTGGGGACCAAGGGAGGAGGTGACACTGGTGGTGGCAGTGCCAGCCCGAGATGGCACCACCCAGCTCAGCCTCACAAACCCCCAAGCTGCAGCAGCCAGACACATGCAGCCTAAAGGTGGCAGGGATGGGAGGAGAGACGGGACACGGCCACCCCAGGGGACCAGCCACCACCCTGGGGACAGCCACGGGGACAGCCATGGGGATGGCAGTGGGGACAGCGGTCCCGTGCACCTCGGGCGCTTACGACTTGTGGCGTGGGGACGGCAGCCAGCTCCTGGCACTCCGGGGGACAGGGGCGGGCACCTTCCCCCTGGGCACCCCGCCGCTCCTCGGGGTCTTCTGGGGCAGCCAGGATCCCCCCGCGCCCCATGGCCTGCCAGGAGGACAGGGAGGGGCCGGGAGGAGGCAGAGACACCAAGAGATGAAGAGCAGTTGGGGGGTGACCCGAGCGGGGCTGCAGCCAGGGGAAGGCCGATGGTGGCAGGGTCCCCTGGTGCCCGTGTCCCCGCCCGCTGCCGTGCGCAGGGTGTCAGCAGGGGCCATGGCACAAGGGGCCCCGTCCCCGCAGGGACCCGGCCCAGAGACATGACCAGGACCCGACAGCTCCTTCCCCGGGCTCTGCCCGTCCCGGAGCCGGCGCGGGCAGCAGCGCCCGGCAGGGGCTGGAGGGGACAGGCCCAGCTGCCCCCGAGCTGCTGCCCCGTGGGGTGGCGGGGCTGGGATGAGGGACGGGAACGCCGGGATTGGGATGGCTCCACATCCTGTTTACAAGCGATGGCGGGAGGAGACGCGCTCCCGAGGGCACGTCCGGCAGCGGCTCCCGTGGGACCAAGCCCTGCTGCCAGCAGGCACCCATGTCCCCAGGGTCCCAAGGCAACTGCCAGGCGAGCCCAGCCGCTCGGGCAGTGAGACCCCAAACGGGAGGCACGCAGCGGCCGGGGGAGCCGTGAGCCTGCAGTCCCAGCTGGGGGTCAGTGTCCCCCCAGAGCCGGCCTGGAGGCGAGTTCCCTCCGTGGGGACACGTGTCCTCCCCTCCGCCGTGTCCCCGCTCGCTGGCGGGGCGGGCAGCGGTGCCGGCGGCAGGGCGAGAAGCGCGGAATTAGCGGGCTGGAAACAAGGTCACGGCGCTGCGGGGCTGAGCGCTCGCACGCCGGGCCCCGCTCCCGCTGCCCCCGCGGCCACAGCACGGGGACCAGGGGCCAGCCTGGGGGGCAGCAGGCGGCCCCACCGAGGGGCTGCGAGACCCCCGTGCTCCCCTCTGCCCCAGCTGGTCCCGAGTGCTCGGTGGGTCTGCGTGACCGCAGCATCCTCCTCCTCACCGCCCTTGACCTGGGGGGTCTCAACGCCAGCCCCCAGCACGGCACATCCCGGCCGGGGACGCTCGGGGACGGGAGGTGATGCCACCACCAGCGGCGAGCGCTTTCAGCCCTGCTGCCGCTTCACCCCTGGGGGCTCCAGCGCTTTGGGGCTCGCCCTCGTTCCCCAACCCCGGGGAACCCGATGACCCCGGCAGTGCCTCCACACCGAGGTTTGCGCAGCTTTCTTGGGGGTCCTGCAGCAAGTGCGGCCCTCGGCAGGGCTGTCCCAGGGACAGGGGATCAGCTGTGGCACCTTCCCGCAGAACCGGGGTGGTCCGTGTCCCCCACCCCCGCCCCCTCTCTCGCCCCGTCGGGCACGGGCGCTGCCCCCGTACCTCTTGCCCATGCTGCAGCTCGGGGCAGGTGGCCATGGCGCAGCCGGTGTCGCCCGTGGCCAGCAGAAGATGCCGAGTGGCACCGGCTGCGCCGAGGGCTGGGGAGCAGCATTAGCATAACTCCACCCTGGGCAGGCTGCGAGCCGGGCGCCCGCGGCACCCAGGAGCCAGGCACGGCCCCTGCGAGGGCCACGGGAGGGGAGAGGGACCCCCGGGCAGAGCCGAACCCAGCTCCTGCACGGCTGTGGAGATTTCAAGGACCGGCCACCATTGGCAAAGGTACGTCCTGGGTGGGCTGCAGGACCACCACCATCATCACCAGCACCCCTGGGCTGAGCACACAGATTGGCTACAGCCCAGGAGGACACTCAGTCCTTGGAAACGCCTCTGTCCCAGGACAAGAAAGCGCTCCATCCTGGGACAAAACTCCCTCCGTCCCGGGACAAAATGCCCCTCTATCCCAATGCACACCACATCCACTCCCGTTGCCCACCTGGAGCATTCCCCAGCAGGGCTCCACAGCCTCTTTGAGGTCAGAAACCCAGTTTTCCCACACTTTTGCGCCTGATAATTGAAGCTTTCCCACGTGGCTCCAAGCTCTTGCTGGAGCTGGGCCTGGTGGGGAAAGGACCTAGCCCTGGACTAGGAGAAGTAGGGACGCTGCCCACCACAGGGATCCCAGGCAGAAGCTCCAGCATTCCTGCCTCGGTTTTCCCGGCTCATCCCTGGGAGGCGAAGGGTTAACAGTGCCCCAGGAGGAGCCGTCGGTGGCAATCAGGGGCCCCCAGCAGTCACTTCGGGGTCACCAGGGACGGTGATTCACCTTGATGCTTGTCGAGATGCATCAGAGCAGCTCGGGCGCGAAGCAGGCTCGCTCGGCCGCTCTCCGCGCGTCCCGGCCCGCACTCCGGGCAGGAGCAGGGATTTACGGCAGCGAGAGCCCGGGGCTGTGCCGGTGCCCCCGTAAGCAGATTACACACGCGGCTGAGTGAAGCCGGCCTCACACCCGGGCTGTCAGCGGCTCCGCAGCCCCAGCGCGGGGCCACACGCGCCGCCTCGTCCCCGCCTGTCACTCTGCATCGCCCCGTCCCCGCGCGGTGACAGCCCGAGGGATGCGGCGGGGGGGGCACGGGGGCAGCGGGCAAAGCCTGACGTAGAAAAGCCACCGGCTGCCCCGAGCATGGTTCCACGGGTGCCACATTCCCACGGGAGGTGTTTTCCCAGCTTCTGCAGGGAAAGGAAAGGGAACATCCCGGCGAGGTGCTGTCCCTACCGCCAGACTGACAGAAGCGTTCCCAAGCCCTCTAAAGGTGACACCCAGAATGCCACCCGCGGCACAGCCACTGTGTCACTATGGCTGAGCATCCCAGGCACAAACGCTGTCCCAAAGGCACGAACCCCACGCAGGACAAGCCCCCAGCGAAGCCCAGTGCTGGCAGGACCAGGCCAGCTCATTCCCAGGGAGACAGGACCTGGCTGTGCCTGCTCGGCCCCGCCTCTGGATGTGGGGCAGGCTGTGGTGTGGGTCCCAGCCCTGGGCAGGGGTCAGCAGCAGGCAGAGGAGCACTGGGAATAAGAGCCACAGCCCTTGGTGCAGCAGCTCCAGTCCCTCTCCCGCAGGGAATCCTTCATCTGGAAGGACCTGTGAGCACCTGAGCGGGGACCCCAGGATGCGACCATGAGCAGTGGCTCCCTGTGAGCTGGGATAGGACAGCGAGGTCTGTCCAGGCTGGAAACCTGGGCTGGGCAAGATCTGAGCCACTCAGAGCCAGGGGCAGAGCCCGGGGGGGCCTGGTGCTCATGCTGCTCCTCCGGGCCAGCTGGGAACTGCTTTGGGGACATACGGATGTGGCACCGGTGGCAGGGACACTGGCTCTGCCTCTGCGTATCCTTCTGGAGCACCTCCAGCCCCAGCTCACTCCACGTGCACGGGTGAGGGAGCCCAGCTGGCCCCGGTCCCCAGCTGTGACTGCTGTCCCCCCCGCGATGTTTCCAAGCTGATGTGTGCATCCCAAAGCCACAGCCTGGAGCCTGTCGGGAAGGCGCTCCGTTGCGACACGCTCCGCCAGCCGCCCTCCTCTCTGGTTTCACTGCGTCCAGCTCCGGAGGAATGTGCCGGGCTGGTTCCCACGGCGGCTGCCGGGGCAGCGCGGCCGCAGCGCTCCCCACCAAGGCCACCGGTCCCAGCGGCCGCAGCCGGTGCCACGCGAGCCGCGCCCGCAGCTCTCCGTTCTCACACCCACCCTGGGCACTGCCCGAGGTCCCCGCGGAGACGTGGCCCAGCCGGACGGCTGTGAGGACCTGCCGCCGCCGCGGCGGAGAGGCACAACGGGAGATGCACAACAAGCTCCCCCAGGCTGGGAACGCCAGCGGCGGCTCCGGACCGTGCCGGTGAGTACAGAGCCGGCTCCACGCGTGCGGCGGTCCCGGCCGAGGGCCCGGCCAGGCTGGCGGTGCCACCAGCGCCGCAGCCCTGGGACCTGCCGAGAGCTGGGGACCGATGTTCGGCACGAAGCCGCGGCAGAGCAGCTCCCGCTGCCCACGCACGGACACCCGTGGGGGCAGCGCAGGACGGGGAGACACGCAGGTAACGCTCCCGAGCGCTGCCCTCCGAATGCCATGTTAGGGGCCCGTGGCCTCCCCGCCTCCCCCGGGCAGGTGCTGCCCCGCCGCCCGTGTCCCCCCCGCACTCCGCTGCGGCACCGGCGGCCCCGGTCCGCTCCGCCCCCGCGCACCGTCACCTTCACGGAGGGCAGCGGGCTGCGGGAGCGGGCCCGGGCTGCGGGAGCGGGCCGTGCCGCTCTGCGGGGCCGTGCGGGGCAGCCCGGGCCGGGCCGGTCCCATGTCCGCGCCGGCCTTACCATGGCTGCGGCGCCGGGCGCCGTCCCGGAGCGGCGGCTGCCGATGGGCACGGCCGGGCCCCGCCGCGGATTAGCAGAAATAGCAGCGGCGGGGGTGGGGGCGGCCCCGGGGCGGGGCGGGCGGGGGGCGGGCGGGGCGGCCGCTCGGCATCACCGACAGCGGCACCGGGCATCACCGGCACCGGGCATCACCGGCACCGGGAACAGCGCCCGGCGCCGCGCACTGCCCGCGGGCACCGGCAGCGGCACCAGCACTCGGAGCCGCCACCGGGGCTGAGCGATGTACACCGGGCACCGTCAGCAGCATCGGGCACCGGGCACCAGGACCAGGCCCCGCACACCGGCACGATGCACGGGTTACCAGCACCAGGCACCGGGCATCAGCCTCCAGCCTTGGCGTTCGGCTCTGGCATCAACAGCTGGCACCGGCCCCAGGCACTTGCTTTGGCAGCTTGCACAGGGGCCGGGCACCGTGCACTGGGCTCCAGTTCTGGCAGCACTCACCGGGCACCGGGAACTGGCACGGGGTGGTGGCACAGGGCAGCAGCACCAGGCACAGGGCTCCAGCATCAGCGCTGAGGCACCAGCACCAGGAGCAAGTCACTGCAGCAGGGACAGGGCAGCAGTACCAGGGACAGGGCACGGGATGCAGGGCACCAGTGCTGGGTGCTGCACATTGGCACGGCCCCGTGCAGGCAGTGGGTACAAGGCCCCAGTGCCAGTTACTGGTGCAGGTAAGAGAGAACGGCCCCCTTGACAGTGAGTGACCTCCTGGCAGTGTCACCAGCATCGGGCATGGCCCTGCGGGTACCAGGTACTGCACAGGAGGTTCCAAACCAGCCCTGGCTCTTGGGAGCACTGGGCACCAGTTAGGGGGTGTTATGCACCGGGAAAACACCCCAGCACCACACATGCCACACCACCGGCTGGCGACTGCACCGGGCACGGGTAGCCTCCCAGTGCACAGTCTGCAAAATCCCAGCCTGCCTCCCGCTCCTGAAGCCCTTCCTGGGGCTGCTGCTGAGCCATCCTGCCCGTGGCTGGCGGGCTGGCAAAGGGACCCAGACACCGGCTGGCTGTGCCACTCTCCCCAGCGCCTTCCCGGGCTGCCCCCGGCCCCGAGCCCATGTGAGTGGCAGTGACACGCGGCTGTGTCCCCGTGTCCCCGAGGGCAGGGAGGATGCTCTCACAGCGGGCGGGGTTGCCGGGGCGCTTGTGTTCCGGCCATGAAAGGGGCCGGGGAAGCCTTGGCCGCCGTGGCTGCTCCCCGTGGCGAGCAGCTGGCAGAGCTCAGTCCTCCCCAGATTTCGGTCTCCCGGCCCAGCTGCTCCTCAGGACTGCCCTTGTCCCACCTCAAACTCACTCCAAGCCAGGGAGCTGGCGAAGTCACATGCACTCCCAGTGCATCACTCTCACGGGCTTCTCCTCCCTTGCCTCAGTTTCCCTGTCCATGAAAAAAGCCAGTGATAATTCCCCAGGAGGAAAAGACGGATCCAGCCCCAGTCAGGCTCTGACCGAAGCTGTGTGACTCCACGGGGACCATGTCGGCTTTGTCCCCAACCTTGTCACTGCCTGGAATCTCTTTCCCTCCGACGTTATAGATCCAGGCTGTGTCCAGATGGCTGCACATTCCCTTTATTCCCATAAATAACCATCACAGGCTCAACACAGCCTCAGAGAGCACCGGTGGCCACCTCGACCCTGTATTGGAGGGGTCGAGGCAGGGATCCCACTCTCCCAGCATCTCATCTTGGTCGGCTGGGGGGTCCAGGCAGGGGGCAGGTAGGGGCAGGCAGGGGCAGGCAGGTGAGGGTGGCTGTTTACATCCCTAATCCCCACAGCCAGCGCTTTCTTCCAGGATTACGGGGGATTAGGGGCTCGGGGGCTCCAGGAGCTCAGCCCGGGCTCTCCCTGCCCTTCAAGGAGCAGCGCTGAGCCCCGCGGGGGCGGGAGGGCACTGCCAGGCTGAGCCGGGCGTTTTCAGCCCGCCGCTGCCAGGATCAGCTGGGTATTCTCAGCCTGCCCAGCGGGCACAGCCTGCAGCAGCCACACTTGCCACGGCCTTGCTCTGCTAGCCCAGTGCCCATGAGGCTGGGGAGCCGCAACCTGGGCTTTACACAGAGCATTAAAAGCTGAAAGGATCAGCTTCAGAGCGGGAGGGGACACAGGGGCTGCACATTCCTGCCTGGGAGATAACGCAAAGGGGAGTGATGGTGACACCCAAGGAGGGTGGCACAGCTGGGGAGGTCCCCGAGGCACCCTGGGGTCCCTCAGCCCGGCAGCAGCAGCGATCCCAGGTCCGGCCCGGCTGGGAAGTCTCCACTTGCTACCGGGGCCCGGAGCTCTATAATTACCATGGGAGGCTGAGTTATTTTGGGAAGCGGCTTTGCTGCTGCCAGAGCTTTTATTCCTCCAAACCAAAACAAGATGGAAAGAGCCCAGCCCAGGATGCTGCATCCGGCGGGCGTGGGGAGCTTAACCTCCTCAGTGCCTGCACCGGGCTGCCGGCTCCCCCCGCCCACACCCAGCACCGCCCTGCGGCTTGGGCTGCCCTCGGGGCTCAGAGGAGGGTCGGGGGGGAATTTGGGGCCGCAGAGACCACAGGGTGTCAGCCAGGCGTGGGATGGGGATGGGGATGGTCAGCCCCAGAGGCCACGTGTTCAGATGCTTCCCTGCATCCACCATGAGAATCTCTATTTTTAGTTCTTTCTCTTGTAACTGGTCCCGTTTTGGGGCCTTCCCAGTGTGGTGGCTGAGCCAAACAATGCCGTGTGCATGGAGTGGAGCACCTCACTGCTGCTCCCAGTGACACATCCCAGGGCACAAAACCCCAAGAGTCACCACAGCACAGACAGAAGTTCTGCTCTCCTCTCTCCAAAGCAGCCAAACAGTCTCTAAGCTGGGAATAAACTCATTTTTCACACTGTGGAAAGGATGAGCCACATCAGGCTCTTGTGGTGCTCCCCAAGATCTGCTCCAGCACAGGGATGAGGTGGGTTGGGGGGTGTGTGGTGAAACTCCTGCCTTTTGGCCTCCTTCCCTTGGTGTGAGCCCAGAAAGGCTGCCCATGCCTGGAGGGCTCCCTGTGCTTGTCTTGCAGGACAACCAATAGCCCCTAGACCCACAGTCTGGGGTCCCCCAAACCCAAACCCACATGCCAGGGTCCCACAGCTCCCCAAACCCACACACAGGGGAGTTCCCTAGACTCACACATCAGGGTCCCACAGCTCCCCAAACCCACATACCAGGGTCTCTCCATCCTTGGGCTGTCTCTGCAGAGAGCTCCTGCTCAGAGTAGGGGGCCCTAGGGGTTTTAAGGGTCAAAAATCCCCAGTCTGGGCAGTAGCAGCCCCTTGGAGGGGTTTGGACATGGGATGAGCTCTATGGATGGTGTCACAGCGGTGGGGACATGGTCACAGCCATCCAAACATGAGCCCAGGTGGTCCCAACCAAGCCCTGCCCATACAAAGCCCCCCTTCCCTTCTTGGACTGAACCTTCCCACAGCTCATCTCGTGTCACCCGCCCCCAAATCCCTCACAAAGGACTCATCAGTCAGTGCTGCCCATCTCTGGTCCTGCCTGGGGACCTGGTGGCACCAGGGAATCAGGAGCACCCATCCCTTACCTCCCTGTCTGGAGCCCCACTGGGAAGGGGCTGTGCTGGAGCTGGGGGAGGATGGCAGTGGGACTGAGGAGAGCCACTTTTCCCTTCAGAAGCAGCTGAGGCTTTCAGGGTCCCCCAGCTGTCCCCTCCCAGGTGCCTGTGTCCCCACAGGACCAGCAGGTGGGTCAGGGATGGGCCCCACGTGCTGGCAAAGAGGGGCAGGATGGCAGAACTGTATTCCCAGGGCTCTGTTTATAAATGCCACGTTTATGTAGTTACAAAAACTGCTAGCAAATGAGGTGGGAACTGTGTCCCATAGGATTTTCTTGCCTGGATTTGGCTGGGGACCAGAGGACACAGGAGAGGGGACAGGAGCTGCTTCCCATTCTCATATCTCACAGCCTGCTCCAGCTCTGAGGGAAATTGAGGCAGACAGGCACTGACCTCTCACCATTGGCCTCAGAGCTCCACCAGTTTTGGGTGTCTGGATGTTCCCCATGCAGCCACCAGTCCTGGTGACGTGTATGACCCAAGGAGGTGGCTCCTTATCCCAGCTCAGGTTGCAGCAGGGAGGTGTGACAGCGACACCAAATCATGGAAGGAGGGCTCAGGCTGCTCCAGAACCACACAAAGCCCCTATTCCTGAGCCAGAGGGAGGGATCCTGTACCCAAGGGACAGAGGCAGCTCTGGGGACACGGTCAACCATGACAGACACCCTGCAGAACCATGTGCCAGATGCAGGATGGGGGATCAGAGGGGTGCAGGACAGAAATGATTCCAGGATGTCTCTAATCCAGCCTCTGGCTGAGCTGGAAAGGGCTCCAGAGGATCCCAGAGCCTTTGCCTGCTCACCACTGGAAAATCCTCATGTGGGGGTCTTGCTGTGGCCAGGGATGGTGACCAGATCCCAAGTCCCCATGGAGCTGCACACCCCAGCTGGACCCCAGTGACCCCTCTACAGAGCTGGGCACCCTGGTGGGATCCCAGTGACCCTCCTCCAGCTCCACACACCCCTATGGAGCTGGGTGCCTTGGTGGGATCCCAGTGACCCTCCTCCAGCTCCACACACCCCTATGGAGCTGGGTGTCCTGACTGATCCCCATCACCTCTTCTCCTTGCATATCTCAAGCCTCATGAGGGCCCTCTGCCTGTTACCCCTGTCACAAGATGTCCCTCAGCAGGGTCCCCACAGCACCAGTGCCCACCTTGGCAGGATTCTGGGAGAACCTGCCCTTCCTCCTCTCCCCTGGAGCCCCAAACTTCCCCATGAGGAAGGCGACAAACCCACAGCTGATGGTTCATGCTGGAGCTCTCAGTGTGTCCCTACCAGAGCCACTGGTGCCTTTGGCCACCCCCTTGGTGGGGACACCTGGCTTCCCAAGTACCACCATTCCAGACTGGGGACAGGCATGGGCAGGACTCTACCAGAGACATCCTTGGGGGAGCACAGAGCAGGGCCTGGGCAGAGACAGTGGATGCAGTGGCAGCTCTTAGTGGCCTGTGACATGGTCTGGGTGGCCTTGTCCCTCCTGGGCTGGAGGGGACAGCCAGGTGCCGGTGATGGGATGAAGAGGGTCAGGCACTGGGTCAGGCTGGACTGGGGCTGGATTTGGGCACAGTGCTGCACATCTCTGAAGGGGACTTTCACATGACAGTGACAGCTTGGGGCCACTGCAGCTGTGCCAGAGCCACCTCCCTGCCTGGTGAGGGGGTGTCCCAGCTGCTGACTTGGTCTGGGATGAGCTGCTGGTCACGGGGGTGACTGGGTGGCCACTTGGCATTGTGGCCAGCTGCTGGCTCCTGCCCCAAGGGCCACCAGCAAGTGTCCCAGTGGGTGTGGTGTCCCTGGCACCACCAGGCATACCACAGCCACAGCTGCACCCAGCTGGGTGAGGGGCTGGGGAGGTCCCATGGGTTTGGGGGCTCCTACTGCAGGGCTGGGGGACTCCTGGGGTGCTGCTGTCCTCTGGCAGCAGGGGACTGGGGACTGTGGTGTTTCCCAGGTGTGAAGGGCACACTGGGTCCCTCATCCCAGTGTTCCCAGGGAGTGACAGTGTCCTGCTCCTAGAGCGAAGAATCAGCACAGTGGGGTGTCAGCAGGGGCAGTGTGGTGTCACCAAGGGTGGTGTGACAGCCTGTGACACCAGGCAGGTGCTGGTCCCTGTCCCTACTGGGGTACTGGGGAACAGGCAGTCAGGAGCCTGTCCTGACTGTCCCCCCAGGAGGGGGGACAGAGCCACTGTCACTACATCCGCCACTCCCTCCAGAGCAATAAATCATGAAGTTTCCCTGATGGGGGTTCCAGCCTAGATCCTGGGCCCCTTCAGGCTCCTTCCACAGCAGCAGCATCACTGGGGACATCCTTGGGGACATCGCCCCAGTCCCATCCCTTCCCTGTCACTCCCCTCTCAGCTCCTTGGGTTCCAGGTCTTCTCCAGCTTCCAAAGCTCAGCATCCCCCAATGACAGAGCTTGGGGACCTTAGTTTGGTCCAGGAAGGTGTTGAGGACAGAGGGACAGCATGGGAGGGCCATGGGCTACCCCAGCATGAGCCACTTCATTCTTCCCTGGGGCTGGTTTGACACAAAATGCAAATCAGCTCCATGGCATCGATGGTCACCTCTGTCACCACCCTGGTGTGACAGTGGCATGGCCACCGGGCCAGTGAGGGGACACAGTGCTTGGGGCCCTGGTGCCATAGGCAGGGATAGCACCAGTCTCAGGGCTGGGGGTACCCACAGTGGGGTGGGGACAGCACCAAGAGGGACAACAGCATTGTCCCCATGGAGGTGAGCGAGCTGGGGGTGCCACCACAGCTGGTGCCACAGCCCCACCCTGGGCAGAGGGGCTGTCCCCTCGTGCCTCAGTCTCCCCAGGAGCTCCCAGCCCCCCCAGGGGAGGCGAGCGATTGCCAACAGGCCGGGCAGCGAGTGAGGAAGGATTTATTGACTCACGGCTCGGGGTACATCACAGTTTGAGCTCCCTTCCCGCCTCCGCAGAGGACATTGCCTTGGACTTCCCGGGCAAAAGTGCACGGAGAGGCTTCACAGTTTGATCCCTTCGGGAAAGCAGAACCGAGGCAGTGACAAATGGCAAACGCTACGTTGTATGAAAAAATAATACAAACTCTTCTCTTTAAATATCTTACAGAAAAATGAACCTGAATAAAGAGCATGAAAAGCACCGCGTGGCACAACCCCCCGGGGCCCCCGGGGCGGGGGACCGAGATGAGCTGCAGCCCCCGTCCCTCCGGAGCAGCCGGCGCTGTCCCGGGGCAGGGGGCGGCAGGGACCGCCACGGGCCTGTCCCCACGCCACGGGGCGTGCCCACGACCCCGCACTCGGCCGGGGGTGCCGGCAGCCCCCCGAGCCCGGGGTGCCGGCGGGAGCAGCCTCGGGGGCCGGCCGAGGGCGGGGGCGATGCTACGAGGGCGCTCCGGGGGCCGCGGGGACCCTCCTGTCGCAGTGCAAGTTCACGGAAAGCCAAGGCACCGCCGCGAGGCCGCGGCTCTGTCCGGGGAGCCCGGGGCTCGGGCGGGGCAGCCCCGCTGTGCAAAGGGGAGGTGAGCCGGGGGGGACACGGGGCCGTGGGACGGTCCCCGCGGTGCGGCCGGCCGGGCTGGTCCTGGCGGTCAGAGCTACGGCGTGGGGGTGCCCAGGGCCATGCGGCCCCGGGGAGAGCCGGCTCCCCGGGGTGGGCAGCGGGGTGGGGGCGCGTCCAGAGGCCCGGGATCCAGCCCCGGGTGGGGCAGCCCCAGGAGCGGCTGGCGGCGGGCGCAGCTCCGCCTCCCGTGGCTGCAGAGAGAGGGGCGCGGGGGCTCTACCGCGGGGCCGCAGGCAGCCCCCCCTCCCGCCGGTGCGTCTCCCCGAAGGCTCGGTCCAGCTGCTCCAGCTGCGAGCTCAGCGGCAGGTGGATCTCCAGGTGCATGCGCAGCGTCTCCAGCCACTGCTCCAGCTTGGCGAAGGACGGCCTGAGCGACGAGGGGGACACGTGGCAGCTCCGCTGGTGCTGTCCCCACCCTGTCCCCTGCCCCAGGGACCCCTGGGGGTCTCCATTACCCACCGCTTCTCGGGGTCCAGGTCACAGCAGCAGACAGCTATGGGGAAGAAGCTGGGGGGGCAGGCGGGGGGGCAGTAGCGCTCCAGGAAGCCCCGGACGTTGAGGCCGAAGTCGGTGGTGCGGGGCAGGTAATCGGGGTCAGCGCTCACCCGGCCGATGATCTGGGGGCAGCGGCAGGGACAGGCGGGCTCAGCACCAAGGAGGGGCTACAACCCCAAAAGGGGACCCCGAAGCCCCAAGGGGGAGATGCCCAAATCCCAGGAGGGAGCCCAAACACAGTGAAGACACCCCAACCCCAAGGGAGACACCCCAGCAGGGAGACCGAAGGGGAGAGGCCCCAGCTCCAAGGGAAGATTCCAAGCATAAGAGGGGGAACTCAAGCACACTGAGGACCTCAACCCCAAAAGGGAGACCTCAACCCCAAGCAGGAGGACCTTACCCTGGAGGGGAACCCAAACACAATGAGGACTCCAAGCTCTAGGGAGACCCCAAGCTCAAGGGAAGAGGCTCCAATCCTAAGGAGAAGACTCGAAACACCCCAACCCCCAGGGAGATCCCTCAACCTTGGGGGAGTGACCCCAAACACCACGAGGACCCCAGCACCCATAGCAGACTTGCCTCGCAGAGGACGATGCCGAAGGAGAAGATGTCCACCTTCTCATCATAGCTCCTCCCTGTAGACACAGGGTCAGGCCAGGTCACACGTCCTGTCCTGGCCCCACCAACCATCCCCTGCCTGGGCACAGAGCCCTGGCTGGCCCCACTCCTCTCACCATTGATCATCTCGGGGGCCATCCAGTAGGGGTTCCCCACCACCGTGTAGCGTTTCTTGCGGTCTGGTTTCTTCAGGTTCTTGAGATGCTCGGGCTGGTTCTTCTCGTCCACCATCAGCCGTGCCAGCCCAAAGTCAGCCACCACCACGCTCTTGTTCTGGGGGGCACAGGTAGGGGTGAGGCCTGGGGGTGTGTAGGGGTGTGGCCTCCGAGAGCCCCCGTCAGGCCAGGGGAGGCCAGCAGCAAGGTGGGACTCACCTCCCGCACGAGGCAGTTGTGAGAGTTGAGGTCACGGTGGATGATGTTCATGGAGTGGAGGTAGGCCTGTGGGAAGGGTGGGCTGAGAGCAGTGGCACCCCCATGCCATGGTCCCCCCACCCACCAGAACCTGTCCCACCCACCCATCCCATGGTGGCACCCACCATGCCAGCGGCGATGTCCTTGGCGAAGCTGACCCGCTGGCTCCAGGGGTAGTGGCTATCCTGGGGGGCAGGAGGGGGAATTTGCCAGGGAATGGAAAAGGAAGAGGGGTCCCCCAGCTCCACTGGGGCTGTGAGGTCGTGGGGGACCAACCAGCCCCCCAGTGCTCACCATGCTCTTGATGAGGCTCCTTAAGGTGCCCCCTTTGATGTACTCTGTGATGAAGTTGAGCCTCTTCTCCTTGTAGAGCACCCCGATGAACTTGAGCACGTTGGGGTGCTCCAGGCAGCGCATCACCTTCACCTGCAGGAGAAGCACCCCAAGGCTCCCACACACTCTGGACAGAGCTGCTCATGGGCTCAGTGGACAGGGCTGCACCCACAGGGCTTGGTCACCTCTATCCAGGGGTTGTGCCCAGCTGGGGCCAGGATCAGACAGACCCATCCCTCGTGTCCCCCCAGCCTGGGGGATTAAGGACAGGGGACTCTCACCTCTTTTAGGAAGGTCCTCTGTGTCTCCTCGTCAAAGCGGATCAGCTCCTTCATGACCATCACCTCGCCAGTTTCCCGATGTGTCACCTGGCCGGGAGTGCAGGAACTCAGCCACGCCCTCCATCCTGGGGAGCTGAGACCCCCAGACTCGTGCCCCCTGTCCCACCTTGATGGCCTGGCCAAAGCAGCCCTTGCCCAGCACCTCGCCGTGGATGAGGTCAGAGGGGCGGAAGATGCGGTGAGCGCGGGACACGACGCGCAGGGACTCGGAGCGCCCGATGTCCTTGCGCTGGGACGCGGGAGAGCCCGCGGAGCCCGAGCCCGGGGACTTGTCCGTGCTGCAGCTCCTCCTGCGGGACGGGCGGGCACAGGTCAGTGCCTGGGGGGGCCCGGCAGGAACGGGGGCAGGGGCTGGCCTTACGTGACAGCGCGCTGGCGCACGGCAGTGGGGTCCCCGCAGGGCGCGGGGGCTGGCGAGCACAGCGGGCTGCACAGGGCGGGCAGGGGGCTGCCCGCCAGCCCTGCCTCCCGGCCCAGCGGCTCATGGGGGTCATGCTCGATGGTCAGCTGCAGCAGGCGGCTCGTCTCCTGGATCAGCAGGTCGATCTGCAGAGGGAAATGACGATGGGGTGGGTCTGGGGACATGGCGGCGGGGCTGGCTGGGCTGTGACAGGGGGACAGTACCTCGTCCAGGGGGACGTGGCCAATGGGGGTCCCGTTGATCTCCAGGATGCGGTCACCAACGTGGATGGAGTTCTTCATGTCAGGGCTGATGCAGTCTGGGTCCACCCTGTGGGGACAGTGGGGTCAGACCCCCAACACTGTCACCATCAGGAGGGTCTGCTGGGACACTCCCAACGGCTGTGTCAGTCCCCACTGTCACCCTCTCTCCTGGACAGGGACATGCTAGCACAGTCTCCACAAGCCACCCCAACCACAAAGGGACACATGTGGTACCCACAGCCCACTCTGCCATAGGAGGCAATGCCAGCATGGCCAAGGACAGACCAGCACAGCCCCCACAAACCCTCCTGCAGCTGGGGACACTCCACCAAGGTCCCCACAGGCCACCCCTGGACAAAGGGAACAACCCAGCCCCACCCTTCTTCCTCTAAAAGGTGTCCCTGGGATGGAAGCCAGATGAGACGGCCAGCCCTGGGGAGGGGGTGGCAGAGGGGGCAGGACGCACTCTCGGACGCGCACGGTGCGGGGGTGCTCGCTGCCGCAGCCCTGGTCGATGGACACGGAGAAGCCGCGCTTGCCGTCGGAGCAGGCGGGGATGGACACGAGGGTGACGGTGTGAGGGATGCGGGAGGCCGGCGAGTCCGGCAGGATCTGCTCGATCACCGGGGTCACCACCATCTGGTAGTAGCAGTGGCCGCTGCGGGAGCGGAGCGGGAGCGTGGGTGGGTGTGCTGGGGCACGTGCCCCCCCAGCTCCCCCAGAGCAGACGTACCAGTAGAGCTTGGAGCGCTCCACCAGCGCGTAGGTGTCCCCATCCCCGATGAAGGCGCGGCAGTTGAGGCAGCTGAAGCACTCGGGGTGGTACTTCTGCTCCCCGGCCACCTGCGGGCAATGCCATCAGCCCCGGGACCCCCTGCCTGGGCACCCAGGGCGGGGCTGGGGCTCAGAGAGGGCTGGGAGCACCCATGGGTGCACCAGAGCCCTGGGAAGGGCAGGCTGAGCCATGGCATGGTGGGGACGGGAGTGCTGCCAGGTTGGGGGTGGTTGCAGGAACATCTCCCACCACCCTGAGCTTCTCCACTGCATCCCCCAACCCCAGCATGGCCCTCCAGGGTCCCCTAAAATGTAGAGGACACCCTTACCACACCCAGTGATGCTGGGGGTCTGCACCCCTTCCCCACCTTCTCTGCTCCCCAGGAGCTCAGCCATGGGACAAGGCCGCATGTCCCACCCCTGGGGTCCCTGTAGTTCTCACCACGACCAGCCCAGGGACCCTGAGGACCCCGTGGTGCTCACCATGACCAGCCCAGGGACCCTGAGGACCCCATGGTGCTCACCATGACCAGCCCCTTGGTGATCTGCTCGGAGCAGCCGTGGCACAGCTCCCCGAAGCGTGCCCAGTAATCCTTCTTGCAGTACAGGCGCCCATCCTTCTCGTAGTACTGGTGGGACAGGGAGGCCCCACAGTCACAGCACCTGCAGCAGGGACAGGGATCCCCTTGTCACCTCGTCCCCATTGTCACCCTGGGGCATAGCCAGTGCTCGCCCACTCCACAGCTCTCTGAGCAAGCTGCTTCCCCCACTTCCTACACAGTTGCAGCGCTGCTGCATCGATGTGTCACCATCCCCAGGTGACAGCAGGTGATTCTGGGGGTGACAGTGCAGGCTGGGGCTGCAGGGACATGTGGGGACACTGGGGTAGACAGGGGATGTGGGGCAGGCAGAGGCATGAGAAGGGAAGTGGCAGCCCTGCATGGATGTGTCAGCCTGGACAAAGACACACAGAGGGAGGTACCAGACTGGTGCCAGACATGCCACCCTGGTGCCAGACATGCCACCCTGGTGCCAGACATGCCAGCCTGGCACAGACTTACAGAGGGATGAGACAGACTGGTCACAAGTGTGGCAGCCTGGTCACGGACAGAGGGACCTCCCACCCTGGTGACAGACACACAGAAAGGCATGTCCCCCTATCCATGACTAGGGTGACGTGCCAGTCTGGTCACAGACATACAGAGGGACATCCCACCCTGGTCATGGGTCTGTCACTCTGCTCACAGATGCGGTCATGGATGCACAGAGGAACATGCCACCTTAATCAGAGGGATGTCCCACCCTGGTCACAGACACACACAGGGATGTGCCAGCCTAGTGAGGGACATGCCAGTCTGGTCATGGATACACAGAGGGATGTGCCAGACTTGCCACAGACACGGCACCATGGTGACAGACATGCCAGCCTGGCACAGACACAGAAATGTCCCAGCCTGGTCAGGGATGTGCCAGCCTGGTCACAGACACACACAGGGACGTGCCAGCCTGCTCATGGATACACAGAGACATGTCCCACCCTGGTGACAGACATGCCAGCCTGGTCAGGGACAGAGGGACGTGCCCTCTTGGTCACAAACACCCCAGGCTGGCACAGGCAGCCAGAGGGACATGCCAGCCTTGGGACAATCTGCAAGGGGCACAGGGGATGGGGGAGCTGCTGGGGGGTGCAGGGGGTGACAGCAGCAGGGTGTGCCCAGGCATGCAGATGAGCCAGTCAGTTTTGGGATACAGCAGCAGGGGTGCACATCAGACTGTGCAGGAGGGGACAGAGGGTACCAGAGAGGATTTGTGTGGGGGTGTGGGAGTGGCTGGGGGTGCAGAAGGGAGGCTAGAGAGGATTTTTTATTATGGGAGTGCTGAATGGGTGCAGGGGATGCTTGTGGGAGGGGTGCAGGAGGCTGCAAGGCAGGACATCCTCTGGGGGAGAGGGTTGAGGGGGTGCAGGGGAACTTGTAGTACAGGGGTGCTGTAGGGGTGCAGGGGGTGCTGTAGGGGATTTCCTGTAGGGGATTTGAAGTACAGGGATGCTGTAGAAGTGCAGGGGGTGCTGTAGGGGGTTTCCTGTAGGGGATTTGCAGTACAGGGATGCTGTAGGGGTGCAGGGGGTGCTGTAGGGGATTTCCTGTAGGGGATTTGAAGTACAGGGATGCTGTAGGGATGCAGGGGGTGCTGTAGGGGGTTTCCTGTAGGGGATTTGAAGTACAGGGATGCTGTAGGGGTGCAGGGGGTGCTGTAGGGGGTTTCCTGTAGGGGATTTGCAGTACAGGGATGCTGTAGGGATGCAGGGGGTGCTGTAGGGGGTTTCCTGTAGGGGATTTGAAGTACAGGGATGCTGTAGGGGTGCAGGGGGTGCTGTAGGGGAATTCCTGTAGGGGATTTGCAGTGCGGGGATGCTGTAGGGTGTCGGGTTGCCTCAGGACAGTCTGCAGGGGATGCCGGGGACTGTCGCAGTCCCCCCGCCCGCCCCCAGCCACGCAGGTGGAATACCAACCAGCGGTGACGTCACGGCGCGGAGTTTCCCCACCCCATGACGTCACCGCGCGAGGACTCCCCCGCCCCATGGCGCAGCACGAAACCCCCACTGGTCTGGGGGCGGGGAGGAGGAGGAGGAAGAGCAGCAGGGGGAAAAGGAGGGGGAAATGGAGGACAAGGGGAAGGGGAGGGGGGGAAGGAGAAGAAGGGGACAGAGAGAAGATGAGGAAGAAGAGGAGGAGGAGGAGGAGCAGGAGGAGGAAGGCTCTGAGGGAGTCCAGCGCTGCCGGAAGCCGCTCACCCATCGAGGGGACCGGATCCAGCTGCGGCCCCGCAGTGGCTCCGCTCTGGCTGATGGCCCAGAGAGGGGAAGCCGAGCACGGAGGACACAGGCTGAGCCCCCCGAGGCACAGCCCGTCCTGACCCACTCCCACTGCAATCCCACTCCCACTCACTTGGCTCCGGCGCTCAGGATGCGGCTCTTCCTCAGCACCGCCGCCAGCATCCTCATCCACCGGACAGGGACACAGCCCGGGGACAGCCCTGGGCACCCCCGGCCCCAGGGGAACCTGTCAGGTCCCGGGGACCCCTGCGCCCCCGGCCCGGGCCCTTTCTCCTCCTGCTCCTCGGAGCTCCGGCCGGAGCTGCCGGGAGGGCTCGAGTGAAAGAGGAAACAGGGAGGGAGGGGAGCGGGTGACATCAGCCACACGCACCCTGTCACCCGGCAGGAGGGGACAGCGAGGGACAGGCAGCAGAGTCCTCTGCCAGGCCTGGTCTCAGCCCCCCCCGGGTTCCAGGAGCCACAGCCACGCTCCAGTGAGTGACACCGCCATGGCCTCACGCATGTCCCTGCCTGCAGAGCAGCCCTCTGTCCCTGACGCCATCCCGGTGTCCCTAAGGCCACCCATCCACGTCCATGACACCACCCATCCCGATAGCCCTGACGCCATCCCAGCGTTCCCAACACCATCCAGCCCAGCGCGCCCAGGGGTCCCACCTGAAGCAGTCGGCATGCCAGTCAGCCTTCAGCGCCTGCAGGTACTGCCCATCGAAGATGCCCTGCCCGCAGCTCGCACACACCGGCAGCTGGCTCCCTGCAGAACACCAGGTGACAGGGCTGTCACCACACCAGCCGGCCCACAGCAGCACCAGGGAGTAAATCCTCTGCCCGGGGTGGTGAATTCCATCCAGCACCCATTGATCCCACAACGGGTCAAGGTCGTGGCACCCATGGCCCCAGGGCTGGTGACAGGGCAGGGGTGGGATGGGGGCACCTAGTGCAGGATGGGGACACCCAGTGAGTGCAGGATGGGGGCAGAGGGGGCAGGATGGGTGCACAGAGTACAGGGAGGGTGAAAAGGGGCAGGATGGGTGCACCAAGACATCCAGGGAGGATGGCAGGGCTTGGGATGGCTGCTGGGTGCGTGGGGGAACAGCAGGATAAATGCTGGGGGGTCCCAGGGGGCACAGGGGGTGCAGGGTGGGGGATGGACAGGGGACACAGAGAGGGGTGCAGCGTGGGTGCTGGAGGATGCAGGAAGACACAGAGGGATGCAGGATGGGTGCTGGGTGATGAACAGGGAGCACGGAGAGGGATGCTGGATGGTGCTGGGGGATGCAGGATGATACAGAGGCGTGCAGAGGTGTGAACACAGCTGAAGCCTTGGCAGATTTTAGCCAGGCCTTTTCTCAGGTTCTGAGTTCTTTTTTTTTTTCTCAGACTGAGAGGATGTTTCCCAGGCTGAGACAGTTTCTCAGCTCCAGCCTGAGCTTTTCCCAGGATGATAGCTTTCTTGTAAATAGAAAGGAATTAATAAACAAAGATTAGCACCTGCTGTTGACTGAGGGACAGTTCATAATGCACATACAGTAGATGTTTTCTCCTATTATCCGATAAACTACTGTCCTAAACTACTGAGGTTTGTGAACCACTCTATAAATTTAGTTTGGTTTTTCAGTAAAATGCTTCTTTTGCTTCTTTTGCCTAAAAAGTCGTCAGTCGTTATTATTCCCTGCATATAGTGACACAGAGGGATGCACAGTGCATGGGGGGACACAGAGGTGCAGGGTGGCTGCAGAAGTCCTGAGGGTGCAAGTTCTTGGGGTGTGCCAGGAGGGATGAGGGGCCCAGCGAGTGCAGAGGGGAAGGAAGGCACAGCAGGGATCTGGAGGGATTGGGGAGTGCAGGAGGGATGCAGAATGGAGGGGATGGGGGGTGCAGGAAGGGGCACATGGAGTGTGCAGGGGGAGATGGAGAAGTGTGGGAGTGCAGGGGGGATGTGGAGGTGCAGGAGGGGATGCAGGCTGGAGAGGGGTGCAGTGGAAGATGTGGGGTGCTGGGAGGATGCAGGCAGGGATGCAGGCTGGGTGCACGGGGGAAGAGCTCTTGACAGGGAGGATGGGGGAGATTTGGGGGTGCAGGGGGGAATGCAGGCTGGGTGGCACTACAAGAAAGGATGGGGGGGATGGAGGCTGAACTGGGGGTACAGGGAAGATCTGGGGGGTGCAGAGGGGATGCAGGATGAACAGAGGCTGCACTGGGACATTTGGGGATGTGAGGAGGATGCAGGTTGGATGGGAGTGCAGGGGGATCCAGGTCAGGGAAGCAATGTAGGGTGGGATGCAGGGGGTGACACGGGCTGGGTAAGGGGTGCAGGGGGACATTTAGGGGTGCAGTGGAGGATGCAGTGGGTGATGTGGGCTGGATGAGTGAGAGGTGCAGGGGGTGATTTGCGGGTGCAAGAGGGATGCAGGGTGGCTGGGGAATGCAGGGGACGTGTGGGGGGCACGGGGGATGTAAGGTGCAGGAGAAGAGTTTCAGAGGGGGATGTAGGGGTGCAGGATGATGCAGTGGGGCTGTGGGGAAGGTGCAGGCTGGACGGGGGGCACGAGTGTCGGGGTGCAAGGGGGACACAGACTAGCGAGGAATGCAGTGGGGGATGCGGGCTGGGTGAGGGGTGCAGGGGGGAGATGAAGAATGAACTGGGGGACACGGGGACATTTGGGAGTGCTGGGGATGCAAGGGGGCGGGATGGGGATGCCGAGGAGGATGCAGGAGCCCGGGGACAGCGGGGAGGATGCGGCCGGCCGGGGGCTGCGGGGAGGACGCGGGCAGGACGCGGGCAGGACGCCGGGGGCTGCAGGCCGGCAGGAGGGTCCGCACCAGCCGGGCTGGGGTCCCGGGGCCCGAGCGGCGGCGGAAGCGCTGAGTCAGGCGGGGGGGCTCGGGTGGTCACGCACCTTTGTCCTCTCCCATAGGCTCGTCCCTGCAGGTGCAGCACAGCAGCATCAACCTCATGCAGGCGCGCTGGCCGGCCGGGCCGGGCCGGGCCTGAGGCGGAGGCGCTGGCGGAACCGCGCGGGCGCAGCCCCGGTCGGGCCCCCCCGGCCCTGCCGCTGCCGCTGCGGCTCCGGCTCCGGCTCCGGCTCCGGCTCCGGGCGGGACCGCGGCGCCTGCACCGCGCCTGCGCGCCCGGGGGCGGGGCCGGGGGCGGGGCCGCGTGGGTGTGGCTGTGGGCGTGGCCGGGGCCGTGGGCGCGGTTTGCAGGGCGTGGCCGGGGCCGGGGCCGGGGCGAGGCTCGGGGGGCACGATTGGGCCCGGGGGGTTGCGAGGGCGCGGGGCGATGGGGCCGTGCTCACCCTTCCCTGACCGTCACCGGTGTTCCCACGCCAGGCCAGCCCCACGGGCAGGGCACGGGTGTCGCCACACCCACTACTGGCCATCACGGGTGTACCCACGTGCCCCGGGCCGTCACTGTGGTCAGGGCACAGGTGTCGCCATTTGTCCTGGGATGTCACCGTGGGGCATCACATGGGTGTCCCTATCATTCTCCACGTTGTCACCACGGGATAGAGCGTGGACATCTCCCGCATCCCCGGGCCACCATGGCAAGGGGCATGGACCTCATCCTGGATCCCAGGCTTGTGACTGTGGGAGAGGGAATGCACGTCCCCTTCATTCCCTGCACTGTCACCATGGAACAGCAATTGGATGTCACCCCTCGGGCTGTCACCAAGGGCAGGCACAGCCCTATTGGTCCTCAAGCTGTCACCGGGGCACAAGGCATGGGCGTTTTCCTGCACCCCCAGTCCCCCATTGTGAGCCAGATCAGAGACCTTTTCCCGGGTCCCGAGGCTGTCACACTAAGACAGGGCAGAGATGTCCTCGACAGTTCACACCAGCGCACAGACTGAAGACCTTGGGACTCTGGGTTGTCACTGTGGGAAAAGGTATGGGCAACCCCTAGGTCCCTAGGCTGTCCCCCCACCCCTCCCGTGTGTTCCAGGGCTGTGACCATGCAGTGGGACAAGGGACATCCCTGAAGCAAGGACCCAGCACATTTCCAGCTTGTGCAGTGCCACGGGCTGGGGTGAATCCCTGCATCATTGCCACCGCCACAGGGAGGGGTCAGGGACATGGGACACAGGCTGGAGCCAGAATCCTTTAAAAACTTGTCCTTTATTAGTCTGTCAGAAGCGAGTCCCTCCGTAGAGGGCGTCCGACCCAGTTATAGCAAAGTGAGCAACATGAAGGGACCGAGCCCCTCCTGCCCGCGGCCCCCCCAAACCGGGGGGACCGCGGGGACCGCGGTGGGGGCCAGGCTGTCGGGAGCATCCCTCCCCGCAGAGCCCCCGCCGCCGGCATCCCCTTCCCTGCCTCCCTCCCTCCCTCCCTTCCTCCAATGTGGGGTGCCCCTCACCCTGTGTCCCCCCTGGGGGTCAGCTCTGGGGCTGGGGAGGGGCGCGACAGCCCAGGCCCCCCCAAATCCCGCAGAGAGCGATAGCACCAAGGGGGACGGCTGCTCCCCGCAGTTTATTCCGCGCTCCCTGCCGGGACCGAGGGGCGGGGGGGGCCGGACGCTGCCGGGGAACGCGAGGTCCCTCCGGGGGCTTGAGGAGGGGGTGTCTCAGCTTTGCTTCGGATTTACATTCTGGACCATGCAGTAGCACCAAAGTTCATGAGGTGATGGGTGGCGGAGCGTTACTTCCGCTTCCTCCCGCAGTACTTCCCTGCCGCGCAGCCCGCGCCGCCTGCGGGGATGCGGGGATGCGGGATGAGCCCTCCCTGCCCCGCACCCCGCCGGGGATGCCCGCGGGGGGCAGGGCAGGGCAGGGCAGGGCAGGGCAGGGCCGGCACCGCGCTCACCTCTAAAGCCCAGGGCACCCAGGGCTCCTCCGTAGGGCTTGGGGGGCTTCCCTGCAGCGGGACGGCAGAGCGGCGTCAGCGGGACCCCCGCGGGGACACGCACCCCCCACCCCGAAACGTCCCGCGGGGAGGATGGATACTCACCACCAAATCCCAGGCCGCCGACCCCACCTGAAAGGAGAGCGAAGCCCTCAGCACGCACGGAGCACCCCCATTTCTCTGCCCCGTACCCCCCCGGCTGAGCCCAGCCCCCCGGGTCCCTCCCCGGCCCGTGGCCGTGTCTCCGTGAGCCGCCAGGCACCGACACAGCCCCCGGGGGTGCGCCGAGGTGCCGAGCTGGGGCCGGGGCTGGTACCTGGGAAGATCGGTGATACGCCGAAGCCGGGACCTCCAACCCCTGGGGAAAAAGCAACAGCCAGTGACAGCCGGTGATAGCAGTGCCACCCTAACGTGACTGGCGACAGCCTGGCTTACTCCAGGGACAGCAGCTGATGCAAAAGCCGCCGTCCCCACCCTCTGGCTTCCCAGTGCTCTCCCAGGCAGCCGCATGCCCAGCAGCGAATGGCAGCAGCGTGGGGACAGCAAGCGGGGATGAGCGTGGCAGGGTAGGGGACACAGTCCCGTGCCAGCCCCAAACTGCAGCTCTCACCTGGCTGCAGCCCCCCAGCACCAAAACCTGCAGGTGGGCGAGCCCCAGTGAGGGTGGGGAGCGTGAGCACAGCCATGGAATGTGGATGGGGACAGGGCCTGGAGTCACTCCTCCAGCCCCTCTGGCTGTCCCTTACCTGGCTTGGGAGGTTTCCCAGCAGCTCCTGGATACAAGAGTCCTATGTCAGAGGGGGCACCAGTGCAGCCCCTGCCCGGATTCACTGCCCCAGGGCCACAGCCAGACCCTTCAGGAGGGGCCCGGAGGGTCCCAGAAGGGACCTGCATCTCCACACGTTGGGGACATGGTACAGTACACGGCATGGGCAAGGCTGGCGCTATGGCCCTCGGTCCCTGCTCAGCAATGGCAATCCCTTTGGATCACCCCTGGGAACAGGGCAGGTGGCAAACAGGACAGGGCACAAGGCACGGTGACAGTGCGGGATGGGATTGTACTGTGAGACCGGGAGGGACAGAAGTGACCCACAGACTCCCTTTCCTTTTCATTGCTCTGCCAGCACGCTGCTGCTGCTGCTCCCTGCAGCCAGCCCTGGGAGCCCCACACCGGGACCAGCATCACTCACCGAGGCCACCGACTCCGAGCCCACCGACACCGAGGCCACCTACAAGGGGTAGCCTGGGTGAGTAGCAGCAGGGACAGACAGCAGGGCAGTGTCTGACCCGCTCCACACCCAGTCCCAGTGTGCCCGTCTTTCCTCGGGCAGCCCCGCTACGGAAGGACCACCCCCCTGCTCCACCCCTCTGGGTAAGCATCCCTCTGCCTGCACATCCCCCTGCCTGGGCTCAGTTCCTGCCAGCACTTACCTGGGAGGCCACCAACCCCTGGGACTCCAACCCCAGGAACACCTGCCAGAGAGACATCATTAACACCTGTCCCCGCCCAGCCTGGACCCCCAGCTCGGAGCGCTCCCAGCCACTGCCCAGCCTGCTGGGGTGGCCCTGGCACACATGCTGGGAGTCCCCAGCACCCATCTCACAGCACCCAGAGGGGCTTCAGCCCCTGCGTGACACATGAAGGACAAAACTGTCCCCAGTGAGTCTAGGGCAGGGAGTACAGGTGGCCCTTTGCACCCGTGGGTGACACCACGCCTGGGCCATCGGGGCACGGTGGCACACAGGGGACAGGAAAAGAGATCAGCACCCTGATGGCCCAGGGACAGTCCGAGGTGGCCCTGGGGCAGAGGGGCAGGGGTACGTACCGAATTTGGGAGGTTTAGCACCAGGCTGCACCCCTACTTGGGGGATGCCTGCAAAGTGAGTGAGGACACCACAGTCAGGACAGGACAGTCACCCCCACATCACGCTCATGTGCCACCACCCGCACCCCTCCCTGCCACTCCTTCATGTGGCTTGGCGGCTTTTAGCACTCCCAGCCACCACTGTCCCCAAGCAGGGTGGGGCAAAGCATGTACCTGCCCCAGGAAGGATGCCAGTTCCAGGTACTCCCACCCCTGGCACCAAGCCGGGCACGCCACCAACGCCAGGTGCCACTCCGGGCACTCCGCCCACGCCAGGCACCACACCTGGCACCCCTCCAACCCCGGCACCTGCGGAGAGAGGGGTGAGGCAGCAGGTGTGATCCCCGTGCTCATGATGTGGGATGATGTGCCAGGCCTGGGTGCCCATACCAGCATCCCCTGCACTGGGCAGTGCCACACCAGGGCTGGCAGGGAGACTGAGGGGCTCTCCAGGCTGACTCACCAAATTTGGCTGCCTTGGCCGCTGCCTTGGCTGCTCCTGCTGGACCTCCAACACCTGGGCAGAGACAGCAAGTGACCCTGGGGAGGCCTCACAGCAAATCTGGGCAGAGCCCATCCCTCAGGCCTTGTCTGCATCCCCCCAGGGGACACTGCTGAGGTTCTCCTCAAGTTTGTCCTGCCCTCACCAGCAGGCTGCCCCCACCCTCACGTTCCTCCTCACCTGGGACACCTCCAACACCAGGAACCAGGCCACCTACTCCAGGAACCAGGCCACCTACTCCAGGAACCAAGCCACCTACTCCAGGAACCAGGCCACCCACACCGGGAGCCAGGCCACCTGCTCCTGCAAGGAGAAAGAGAAGGACTGGAGCTTCAGCTCAGGAGGAAACATGGTAGAGGGAGTTGGATGAGAAGGCATGGCAGGCTAGGGGAGGGGGTGGGTGGATGGATTATGAGATGGATATGTGGCTGGATGAGGAGTGGTTGAAATGATGGTAGGATGGATGAATGGTTGGATGGATGGTGAGATGGACACATGGATGGTGGCATGGCAAGATGGATGGATGGAGGGGTGGTGAGATGGATGAGTGTGAATGGATGATTGAATGGATGGATGGATGAATGGAGGGATGACGAGATGCACTAATGGTTGAAGGGATGAAAGGATAGATATGTGGATGGATGTGGAGTGACTGAATAGATGAATGGAGGAGGTACAGAGGGATGGACAGAGAAGGGGACAGATGGACACAGAGGTGGTGATGGTGTGGGTGGGCAGAACGGGGTGTGGATGGACCAACGTATGAGAAGGTGTTTGGATGGTGAACTCGAACGCTCCACGGGGCTCACCTCTCAGGAGAGCAGCCCTGACACAGCCAGAACCTCATCTCACATTCAGCCCTTCAGGGAGCTCATCCCTCACCCCGACCCCAGGGACCCCATGCACTGCTGGGCCTCAGCCCTGACAGGGGAGCAGCCTGGAGTGGGGATGAGCAGGAGACAGGACATACCCCAGAGAGATGCCAGCTTACCGTACTTGGCTGCTTTGGCGGCTGCTTTGGCAGCGGCTGCCGGACCTCCTGAGGGACAGGGAGTGAGAGGGTCAGGAGCACGTCCAGCAAGCACTGCTGGGGACATCCAAGCATCCCTTGGGAACCATCTCACCTGGAACGCCGACCCCGGGCACCAGACCAGGCACGCCAACACCAGGCACACCCACTCCAGGCACACCCACTCCGGGCACGCCAACGCCGGGCACGCCAACGCCGGGCACGCCAACGCCGGGCACGCGTCCTGCACCTGCAGAGAGGGTCAGGGATGTGCCCGAGGGGGCAGACTCCACAGCAGGAATCCCACTGCCCTCCACAGCACCGGGGTGTCCCCTCCTCTCCTGCGTGCCAATACACCTCCTCCCTCCCTGGGACAGTGGTGGGACGGTGGAGACAGTGGGGACTCACCGATTGCTGCTGCTTTCGCCGCAGCCTTGGCTGCGGCCGCTGCTGCTGGGCCACCCACTGCAGGGACACAAGGGACACAGTCAAGGCACTGCTAAGACCAGTATCCCCACAGCAGCTGGTGACAGCCCATCTGCTCACCTCCAACACCGGGCACAGCTCCAGGAACCCCAGGCACGCCGGGAACACCTGGGACACCAGGGACACCGGGAACTCCAGGAACACCAGGAACACCAGGAACGCCAGCGATGCCAGGAACGCCAGCTCCTGCAGGGAGTGAGACAGGAGAAGTCAGATCTTGATGCAGAAACAGTGGCAAGGTCAGGCCTTTTCTGTCTCATCATTGCGGCCTGGAGTGGAATATCCACAGCCACTTCCAGGGCAGGAGGGGGATAAATTCTGTGTCGTGCTAGACCCTTGTGTGCATTCCAGGATCCCACCAGGTTTTGCAGGGACATGAACCTGGGCCCCGCGCAGCACGTACCGTACTTAGCTGCCTTTGCTGCTGCTGCTGCCGATGGCACCCCTGGGGACAAGGGAGACACGGACCCTCAGCCACCACGGCCCCACTCAGCTGGGCCATGGGGACAGGGCTCCTGGAACAGTCACCTGCCACCCCGGGGACAGCTCCGACGCCGGGCACCGCCCCGGGGACACCTCCAACACCAGGTACCAGGCCAGGGACACCTCCGACTCCGGGCACCAGGCCAGGGACGCCGCCCACACCGACACCGGGAACGCCGGCGCCTGCCGGGGACACCAGGGGACAAGTCAGAGCTGGCTGCAGCAGGAGCTCAAAGCTGGGACCTGCCATGGCTCTGTCTGCTCATCGTGCCCTGGAGAGCAGAGCATCCATGGCCTCATCCAGGAGAGACCCCAGCGGAGCAGGACGGGGATTGCTAGACCCAATTGATTTGCTTCTGGACCCCAGCAAGTTTTTGGAGGATGGCGACCTGGGCAGTGGCCCCTATGTCAGGAATCCCTGCCCTAAAGGAAGCAGCACTGAGCCATTGAGCACCAAATCCTGCAACAGATCAGCTGGTGGAAAACGGATTGGGTATAAAATCCAAGAATTCAGATAAATCCAAAGCCATCAGTTGGTGCTCATTGTTCACTCCCACAGAGCACCTGGGAGAACCCCTGAACAGGGAGAAGGTTCTGCCCTGGGGATGGAGCCAGGCCCAGGTGGGAGCAGCCGGGAGCTGGGCTGAGCATTCCCCATTCCCCATCAGGAGTGACCCCAGGGGACACCCTGGGCTGGGCACCCCCCGTGTGTCAGGGTGGGCAGGGCGGGCAGGGGTCCCGGGGCTGGGCCCCGCGCAGCACGTACCGTACTTAGCTGCCTTTGCTGCTGCTGCTGCCGACGGCACCCCTGGGGACAAGGGAGACACGGACCCTCAGCCACCATGGCCCCACTGAGCTGGGCCATGGGGACAGGGCTCCTGGAACAGTCACCTGCCACCCCGGGGACAGCTCCGACGCCGGGCACCGCCCCGGGGACACCTCCAACACCAGGTACCAGGCCAGGGACACCTCCGACTCCGGGCACCAGGCCGGGGACGCCGCCCACACCGACACCGGGAACGCCGGCGCCTGCCGGGGACACCAGGGGACAAGTCAGAGCTGGCTGCAGCAGGAGCTCAAAGCTGGGACCTGCCATGGCTCTGTCTGCTCATCGTGTCCTGGAGAGCAGAGCATCCACGGCCTCATCCAGGAGAGACCCAGCAGGGCAGGGCAGGGATCAGCCCCCTGACTCTCCCAGCGATTGCCAGGCAGTCACCAGCACAGGGAGCACAACCACCCTCATCCTCACAGAGGCACAAGGTGCTCCATGCCATCGGGACATCAAGCCTTGCAGCCAGACAGGCCACGGAGGAGAAGGGGCTGGGTCTCCCCAGCAGGTGTCTGCGAGGCCTGGGAGCCTGGGCACTGCTCAGACTGGGGAGCTGCCCAGGGCATTGGCAGCCTGCACCTGCTGGCACACGTTAGTGCCACACAGATAAGCATGTGGTCCTTCTGCAAGGGCTGAGTGTCAGAGGGCTTTGTCCTCATGGCACTCTGCTAGGCAGAGGCATCACATCACAGAGCACCCACTGCTGAGTTCCCTCCTGAATTCCTGAATCCCATCCTTCCCTGCGCCTGTGGAGGGATTTTTTCTGTACGTAACCACGAGATGGGCATCAGTGGTTTCAACTTCAAAGGAGAACAGGCACTGTCTCCTCCTGGGGACTCCCAAGGCTCTGCAGTTACGATGGAAGAGCAGGTCCATGGGACCTGGCCAGGTACCAACTGCTGGCTCTGCCTTTTGGAGAAGCATGTGGAAGCCAGTCCTGCATGGAACCTCAGGGCCAGTTCTGCACTTCTCCCTAGGCCCAAGCTCAAGGTGTCCCTGCTGTTTGATCGTGTCCCTCATCTCCACTGAACTCCATTGGGGTGGTTATACCTGATGGATCCCACCATCCCACCAATCCCATGTTTGAAGGGTGGTGACTCTGGGAAAGGGGTCCCTCTGCCAGGAATCCCTGCCCTAATGGCAGCAGCCATGAACGCTTGGGCACAAGATCCTGTGTCACATCTGCTGCTGGAAAACAGATTTTGCACTAAACCCAGAAATTCCGTTAAAACTAAAGCCATATCTCTGGGCTCATTGTTCAGTTCCACAGAGCAGCTGGGAGAACCCCTGAACAGGGAGAAGGTTCTGCCCTGGGGATGGAGCCAGGCCCAGGTGGGAGCAGCCGGGAGCTGGGCTGAGCATTCCCCATTCCCCATCAGGAGTGACCCCAGGGGACACCCCGTGCTGGGCACCCCCCGTGTGTCAGGGTGGGCAGGGCGGGCAGGGGTCCCGGGGCTGGGCCCCGCGCAGCACGTACCGTACTTAGCTGCCTTTGCTGCTGCTGCTGCCGACGGCACCCCTGGGGACAAGGGAGACACGGACCCTCAGCCACCACGGCCCCACTGAGCTGGGCCGTGGGGACAGGGCTCCTGGAACAGTCACCTGCCACCCCAGGGACAGCTCCGACGCCGGGCACCGCCCCGGGGACACCTCCAACACCAGGTACCAGGCCAGGGACACCTCCGACTCCGGGCACCAGGCCGGGGACGCCGCCCACACCGACACCGGGAATGCCGGCGCCTGCCGGGGACACCAGGGGACAAGTCAGAGCTGGCTGCAGCAGGAGCTCAAAGCTGGGACCTGCCATGGCTCTGTCTGCTCATCGTGTCCTGGAGAGCAGAGCATCCACGGCCTCATCCAGGAGAGACCCAGCAGGGCAGGGCAGGGATCAGCCCCCTGACTCTCCCAGCGATTGCCAGGCAGTCACCAGCACAGGGAGCACAACCACCCTCATCCTCACAGAGGCACAAGGTGCTCCATGCCATCGGGACATCAAGCCTTGCAGCCAGACAGGCCACGGAGGAGAAGGGGCTGGGTCTCCCCAGCAGGTGTCTGCGAGGCCTGGGAGCCTGGGCACTGCTCAGACTGGGGAGCTGCCCAGGGCATTGGCAGCCTGCACCTGCTGGCACACGTTAGTGCCACACAGATAAGCATGCGGTCCTTCTGCAAGGGCTGAGTGTCAGAGGGCTTTGTCCTCATGGCACTCTGCTAGGCAGAGGCATCACATCACAGAGCACTCACTGCTGAGTTCCCTCCTGAATTCCTGAATCCCATCCTTCCCTGTGCCTGTGGAGGGATTTTTTTCTGCACAGTAACCACAAGATGGGGATCAGTGGTTCAGACCTCAATGGAGACTTGCCATTGACCATGGCTCCTCCTGGGGACTCCCAAGGCTCCACATGGAGATTCCCAGAGCTCCACAGTAACAATGGGAAAAAAGGTCCTGAGACCTGGCGAGCTAAGTGCTGGCTCCCCCTTTTGTAGAAGAACATTGACCCCCAATGCTGTGTGAAAGCTCAAGGCCAATATTACCTTCTCCCTGGGACCAAGCTCTAGACTACCCTGCTGCTGAGCCAAGAATCCTGGCCCAACTGGAGCTCTGTTGGGGTGGTTATACCTGATGAATCCCACCATCCCAACAATCCCAACACATTGAAGAGAACGGTGACGCTGGGCAGGGGCCACTCTGCCAGGAATCCCTGCCCTAATGGCAGCAGCCATGAACGCTTGGGCACCCAACCTTCTGTCACATCTGCTGCTGGAAAACAGATTTTGCACTAAACCCAGGAATTCCGTTAAATCCAAAGCCATATATCTGGGCTCAGTGTTCAGTTCCACAGAGCAGTTGGGAGAAACCCTGAACAGGGAGAAGGTTCTGCCCTGGGAATGGAGCCTGGCCCTGGTGGCAGCAGCCGAGAACTGGGCTGAGCATTCCCCATTCCCCATCAGGAGTGACCCCAGGGGACACCCCGGGCTGGGCACTCCCCATGTGGCAGGGCGGGCAGGGGTCCCGGGGCTGGGCCCCGCGCAGCACGTACCGTACTTAGCTGCCTTTGCTGCTGCTGCCGCCGACGGCACCCCTGGGGACAAGGGAGACACGGACCCTCAGCCACCACGGCCCCACTCAGCTGGGCCATGGGGACAGGGCTCCTGGAACAGTCACCTGCCACCCCGGGGACAGCTCCGACGCCGGGCACCGCCCCGGGGACACCTCCAACACCAGGTACCAGGCCAGGGACACCTCCGACTCCGGGCACCAGGCCGGGGACGCCGCCCACACCGACACCGGGAACGCCGGCGCCTGCCGGGGACACCAGGGGACAAGTCAGAGCTGGCTGCAGCAGGAGCTCAAAGCTGGGACCTGCCATGGCTCTGTCTGCTCATCGTGTCCTGGAGAGCAGAGCATCCATGGCCTCATCCAGGAGAGACCCCAGCGGAGCAGGACGGGGATTGCTAGACCCAATTGATTTGTTTCTGGACCCCAGAAAGTTTATGGAGAATGGTGACCTGGGCAGTGGCCCCTATGTCAGGAATCCCTGCCCTAAAGGAAGCAGCACTGAGCCATTGAGCACCAAAACCTGCAACAGATCAGCTGGTGGAAAATGGATTGGGTACAAAATCCAAGAATTCAGATAAATCCAAAGCCATCAGTTGGTGCTCATTGTTCACTTCCACAGAGCAGCTGGGAGAACCCCTGAACAGGGAGAAGGTTCTGCCCTGGGGATGGAGCCAGGCCCAGGTGGGAGCAGCCGGGAGCTGGGCTGAGCATTCCCCATTCCCCATCAGGAGTGACCCCAGGGGACACCCTGGGCTGGGCACCCCCCGTGTGTCAGGGTGGGCAGGGCGGGCAGGGGTCCCGGGGCTGGGCCCCGCGCAGCACGTACCGTACTTAGCTGCCTTTGCTGCTGCTGCTGCTGCCGACGGCACCCCTGGGGACAAGGGAGACACGGACCCTCAGCCACCACGGCCCCACTGAGCTGGGCCGTGGGGACAGGGCTCCTGGAACAGTCACCTGCCACCCCGGGGACAGCTCCGACGCCGGGCACCGCCCCGGGGACACCTCCAACACCAGGTACCAGGCCAGGGACACCTCCGACTCCGGGCACTGCCCCTGGACCTGGAGGGAAGCAGAGTTGTCAGACACCTTCACACATCCCACTCTGCCACTGGTGGGGACATGATCTCTTCCAGGGTCACAGGAGTTTCTTGGGCACCTGCTTTGTGGTGGGCTCCTCACTCATCCTAAAGCAGCTTCTCAGGGAACCTGGGATGGACCTGGGAATTTGATTCCCAGCTCCCTACACCTATCAGGGGCCCGGCCACCAGAATGGTGGCCAATGACTCTCAAGGTCCCCCAAGGCTGTGGCTGTACATCCCACCTGTCCCAGTACTGGCACGTTTTCTCTGAATACTCCAATATGTGGTTTGCTCCTCACTTTTCCCCCACAGAACAGCCAAAGGGGGGAGCAGCAGAGATCTGCATCACCAGGAGCATCCCTCACTATGTGAGGACAGCTCAGCACAGACACCACGTCCCTGGTGACTCCACTGGCACCTGGCACAGCAAACCCACATCTCACAGAGAGACCACGTGTGATGGGCATGCCCTGCCCTGTGCCAGGCTGCTGCATCCCGAGGGGCCTATCAGCCCTTCATCACTGCTGGAGCCGGTACAGGGGGCAGGGAGAGTACCCAGAGGGTGGGATAGGGGCTGCTGAGGCAGCTGTGGAGCCACACAGCCCCTGGCATGGATGCACGGCTCTTCCCTGTGCCGAGATCTGTCCGAGCAGCAGGAACTCACCAAAAGCTCCTGCCTTTGCCGCTGCCTTCGCCGCTGCCGCCGCCGCTGCCGGTCCTCCGACTGCCGGGACAGCGGGAGAGAGTCAGGGATGCGGGATAAGGGAAGGAAACCCTCCCCGAGCCAGGGCAGAGCCCTCTGATCGCCTCACCTCCAACTCCTGGGATACCGCCCACACCGACACCGGGCGCGACTCCCGGGATGCCGCCAACGCCGGGCAAGACACCGGCTCCTGCCGCGGGGGACAGCGCGGTCAGCGTGGTGCGGGGACACGGGGACACAGCCAGCATCCCCGGGGCTGGCAGCGAGGGAGGGAGGGAGCAGCTCCCTGCTGGGGAGGTGGGTGGTATTTGTGCCACAAAGGGCGACTCACCGAGTTTCGCTGCTGCCTTCGCTGCTGCCGCCTGTGCGCCGACCCCTGCGGAGGACACGGGCACAGAGCAGCTGAGGTGCTGAGACCATTCCCACCTCAGCTCCTCCACCCACAGGCACACTGGGGACCCGGCACTCCTGCCAGCAGCTGTCCCCCTCTCCTGGGGGACGTGCCGCTCCCCTCCGGGCTGTCCCTGCAGTCCCCAGACAGTGCCTAACCCCCGCCCAGGGGCCAGCACGGTGACAGGTGCGTGGCCCGCTGCCGTGGCCGTGCCTGTCCCCACCCTGGGGCTGCGGAGTACCTGTCCCGGTGGGGTATCCTGCCTTTCCTGCCAGGAGGCCGGCTCCTATCCCGCCGGGCCGGAGGCCTGCAATCAACACAGCGGCAGGGCGAGGTCAGGCACCGGCCAGGGGAAGGACAAGGAGACAGACGGAGCAGCTCCCTTGGATCTCCTCCCCCTGGCGCCAGAGGATGCAGAGGGATGCCAAAAACCAGCTCCTCCCCACTTGAGATCCCCGTTCAAACATCCCTGTCTGGAGCTGGAGTGGCTCAGGACGTATCCTATGGATTAACAGCTCCCAGGGATGCCAGGAAAGTTGAGTTGCCAGGCTGGTCCACAGCCACCAAGGGCAAGGCACAAGTTCCCCAAGGGACCACCTCGCCCTGGGAGCGGGATACCCCTCACACCACCCCGAGGGTCGGTGGCCACGAGGCCATGGTGACAGCCAGTGGAGCCACGAGGACTGAGGACACAAGCACTCACCACGGGACAGCTTACCATTGGTGTAGGGCAGTCCATAGCCACCTGGGGACAAGAGGAGAGGAGAGAAGGGGGCGTTAACACCTGGCTGCTGCTGGCCCTGTCCCCTCTGCCCCACGGCATGGCCCCGCTCTGCCAGGGCTGTGCAGCACCAGCCCAGGGGCTCCATCCATTGTGGCAGTGAATCCTCCGGGATACAAACCCCCGCGGTGGAGCTGGGCCAGGAGATGCTGTTCTCCCTCACCTTGAAAGCAGCCGCCCCCTCGGAGCCCTGGCCGAGGGCTGTGGCGCCTGAAGCTGGTTCTGCAGGAGCCTCCCATGACCCTGCTCCAGCAAGGGGTCCCGCGGGAGCCCCACGGCAAGAGCTGTACCCAGCTGGCTGCACCCCGGCCAGCTCCGAAGGCAAGATTTTAATTGGAATCAGGGCTTGAGAGCCTCGGCTGAAACGTGACCTCATTAGGAGGTCGGTGTGAAGGGGTGGGGAGGGATTACGAGCTGGAACATCGTGGCCAGGAAAACGTCTCCTTGAGAAAGAGCCGGATCCCCGCACTCTGAGTGGCGTGGGGATGCCCCTGACTCAGGGGGGACCGCGGGCTGGGCAGCCAGCAGCTCAGCTCCCATCACTGCTGGCAGCAGCCCGACACCACGGGCTGCCACATGGGGGGACACCTCGAGCTGCACGCAGGGTGGGGGTGCCTCCAGCAAGGGGGCCGTGGGCAGGGACGTGGCTGCCTGCAGCCAGGATGGAATTACTCATGGCACAGCATCTCCTCAGGCACCAGACACCATCCCAGCAGCCAACAGGTGCGGACGAGGTTTGCCTCCATCCTGCCAGGCTATCCCATGGTGTCCCATGGCAGCACACGGCGGACAGAGGCTCACAGTGAGCTGTGTCAGGTGTCCCCCACCTTGAGGGCCACCCTGCCCAACCAGGAGCACCTTATCAGCACCTTGCTAACCCTAAAGCTGGGAAAGGGTGACACACATGGAGGTGACTCCAAGGGCCAGAAGTCCAAACCTTGAGTCTCCAAGGGTTTTGGCGGGTCCAAGCCCAGCTCCCCACCACCCCCAGCTGGGTGGGAGGGCAGCCCCTGCCCTGGGGCTGTGCCCATGAGAATGTCACCCACACTGCCAGGGGGGCTCAGGCCGATGCACACACTGGAAGGGCTCTGCACAAACTGATGCCACCCAAGCATAGCTGGACACCCCATCCCTACAGCATCAACGGGACCCTGACCTCAGCCACAGCTGCAGACTGAACCTCCAGCAAGGTGGATACCAGGCCCAGGGCCACCTCCTGGTGGGGACAGCACAGGAGCAAGTCATCTAAAGAGGCATTTTTCCACATAAAATGTTATTTATCCCACTGTCTCTTCATCCCTTCTCAACCTGCACCTACTGCAATGGGGACAGTGCAGGGGACACCCCACCTGTGGCAGCCCCAGATCCACCTGCAGCATCAAGACAGGAGCCTCCACAGCCAGCAGCACAGTCTGTCCTTGCACTGCCAGCCCCAAGCCCTCAGAGGTGACAAACCAGCATCCCCCAGAATCCCAGGGAGGTCTGGAGATACCCTCACTGTCCTGATCCCTATCCTGGGGCTGGGACCCAGACAGGATCTGCCAGCAGCAGGGCTGAGTCTCTGAAGGATCATAACTCTGCTCCACTGCAGGAAATCAGAGCAGACCAGGGATCCCTGCTGCTTCCTGTGGCCATGAGCCCTGCTGGGGGGAAGGCAGCAGAGCTGATGGGACTGGAGCTGGACTGGGATGTGCTGGGCTAGGATGTGCTGCCTGGGGGGCTCCTCTCACCGATGCTCTCCTGCCCCCAGCAACTTGTTTGGGTGAATGGGAAATGCCTGCAGATCCCCAATGCTCTCCCCAGCACCCCAGGGATGGGGGCCCTGCCTGGATGTGGCTGCCCCCCTTCTCAGGATGCACTGGGTGGCAGCATGGCCCCTGAAGGGCACAGAACCTGCCACTGTCCCTCCATGGGCACAGCTGCCCAGGCACAGGCAGAGCTGGCACCTGGCACAGGGCTGGGAGAGGAATGTGTGCAGAGCAACCTGGGCTGGGAAAGGGGTGCTGAGCTCCCCTAGGCTGAGCTGGGCTGCAGCTGAGTGCCATCCAGGTGGGCAGTGGGGAGGGACACCTGCCTGGAGCCCTCAGGTGGGCTCACTACAGCTCCTTGAGCCAGGACACCTGGCCCAGGTGAATGCCCAGCCCACCCCCAGGAGCCAGAGAAACTAGACTGTCCCTGCACAGGCTGTGCCCTGTGCCAGCAGGAGCTGGCAGGGACATCCCAGGGTGGCCTGGCCTAGAGCATGTCCCCAGAACATGAGCCTTCCTACCTTACACCAGCTGGGGAGAGCCACAGCACTGTCCACATGAGCCAGGGGCAAGACCCCCAGCAGCTGCCCATGGGGCTGCCACAGGCAGGGCACAGCAGAGCTCCTGGCCCTGTCCTGCTGTCCCAGGCCAGCACTGGCACTGCCAGGTCTGCAGGACCAGTGGGCACCGTGCCTCAGCCCCAGGGGACGGCGGGTCCTTCTCCTGGGGATCCTGCACTGCAGTGAAGCCACTCTGCTGGCTGTGGAGCTTACCTGGGAGCTTAGGAGCTTTGATGGGATACCCCAGAGGGACACCGGGCTGCTGACCTCCAAAACCTCCCAGTCCTGCAAACCAACAGCACACTCTCACCTGGAGCCCGCGCCACGGCTGCCACCAGTCCTGGACAGAGGGGAGTGCCCCAGGGCACCCTGGCAGAGGAGAGTGGGTGGCTTGGGAAGCCCTGAGGCATCTTCTGGTGTGGGGATACCATGGCTGTGAGGAGCAGGCTTGGGAAGGAAGAGAACAACAGGCAAGAGAGATGGGACACTCACCAGGGATTCCTCCAAAGGCTCCAACTCCTAAAAGGAAACACAATGACACCTGTGTGAATCCTGGGCTGCTCTTGGAGGCCCAAATCCACCTGAGTGAATTCAGCTGAAGGTTGGCTTCCCTGCTAAGTGCCAGCTCTGAACCCACCCCTGTGTTCCAAGGGGATTGAGGGGGACCTACCTGGGGCTTTAGGCTTGACTCCAGCTCCAGTGGGGACTCCAGGCAGCACCCCCACACCAGGGAAGCGAACACCTGGAGCAGAGACCAGAGGGGTGAGCTGGGGCCTCAGGATGTGACTGGTACCCAACACCCCCCTACCCAGCTTCCAAATCCCTGTCACCCATAGCACCCTCATCCTCAGGGATGCTGGGACCACCCTGTGCCAGCTGCCTGCACCTCCAGTTGCCAGGAGGGGCTTGCTGGAGGCCTGAGCTGCCTGTGGAACAGAGCCTGCAGGGAACACGGCACTCCAGAGGAGTCTCACTGGTGACAGCAAAGCCCCAGCCAGGCCCGGGCAGTGCACTCTGCCCTGGTGAGGCTCAGTGGCCTGGGGCCAGATGGGGCTCTCCAGCCCTCCAGGGGTAGCAGACAGTGTTAGGGCCTTGCGGTCCTTTGGGTTGGAATTTTGGGTTTTGAATTTCCTTTTGGTTTGGGATTCTTTTTCCCCTCTTACAAATGTCTTTCATTACAGCTCAAGATTTTCAGACATGGAAAAGACATTCCTGACCAGCAACACACTTCGGACAGTGTTGAAACATCTTGTTTTCACAAGTTTTCCTCCTCCAAATTACTTTGCACTGAGGAATTCCTCTCTCCCGCCACCTCCTCCCCCTCCTTCCCACGCTGCCAGCCCTGGTGGCTGTGCCAGCTCCTCTCCCAGTGCTGATGCTGCCTGCTCCCGCCAAGCTTGGCACGGGATGGAGGTGCCGGGTCCCCCCATGTCTTTGGCACGGTGGAAATGTCACTGTGACCTCAGCCAAGGGGTTTGGAAGCTGCAGGGAGCAGCGGGAGGCAAGCGGGCAGCGGGGCAGGGTGCTCTCCCCACGGGGGCTGCTGGCACTGGGCAGGGACCATTTGGGAGTGCTGACGGAGGGGTAGGGACCCCCTCGGCACTGGGGTGCTGCTGGGAGGGTGAGGACCCCCTCGGAGGTTGGAGTGCTGCCGGTGGGGTGGCACCCCCAGCTCACCTGCACCGGGGAGCACGCCGCCCGGGAAAGCTCCAGGAATCCCAGCACCTGCCGGCAAAAGAAATGCGGGGATGAGGGGCCGGATGGAGTCGCTCCCCGCCCCGGCCCCGACGCCGGGGCCGTCACCTACCTGGTATTTTAGGGGGTTTCCCTGCCGCGCCCAGGCCGGGCTGCACCGCGCCCGGTACCACGGCACCTGCGGGCAGCACAGACCCCTGAGCCCCCGCTCCTGCCCACGCCGGGGACAGCTCTGCCCCAGGCTCGGCTCTGCTGGGGGCGAGGAGTGCTTCCTACCTGTGGAGACCCCGAGGCCACCAGGACCACCAATTCCACCCACGCCTCCAATGCCAGCACCTGGGGGCATTGGGAAGAGGAGTGTACCAGGGGGAGCTGCCGCCGCCGGGCTGCGGCCGGCCGGAACGGACCCAGAGAAGGGACAAACTCAGGATGGCCCTTGGGGGTGAAGGGGACACCCTGAGGCGTCCCAGGGGTGGTCTCTGCTCCTGGGGGCTCAGGTTTGGCCAATTCCCCCGCGCCTGGGTCCCTCCGAGTCACTGGGGAGCCCAGTGAGAGCATCAGCTCCTGCCTGCAGCCCCGGCTCCGGGGGAAAGCTGTCCTGGCCCCGAGTCCCTGGGGGCTGCCCGAGCCCCGGGCCGCCTTGCCCAGACCCCCCCAGCACTCACCAGCTTTTGCAGCAGCCTTGAGCGCCGCGGCCGAGGCGGCTCCCGGGAACGCGCCCCCGGGGAAGGCAGCTCCGGGGAACAGTCCCGCAGCACCTGTGGGGAGAACAACCAGCATCAGCACCCCTAAAAAACAGCTGCCAACAGGGGCTCCTGCCCTCGCGGTGGGCACGGGGGTGGTGAGCTGTGGGGGCTGCGTGGCAGTGCCAGGGCTGGCGTTAGGCTGGGCAAGGCGGTGTTAGCAGGCACTGACTGCCCTGTCCTGCATCCCCCAAATTCGTGCTCCCATCCACATCCCACCTGGCACACACGACACCTGACAGCCCTGCAGTGGGTGCTGACACCCCTGGAGTCACTGGCTGACCACCAGCAGAGGCACTGTCCCTCTGCTGCCAGCCCTGCAGGGACCCCAGGTGCCTCCTCTCCTCTGGGGTCACCCCACTGGGGCCGATGTCACCATGCTGGGGCACATGCTCAGGTCTGGGAAGGGCACTCAGCCCAGATGAGGCCCATCCAGCACACTCTGGAGAGCTGTGGAGATGGGGACAGGGGATGTGCTGCCCCCAAGGTGGGTCTCTGGGGACATCGCCCCGGGGATGGCCCAGAGCAGGGATGGACAGTGGTCAGTGCTCACCTGGCTGCAGGCCAAGGGGGCCAAGTCCCCCAAGTCCTCCGACCCCTAGAAAGAGAAGTGGGGTGAGGGGGGTGGTGGCCAGGCCCAGAGGGACAGAGGAGTGGGGGACGGGAGAACAGCCCAGGGACAGGCACGGGGACAGTGACAAATGTCCTTGGGTCCTTCATCCCATCTCTTCTGCCTCACCCACCCCCCACCCTGCCAGGCCACAAGGGGACGGAACCAAAATGTTTATGGCTGAGGAATGAGTCCCTGGGTCTCCGGCCAGCGCTGCCTTCCAACATCTGGGGCTCATCAGCCCTCGCTCCCTCCAGGCGCAAATTCCGGAGCCGCTGGCTCCGGGCGCGGACACCGCTCCGGCTGGGCCCTCGCAGCCGCCCCGCGTTTGGTTTTAATTACGCCCAAATAAAGGGCCTTGTTTTTCTTTCCACGAGCTGAAATCTGAGCGAACGGAGGCTGCTGGCCCCCGCCTCGGGCTGCGGCTCCCACTGCGCAGCCCGGCCGCTTCGGGGGCCCGGGGGCATCGGTGCCCCTGCCCTGGGCACAGGAGGGACCCCTGGGATGGGCACGGGGGGACCCCAGGCAGCATTTGGTGACATGGAGCAGCATTTCTGCATGGGGATCAACAGGCACCGTGCAGAGAGGGCCAGGACAAGAGGGAGTGGTTTGAACCAAAAAAGGAGAGATTTAGACTCAATGTTAGGAGGAAATTCTCTGCTCTGGAGGTGGTGAGGTCCTGGCACAGGGTGCCCTGAGCAGCTGTGGCTGCCCCATCCCTGGAAGTGTCCAAGGCCAGGTTGGACAGGGCTTGCAGCAGCCTAAGACAGTGGAAGGTGTCCCTGCCCATGGCAGGGGGTGGAACTGGATGAGCTTTAAGGTCCTTGCAACTCAGCCCATTCTATGATTCCATGATTTCCCTTGGCCCCAGATGTCGCATGTTCAGTCCCTGCTGCCCCAGGCTCCAGCTGTGCCTTCTCCAGCTGCGCATCCTCCTGCCAGCATCTCCCCTCTCTCCTGGTGATGTCCCCTCTCCCCAGCATCCCTAGGCCGGGCAAAGCCCAGCGTGGGCTGCAGGAGCCTCTGCAAAAGCTGCTTGGCCCGATGGCAGGCAGGCGGAGGCGCTGCCAGCTTCCCACCAGGACACTGGCTCCCGGCTTTACGTCTCCTCCCGCAGCTCTGGCACAGCTTTAAGGCAGCAAGCACCCCCAGCGGGTGGCCTGGGGGGCTGGGGGCAGAGGGCAGCGCCGAAGCGGGCTGGGAGGCTCCCAGAGGCTGTAGCAGCATTAGTGTGGCAGGGCAGGGCTGGGTGTGCCTTGGCCTAAGGGCTTCCCCTTGGCCACGGGGGAGCAGCGTGAGGGCAGCAGTGGCTGTGAAATGTCCTGGCCACTGGCATGCCTGGAGGTGGTGAGAGCAGGGAAAGGCTTCTTACCTGGTTTGGGAGGTTTTCCTGCAGCCCCGAGTCCTAGGGGAGAGCGAGCGGAGGGAGAGGGGTCAGAGCCCGGCAGGGGGACACGGGGGACAGGGCCAGCCTCCTGGCAGACCCCCTGCCCAAACAAGGCAGATCACTGGGCATCCTGCCCCTCTCCCCAGCCCAGCCTGGCAGGGGTTCCAGCACTCACCTGCTCCCAAACCTCCAATTCCAGCACCTGTGAGCAAGGGCGCAGTCTGAGCACTGCTCTGGGAGCACTCAGCTGCTCCCAGGGGTCCCTGGGGAGGTGGGGAGGGTCCCACGGGTGTCAGAGGATGGGCCATCCCTCCCTGGGATGACCCCAGGATTTCGGCTGAAGCCCTGGGGGTGGGCTGTGACCTCTGAGTGCCTCCTGTGGCCAGGGCTGGGCAGGGCATAGGTGCCAGCCCTGGGCTAGGGGCCCCTGGGGTAAGCCTGGCACTGCCACCCAGTCGTGTCCCCAAACTGTGGGGCTGATGCTGAGTCCGTGCTGAGCAGCCAGACAGGGTGTCCCCATGTCACCTGATCCAGGCTGGCAGGTCCCCAGCGTTTCATGGTGTCTCAAAGGCACTCTGAGACCCTCCAGGCACCTGCCCATCCTTGCAGACAGGGTGGTGCCCCCTCCCAATGGTGCCTGGACCCCCTTACCTGGGAAAAAGCCTCCTCCTGGGACTCCCCCTCCTGGGATAGCACCAGGAACCCCTGCAAGAGAAGAGACCCTTGTTAAAATCCCTCCAGAGGTCCAAGGCAGGGGGTGGGGGCTGCTCCTGGCTCCCCTGCTGCTCCCTGTGGAGGATTTGGGATGTGGAACTGGAAAGGTGCCTGCCTTTCCTTGCATCCCTGTTTGCCCAGGGTGACAGTGGTGACAGGGCTGGGAGGTCCCAGCTGGGACCCAGGCATGGCACCTCGGTGGAGTCAGCAGGACCCGACCCTGCAAAGAAGGGAGGGAGGGATGTGGGGCTGGCTGCAGTCCAGCTCTGCTTCCCAGCTCCTGCTCCATTCCACAGCCAGGGCTGTCTCCATCACCTCCAGCCTCATGTGGCTCTGGGGGATGGGTCCTGGCACTGTCCCAGTGGATCCCCACTGTCCCTGCTGGTCCCAGCCATGCCTGAGCATCCTCTGGGGCTGCCCCAAGGATCCTTGGATGTGTCCTGTCTGCTGAGGTGCCAATGGGAAGAGCCAGCTCAGGCCAGTGGGACTGAGGTGACAGACTGGGGGGACACTGCTGAGACCCATGGAAACCCCCTGTGTCCCTCTGCCAGTCTGTGTGGCATTTGGGTCACCAACGGGTGCCAGTGCTCTCCAGGGCATCTCAGCTTGTGCTCAGAGGCCACAAGGCTTTTTGGCCAAGGTTTTTTGGCTGGTTTGGATGCTGGCAGTGACATGTCTTCTACAGGCCACCAGGCTGCCACCCCTGGCTGGCCTCCCAGCTCCACCAGGGCCATGGGTGGGCTGGGGACAGCTAGATTGGGGACACAAGTGCAGAGGGAAGCTTCTCTTCTGACAGAGGGAGACGGTTTGTGGTGGAGTTTGCAGGGCAGAGCCAGGCAGGGGGGCTGACAGGAGGGTGGGGGGGCTGTCATGGCCACAGTCCCCATGGGAAGCTGTAGCCAGCAGCCAGGGGCCACAGGCACTGGGGACACTGTGGCCGGGACCTGGGGACCTGCAGTGGCCTCCCCAGGGGCCCGGGAGGTGGGAGCATGCATGGCACAGCCCTGGCAGCACCACCACGGGCTGGGCAATGCCCAGGGGCTGGGCAGGGCAGCGCCAGAGCCCGGGGGGACAGGCAGGTGGCAGGGCTGGCACACCACGGTAGAGCACATTGTGCTGCACATCTCCATCGCAGATGTGGGGCAAACTGGGGGGTGTCTGTGCCCCCACACTGTGCCCCACCAGTGACAGGGGTGAGGGTGTCCCCTGAGCCCTGCTCACCTGTCCCTTCCACCCTGGGCGCCTGGCAGCGATGCCCAGCCCCCCGCAGGGATGTCCCAGGGTGTCAGGACACCCGTGTGTGACTGGGGTGTGGGGCTGTGCATGCACAGGAGTTGTTGGGACACTCAGTGGCAGCACGGGACACCCCCGGGGATGCAACATGCTGGGGAGGAGCCGTGCCAGGACTCATCACACAGCCCCGGAGTCTGTGCCCCTCCCGAGGTTCTGCCAGTGTGCCTTGGATAGAAGGGACATGTGCTGAGCCCCCTGGCACAGCCCAGCCCAGCCCGGCCAGGGGGGTCCGGAGCAGCTCCTTTTCCCGGCCAGGGGGTGACAGAGCGGCTCCTTTTCCCGGCACATTCCGCGCCCACACCACCCGCCCCCAGGCTGGATAAACACAACTCCAACTCCTGCCTTGTTTCCAAACAAACTCCAAGCACCCGCCAGTTCCCCGTCCAGCCTCTGGGAGCCAGTGCTGGCACGGCCAGGGACCCCCCCGAGGAACAGCCAGGGACCCCCGAGGTACAGCCAGGGACCCCCGAGGCACGGCCAGGGACCCCCCCCGAGGCACGGCCAGGGACCCCCGAGGCACAGCCAGGGACCCCCGAGGTACAGCCAGGGACCCCCCCGAGGCACAGCCGGGACCCCCCCCGAGGCACAGCCAGGGACCCCCCCCGAGGCACAGCCAGGGACCCCCCCCGAGGCACAGCCAGGGACCCCCGAGGCACGGCCAGGGACTGTCCCCACCCCAGACAGGGTGCTCAGCCCCCATCGTACTGCCCAGCCTCAGCCCCCCAAAGCCAGGCAAGGTCCCTGGTGCTGAGGTGACAATGGGGGACCCGGGCTGACCTCTCCTACCCCTCTGCCACCCTGTGCCTGTGCTGCCTGATGGAGACCCCCAGGGAAGCTGGGACAAGGATTTCTCACAGCATCCCTGCAGTGTGGGGACCACAGAAATGTCCAGGTGTCACCTGCCCACAGCCACAGCTGCCAAACTCAGCCCTTTATTATCATCACCACCCTCCTGGGGCACTGGGGGTCCTGCCAGGAGGGTCCCACTGTGGTGACACTGTCACTGCCCCCTTCCCAGACACCATCCCAGAGGCAGGGCTCCGTGCCTGGACACTTTTGGGAGGGTTGCAGAGGCTCTGGTGGTCTATCTGCTGTTCCTTGCCCAGATCAGGAGTGGGCAGCAGGCAGGTCAGCACGGCCTGGCAGGAGATGGGATGGCCCAGAGGCAATGGGATGGGTGGCTGGATGGTGATGCCAAGGAGACAAACCTTTCCCTCACGAGCTCTTCCTGACCAGCTCTGCTGCCAGGCACGGCTGGACTTGCACTGCCCTGCACACTCCTTCACAAGCTGCTCCCCCAGAGCCCAGCTCAGGGCTGTTCCCTGCTGCAGGCACTGCTGGGGAGTCTCTCCAGATCCCCCCAGTCCCTCCCCCTGGCAGCACCACCGAGCACAGGCGTTGGTGACAGCCCAAACATTGGTGACACTGTGACCACAGTGGGCTCTGGCCATCCCTCTCTGGCCATCTCTGCCCTTGCCCAGCCTCAGGGCCAGCAGTCCCCAGCCCAGTTTGGAGTCTATGTGCTCCCATTTGTCCTCTCCACTCATTCCCTTGGCACATCAGGGAAGGGGAGACTGAGTCAGCAGCTTCCCAGAGCTGAAGGAGCTCTGTGCTGCCTCTGCTCTGAGCCTGCCAGGACCCTGGGAAGGGGATTTTCCTGGGCTCCCAGCCTGTCTCCTGGGCTGGGCTGGCTGCGAGCCTGCATCCCACCCCAGGGATGCAATCCAGGGGCCAGAGAATTTGAGCCACTCGTGCAGCCCCAGCTGTGTCAGGGTGTGAGCCATGGAGGTGCTCAGGATCTGGTGTGCAGTCTCCTTGTTTATGGGAATGTGACGTTTCCCCCACAGCTCCATCCACAGGTGTGGATATCCATGCTGTTTCACTGCCAGAGCTGCTTCCGATCCCGTTTGGATCAGCTGCACCATTTCTCTCTGCACCGCTGCTTGCAGCTCCCTTCAGAAGCCAGAAGTGCAGAGGGTTTCTCTATTGCATAGGTTTGGAGACCAAGAGCAGCATGGAGAATCCACCACCCTCATACCTCAGCCCCTCTCTGCGCCCACAGCACCCGCTCCCGGAGGAGCCTCAGTGCAAAGCCACCACCATTTCCCCTCTTCCCTCATTCCACTGTTTTCTTTTTCTTGGGAGAAAGTTATGGAAACATTCAGTCTCCAAGCGACTTTGAAGCTGTGTGCATCCCGGGCTGAGCTGGCTGGTAGCAGCTCGGGGGGAGCGGGGCTGCTGCCGGGGCCTGGCTGCTCTCCAGCCCCCCTGAAGCTCCAGCTTTCATCTCCCAGCGCTGGCAGACAGCTGCACCCTGCCAGCTCTGAGGCCAGGCTCCAGCTGGGAAGGGGAGATGCCACCCCAGCCCCACCCTGGGGACCCTGGCTGTCCTCAGAGGGTCCCCACAGCCCCAGGCTGGGTGCTGGCACACCCAGTGCCCGCCCCTCTGCACCACCCCAGCTACTCCCTGTGGGCCCAGAGCTTGCAGGGCTGGCACCTCCTTGGGGTCCCTCTTGTCCCTCCCGGGGGTGTCACTGCCAGGGGATCCCCTGTGCTCCACACAGGAAGCACTGAGGGATGGATGCCCTGCTCCAGATGCTGGGACAGGCTGTACTCGGCACCTTAGGGGAATCACAGCACCTTCCCCTGCAGCGACCTGTGTCTGGCTGTGCAGGTCCCCACAGTGCCAGCACAGCTCTGCTCCCAGGGCCAGATCCCCAGGGGCTGATCCTGACCTGCTGCTGGGGGTTTCCTGAGCTGCCAGCTCAGCTCCTTGGCACTTCTTTGAGGTGACACTCTAGGTATGAACCCCTCAACCCTGGGATGTCTCAGGGTTCCCTCTCCTGCCAGGTTGATTTGGAGCTGCACTGGCAGCCAGTGCTGGAGTCTGTCTGTCTCCAGCACCCTGGGACCCCCCTGACCATGGCACTGTGCCTCTGTGCCAGCTCGTCCCCAGGGTCTGACGTGCCAGGAGCAGGGCTGAGACACCAGGCTGCAGACATGCCCAGTCCTCCATGGGACAACCTTCTCCTGTGTCCTACCAGCACTGGGACTATCTCCAGGGTCAGCTCACCTCCTCTGTGAGCTGCTTCCCAAACCAGCAAACACCTCTGGGGACTGAGCCAGGGCCTGGAGCGGGGCCAACAGTCCCGAACTGCTCAGGAACTGCTGCAGGGTCTCACTCAGGGTCCAAAGTCCTCCAGAGACTGTCCCAGCTGGCCATAGCTTGAAGGATCAGAACAAAGCCAGCCTGGATCAGCAAGCCACATCTGTCTCACTGCCAGAGATGGAGACGGCCCAGGACTGAGCACAGCCCATCCAGCATCCTGAGCAGGATTAGGCACCAACAGCAGCTCGACTTCCCAGGCAGCTCTGGGGTCCCACTGCCTGCACAGCCAGGACAAGCCAGCCTGGGGACAGGGTCCTGTGAGCTGCAGGGCATGGGCAGATCGAGCTGCTGAGGGCTATGCCCTTGGTGACAGGTGGCCCAGCTGTGGCTGCCCTGGTGCCCACCCAGCCTGGCACTGCCCATGGTATCCTGCCCCTCTCCTCTGGTCCTCAATCCTCTCTGTCCAACAAGCCCGGCACGACAGCCCCGGCACCGACCCGCGGCCGATGGCGGCTCTGCCCATCACACACTCTCCTCGGCAAAACCACCCGGCTCCCCGGAGGTGACTGTCCCCTCCCTGGCGGTGGTGTCGCCTCCTCAAAGCACTCTGCCCCGTTTGGCCACGGCAGTGGGGGCTCTGAATCCGTGCTCAGCTGTTTCCTCCGCTTGGGTGGGAGCTCAGCTCCCAGTCTGACCCCGAGGCAGGGGCACCGGCTGTGCTGGCCGGGCTGTGTCACACGGCTGGGACACGGACCCCTGCGCTGGCTGTCACCTCCCCGCCCCGGCCTCGAGTGCCGCACCTGCGTGCGCCTGGGCTGGGCTGTCACACAGCCCTGGGACCGCGCCGGGACAGGGACCCCCGCTGGTGGCACAAGGGCGATGAGGGCGGTGTGAGGGCCCCCGGCACCCCCAGCCTGCGGTTCGGGTGGGTCGGGCCGCTCTGCAGCTGCGGCAGCCCCGGGGCTGTGGCGGCCACACACTGAGCAGCAGCTCGCACACAGCGACCGCGGGATGCTGCCACCCAGCTCCGCTGCCATGGCACCGCGGTGACAGCTGCCACCTCCCCCCGGCCCCTCGCACTTCTAGGTCCCATGGGAGTTTGGTGGCCACCCCCGGTGTCCTGCCTGCGTATTCCTGAGCCTTTCGTGCCTCCAAGCCTCTCGTGTCCCCAAGCCTCTCACCAGGACACCCCTCGCAGCCTGCCCCTGACAAGTGCTATGGCGCAGGGGCGCCGTTACCGACTTGCCCGTGTCACCACCTTCGGTGACATCCCGTCCCACCGGGGCACGGCACAAACCACCCCTCGCTTTGGGGAGAAAAGAGCCCTCGGCGGAGGTGGCACCCGGGGGCCTGCCCACCCACCCTCGGGGATGTCCCCAAGGCAGGGCAAGGTGGATGGATGACTGTCTCTGCTCGGGGCCAGGCAGCCGGGAGCCGAGGGGCAGCTGAGGGGCAGGCGAGGGGTCGCCAGGAGGATGGGGGTGTCGCAGCCCCGGTGCCCGCGGAGGGTCCCCGCAGCGAAGCGCTGTCGGGGTACGGGAAGGAGCCTTTCGTTCCTTACCTCCTTGCTGAGTAGCCGGGAGGATGGAGAGGAGGAGGAGGACTCCGGGGAGGAGGGGTGCAGCTGCCTGCCTTGCCATCTCTTGAAGCAATGCCCCCGTGCTCCCGCGGGCTGTGTGTTTTATCCCAGAGCTGCTTAATTGTTGCTTCCAAGGATGCGAGGGAAAGGGGAGGGGGGTGAGAGGGAGGGGAAAAGGAGGGGGGGGGGGGGAGAGGCACAGGACACTACGTCATGAGGAAAGGCCAAACACACACGAGCCTCTCCCGCCGATTGGGCTGGCTGCTCGGGGAGGGTTTTTTTCCTTTACCCCTTTTTTTATTTTTTTTTTCCTTCGCTGCTCTCTCCAAGACTGCGCGTCTCTGCCAAAAAAGCTGGAAGAGCAGGGGAGCTGCCAAGGCAGGCGGTGGGGGAGGACGGGGGGGCTGCGCCCACCGGCACGAGGACCACGGGTGATGGCACCTGAGTAGCCTTTCATCCCGGGTGACACGGGGGGTTTCGCATCCCGGGTGGTATCGGCCCGAAAGGGGATTGGGGGGCAGGTGGGGACCGGTGGGGTGAAGGGTTGGTGGTGTCGGGGGGTGCAGGCGGGAATTTGGGGGATGTCGCTCCAGTCGCAGCGCGCGAGGGACGGGATATCGGCCCGATGCCCGGTACTGTGCCCGCTGCCCGTGCCCAGCGCACGGAGTCCGGACCTCGGTGCCAGTGCCGGTACCGTTGCCCGGCGTCCGGATCCCGGTATCAATGCCCGGTGCCCGGGCCCCGGTGCCAGGTGCCAGTGTCTGGGTGTTGGTACCGGTGCCCAACGCCCTGGTCTCGGTGCCAGTGTCCGGATCCCGGTGCCCAGATCCTGGTACCGGTAGCGGTGCCCAACGCCCGGGTGCCGGTGCCAGTGCCCTGATCCCCGCGCCGGGGCTGGATCCCGGTGCCGATGCCGGTGTCCGCCGGCGGTGGCCGTTAGGTGGCGGGCGCGGGGTGTGCGGCCGCCGGCAGGAAGGGAAAACCGGGCATTCTGCAGGAAAACGTGCCCTGGGGTGCCCTGGGGACACGCAGCGCCCGGCCGGCCGCGGCTGGTGATGGACGCACGGCCCCCGCGACCCCCAGAGCAGGGCATGAGGGGGGGTCTGGCAGCTGAGCCCCTTCAGGGGCTCCGGGTTCCATCAGCTCTGAGCCCAAACCCGGCCCTGCGTGTCCCTACTGAACTCCTCATCCCCCTTTTCGAGGGGTGTCTCTGGACAGGGCTTGGGGAGCAGTTGGGGTGTCAGTGGGTTAAAAGGTGACATCAGTCACAGGATCATGAAATGGTTTGAGTTGGACGGGACCTTTAAGACCATCCCATTCCATCCCCCTGCTATGGGCAGGGACACCTTCCACTGTCCCAGGTTGCTCCAAGCTCCATCCAGCCTGGCTTTGGGCACTGCCAGGGATCCAGGGGCAGCCACAGCTTCTCTGGGCACCCTGTGCCAGGGCCTCCCTATCCTCATAGAGAATAATTTCTTCCCAGCATCTAACCTCTCACTCCCCTCTGTCGATATGAAGCCATTGCCCTTATCCTGTCCCTTATCCTGTCCCCTCCTGAAGCCCCTTTTGGCCCTGGAATAGTTTCTGAGCTCTCCCTGTAGCCTTTTCCTCTCCAGGTGAGCACCCCCAGCTCTCACAGCTTCGCTCCAGAGCAGAGGGGCTCCAGCCCTTGGAGCATCTCTGTGGGCTCCTCTGGACTTCCTCCAGCAGCTCTACATCCTTCTTATGCTGGGGACTCCAAAGGTGGATAGAACACTGCAGGTGGGCCAGAGTAGAAGAGGAGAATCTGGGTGGACGTGAATGACAATCTGCTGTTGGATGAAGGGCAAGGAATGCAAAATCACCCTCTCTACTGCAGGTCCAGCCCTGCCCCTTCCCCACATGCCAAGGGTTTGAGATGCTGCTTATCCCAGTACCTGACTCCTCGTGACCCCAATGTGCTGGGAGTGGGAGCACGTGCACAAAAATGTCCTGCCTGCACCCCCTTCCCGCAGGGCTCCCTGTCATCATTCCCCCCATTCCCCAGGCTCTTTCCACCGCTGCGGAAATTGGCAGGCAATTATCAGCAAATCCACCCGGTTCCTCTCCGGCTGGGGAGGTGCGAAGGCCCGACCTGGCCGCCCTCTTAAAGAAGTGTGAGCTCAATCCACGCTCGGGACCGGCCCTCCGCAGCCTGCCTGTCTGGCTTATCTCAGCTCCCACTTTATTTTAGGGAAAGTGCTGATGGCTACGGCCGCAGGAATTCCGTGAGGTGGAAATTACGCAGCGTTCTGCCCTCCACACCCGGCGCTGGGACTCGCCAAGGAGATGGGGAGGGAGGGCTGTGATGAGCCCCTGGTGGGCTCTGCATGGAGGAGCGTTTTCTATTCACCTGCACAGGACAAAGGGCTGCGGGCTGGGGACCCGGGGCACGAGACAGGGGCCGAGCACGGGCAGGGACAGCGCAGCCGGGCTGGCCCCTCCGTCCGCTGGCGTTGCCAGGTGATGTAATGCTTGAGCGAAAACACACGCGGTCGTTAAACACGAGCTCCCCGCTCCAGAGGAGCGATGCGGGAGCAGATGGATGCGGGGACCGGCAGCTTTGCAGCGGCTCCGGCAGCCTCGGGGCTGTGATGTGGCCCGCGGGATGCAGCCCCCGCGCGGGGCTGGCCGGGTGATGCATCCTCGATGCGAGCGTCTGCAAAACATGCGGAGAGGAGGGCTGGGAAAGCGGCCTCGCTGGGAATCAGAACTAGGGCAGCTGGCCGGCTCCGAGCAGCTCCCAGCCCTTGCCAGTGAAACGGCTCTGACTTTTGAATGCGTGTTTTGTACCTAGAAAGAATAGATGTGAGGCAAGATCTCCCCGCCCCTGGCACTTGTGCCGGGGAGCGGGATCCAAACCCTTCGTGATTTGGCCGAAGCGCTCCGTGAGCCGCCCGCGTGGATGGGCTGGGAGCGCTCCCCCGAGCTCGCAAAGTGTCAGGAGAAGCTGCGGGGAAGGCACAGACACGGGCACGGTCTGACGGGAAAGGGGCAAGGCAGGAAACGCTTCCACAGAGGAGCCCGTGCGGAAAAGAGGGGTTTGCACAATGGTGCAATAGCGGGGTGAGAAAAGCCACGGCGAGGGCTGCAGCAGGAGCACCTGTACCGCAGCCTGTACCGGCACGGGCGGTTCCTGGGGGCCGTGGCAGTCCCGGCAAGGATGGATGCTGCCTGCAGCCGATCGGGGTAGCTGCAGGTTACACACGGCTCCCCCAAACACTGACGTAGTTGCTGGGAGAAATGCCAAAGAGCCTTACGTTACTGTGACACGCGCGGGGAGCTGTCCCGGGGGTAACACCGACATGCAAAACACAGAAGTAAACACCCCTTCGCTATAGCTACGAGGAGCCCCACACCTGCCCGGCCCCCCGCACCCCAACCCTGCTCCGGGCGCTGTTGACGGCGTTGTCATAGGAAACGGCACCGGCGGGGTGTGCCGGGGCTTCGCGGTGCCTGCGCCGGATGCGCTCAAAGGAAAGGTATGTGCGAGGGGCAGCTCACCGAGTGGCCTCGCCACTGTCCCAGGGAAGCTGGGGCTGGTACGTGGCTTTGGAACAGCCAAACTCACCGCGATCGTGAGGGCCTCAAGTTCTTATTCTTCCTGTGTCTCTGCTGAGCAAATGCTCCGTGTTTGGGGTGTGTGGGAAGGTGGTGAAGGGACAAGGGAGCTGCCTCTTCCAATGCTTGGTAACCTTAGGTTCTCCTGCCTTGGTTCCCCACTGTTAACTGTTGACCAACAGATCATCACCCCTGGATATGCTGTAGGAAGGAAACTCCAAGCTAGAGAGACAGTCTGAAAAGGACATCTCTGTCAGACATCCCAGAGAAAATCCTCCAGGGACATGGGGCAGGAAGACTGTGAGGCACGGACAGGCTCTGTGGTACCTGACAATCAGGACATCTGCTCAGCCTTATTTTCAGCAATTGAAGCCTTTTCGTTTTGCCAAGTGCCCCAATCAGAGGTGTTTTCACCAGCCCACTGTTGTCCCTGTGGCTCTCCTGATGTTAAAACACCTGGGATCTCTGGGTGCTCTGAGTGTGCTCTGGGAATGGGGTCTCCATCTCTCCTGGGGGAACATTCGACCCGTGCACAGCCCATGCCACAGCCCACAGGACACCCACATGGCACAGCCAGGGAGTCATCCTGTCCTCAGAGTGAGGCTGGAAGCCACAGGCAGGATCCTAGGATAGAATCATCGAATCATGGAATGGCCTGAAGGCATGAAGGGACCTTGACCATCATCTGGTGCCAATCCCCTTGCCCCCACTATGCCAGGTTGCTCCAAGCTCTGTCCAGCCTGACCTGGGACACTTCCAGGACTGGATTTTCCCAGCTGTCCCTGTACACTTGGTGCTGGGGTGTTTGTCAAGGCAGGAGGAGCATTGCCACTCTGCAGTGGCTGTCTGGAGGCTGGAGGGGCTCATGCAGGTCCCATTGCCTGTTGGGTTTGAAGGCTCTTGTGATCCCATCTGTACCTCACCTATCTTTAACTTCCCATGAGCTCCTCTTTCCCTGGCAGTCTCTTGCCATGGTTGTTATGGGAAGACATTTTGCCAAGACAAGGATGCTGCTTGGAGGGAGCAGAGCTACCCAGGGCCATGGGGGATGCTCTCCCTTGACATGACCAATGGAAACAGCATCACACTTCCAGCACCAGAGAGCCACTTGAAATCTCTTGGGAATGCTTGTCATTGGAGTCTCCTCATGAGGAAAGGGGAGACACCTTCCCCAGCCCCTGGTAGAGACCCCATCCCAAGTTTTTGTTTTGAACAACCAGGACCAGACCCATATCTCCTCCTTGGTAACCCATCCCTCTCCTGTCCCTCCAAGACACTCTCCTTTTCCATCTTTCCACCAGTTTTGGTGCCTGGTTCTGTCCCCGCTTTGGCCCCCTATATCTCTCCTGTATCCATGACCCTCTCACTTCTGGCCACACTTGGCTGCAAGCCCTGTCCCAGCTCTCCTTGCCTTGATCACAGCAATGTTTGTGGTGGTGCCTTCTCTGCAGGCTTTGCCTCTCTCACCTCTGCCCTTGCCTTGTGGATAACCAGCTCTCCATGTGCTGGGAAGAGCCGTGGATGTGTGAGGTTGGGATTGTGTTGGAAGTGGTGCAGCTGTGGGACAGCAGTGGTGGGATGTCCATTCTTGGACGTGTTCAAAACGTGCCTGGCCCAGCCCTGAGCAGCCTGACCCAGCTTTGGAGTGTTCCCGTGCTCCAGGGCTGGGCTGGGGACCTCCAGGCATCCCTTCCAACCTAAATCCTTCCATGATTTATATCAAATTCTCTCTGGTATTTCTGCAGTTCTGGGAAGCCTTCAGTGATGTATCATTGAACGTCTCTGACCCGATGCTGGCCAAGGAGGGATTTAGTGGTCCTGGCTCCTTCCATCTCATTCACATTGTCCTTCTCAAGGACAGCTGAACATGTGCTGCTCATAGGTAACTCCAGGCCGCTGCTCCCTCCTGGGTGTGAAACCTCTGCCTGCCTCCATCCCCAGCTCTGACCTGCCCTCGGAGCTTTCAAGTGATTGTTTTCATCCTGCTCCCACTGTCTGGGGCTTTCCAAGTGTTGATTAAAAGGTACCATCACTGCAAAACATGCTGTGCCTGAGTGGCTGGAGCTTTCAGCAAGGGAGACTCAGTGTTTACTGGAACGGTCAGCACCGATTCCCTGCCAGATGTCAGCTCTGACCCCCAGCAGTTTCGGCAGCAGATCCGCTTAAAATTTGGAAGATTGTTTTGTATTCTCAAAAGAAAGGAAAAAAAGCAGGGTATGTTTATCGTGGAGATATTGCTTTCCAGTGCCTGTGTGCTCTGCGATGGCCAAAGTGTGTTCAAAGAGACTCTCAGACCTCCTTTGTGCAGGGAGCAGGGCTGGAAAATCTCAACCCAGAAGGGGAAAACTGAAGCAAATCGTGGGCAACCGAGCCCAGAGATGTAACTGGTTCCACTCAGCCAGAACATGAACTTTAGACACTGCCTGTGCTCCAGTTTGTGTCTGCAGCACAGAGGGGCCCTGAGGAGCAGGCGGTGGAGCTCTGTTATCTCACAGCCAGATCCTTGTGGTGCTGAGGGGAAACAGAGCAGGCAGGGCTGGGCTGCCTCCCTCCCCTCCCAGTGCACCCTGCACATGCCAGTCGATGGCTCCCAGAGCCCTGATAATTCTGACTATGACTCAGAGACCAAAAATCAAGAGCAGAGCTTCAAATTAAGAATTATTAAAAAAAAACCAAAACAACAAAACGACAAAAAAAAAAAAAAAAAAAAAAAAAAAAGCACATACTGGGTACCTTTTTTGCTTTTTAAGCTGTGAGGTTTATGCCTCCAGCTTTTCTGTGCATCCAGAAGGGCTCACAGTTTGGCTTTCAGCAATGTGAAATATGAGCCTCCCTCAGACACAGGACTCTGGGAGATGGGGATTAGAGAACCTGAGAAGCAAGTGATGCATTTGCTGATGGCAATAAGGCTGTGGATCCACAGATGTTCTTTTCCCAAAACTCCCTTGTGGGGAACTGTAACTCCTCATACAGGTTGGAGCACACCAGCCTGTCCTGCTTTGAGGTGACCTGGAGGCTGGAAGGGACCAGCTCAGCCATGGGGTGACCTTGAAATGAGTTCCCTGTGCCAAAACTCTTGTCAAGGTGGGGATCTAGCTCAGCAGCCACCTCCAGCCTCCTTGTTTGGCTCCCAAAGAGGCACTGCATGTGTGATTACAAGCCCTGCAATCCTGAGATCTGGAATGTGGTGGTCTCTCTGCTGGGAAATGACCCTGCAAAAAGCTACAAAAATCTTTGCCCAGGGCTGCGGCTGGGTATGTCTGTGCAGGCTGGTGCCAACCACCCTGGTGCCAGGTCCCTCTGCCACCCTCCCAGGGCTGCCCAGGGACCTGCAGTTTTCCCATTATTTTCCCACTTGGGAAAGCACCTGCTGCTGGGGAGGGTCACTGTCCATAGCTGGTCTGGCTCTGTCCTGCAACTGGAGATGTGACTGTGGGATTTAATGGTTTTAATGAAATAAAATGAAACCTGGGGAAGTGGTGCAGGAGGGTCTGGGGGACTGCCAGGCTGGGGGGTCTCCATAGCAACGTGAGTTTGGGGACAGGAGGAGAGGGCAGAGGGGACAGGGAGTGGCTGAGAAGGTGGCTGGACCAAGGCAAGGAGGGCTGGAACATGATTTGGAGCCACATGGACTGACATGCTGCAATGGGATCATGGATACAGGAGAGATGTAGTGGCCAAGGAGGGGGGACCAGGTGTCAAAATTGAGGGAAAGATGGAAAAGAGGGATCAGAAAGGGATGGGTAGTCACCAAGGAAGGGATATGGGTCTGGTCCAAGATGGGAGACTGAGGAGGAGAGGTCAAACACCCTGTGGGATGGAAGGGAACAGCTCTCAGAGCTGGGAAAAAAGGGAACAAGAAGAGCTGAGACCTTGTGCCAGAGATAGCAGAGGGGCCAGGGGCTGAGCAAGGGCTGGTGACACCAAGCAGAGGTGATGGTGGCCCGAAAGTCCCTGCATGGGCTGACATCAGGAACGGCAGCTGCCACAGAGCTGAGCAGGGAGGTTCCTGCTTTCATCCCAGCACCAGCCAGGATTCCCTCACACCTCCTGGGCTCCTCCAGAGCTGCATCCCTGCAGGACTCTGCCAGTGCATTCCTGGCCGTTTCTGGCCATTCTTCTCCAGTCAATGCTGCTCTCCAATCGTCCACCCTGAGCTGAAGCAGCGGCAGAACCAGATCCTCCCTCAGACGGGCTCTGGCCAGCCCCGGCCGCCTCTGCCCATCGCTGTGGGGTCGCTGGCCAGCAGTGCCTGTGCTGGGAACATCCTCCCCAGCGCGTCCCAGCCCCTGCCACCCTCTGAGGGACGGCGTGGGAAGGGGAGCCAGCTCAGCAGCCTGCAGCCCCCCACATCTCCAGACCCCACGGGTGCCTGGCACAGCCGGCAGGGATCACGAGCTGCCCGTCTCCCTCCCAGGGCTGTGTAAGGGCAGAGCCAACTGCTGCTGCATCCTCCTGGAGCTTGAGGAGAGAAACACTGCTGGAGGAGAGAAGCCCCTTCGTTTGGGATGATGGCCAGCCTTTTTGGGGCTGTTTCACTGAATTCCTTGTCTCACTCCAGCAAGCCCCACTCCAGGTCTCAGCTTCCCAAGGGAAGCCGTGACTCTGTCCGTCCGCCGGAGCTTGGCTCGCTCCGAGCAGCGCTGGGAGCCGCTGCCCGCTGCTGCCAGGGCTCGGTGTGCCGGTTCCCAGCGGCGTGTCCGGGCTGGGAGCAGCGCGGGGCTCAGCCCCAGCCCCAGCCCCAGTTCCAGTATCAGTTCCAGCCGCAGCCCTAGGCTCAGCCCCAGGCTCAGTCCCAGCCCCAGCCCCAGGCTGAGGCTCAGTCCTAGGCTCAGGCTCAGCCCCAGGCTCAGACTCAGCCCCAGGCTCAGCCCCAGGATCAGTCCCAGGCCCAGGCTCAGCCCCAGCCCCAGCCCCAGCCCCAGGCTCAGCCCCAGCCCCAGCCCCAGGCTCAGCCCCAGCCCCAGGCTCAGCCCCAACCCCAGGCTCAGTCCTAGGCTCAGGCTCAGCCCCAGCCCCAGCCCCAGTCCCAGCCCCAGGCTGAGTCCCAGCCCAAGGCTCAGTCCCAGCCCCAGGCTCAGCCCCAGGCTGTCCCAGCCCCAGGCTCAGCCCCAGGCTCAGCCCCAGCCCCAGGCTCAGCTCCAGGCTGTCCCAGCCCCAGGCTCAGCCCCAGCCCCAGGCTCAGTCCCAGCCCCAGGCTCAGCCCCAGGCTCAGCTCCAGGCTGTCCCAGCCCCAGGCTCAGCCCCAGCCCCAGGCTCAGCCCCAGCCCCAGGCTCAGCCCCAGGCTCAGCCCCAGCCCCAGGCTCAGCCCCAGTCCCAGGCTCAGCCCCAGCCCCAGGCTCAGTCCCAACCCCAGGCTCAGTCCTAGGCTCAGGCTCAGCCCCAGCCCCAGCCCCAGGCTCAGGCTCAGCCCCATCCCCAGCCCCAGGCTCAGCCCCAGCCCCAGGCTCAGCCCCAGTCCCAGGCTCAGCCCCAGCCCCAGGCTCAGCCCCAGCCCCAGGCTCAGCCCCAGGCTCAGCCCCAGTCCCAGGCTCAGTCCCAGCCCCAGGCTCAGGCTCAGGCTCAGCCCCAGCCCCAGGCTCAGCCCTAGCCCCAGGCTCAGGCTCAGCCCCAGGCTCAGCCCCAGCCCCAGGCTCAGCCCCAGCCCCAGGCTCAGGCTCAGCCCCAGGCTCAGCCCCAGCCCCAGGCTCAGTCCCAGCCCCAGGCTCAGCCCCAGGCTCAGCCCCAGCCCCAGCCCCAGCCCCAGGCTGAGTCCCAGCCCAAGGCTGAGTCCCAGCCCCAGGCTCAGCCCCAGCCCCAGCCCCAGGCTCAGCCCCAGCCCCAGGCTCAGCCCCAGGCTCAGCCCCAGGCTCAGTCCCAGCCCCAGGCTCAGCCCCAGGCTCAGGCTCAGGCTGAGCCCCAGCCGCAGGCTCAGCCCCAGGCTCAGCCCCAGGCTCAGCCCCAGCCCCAGGCTCAGCCCCAGCCCCAGGCTCAGCCCCAGGCTCAGCCCCAGCCCCAGGCTCAGGCGCTCGCTGCGCTCTGGCAGCAGCTGCGGCACAAGCGCAGCGCTGGCGCTGCCCCAGCTCTCGCTCGCTGTTTCCTGCCGGCAGCCCGGCCAAGAGGAGTCAGCTGAGGACAGCAGCCGAGCGGCAGCGCAGGCACTGCGGGGAAGGGGTGACGGAAGGCTGGGCTCGGTGCTGGCAGTGCCAGGGAGAAGCCTCACGGAAGGGCAGCGGGAATTTGGGAATTGCTGCAGTGGGTCCCGCTGCCGGATGCGCCGCTCGTCTCCTCCGCCAGGCTTTGGGGTGATTCTGGTTCCGTTCTTCGCCAGCGCCCGTCAGCAGCCTCTGGAATCTGGGGCTTTTCCCTAGTGTCAGAACTCCCGCGCTGTCAGACACAAGCAGCCCGTTCCCTCCAAATTGTCCCTCTTGCACAACCATCGCTAAATTTTCCTCCCAGCTGCCGAGTTTCACCTGCTGTCTCAAGCGGTGTCATCTCCATCCCTCAAGTCCCTCATCCCCGCTCAGATAACAGAGGCTTCACTGTCCTTCTCTCTTTTATTCCCGGGAGCAGAGGCTGAACAGGGGCGATTCTTCCTGCCTCACGCTCCTGCCTGCCGGTGTTTGAAGCTGCTGCTCCCCAAAAACTGTGCCAAAAACTGCCTCAGGGATGGGCAGGCATGGAGGGTTTGAAAGCGTTCAGGTTTCTGCGCTGCCACCCAGATCCCGTTGCCCAGGGTGATGCTTTGGGCCAACTCGGCCAGTTAAGATGTCATTTGTGACTAGCACATGGATGGTGTTTCAATTTAATTAAATCAATTAATCTTTGACTGTAGAATGTTGCCTCGGGCCAGGTGAGCTGCTCGCTGAAGAGGCTGCAGACGAATAGAGCATTGATGAAATATTTCACCATTTCAAAGGAAAATTTGGGGGATTTTTTGTTCCATCCTGGAACTGTATTGTATTTCAGGGCTGAACACATAAAGTAAACCCAGTCATTGCATCTCAGGCTGAAACTGGTTTTTTTTTCACTTTGAATCCAAATTATTAGGAATTCAGTTTTGATTTCAGGGATAGAAATCACAGAGATACTGTGTTTAGGTAAAACTGAGAAGCATCAGGCTTTTAGGTCCATTGGAATTGCTTAGGGAAGGTGTTTCCCAGTCCCAGAGGCGCCCCAGTGTTGGGTCTGGGGAGCTCCAGCCTGGTCAGGTGAGACGATGGGGAGTTGTGTGGTGGCTTCCTGTGTCTCCCCACAGGTGTAGATGGATGAGACACCCACAGCAGGGGCTGCAGGGCCCTTAATCCAGGGGGATGTGAGAAGCAGCCAAGCACAAAAACAAAGAGCAAGACGAGGCTGAAGAAGCAGCAGTGACAATATGAGCTCCCCTGGGGGTGCTGCATGCGAACATCCCCTGGATTAGCATCACTTTCGCGAGACGGAGGTTTTCGGGTGGCATTTGAGAGGGAACAGCCGGCAGAGCCGCTCCGGAGCTGGAGTGCCGGGACAGACAGTGCCCGTGGGAGCGGCACCTGCCCCCGGGCAGCACCGGCGCTGCCCGGCAGAGCCTCGGGCTGCTCTGCTGACTCGCCCTGCCATCCCTGCTGGAGCTGCTTTTCCTCGCAGCACTTCACAACTCAGCACTCCCGAGTTAATTAGAGAACCATCTGCCCCCTTCTCGCACATCATAAAAGCGTGTTTAAAGCCGGGCGATAAAAGGGAGCATTAGTCTGGGTCACTGCAGGCTCTGAGCCCGGCGCGGCCCCGCCTGCCGCTCCCTGGCCCGCTCTCAGACCAGGTGGGAGCGATGTTTGAGTCCATCTGAATCTGCTCTGCTGCCAGCTTCCTTGAGAGACTCCCAAGTATTTCACAGCTCTCTCTCAAGCACGCTTTGTTCTCTAGCAGTGTTCTACAGCCCGACCCTGCATAACTCTCCTGGCTCCCTCCCGCTCCGGGTGCTGAGTTTCCATCTCCCAAAGGAAAGCTGGGACTTCGCCTGGTGCCAGCTCGTGGTAGTGGCCAGCAGGTCTGTTCCTAGATGGCTTCAGGCTTTTCCAGGTGTCTGTGGACAGTGCAGCCCCTGTCCCCTCCCTGAGCACGCAGGGTGCAGGGCATGTCCCGAGAATGGCTTTGGGCACATCCTGGGGTACATGGGGACATGGGACAGTGAGCATACAGGGACAGCTGGTCCAGCTGCACTCGTGCCTGTCACTGTAAATATCCACAGAGCTCCTCTTCCCTCAGCTCTGCCTGGAGGACATGTTTCCCTCCCATCCTGGTGTGCAGGGCAGAACAACTCGCCAGATGTTTCATGTTAAAAACTCCCTTTTCCTCCTTTCTGCTTTCTTTAAAGAGTCTCAGACGGGGAGGTGAGGACCCTGTCTGCTCTGCTGAGGACCACCTAATCTGATCAGGTCCCTTCTGGCACGAGGCACATCCAGGCTGCCATCAACCCCACATTTGAATATTGAGATGGAGTGCAGCCCTGGGCACAGAGCCACGGAGCAAATCGGGTGAGCAGAGAGCTGTGGAGCTGCTGAATCAGAGCCTGCAGCATCCTGCAAGCCCACAGGGCTGTATCCAGGAGTTCAAGGATGTGGAGAGTCACCAGTGCTGTGGGACCATGCAGCCTGAGGAGGTCACTGGCACTGGGGACCTGCTGACCATCTACAAAGGGGTCTAAACTGAGAGGAAAAACCCTCCAGATGCTCCCCAAGGAAATGTGTGTGCCAGCCCAGCTGAACAGACCTTGGGGAGGGTCCACCAGTGGCCATGTGGGCTCTGTGTCCTCTGACCAAGCACAGAAATAGGGGGAGATAGGAGCATCCTGCTGGTCAGTGCTCGAGGAACCTGGGATTGGAGAAGGGAGATGCCTCTGAGAAGAGGATGTTCGGTAGCTGAAGAGAGGGAAAGTCACTGAATCACAGACTGGCTGAGGTTGGCCAGGTCATCACCAGCCCCCTGCTTGGGCAGGGACACCTGGAGCCAGTCACCCATGGATCGTGTCCATTGGACTGTGTCCATGGTGGAACAGGTTCAGGGCCCATTGTTAGATGGACAGAGGGGAGGAGCTGTACCCTGGGACACTTCAAGAAGGCCAGGACACTCCTCTGGTGGAGCCAATCCTCCTTGTCCTGTCTGGGGCTCCCAGCAGGTCTTTTTCCTGCACACCCATGGCACTGTGACTTCCCTTTCCTGTAGCCCCAGTATTGCCACTGGTATCTGGAAGAACTTCCCCAGTACGTTCCCCAGTCTGCTGGGGAGGCTCTGGGCAGGGGGACCTCAGCCCTGCCCTCTTCCAGGGACAGGGTCAGAGACAGGGAATGGGCAGGGGATGAGGAACAAGCAGAGCCCCAGCACATTCCTGGTGCTCTTACAGCCCTTTCTGCCTTGGGTTTCAGGATCACCAGGGCCACTGGTGTCCCAAGCCCCAGCACAGCCAAGGAGAAAGGGGGAGAACTGTACAGTCTGTCCCTGCCAGCCTGGCACAGTGCCTGGCTCCAGGACAGCCCTGGCTGCTTGTGCCTGCCCAGATGCCTGGAACCTGGCTGTCCCAAAGGATGCTGAGCTGTGAGCAGCAGGCCCTGGGCTATTTTTGCTGTGCCCAGGTCTTGCCGTACATTCCTCTGACCTTGGGCTATGTTTAGACAACTTTGCAGGATGCACTCCTGCTCCAAACCCTTTTTTCTGCATGACTGAATCCCCACAAGGGAGAGGACAGGTGAAAGCCAAGGCAAGGCCTCAGGCTCTGTGTGTGCCTGGGCCAGGTGGATAGCACAAGCAATGTTGGTGTTGAGCCTCCCTGAATTTAGCAGGGGTCCTCTTGTTCCTTTCCCAGTGGATTGGGGTGCAAAATCCATGCCTCACACATGGCACTGCCAGGGCTTGGGGCATCCTATCATGGATGGAGCTCTGCAGGAGGACAGAGAGATTGTGGCCACCCCATGTCCCCTGCTTTTGATCCACTCTTGGAAGAGCTCAATGGAGAGCTCATGGACATGTCTCTCCTGAGCACAGGAGTTCTGCTGAGCTCTTGTCTCCTTCTTGGACATCACTATGGCTTCACTGCCAGGTGTCCAGCTCTCTTTGCTCCTGAGGCCTGGGAAAGTGGGGTCACCTTTCAGGGGGACAAGTGTTAAACGTTGTCCTTCCTCCCCAGGCGCTGGCACCGCTCATCTCTGCAGTGCCTGAGTGGGGAGGTTATTAAGTGAGTATGAACATCCTGGAGTGTAATCCACACGCAAATGCTAAGTTAAATTGAAACCAGAAGATCCCTTTAGCAGCACAGTTTGTTGCCATTAACCCTTGGGTGACACCAGCTGGACTCTCACTGCAGTGCCAGGAGGAAATGGCCCACCTGAAACTCCAGCACTGGCCTGGCGTTTGGGCACGGACAGCTGTGGCCACAGCGGGTGCCTGTGGAGCATCTCCATCTGCCAAGCCCCATGTCCACACCCAGGAGTGCACAGGAGAAGGTCAGGATGCTGGTGTTCACAGCTGGAGGTCAGCAGCATCCCAAAGGTGAGATCTCCTCCCTGTCCAGGAGAACACCCTGGGATAGTCTCCTGGAGCACCCAGAATGGCTCCCTGCTGCCTGAACTCCCTGGAGCCCCTTGCTCTCTTTAGAGGAAAACACTGGCCCCAGACAGAAGTCCCAACACATTTTTCTACAAACATTTTGGGGGAATCAATTTGGGCAGGGGATGCCCAGAGGTTCCGTTCCTCACTCCAACCTGCCTGTGCCAGGTGCTGCAGCTCAGAGGAGGTGCTTGGATGTGGGGCCACATTCCACTGCAGGGGTGCAGAGCTCCCACAGGGACAGGGAGAGGATGGGCAAGGCAAACTGCCAAGTGCAAGGAGCGAGGGGAGAGGGCCGAGGAGATGGAGCTGCAGTGCAGCTGGGCTGTGCCCGAGGAGGGAGCACGGCACAGCCCCGCACCGTCACTCGCCGGTGCCATCACCTGGCCCTGCCAACAGAGCCCAGCTGGGACCATGCCGTGCGGTTCCCTCCTCCTGCTCTATGCAAACCCCGCTTTGCATCCCAAAAACCTGCCTGGGGATGGGATTTCTCCAAGCCTTCCCTGCCCCGTTTGTGCCAGCAGCTGCACGGGATATTGGCAGGAGGCAGAGTGACCTCAGCGACGCGGAGCTGCTCCGAGCTTTCCCATTCCAGGGAGCGCAGGCAGCTGCCAGCAGGAGCCAAGGTGCACGAGGGGAAGGCTTAGGACATGGTTGGCAGGGCCACGGCCACCCCTGCTCCAAGAACCACAGAAATATGTAAATGAGAAACTCGGCCCCTTATTTATGAGACTTCGCGATTCATTTTTCATTTGGGGAATGTGAACAAATGAAAATATGAAATATTTCTCTGATGACACAGTTTCCACCCAAGAAAGCACATTCCTTGGAGGCGATGTGCATGTGCACAGGGGCCACACAGGACCAGGCCTGCACCCTGGGGCAAGCTGGGCTGAATCCGTGGTGGGACAGCAGTGAAAGTCTTGGTGAACTGGAAATCCCTTCTGGGGTGCTGGAAGGGCCAGAACTGAGGTCAAGGGACAGAGCTCAGCTGGTCCAAGGAGGGAGGAGGAGGTTGCACCTCATTTACAACCAGAGCAAGGACTCCTCTCCCTTCTGCCCACTGAGAACAGATTTCCTCCTCCCAACATCTACAAAATGCTCACTCTGGTGAGGCCTGGATTTCTCAAGGATTTCCAAGTGTTCCCATTTATTGCCCTAACAGCTAAAATTCATTACTCAGCTGGCTCCTTCAGGATGGCCTTTCCAAGGTCAGTATTTCCATGTTCTTCATGAGCCCCAGAGGGAAAATCCATGCTAATAAAATCTATGGATTCAATATCCACACGATGTCATGTGCCAGACCTCACTGCCTCCCAGCAGCATCAGTACCACAGACCAAGCACACTCCACGGTATGGTCCTTCCCATTCCCACATTTCAGTCCTGGAAGGTTTGGTCCAGCCCTTACCTTCTTGTTCTCCACCAGCCTGAATCCTTCTGTGCCTCTTCCAGCAGCATGCCCCAGCAGAAGCTTGCAAGAGCGATCCCCCCAGCTCTGCAAGGAGCTCCTCCAGTCCCCTGAGTCAGGGTCAGGAGACTCCCAGGGCTCCAAAGACACCTGTCCCAGTGCTGGTGGTGGCTGAGGAGCCCCACCCCTGCTGGCCCTCACCAGTTCACACTGACTTATTCCCATGGGAGCCATGGGGAACTGGAGCCAGTTCCTGTAGGGTTGGGGTGGGTGGGCTGAGACCACCGCTGGGTTTGGTTTCCTGGGGACATCACCATGAGCCACCCTGTGATGACTGAGTTGATGTCACAAGAAATGTGATGTATTTAGGGTAGGGCCATCCTAAGATCACCTTTCATCTCCACTCTTTGCTCATATCTACCCCTTCCCTTTATTGACCCAGCCACAGAGTTTGTCATTGTTTGCACCTTCCCAAGGTCCAGCTCAGCTTGACTTCTGGCAGTTCTCATTTCCACTGGGCACTTCCAGCTCCTCAGACAGACTTTTCACTGAAGATTTGCCTGGTCTCTCTAAGCTCTGCTCATTCTCACTGTGATTTTAATGGGCAAGCCAGTGTTGTGAGAGGTTTTGAACCTTTGCCTTGAAAATCCTGTAATCCCCCACCACCTTCAGCCTCTGGGCTCTTCAGCTCAGTTGACTTGAATCCCTAAAAATCTCCCAATACAGGAAAGAGGAATCCTCCACCTGCACTGCTGGTCTGGCAGTGATTATTCTTCAGTCTCTTTTAGATGAATCCTACGTGGCCAACGTGCACATTCCACAATTGGCTTCTCCATCGTGTTCCCCCGACAGCAAAGTCCAAGTCTAAAATAGTAAATTCTGGAGCCATCTATCAGCTGCCACATCCCAGAATAGCCAGTAGCATTTGCTCTCCAATCTATATCTGGAAGTTGAAAGGTTCCCTCAGTGACAGCAAGATTTATGAGCAGTTGTGATCAAGGGACATGTGCAGACTGCTTGCTCCAGGGCCTAAAAAGGACTTGAGCACAACCAGTGGGAAAAGCCCCTTGGGGCTGTGCTGGGCTCCTGCTCCGCAGCCCCTTGAGCCCAGCTCAGCCAGGACATCCCTCCACAGGGTCTCTCTGTCCCAGATCTCTGGGGGATGGGGACAGACCTCATCCCATCCACCACTTTTCCTCCATGATGTCTTCAGCAACTACAGCAGCCTCCAAGTGGACTTGAGCATCCCCAGGGACTTCTGTCCACAGCCTCCTTTTTCCGAGCTGCAGATCCCAGTCTGGAGGCAGCCACTGTGCTCTGGAGGTGCCCGTTTCTCCCACCTAGTGTCTCTAGTCCTGGAGACACTTCTCCTCCCAAAGCAGAGCCTGCAGCCAAAGTCAGTCAAACCTCAGCACATCAACCCTCAAAGCCCTTTCCTCTGAGCAGGATTCTGGAATATCCTCACTGATAGATTGGTTTTCTGCGTGGCTTTCCCCATCCCAGGGGTCATCCCATGCCCTCACTCATCCTCTGTGTCCTCTCACATTGCCAGGTGTCCTGTGAGGAGCTCCATGGGCTCCTGCTACAGCACACACCTCTCTTCATGGCTTGGCCTCAGTCACGTTTCCCCATAAGCCTTGCCCTCCCCCAAGCCCAGCCCTGCCCAGCCCCTTGTCCCCTTGAGCTGGGTGCTTGGTTGAGCACGCTGTGAGCAGGAACCTGGGAGTGACTTCAGTCACAGCCATTTTTACCCTCACAAATTTGTGCCATGCCCAGATCTACTCTTGATGGGACTTTGGGTTGGGATGGCTGTAAAAAGTGACGTGCTGGGGTGAGTCCTGTCCTCACCAGCATGGGAAGGGACTGGAGCACATGGTGTCTGAGGGGACAATGAGGGATTCATCAGTAAGGGACTCCCTAATTGCTGTTTTCAGCTGCCTAATGAGTTACAAATACAGGGCCAGACTCTTCTCAGGGGTGTGAGAAGGATCCAGGGGCTGCCGTCACTAGTTGTGATGAGAGAAAATCCAGCATGAGGTGAAGAAAAAGAAAGATTTGCACAGCAAGGGTGAAAATCCTCTTTGGAGATGTTCACAACTGGCCTGGACAAAGGCCAAAGCCACCTGGTCTCTCCTTGGAGTTGGCTCTGCTCGGAGGCAGCGATCCCTCCCTGCCTGCAGCTCCGTGCCATACTACAATGTCCTGCAACACATGGTCCTGGCTTTCCTTCCAATTAAAGGAACTTTTTTCCCCAAATATAAACAGTCTGCTCCTTTCAGGGAAATCTGCTGGCCTCTCTTCAGAGCCAGGGAGCCACATCGCCAGTTACAGCCCGGCCATTGATTTATTGGTGCGACCACGGCCAAGTTGGACAGCGTCGCCGTGCCGAGATCCAGCATCCTCGAAGGCAGGAGAAACCCAGGCTATCAGCTTGTCCATCTCATCCCAATCCACCGTAGGGCCTTCACAACCATCAGCATAATCAGCTCACAGATGAAAGCCACTGGGGGAGTGCATCCATCATTGTTAGGCTGATTAGAGCTAATTCACAACATGTCTGTTTTTGAGAGATTGTGTCCTTTTCTCTGCCTCGCTTCCTGTTTGCAAGCAGGCTGCAGCAGTCTTTAATTAATTGTGGCTTCAAATTATGCCGGCACTTCTCAGGGAATAAATAAATCTTCCCTGAGTGAACAGGGCCTTTTGCAGGGAAGGCACAAGCTGGAGGGGAGCAGAGGACCTCTCGGTGGGCAGGGCAGTGCCTCTGTCCCAAAGCGGTGCCCTGTGCCAAGGCCCAGGGCTGACCTCCATCCCTTTGGAGCTGAGCTCTCCTGTTCCCCAGCCATTCCAAGGGCTCGTGAACGGCCTGTACAAAGCATCTGCAGCCCAATCCCAATCTGCCCAAGGAATCCAAGTGAATTTTCCTTGGGAATTACTTTCACTACTTGCTCTGCTGTTGCTGTCAGAGGGCCATGAGAAGTGATTGCCATAATGATGGTTGAAATCCAGTTTCCCTTCTAAGCCTTTTTTCATGTTATTTAGAGCTCAAATCAACTCCTTTTTGGTTGAAAGTTTCCACTCTTGGGTTCAAGCCAAAAGCGGATTTTTCAAGAAATTGGAACCGACTGGGTTCAGTCATTTCTGAGTCACACACATGGAAAAATACACATTTCCCCCTCGTGCTCCACGGAGACACTTTGGACATGTACGACTCAAAACCAGCTGGAACAAGACACTTCAGACTTGGCTTGTTTGAGAGTCCACACTGAGGTGTAAAAATCACGCCAGGTTTGGAGAAGCTCACACTGGCATTTCCACGCTTCCCTCCCCAAAAGAGCCATCGAGTGGTGTGCAACGGGCAAGAAGACACTCTGTTCTCTCCCCCGTTGCTTTACATCGCTCTCTCCAATGGGATAATCCCAGGGGATTAGCATTTAAAGTAATGAATGTTTAAAGTTAGCAAGAGAAGAATTCCAGCAATGTTCAATTCTTCCTAAGCCCCTTAAATGGAGCCGAGCTGAGGGGGCCTCGAACAGGGAGACATCACTCAGCTTCTGAAGTCCAACAGAGTAAATACAGGGAATGGGCCCTGCCTTGGTCCAGGGCAGACCCAGGGACTGTCACCCCAAGTGGCCCAGCAGCTGGGACTGTGCTGGTGTCACCACCCCGAGGCAATGGGGAGCAGTTTGCTCCATGACATTTCCGGGGGTTCCGTGTGGCTCCCTGGGACTGAAGCGTGGCAGAGGCAGGGAAAGAAGCCAAGTCTCAGCCACCAAACCTGTAACCACAACCTCCTTCTTTCTTCCCTAAACGAATTGTGTCAATACCACACGAATCTCACTGCTGGAATTTTCTGCCTTCCCCTCCTCGAGATGGGAAATGGGCATGGAATGAGGAGTCACCACAAGACACCCCAGGAGAAGTGAGCATACTTGGCCAGGTGGGTAGTGTATGTTTGCCACTAAACCTGCATGTTTTGTGCCCAAAATATCAACTGGGGAATCAGTTTTCACCCCAGCCCACAGCTGGGGCATCTACAGGTGCATGGCTGCGCTGGAGGGATTTCCCTAAGGAGATGGCCAAGGAAGACTCGAGGTTTGAAGATTTCCCAAAAGGGCAATTTTGGAAAGCAGCTTCTTGGGCTCCGGATGCCCCAGATACCCAGGATGCCCAGAGTTTCCATGATGCCCAGAATTCCCAGGATGCCCAGGATGCCCAGAGTTTCCATGATGCCCAGAATTCCCAGGATGCCCAGGATGCCCAGGATGCCCAGGATGCACAGAGTTCCCAGGATGCCCAGGATGCACAGAGTTCCCAAGATGCACAGAGTTTCCAGGATGCCCAGAATTCCCAGGATGCCCAGGATGCCCAGGATGCCCAGGGTACCCAAGGTGCTCCAGGTGCTCAGGGTGCCCAGCATGCCCAGAATGCCCAGAGAGCAGCAGGAGGGCTGTGGCCAGATGAGCCCCATGGCCTGCCCAATCCCCCATCCCTGTGGTGTGGAGCAGGGAGGTGCCTGCCCAGGACAAGCACTGAAATCCCTGGGGAGCAGGGCTTTGATAAGCTGGATATTTCACACCATTCCCTGCCAAGGAAGGGTGGAAGTGGGAGGGAGAGGCCAGGAGGTGCAGAAGGGGCTGAGAGAGGAAACCAGCAGCATGAGTCATTGCAGCTGATGGGCAGGATACCCACAGGAAACACCTTTTCCTGTGGATAAGGTGCAAGGGATAGGCTGGTACCAGCCCTGGGCACAGGCTGTCCCCAGCTGGGTGCAGAGCACATGTATGAGCAGCAGAGCCAGACAGAAGCCAGCAGAAACCTTCCTCAGCTCTTTACTCAGCTCCTGATGTTCTGCCCCAGGACTGGAGGGTTCTCTGCTGTGTCTCCTGTGTCCCCAGCAGCCCCATGGCCAGAGGACACCTTCAGCCCTTGCTGTGCAGCTTGTACATGAGAAGTCCAGGAAAACCAGGGCTCCTCCTGTGTGTGCCCTGGTTTGGGCAGGGAGAAGGATGATGGATGTCCCAGCAGAGTTGGAGAATCATGGATTAGTTTAGGTTGGAATCATGGAATAGTTTAGGTTGGAAAAGACCTTAAAGCCCATCTCATTCCACCCCTGCCATGGGCAGGGACACCTTCCACTGTCGCAGGCTGCTCCAAGCCCCAGTGTCCAACCTGGCCTTGGGCACTGCCAGGGATCCAGGGGCAGCCACAGCTTCTCTGGGCACCCTGTACCAGGGCTTCACCATCCTCACAGGGAGGATTTTTTTCCTAATATCCAATCTAAACCCTGCTCTCTGTCAATTTGAACCCATTCTCCCTTGTCTTATCACTCCAGGCCCTTGTAAATAGCCTCTCTCCATCTTTTCTGTAAACACTTCAGGAATTGGAAGGCCACAGTCAGATCACCCTGAGTCCTTCTCTTCTCCAGGCTGAACAATCCCAGTCTCCCAGTCTTTCCTCAAATCAGCACTGCTCCATCCCTCTGATCAACTTGGTGCCTCCTCTGGACTTGCTCCAACAGCTCAATGTCCTTCCTTCTGTCCTTCCCAGCAGACAGGAAGAACAGTGTCCCCTGACTTCCCCAAAACACCTCCTGTAAAATGATGGAGCTGGTATTTCAGAGCACATTGTGGAAATCCTGCCCAGTGGGTCACCCTGGGCTTGTCCCCAGACAAGCCCTGGAGAACAGCACAAGGTAGCTCCAATGTGGAAGGAGAGCAGATCATGCTGCCCATCAGGGCTCTGCAGCCCCTCTGTCCTGGACAGGCACCTTCTCCAAGGGCTGGGGCCACACAGGGGCCCACAAGCTGTGGACACCCTCTAGCTGAGCCTCTGGATGGTGACAAGGGTCCAGAGCAAGCAAATGTGGCAGCCACAGAAATGTCCCAGAGCCACATGGGACTGAGCTGGGATTGGCCTGGCCTTGGCAAGGCTGAGATTTTCCAACAAGCTCCCACAAGCTGAGAGTGGCTTTGGGCCACTGCATGGGACATGCCTGGCACTGGGATGGAAATGCAGGCTTTGACATAAGCAGGGGGTAAAGGAAGGCAGGGAGGGAGACTGGGAATGGTGCGTGATGCCAGCACAGTGACCCTTGGAGTGTGGGCTCAGCCACTGCTGGAATGGCTGTGGGACCTCTGCACTGCCCCATTCCACACCCCATCACCTCCAGACAAAAGCACCTCCTGCAGCTCCCTGGCCAAGACACAAACCCTGTCCCAGCTCACAGGGGGTGGGGAAGGGGTGATGGATAAAAAAATGTGGGCACAGCAGAGGAGATCAGGGGGACGAAGCAGATGGCCCAGGCTGGGACTGGAGCAGAGCTGGTGCCCACACCAGCGCCCAGGGATGCCCACAGGATCCAAGAGGAATGGCACAGGAGGCTCCTGGGTGCTCTGCCATCACCCTGCCCCTGCCTGGGCCCAGGCACTTCACTGGCAGAGCTGCTCTGCTGCTCTGCTCTGACTGCTTTTCCCTGTGTTTAACCTGACTTTCTGCCACTAAAGCCCATTTGATATCCTGTCTGCCACGAGAGGAGAACAGTCTGTTCCTTCCCCTCTGGAGCTATTTTACGTCTTTGAAAGGACCAGCACAGCCACCCTGCCAAGGCTCTGTGAGCAGCATCCCAATCTCCAGAGCACTGTCCATTGTCCATCCCATTGTCCCAAAAGGGACAATGCCCTTTTTCCCTGCTTTCCTTGCCCTGCCATGAGCAGAGGCAGCACGGGCAGGGTCCTGGCACCCATCCCACGCTGCAGCCTCACTGACACGTGTGGGTCACTCCAGCTGGGCCTGGCAGGATGCTCAGGGTCCCACACACCCCAGGGGGGCACCAGAGGGGGTTTGCTGGGCAGCACCCCAAAGCATGGCATTAATGGGAATGGCTGGAATTCCCCACACCTGCCAGGCCAGGCTGGCAGCAGTGCCTGAGCAGCCGAAATCTGCAGTCCCCACAGGCACGGAGCAGCATCTGGCACCAGTGGGATGTGGGGAAAGGTGCTGGGCAGTGATGCTAAACCAAACAGCCACCCAGGAGCAGTCCCTGAACACAACAGCTCTCCTGGAATGTGGTGGCAAGAGCTGGTCTTGGTGTTGGAGCTGTGGGTGAGGGCTGGAGCTGGGGATGGCCAGGGATGTCCCGGTGCCACCGCAGGGATGTCCCCGTGCCACCAGCTCCAGCCCTGCTTGCTGGCCTCCCTGCACAGTGCCAGGGGACAGGGCTGGGGCAAGGCAAAGCAGGGCCAGCCTGAGGCCGGCCGGGGGAAACGCAGGCACTGTCCTTACAGCTTTTGGTCCTTTTCCACCAAAGGGTTTTGGGGTGGGGGGTGTTTCATATCTCAATGTTTTTGGAAGCGTTTTGGTTTGATTTCCTCCTCCGCCAAGCACTAAGCAATCGCTCTTTCCCCCCTTGGCAGGAGCTGCCTGTCTCGTGGTGTTGACCTTGGCTGGGTTTTCTCTGCGGCTGGAGCAGACTCACACCATAAATTCCCTGTCTTCTAGGAATCCAGCATGGGAAAGAAAAGAAACGCGAAAGAGAAACGTGGATTAAAATATTTTGCATCTTAGCACATAACAAAGGGGGGTTGGCATCGAGCAGCAGATGACTTCCTCGAGCTGAGAGGTGTTACATGGACACCCCAGGCAGGTTCTCATGGCACCTGTGTCTGTCACTGGTGTGTGGGGACAGGAGCTGCCCTGTCCCGAGTGAGCTGTGGCAGGGGTGGCACTGTCCTCAGGCACACATAGAGATGAGCATCGAGCACTGCTGCCTCTCCTGCACCCACCACACACCCTGCTGGTGTTTGGGGCAGCAGGAGAAGCTGGTCCAGGTGCCTGGGGCGGGATGGGGGCCCAGAAGGGAGGCTGAAGTTTTGTAGGAGAGGGAAGTGCTGCTGGAGCAGGGACTGGGGTTAGTGGTAGGGTTGAGGTTAGGATGTGCCCTTGCACACCCAAGATGGCCCATTGCCCAGAGCAACACTGGCAGTGCTGTGGCCAGTATTCCCACAGCTCCCAGGGTGGTCAAAGCCACCTTGGCCAGTGTTCCCAGAGCATCCTGGTCCCAGGGTGGTTGAAATTACCCTGCCCAGCCCCAGTGCAGCCCACACCAAGTCATTGCTTTAAGTGATTGCTTTCCCAAGCAGGTGAGGCCAGCACAGCCCTAACTGGATCCAGCAGGGCCACCTGGGACAGACAAAGCACAGCAGTGACTCAGACTCGTGGTGAGCAGACACAACCAGCCCAGCGCCCCAGGGGATGGATTTGCAGCACCCTGGAGTGTGGGAACAGCCCAGGTTGATGCCTCTCCACAGGCCTCAGGATATGGAGGAGAGAGGACTCTTTTTGGGACAAGCCCTGAGCCTGGGACATCCAGGGTCCTGTTGGGTGTGCAGGAGTCCAGAGGAGCTGGGGGTGCTGGGGACATTGGGGCAGTGGGTGCTGCAGCACAGGGCACCCACTAGTGCTGCTGGCACTGCCAAACCCCGGGTGCTGCACGGAGCCAGAGGGGTTTGGAGCCAGGTTGTGATGCCTGAGCAGCCTGGGCCAAGGTGTCAGGGTGTCCCCAAGGGTAACTGTGTCCCCTACATGGAGGGTCAGGATTCCTGTGCCCTGCCAGGGCTTGCAGAGCCTGGTGACTCAAAAACCTGTCTGTGACCCCTTTCCACCCTGCTCTCCACTGGATATTAGCTGAGTACATCCAGCAGGGAAAGGACAGGGACACCTGAAGGTCCCCCAGGAATGGAAGGACATGGCCACAGGTTACGGGCAGCTTGAGAGCTGACAAGAGACAAAATCCTTATTTCCACATAGGGGAGAGAGGCTTCCAGTGTATCAGGGAAAATCCTGTGCTGGGAACTCTGCAGAGCTGTGAATGCAGCACAGGCAGGCCCATCCTGAGGAGGGGTCCCAGGGCACTGAGCTGTGACGTGGGGAGAGGAGTGGTGCCGTGCTCAGGGAGCAGCTTTACATCTCCTGTGCTCAGGGAATGCCAAAGCACCGTGTATTTGACACTGCAAAAGGGCCCCATTTCCCAGAATTGTAACCTGCTCTAAGCCCAAGCAGCTGGAAGGAGGCCCTGAGTTCCCCGAGCATGAGCGATGCTTCTCATCTCTCCTCAAACACTTCACAGCAGCCATCCCCACTGCCCAGCCTCAGCACAGCTCGTTCCTGCTTCCCAGAGCTTCCCGGGACAGGGAAGGGGAGAGCCTGAACAAAGCCTCCAAATGGGCTGGGAGGAAAGAGGAAATTGATAAGGAATGTGAAGCAAAAGGGTCACACGGAAAAATCTGCGGGTAGCAAATCATAGAATCACAGAATGGTTTGTGCTGGGGAGAGCTTAAATCCCATCTCAACCCACCCCTGCCATGGGCAGGGACACCTTCCACTGTCCCAGCTGCTCCAAGCCCCAGTGTCCAACCTGGCCTTGGGCACTGCCAGGGATCCAGGACCAGCCACAGGTTTCCCTGCTCTGGGCAACCTAATCGCTGAGTTGGAAGAGAACCACAAGGATCAAGTCCAACTCCTCCAACAGGAGGCTGGGTGAGAATTCCCTTGGGAGCACATCATGAGAGGGTATAATTAGGAATGGTGTAGGAAGCTCCTTCCTTGGGGCCTGCAGGTGCAGACACCTGTGCTGGATGTGCATGTTGTGTCACAAATTCTGTACCCCCTGTCAGGGGCTGTGCCCTGCTCTCTACTCCCACTGCCCATCCAAAGGGGCTGGGCAGCAGGAACAGAGCAGGATGTCATCCCATGTGGTGGGGAAATGGGGGAAAACGGGAAACCTGAGTAACTGAAAATGCTGAAGGGTAATGATGGCCCAGGAAAGTGAGTGGCAGTTCCATGAGCCTGACCCAAGACAGGCAGGGGGAGGATTTGGGGCAGGATCTCTCTGCCAGTGTGTGTGGCTCTCCCCACAGCTCTGCATCACTGATGCTTTGGGTACTGATGCTTTGGCAGGACTGTGGCATTCCTGCCAAAAACCTGCTGGGAGCCATGGATGCAGTGTAACAACCTCATCCTGACCCTTATCAGGGACAGGGAGTGGCTCTGGGGCATCCTGGCATGGGAGGTAACAGCACCTCTGGTTACCTTCACCAAGGGCTTTATCCATGTCCCACCAGAATGTGGCTGTGGTGGCAGGAGGGGAAAGGAGAACGTGCAATAGGGAAACCTAGGAAAAGGGCTTGGAGGTGACTGGGAAGCAGCAGGAATCCCCTGCACGTAAGCAGGGCTGCTGAGGGAGCCCCCAATGTGGGGCCACTGCGGGATAGGGAGGAGAGGTTTGATCCCAGGCATGTGGGGATGGAAAATGGGATAGAAGAGGCTCTGGGCTCTGCAAAGCAGTGATGGGAGGAGGGAGGTGGAGGATGAAATGGCACCAAGGAGAGTGGGAATGATATGAACAGTGCCCTGGAGCATCACCCTCACACAGCTGTGCCTGAGCCTCTCTGCAGCATCAGCATATGAGATTCTCCTGCAGCATCACCTTCCCAGGCAGCACAGCTGGGATCCACCCAGGATTCATTCTCTCTTCCTTCCCAAGGGATGATCCCCCAGGGTGTCTCTGGCTGTGCAGCAGGGCTGGGCAGCACAGGAGGGGGCAGAGAGGTCCCACAGGAGGGTGCCCAGGACACCAGTGCCCTGCCATGGCAGGGTGTCCGTGCCTCAGTGCTCCAGGCTGCAGCCACAGGTCGAATGCCGGCCTGGGAAGTGCTCCTGAGGGACCCATTCCCATTCCTGCTACCACAGGCATCCGCCCGGGTAAATCCTCCCCATAAATTTTTCAAGCTCCATCTTGAAACCAGTCGGGCTATTTGCAGTGCTGGCCACGTGCCAGGGTTTGTAGTTCACCAGAAATGTCGTGTTTGTTTGTTTTTTTAATCTGGGCCATGGCCAAGCTGGATCCACACCAGGGCTTTTTGAAGTTTCCGGTGCACCACAGCCTTCCCAGCCCCACAGCTGCTCCGGGAATCGAAGCCTTCAGACCCTTCCTGCCTCACACCAGCAGGAGTGTGATGTGACCTCAGCTCTGGCAGCACCCAGGGCTCTGAGCAGCATCCCAGGGTTGCTCCAGGTGACTCTCCCAGGAGCCCACCAAGGGCTCACCAACCCTTGTCCCCTTCCTTGGTGACACGGAGGTGCTGAAGCCTCTGAAGATAATTTTTGACAAGGCTGCTGGGCTGCAGTTTTTGGCTCAGTGCAGGTTTGGCCCTCGCTGACCCCAGGAGAGGCTGTCCCAGGGTTGCCTCTAGCAGGGAGGAGATGGGTCCTCTCTCTGCAGTGTAATCACGTTCACGGCCAGCTGATAGCCATCTGCTCCTCTGCCAGCACGCTCCTCCAGCCTAAATAGCTCTGATCCCTCCTGCTGTTTACTCCCAGATGTATTTATAGACCAGCTCTCTCCCAGCCTTCATTTTCCTAGACTAAACAAGCCTAGCATTTTCATGTTCTCTCCTAAAACCCTCTCTCCTTCCACCTGCCTGACCGTCCTCTGCCCCTCACGGTGCCTGTGGGAGAACAGGGCAAGGCCAGATCTTGGCAGTGCCCCCTCAATGGCACGGGGACAAGCCAGTCCCCACTGTGACCACCCTGCCAACAGGGTGATGCCATGGTGGCAGCTCCTGTGTTCCCACACTGCTCTCCCGTTCCTGTTTCACCTTTCATGGACACCTCTTGGAGGACTGTGCAGATAGCTGACCTTGCCCTTCCAGGCTATTTTGATCATTCTCTGTGCCTGTGTCAAAGGTAGAGTGGCAGCAGGACCAGGGCAGTGCCTGTCCCACTGTGCTGGCACTGCCAAGGCCCATCCTGTCCTGGGGACAGTCCTGGGCCCCTCAGGATACAGACCCAGAGGGGCTGGAGCGTGTCCAGGGCAGGGAATGGAGCTGGGAAGAGGCTGGAGCCCCAGGAGCAGCTGAGGGAGCTGGAAAGGGGCTCAGCCTGGAGAAAAGGAGGCTCAGGAGGGACCTTGTGGCTCTGCACAACTCCCTGACAGGAGGGGACAGCCGGCGGGGGTCGGGCTCTGCTCCAGGGAACAGGGACAGGAGGAGAGGGAACGGGCTCAGGCTGGGCAGGGGAGGCTCAGGGTGGATATCAGGAGGAATTCCTCCATGGAAAGGATGCTCAGGCCCTGAAAGGGGCCCAGGGAGGTTTGGGGTCCCCATCCCTGGAGGTGTCCAAGGAAGGCCTGGACATGGCACTGAGTGCTCTGGGCTGGGGACAAGGTAGGGATCAGACACAGGCTGTACTCCATGATCCTGAAGGGCTTTTCCAAGCTCAGTGATTCCATGAGTCTCTGATTCTCTGTGTCTGGTATCTCTCCCTTTTGGCACTCCATCAAATTCCATTAGCAAGGCCACAGTCTCTGGACCAGCTCCAGCACCTGCCTTCAAGCCACAGCTCATCCTGCAGCACATTCTCTTACTGCCCTCCCTCCCAATTCCTCCACATCCAACAGTCCAGCCTCTGTCCCTGTTTCCCCACCTTTCTGCTCTATTTCCATGCAGCTCTTTCCCACCCCCTTTGCCAGACGAAGGTCAGATGGACAAACCCTGGCAGCAGCCCAGTGGATGTACCGAGCACATCTGTGGTGCTGCAGGGAGCATGGGCAGCCTCCTGGGCCCACTGCTCTGAGGGACACCAGGCACCTCTGTGTCCACGGGCTGACAGAGGAGCTCTTGCTCCCATCGGTGCAGGCACAGGGCTCCAAACACTGGGGACTGACTCCTGATATCCCCTGGCACCTGTTGGCTGGAAGGACACTGATGCCTCAGGTCCAACCACCCTCAAGGTCCCTGTCTAGAGCTTGGCAGCCACCGAAGGAGCAGTGGGCTGGTTTGGTGTGGTGGTGAGGAGAACAGGGGCAGCAGTAAAATAGCCCTCAGTCCATTTATCAGCTGGTTTAGCCCACATCCTGGCAGGATACATTTTTAAAGGAAAGCTACTCCTGGTGTAATCAAAGCCTGGGGAGCTCAGGTCGGGGTTGCTGAAGACTCAGGATATTGCACACAATCCCAGAATGGCTGAGTTTGTAAGCAATCACTGGAGGTCACTAGTCCAACACCCACCCCTGCTCAGGCAGGGCCATCCCAGAGCACAGGGCACAGCACTGTGTCCATGTGGCTCTGGAATATCCCTGCTGAGGGACACTCCAGCCCCTCCCTGGGCACCTGCTCAGGGCTGGGCACTGCCCAGGGCACAAGTTGTGCCTCCTGTGCAGGGGCAGCTGCTGGGCTCAGTCCCTGCCCGTGGCTCTGGTGCCACTGCTGGGCCCTGGAGCAGAGCCTGGGCCCTGCTCTGCCCCTCCCTGCACACAGGGACACCCAGGGCTGAGGGTCCCTCTCAGCTGGGGCTCCTCTCCAGCCTGAGCAGCCCCAGCTCCCTCAGCCTTTCCTGGGCCCTGCTCTGCCCCTCCCTGCAGACCGGCACAGGGTGATCTCTGCCGGAGGAGTCACATTGCAGAGGTTTTGTCACTCCTGGGGCAGAGGGACAGGCACCAATCTCCACACCACGGCTCCTCAGGGCTCTCCCTGCCGCCTGGGGCTTGCCAAGAGCCAGTTCAATTCTGAAGCCAAAGGGTTTCTGCCTTTGGTGGCTGTGTGAACTTCACAGGGACAGCACAAACGAGGTCCCAGCCTGGCCTGGGAGGCTGCAGCAGCACAAATGTGGCTCAAGGGAGTTCGCTGTGAGCCAGAGGGATAAGGGATACTATCCCAACCAGTAACGGTGCTTTCTGGGCTCAGGAAGAGCCAGTTTCCTAAATCTGAGAACAATTACGACCGAGATTGTCTTGGAGGAAGAATTTAAACAGAACAAAATGGGAACCATGGCTGGGAACCATTCAGAAATACTTTCCAACGAGCCCGAGTGCTGGCTGGAGGCAGCGGAGCCTGGACAATTGCGAGAGCCATCGGACCCCCCGGGACTGGCAGCTTGTCCCTGTCCCCCCCGCCGGCAGAGAGCTCGGCACTGCTGCTGGCACTGCTGCTCACACCGTGCCCATCTGCACCGCTGCTTTCCAGGAAAAGCGGCTCCGGGAGCAGCAGCCAGCAGGGTTTGCCCCGGGGCTCGCAAACTAAATTGTCTGTCTGACTCCCCACCCGGCTTTGAAGGGAGAGTGGAGCTCTGCTCGGCCTCCCTCTGTGCCCTGAGGCTTGGGCAAAGTCCTGCTCCTCATTAGGAGAAGCAGCCACAGCAGGGGATTTGTTTTCTCGTGTTTTCCCCTCCTTTTCTCAGCCCCGGGGCTGCCTGTGCTGCAGCTCCCGTCCCAGAGCCCTCCTCCTCCTCCAGAGACACAGCTTGGGACAGCAAGGACAACGAGCCAGGGCTGCCCAGGATGTCCCACCTGGCCCAGGGCTTCCCAGCAGAGCTGCTCAGTCCCCAGGGACACTTGGCAGCCACCTGGTGTCACCTTTGGGTGCAGACAGCCCGGCACCCCCGCTGCAGGGCCCTCCTCGATACTCATGGATGGACATCACCCAAGCAGTGGGAACAGGCTCCTCTCTGAGCTAAAGACACAAATGCAGCAAACACAGGTCCTGTGACAGATGGAAAAGAGATGGTTTGAGCTGTCAGCACCTAATGCTGGAAGGAAGATACAGAGAGGCACCACCCCTGTGGAGGATGGTGAGGAGTCAGCCCAGTGAGACCCAGCTGGGCCACGGGAGTGGCACCGTGGAGAGGCCATGGTGGGCTCTGGGAAAGGTGAAAACTCTCTGAACTTCATTTCTACCCCTGCTAAGCTGTGTCTGGGTTATCTCAGACTGAAAGAAGCAGGGGCAGCACAATGCCAGGTGGGCATCCAGCTGTAGTTCCTGGAGACTTTCCTGTGCCAGGCCAAGCTTAAACAGGAAACACTCATTTGCTTTGCCAAAAAATGTTTATTTTGTTAGGAAAGAGACAGAATGTCTTAACTTTACTAATGCAATATAGGAGTTTTGCTTATAAAATTGAATTAATTTCTGTTAGGAAACCCTGCCTCTGCTGTTCTCCATGGCAGCAGCCACATCCTCGCATTTAGCTCTTCCACCCATCACTGCTGCTGGATTTGGATACAGGCAGGTCCCCCCTATGGGGAGAGGGGGCTGGAGGAGCTCCAGGTGCAGTGGTGATGGCCAAATATTTCCCTCCCAGTGACGGTGCTGTGGCACCAGGACAGGCACAGGGAGCTCCAGGTGCTGCTCCAAAGAAGTCGATGGTGGCTGCCAGCACTGCAACATTGTCACTTGTCCCTTATCTGGGTACAGGAGCAACTCTGGGGCAGAGGGTGCTTCCTGAGCATCCATCAGCACTTTCCAGTGCTGCTCCAGGAGGCTTCAGAGGAACTCAAACAGCTCAAAGGCTGGTGGGATCCAGGTAGGGGTACTGGGGGTAGCTCTGTGCACTCAGCCTGGCTACAGCAGAGGGGTCAGAGGCACCAGAGCATCCACTCTCTACCTTTCCATGGGGACAGCAGTGCTGGCATCTGCACCTGGGAGTCTTTTCCCAGGAGCTTGACCATGAGTTATGCAGCTGCAGCATTTGGTGCCCATGTGTGCTCCTCTGAGCCTCGTCCTCTGCAAACGTGGACCAGACCCTCGTAGGGAGACACACCAGAACAGATGCAAACAGGAAGGGAAGCTGCAAAGACCTGTGTCTCACTCAGCTGCTCCCCAGAGAGTGATTTATTCCGGGGACCCAAAGGCAGGTCAGGTCCAATGACATGAGGTTAATCCCAGCCAGGGGCTCCCTGTGCTGGCGCTGCTGGGTCCCAGCAGATCGATGCTCTTGGGCCAATGTCCAGCCCAGCCCAGGCAGGTCAGCAGGTCTGACCTGAGCCCCTCTGTGCCTTGCTCCACTTGCTGTGCTCTGGATGCAGGTGCTGGTTGGAAAGCGGAGCTCTGCTGCTCCAGGGGAGCGCCAGGTGTGCAGAGCTGATCCCCCCTGTTCTGGCCAGACCCAGAGCCTGAGCTCTCTAAAGTGACAGGCAGTCACTGTCACTGCAGTCAGAAATAACTCTCCACCACCATGGTGGTTTTTCTGATCTCAAACACCTCCCTGTTACTCGCAAGTTCGAAATTTCCAGACAGGAATATCCACCCATTTTTCTTTTCTTCCCCTCCACTTTTCAGGCCCATAAAAATCCAGTGTGTCTAGGATATGTATTCATTGCACTTTTCCATTTCCACCCGCAGCTTTTCCAAACCTCTTCACCTCTGGAAGAGCTACAGAAGCAGCAAAAGGAAAACTGAAACCCAGGAACGCACCACAGCGGGGCTGTGCCAAGTATAAGGACTTTGAGAGGATCAGCAGGACAGAGGAAAAAGCCTCTTCAGAGTTGTTTGGAGAGAAACAGATCCTCTTCCCCACAAGGATCAGCTGTGTGATGCTGTCGTGCAGCCAGATCCAGCCCTTGGCCCCACAGCCTGAGGATGCTGAGCCACAGAGCCTTTCCTTGGGGCAGTGGGAGCTGTGGAATGCCCCCAGTGGGCTCAGCCCTCGGTCTTAGAGCATGTAGGAGTGGCTGCTGTGTCCAGCAGGACTGGTGTGGGCAGGAGCAGAGCTGCCCATGGAGAAGGACTGTGAGAGGATGGGATCCCCCAGGCTGGCACGGGGGTGTCGTGGGGATGAAGGTGGAGAGAAAGGCAGGGAGAGCTCCATGTGCCTGGAAGTGGTCACTGGAAAAGAGAAGTGGACAGAGAACTGCCCTTCTTCCCTGGATCTGAGCTGACACTGAGCACCACCTCTGCACCCCCTGGACCCACACTCCTCAAGCCCAGGGACGTCCCTGGAGGATCCCACTCCCACACTGAGCCATTCCCACGGTGCTCCTGCTCTCCTGGACTGCTGGTGCTGTGCTGCAGGACAGGGGTAAGCTCAGTGCTGCACACAGGACAGGTGCACAGCACACAGACCTGCGACACCTGGAGGGGTGCAGGCTGCACCTAGAGACACATCTGGGCACATCTGTGGGTCAGAGAAGCCCTGTGAGTGCAGGGAAAGGGGCCAGCACCCCTGTGCTGTGCTCACAGGCTGAGCATGGTGGAGCCACAGGAACCTCATGGCATGTTCTGCACATGGCCCAGCCCCAGGTTCAACACCAGACATCTGGACTTGCATCAGCACCGAGAGCTTTTCAAAGAGCGTCCCGTTCACAGCAACCAGCCTGCAGGCTGATGTTCTCCAGATGACACTGTTGTCTTTGGAAAGCCTCCTAAACACTTGAAAAACACCTTCAGCCGTACTCCAACACAGCCGAGCGGGACTGGGATTAGAAACTGCACTTGACAGTGCTCAGTCTGTCCAGTGGGATTAAAACCAGATCCAGTTCATGTCTCTGCAATTACACACCTCCCTTCCATAGGCAAAGGGCTTTCTCTTTCATCTGACATCAGGGTGTGCACTTTTTACTCCTGCTTAAGCCTCAGCTGAAGGGCTCTTGAGAATATTTCAATGCAATCTCAAACTATTCTGGACAGATGTTGCACAAATTGGTTTCAAAGCAGTGGTGGTCCTGACCATGACAGCCCAGAGTTTAATACTGTTGGATTCTGAGATCGTACTGGGACAGCAGACTGAGGATTTTGACTTCTACTGCACCAAATCCATGAAGGCAGTGCTGGTAAGGCCATGTACTTGTGTTGATACAGCAAGAGAAAGCACTCACAGGGAAAATGGGAGCCTGGCTGGGTTATATAGAGCTGACAGAAAGGTGGAGGGGTTGGAGAGGTAGATGAGAGCTCTGGGATCATACATTTGGAATGGGGACACTGTAGCACCCTCTGGGGGCATCATCAGCCACCAAACACTTGTCTCAGCCACTGAGGATGAGCACCCCAAGAAAACACATTGGAAACCATTTGCTTCTCCAACGTTATTTTTTCCTGCATGGCTGCAGAGCTGTCAGTGGACATCCTGGCATCATGCTGATATTTAAAATGGACTTTTTAAGAACCTGCAAGTGAGAACTGAGAAATTTCCCTCTAGATCCTGCAGAAATCCTGATGTTCTTTCCAGGAGGGTCTGCAGTTCCTCCTCTTCCCTCTGGGCACCCAGTCTCTTCCCTTCCCAGCAGAGTGACTCTCTTCCCAGAGAGGTGTTCCTGGTGCTACAGATCTCCTGGGGCAGTCTGTGCCTGAGATTTGGGCTAGTGGCTTGAGATCAGCTCTGGGCAGAGGATTCTCCTGGGACCCCTCACTGGTCTCCTTGCCAGGATAAGTGTGTGGAGGTGGAGGCACAAAGCTGGAGGGGAATAATGGAATCAAGGAATCATAGAATGGATTGGGTTGGAAGAGACCTCAATGTTAATCCAGTACCACTCCCTGCCATGGACAGGGACACCTCCCAAAATCCCAGGGTGCTCCAAGCCCATCCAACCTGACCTTGGGCACTGCCAGGGATCCAGGGGCAGCTGCAGCTGCTCTGGATGTAAAAGAGGGAAGAGGCTGAGACAGCACTGTAGGAATCCAGAGAGCACCAAGGTGCTGGGGGGAAAGGGAGGAGCAGCCTGGAGAGAAGGAAACTTTGGAGATGTGCAGCAAACTGGAGGCTGTTGAATGATCAAAGGCAGCATTGGGGAGTATTCAGGGCTCTAATTAGGCCCAGGAATTAATGAGGATCCCAAAATCAAAGTGAGGGAGCTGACTGGGGAATGTTCATTTAACACCCACAAAGCCAGTCTGGTTCTGCCAGCCTGGAGATCATAGCTTGGGGGAAAACATCGGGAAGGAGAAAAAGAAAAAGAAAAAGAAAAAGAAAAAGAAAAAGAAAAAGAAAAAGAAAAAGAAAAAGAAAAAGAAAAAGAAAAAGAAAAAGAAAAAGAAAAAGAAAAAGAAAAAGAAAAAGAAAAAGAAAAAGAAAAAGAAAAAGAAAAAGAAAAAGAAAAAGAAAAAGAAGAAGGAGAAGGAGAAGGAGAAGGAGAAGGAGAAGGAGAAGGAGAAGGAGAAGGAGAAGGAGAAGGAGAAGAAGAAGAAGAAGAAGAAGAAGAAGAAGAAGAAGAAGAAGAAGAAGAAGAAGAAGAAGAAGAAGAAGGAGAGGAGAGGAGAGGAGAGGAGAGGAGAGGAGAGGAGAGGAGAGGAGAGGAGAGGAGAGGAGAGGAGAGGAGAGGAGAGGAGAGGAGAGGAGAGGAGAGGAGAGGAGAGGAGAGGAGAGGAGAGGAGAGGAGAGGAGAGGAGAGGAGAGGAGAGGAGAGGAGAGGAGAGGAGAGGAGAGGAGAGGAGAGGAGAGGAGAGGAGAGAAGAGAAGAGAAGAGAAGAGAAGAGAAGAGAAGAGAAGAGAAGAGAAGAGAAGAGAAGAGAAGAGAAGAGAAGAGAAGAGAAGAGAAGAGAAGAGAAGAGAAGAGAAGAGAAGAGAAGAGAAGAGAAGAGAAGAGAAGAGAAGAGAAGAGAAGAGAAGAGAAGAGAAGAGAAGAGAAGAGAAGAGAAGAGAAGAGAAGAGAAGAGAAGAGAAGAGGAAGAAAAAAAAGAAAAGAAAAGAAAAGAAAAGAAAAGAAAAGAAAAGAAAAGAAAAGAAAAGAAAAGAAAAGAAAAGAAAAGAAAAGAAAAGAAAAGAAAAGAAAAGAAAAGAAAAGAAAAGAAAAGAAAAGAAAAGAAAAGAAAAGAAAAGAAAAGAAAAGAAAAGCCAAAGAAGGACTCTTCAGAGAGAGGAAAATCTCTCAGTGCAGGATTCCCTGTGGGCACCCAGGCAATGGTACTCGTAGGGACTGGAAAATCCCCTTGGTGACCATTGATGAAGGCTTGGAAAAGCTGCTGAAAGGAGCTTTTGGAAAAAACTCCTCGTGTTGAGCACAACCACGTCAGAGCTGGATGTGGGGTGATCTTGCAGCATGGGACACAGAGGCAGCATGGAAAAGATACTGCTGGAGGCTGTTTTGGGAAACATTTCGGGGGGAGAATATGCCAGATGGCAGCGTGGGACCGTGCTGACCTTCAGATGGGTACAGAGATCTGGGGGGAACCCATGGGGGAACCCAGCCCGGCTCCCCAGCTGCCCGCTCCACGCCTGGACCTGGCTCCAGTGCCCTCCTTGGGAGGAGAGGACAGGGATGGGGAAGCTTAGGAAATACCGGGTAACATGTAATTTTAGAAAATCACATTGTCCTTTCATAAGAGCAGCTAAAAATGTCCCTCTGGCACTGCAGCAGTTCCGACAGAGGAACCAGATGGCAACAGGGAGACAGAGATAGCAAAGCACTGCAGAGCCTCTCTGTGCAAAGGAGAAGGGAACTCTTCAGTCTGAGATTGAGTTTGGTGTGAAAATGGCTTGTTCTGCTCTGCCTGCCAGGGACAGGGTTTGGAGAAGTGGCAGAGGTCAGATGTTCCCATGTTTTCATCTGGATCCTCACCGGTTCCACTGGACAAAGCCCAACCTTCCTGCATGCATGCTCCTAATGTCTAACCTAAGAGGTGCTTCCTGGGACTCTCTGGGGCTGGGCTGTGCATCCAAAATATTTCACTAAAAGATACTGCAAATATTTGGGATGCTGAAGGCAGCGGAGTTCACAGGGATCATATTGTACTACAGGGAAAAATGCCAAAAGAACAGAACCAAAGTCCTGAAAAGCTCTGGGAGGGACTTAAAACAGGCAAATCCTCCAAATTAAAGAAATGAAATAAATAGTTGAGGGAAGGTTGAGCCTCAGCCCCCAGGAGCTGCCTGAGCTGCCCACCCAGACCTGCTGCCCCGGTGGCATCACTTGGTCTCCCATCTGCACAGCCAGTGCAAGCCAGCAACGCTCCCTGAACCTGCTGGTTCATCCCAGACCAGATTCAGTTCATTCCCATTGGAAATGTACAGAAATGGATGGAGTCACTCACTGGGAAAGGCTCCAGCAGCGGCTGCTCCTCTGCAGGGAAGTCAAGGCTCTGCTCAGCCCCTGGAGCCACAGTGGGAGCCTCGGGGCTGGGGCTACTGGAACAAGCCAGAGGGCACAGGCTAAGAAAGAAACCTGGGAAAGCCTCTGTGCTGGCTGATCCTCCTTTCAGAGCCATCAGAGGCCTCGAGGGAGAAGGGAACTGCAGCAGGGTGTGTTCCCTGGCACGGGGACTGTGTGCTGTGGCAGCAGAGCCCCTGCACAGGTGGAGCCCAGCCTGGTAACGCCGCCTGTCCTGGCAGCGTGGGAGTGAATGCTCACAGACAGGAATCCTTCCAGGCATCCCAGGCTGGCTCTGCTTGGGATCAGGATAAGGGACATGCACATCCAGGCATGAAATGTCAAATAATGCAAGACCTCGAGTGCTAGGAGCTGTCAAACCAAACAAACGAGGACAGTAGTTCCAGAAATTAGAGACACAATCCAGTGCTGGCATCAGGTCATTTGTATAATTAATGACACACTAGTTCTCAATTAGCATCGCTGCAATCCAGAAATAGCATTATTAGAGACTGCAGCGCCCAGCCATGTAATGGCACATAAAGAGCTGCACTCTGAGCCATGACCCACCTACTGTGCTGGCGACAAAGAATGGCCCAGAATTCCCTGGGAGGAGCTCCAGTTTCTGAGAACAGGCTAATGAGCCTCAGCCTAATGAGGTCATGGAAAACGCTGTCAAATGCTTGAGTGGAGGCTTGACACCTTCAGATACCTGAGCCTTCCCATCCGGATCCCATTCAGCACCGCTGAATTCCTGGAGAGCTGCCTTGAAACTGCAGCCCTCACCTAGAGAGGCTGAGAAAACTGAGCTGGTTCCAAAACCTACCCTGCCGAAATGTGGGGAGCCCCACAAACCCCCACGGAGGGGCCAGCAGAAGGCACGTGCTGGTGGGAAACAGCTCTCCAGGGTTTGCAGACACCAGGAATGGGAAGCACCGGGCAGGACACTGGGGAAAACTCCCTGTGGCACCAGGGGGACAGCAGCTGTGCCCTCATGGGTTGGGAGTAGGAATCACAACACGGAGTGGTTTTGGTTGGAAGGACCTTAAAGCCCATCCAGTTCCTGCCATGGGCAGGGACACCTTCCACCAGACCAGCTTGCTCCCGCTGAACACATCCAGGGATGCACCAGCTCCTGCACTGCCCTGGTTCAAGGGATTGTCCCTGTGCTGTGGTGGATCTCCATCCAATCCCTTCCAGCCTTTTTCCTCTGATGTTTGCAAATTGTTGTTAGATTAAAGGCTGCTCTAAGTTCCAGAGTTAATGAAGACAAATCCACTCCTCTGCGGGAATCCCCAGGGAACGTCCTGCCCTACTTCCATCTCCTGGGACAGCCAAATCCACCATGGCAGAGGGCACAGATCCGTCTCTGCTGAGGCAGACCTCCCTCTAGAGCACAGCATTCCCAGAGCACAGGACAGGCCGTGACAAAGCAAAGGAGCAGAAATTAGTCAGTGGCAGCGGGGACCAGGAGGAGCCGCAGCTGAGCGGCAGCGGGGCCTCAGGGGCTTCGGGCATGGCCCAGCAGCACGCCGGCCCCACCGGGAATGCTGCGGGCCCCAGCACCGCGCCGGGATGCAGGCGCCGGGAATGGCCCGCAGCAGCTGCCGCTCCTCGGCTCCGGGCTCGGAGGCACCCGGGCCTGTCGGGGGGCGGTCAAGGACATGGGCTCCCGGGGCTGGAGGGGTCCTGGGATCCGAGCCAGCCAGGGCCACTGGCAGCTGGCCTCCCCTTGCTCTGGGCGATGCCAGAGGGAGCAAGGTGGGGCTGGAGCAGGGAACACATCCAGAGAGCTCGTCCCCCCATCCCGAGGCACTTGAGCCTCACAGGAGTGGAGGTGCACATGGGGGGACCAGACCAGACCTGCACCCCAGGGTGGAGCATCCAGACCTGGGCTCTGACGGGTCCCCCCGCCCGTGCCGCTGTCCCTGAGCGCTCCGCTGGTGCGGAGCTGTGCCAGGCATGTCACCGGCGGCGTGTTAAGCCCTCATTATGTCTGCTTGTCTAAGTTTAATGGGTTGTGACGGAGCCCTTTGGAGATACCTAAATAATCTCTGCTAATGGATCCCATCTGTTGGTCCTCGAGCACCAGAGCCAGCAGTGACAGCCCAGCCCGGCTGCCTGGGCACCTGCCCAGCGGGCACTGGGTGCCCCTTGTCAAAGAGATGTGCCATGTGCCCCTCCCCGGGCTTCCTCTCCCTCCCAGCCCAGCCCAGACATTGGCATCAGCCATGGGGCTGTGCTGGGAGGGAGGGATGTCTGAGAGGGGTGAGCAGGGCGGCTCTGAGGAGAGCAGGGAAGGCTGATGGGTTCTACACTGCTCTGATCTCAGTTTCCCCTTTTTGCTCTGGCTCAGCTGTGGTGGGATCTCCCCAGGACTCCCCAGCATGAGCAGGAAATCGACTGGGAACACCTGGATGAGTCCTGGGCAGACTGTGCAGGCACAGGATCAGCCTGTGGAGGTGGCACAGGGAGGTCAGTGGGGACCTGGGCAGGGAGACACAGGTCCTGTGCAAGTCATGCAAAGGACAATCCCTGCATGATGGCAGAAGGGAGCAGGAGGTGACCTTTGGAGCAAAAAGCTTTCAAAAAGGACTTAACGGGACAAACACAGTGACTGGAAGTGTCCAAGGACAGGTTGGATGGGGCTTGGAGCAATCTGGGGTAATGGAAGGTGTCCCTGCCCATGGCAGGGGTGGGACTGGATGGGTTTTATGGTCTCTTCCAACCCAGCCCATTCCATGATTTCTGTCTGGCATTTGAGGGAAAGCCAATTCCTCTGAAGCCAGGCTTCAGTGAGTTTTGATAACAGGTGGCAGAGCCTCCAGACAAAAATTGTTCCACTTCAGTACTGCAAAATCCATATGGGATGCAGGAGGGGGCTGGAAAGAGGCGGACGTGGCAGTGCTGGATAAGCAAGGCAGCACCTATGGCGTGACCAGCAGAGCTCAGCAGGTGGGGTGTGAGCCCTGGCATGGGGGTGCCGAAGGCCCTGACTCCACAGGGAAGAGCTGGAGCTGTGTGCCCCTCCCTGCTGTCACGACAGGGTTAACACCAGACACTGCACGGAGCTGTCACAGGGGCTGGCCCCGCGGTTTTCCATTATCCAGCAGCCCTCTGTCACGCCGCAGCTATTTATTTATGAGGATCTTCCCAAAGTGGTGCTTGCGTGCTCCGGCCATAAATCACCAGAGATGATATCTGAGTATCAGCACCAGGCATGAGACCTCACCTCTGCCAAGTCCCAGCTGCAAGGAGCCATTCCCTCCTCCCCATCCACAGCCCTTGGCCGTGCGGGTGTCCAGGGAACGGCCATCCTGTGCCTGCCAAGGTGGATGTGTCAGAGGAGCTCTTGTCCAGCTCTCCATGGGCAGTGTCCAGACACAGGTAACATCCCTCTCTTGAAGAGGACTCAGGAGCTCGTGGACCTCTTGTGGAGGAGCTCTCCGTGATTTGGGGCACTTGCTGCACTTCCACAGTGACAATCCTGGTGACCCCCACCAGGAGCACCAAGCATAGTGTCCTGCCTGTGCCCAGCCTTGCTGTGTCAGTGGCTTGGCCTCTCCTGGCCCACATGAGCAGAGCTGTGGTTCAGGAGCAGGGTTCCATGGTGCCAGGTTCCTAGGAAGTGCAGGCACAGGGCTGAGCCAGCCATGGCATCCCCTGCCTGGCATGGGATGTGTCCATGGCCTTGGGGCAGCTGGAGGTGTGCTGGAGTCTGGGCAGGGGGAATTGGGAAGAGGCTCAGCAGAGAGCATCCTTCAGGTTGTGGGAGAAATGTGAGACCCCTGCCCCAGATCTGGGATTGTAAGACAGAGGTGTTGCTCCAGGTGCATCTCCTGAAGTTCCAAGAAGCACTCTGGGTGCAGGGGTGGGGTGACTTCCAAAGATCAAGGCCTGGTCCCACCTCAGCAAACACCAGATCATCATCCTTCACTCTCATTCAAATCACATTGCCCCTTCCCCAGGGCAGTGCTGCCTCCTCCTCCTTCTCCTTTGCCCTTAGCCCAGGACCTCATCTCCAAGGTCACCAAGAGATGGGCACTACTGGGCACAGGTCAGTGCCACCGCCAAGGCCAAGGGCACCAACAGCTTCCCCTCTGCACAGTGCAGGCCCGCACAGAGGTGGGGATCTTGCCATGGCCCCATCATTCTGCAGAGCCAGAGCTCCCCAGCCCATCCCAGGCACCCTGGGAACACCAGCTGGGCTATCCAAGATGCTGCTCCAACCCCTGACCTGCCTGGAATTCCGGGACTGGATTTCCACCCTCTGCCTGCTCGGCTTCCCTGTGTCCAGGCTGGAAATCCCAACCACTGCAGCAGAGTGCGTAGGCTCCTTCCTGCCCAGCTCCACTTGGAGTCCAGCCCTCCCCTCTCCTAGGCCTTCATCCAGCAAAGCACTTAGAGTGCTCACTCCTCCCTAAGTGGAACCAGTGGGGCCACTCACGCGTTGAATTCCAAGGCAGGGATCACCAGAACCACTGGCTTACAGATTTCCATGCCAAAGCCCATGTCCTGCTTCTTGGATACAGATCTTTGAGGACTTGGTTTGTTTTTATTTAATTTTTGTTTTGTCCAGACCCATGAAAACAAGGAAGGTGCAGAGCCCAGCCATGAGGCACAGCAGTGAGAAGCTCAGTACAGCTTTCCTGGTCAGTCCCACGTATTCCTTACCCACCTCTAGGGAAGCCTTGCTTGCCAGGCTCCTTGTTGCCTGGTTTCTGTGTTCTCCAGGTGGCTGCAGCTCTCCAAGGCTCACAGCTTCTCATTATCCCCAGCACAGGGGGCCCTACCCCATCACATTTTTGGGTAAGAGCTGAGCTTGTCCCCAGAGCTTCTCCCTCCTTGCATCTGCTGCCATTTGGGCCTGGGCTGTTGTGCCCCAACACATGTTTTTCACATATGTGTTCCTATTCCCCTCGAAGCCAGTGAAGGAGAAGTGCCAAGATGTTGCAGTCACAGCATCACTGAAGCCCATAAATATCACGCTTGCCCTGCTCCCAACGTGGACAAGAAAGGAGCTGTGACTCTGTCCAGCCCCATTTATCCTTCAGACACCCAGACTGTGGAACATGCTTCTACTTTCCACCAGATGTTCTGAGTTCTGCTCCTTTTATTGTTTATTTCTTGAGCCTCTGAGCTGGTCCCTGGCTGCGTGTCATGCTCAGCCCAGCTCCTTGAAACCCTTGAGTCAAGGCTTTCAGATGTGCTTGTTTGGAAAGTGTTGGGAAAGCAAGGGAAAATTACTGCCCTTGAGATTACATCCTTGACCAGAAACCTTGGAGGGAGGTCAGGCCTGGTGCGTTTGCACAAAGCTTGAAACACGTGTCCCGGTGCCGCTCGCTCCTGGTGCTGCCAGGGAATGATGCTGCTTCCCTCACCCTGGGCAGGGACCCCAGCACCATGCACAGGGACAGTGGTTCCAGCTCCAGGAGGAATGTGGGATGTGGAAACCTCTTTATTTCCTGATGGGAATGGAGATGTTCTGAATGGAGTTATTGGGATTTTAGGCCTAAGCAGTTTGGGGCGCTGCCCTCCTTCCCTGTGTTTTCCTTCTCTCTCCATTCAGCCACTGCCTCACAGATGTCCCTGTGGCTGGTCTGGTGCTCAGACCCTTTCCCTGCACATGGTGAGCAGGTGAATTAGAGACATCTGTGCACCAGGAGCAGCTGTGGAGTCTGTGCTGGGTTCTGGCTGCTGGGAAGCCCAAGGTTATCTCATTCTTAGCCCTAACCCCCTCCCACTCTTGCCCTGAAGGATCTGCAAGGGACAGAAGCTGTGGGGAGACTCTGGCTGCCCCACTGCTGTCATTGGATTCCAGCAGCAAGAATGGACTGACTGCCTGTCTTCCCAAAGCTGCAGCCCTATGGATATAGGATGCATTAAGGGGTGTGGGTGTCTTTGGATGTGAAACCATCCACCCACATTCCAGGGCAGCCAGTGCAGGAGCCCAGCAATGCTGGGCATGGACAGGAGCTCCTTAGGCTGCCAAACCTTTCCTCAGCACTGATTCTCCTGTTGGCTGTGGGAAGGCTGCAGGTCCCCATCTCCTGAGCTGCTGGATTTCCCTGGGATCACAGCAGGACCACACTGGTGTCCCTCAGAAGAGGAGGAAGAGCATCCCTCACACTGACAGGCACAGACAAGCTGCCCAGTGAGAGAGCCAGCACTGGGCTGAGTGGGGTCCTGGTGCCAGCCTAGTACCTTGCTACAGACCTGGAGATCTCCAGAGGCTGAGTTACAACTTGTGAAAATTCAGGCTCACACAAGTGACGGAGACAAAGGGCTGGAGCAGCGTGGGAGGAGCGAGTCTGTGGCTGTAACAACATCTGCACGTGGGTTTCCCAAACAAGCAGTGCCTGATGCACACACACGGCTGCCACATCCAGCTGGGACTCCCCAGGAGCCACAAAATCAGGCTGGAGCCACCTGAGCAGGTGATGCTGGTGGGGCTGATGGAGCCCTGGTGTGCACTGGATCCCCAAACTCACAGCAGGACAGCACAGAGCAGAGCCCAGCCTGCACACAGCGTCTGGCAGAGGCACCGGGTGATTCATGTCCAGCCCTTCCCCAGTCTGGAAACATTCTTGGCATGTGGCAGCTCCCAGCCACCCTTCTGGTTAACCCTGGTGTAGCCCAATCTGTCAGAAGATGGGGCACACGTGGCCCCATTCTACCCTTTGGTCTAATCCAGCTCCCAGAGCCCTGCTCAGACCCAGAGCCCTGCTCACACCCAGAGCCCTGCCCAGATCCAGAGGCCTGCCCAGATCCAGAGCCCTGCCCAGACCCAGAGCCCTGCTCACAGCAGAGCCCTGCTCAGACCCAGAGCCATGGCCAGACCCAGAGCTGTGCCCAGACCCAGACCCCTGCTCACACCAGAGCCCTGCTCAGACCCAGAGCCATGCCCAGACCCAGAGCCCTGCCCAGACCCAGAGCCCTGCTCAGACCCAGAGCCCTGCACACACCAGAGCCCTGCTCAGACCCAGAGCCCTGCTCAGACCCAGAGCCCTGCTCAGACCCAGAGCCATGCCCAGACCCAGAGCCCTGCTCAGACCCAGAGCCCTGCTCAGACCCAGAGCCATGCCCAGACCCAGAGCCCTGCTCAGACCCAGAGCCCTGCTCAGACCCAGAGCCATGCCCAGACCCAGAGCCCTGCTCAGACCCAGAGCCATGCCCAGATCCAGAGCCCTGCCCAGATCCAGAGCCCTGCCCAGACCCAGAGCCATGCCCAGACCCAGAGCGCTGCTCAGACCCAGAGCCATGCCCAGATCCAGAGCCCTGCCCAGATCCAGAGCCCTGCCCAGACCCAGAGCCCTGCTCACACCAGAGCCCTGCCCAGACCCAGAGCCCTGCCCAGACCCAGAGCCCTGCTCAGACCCAGAGCCCTGCTCAGACCCAGAGCCCTGCCCAGACCCAGAGCCATGCCCAGACCCAGAGCCCTGCCCAGACCCAGAGCCATGCCCAGACCCAGAGCCCTGCCCAGGCCCAGAGCCCTGCTCACACCAGAGCCCTGCTCATACCCAGGGCCCTGCCATGCCTCCCCCAGCCCTCATCAGAGGCCCCAGCCATTCTGGCAATTCTGGCATGGGTAAAAAGCCAGGAGGAAGGAGCTTTCCCTGACATCTTGGGGTGGGGGGCACGGGGGTGCTGCTGGTGTCCTGTGTGGTCGGGAGTCAGACAAAGTCGTGGGAGGGGTGTTGGGGTAAGCAAAGGAAAATGTCCTGAGGGAAGGTAACATCTCATTTAGACTGATTGCACCGAGAAAATGCTACAAAGCAGGCAGCTAGGCCCATGCCTGGGCTCCCAGCAGCTCAAACAAAACCCAGGGAGGCCAGCAGGAGCACAAGGGCCGGGTGTGCAGATGTGCTGGATGCACTGGTTACCAGCACCCACAGCCTGACCCTCTCACCCCACACCAGTGCTGGACAGAGGGGACAATGACCCTGGGGTGAAGGGCTGCAGCACCCACGCCTGCCCAACCCTCTGGGGTGACCTGACCTGCCCTGCCTGGGGTGGCCCCAGCACTGGGAGCTGTGCCAGCCCCATGAACTCAGCCCTGCGAGGTGTTAGCTCATCTCCCCACTGCTCACAGGGCTTGGCAGACACCTTCCTTCCTGCCTGTTTGGGATCTGAAGGGATGACCCTAGCCCAGGCTGGTCTTGCTCCACCCAGTCAGGAAAGCAGGTGCCTGCTTGGCACCCCATGCTTCCCAAGCCCATTGGTGTGTGGGAAGTCCTGCTGGAAGGTTCCATGCCACGGGTTCAGTGCACCTGCCCTGGAGGCAGCAGAGGGTGAGGCTCCACCATCCCTCCTGGACACTGTCCTGGGATGGAGAGGCCAGTGCCTGGACAGACACCTGTGCCCAGGGTGGAGCTGGACATGAGCAGGCAGCACACGGACACAGTGCCTGAGCCTGAGCTCTGGCAAAGGTGAAAGCAGAGCATCCAGCAGTGCACGGGCACAGGGGAGGAGGGGCCACTGTCCCCTCCACACCGGCCAGGCTGGGGTGGCCAGAGCAGAGGGGAGCAGCCAGCGCAGGAGGAATGTGCTGTTGCATGGAAGGGAGGAGATCACAGCAAAGGAATGTGCTGTGCCACAGCCAGGGCTGGGGGGAGCGCGAGAGAAAGCAGCAGGCAGGAAAAATAAACTCCATCTCTCCTAGGGCTACAGTCCTCTGGTCACAATTTTTTTCCCTTCTCCCTCTTAAATAAAAATGACGTCAGCCATTGTTCTGGCTGCACAAGGGCTGCCAAGAGCTCTGGCTGTTCCTCAGTGTCCTCCAAACTGTGCTCACTTCCCCAGGCCAGGACTGAGGACATGAGGCCATTGGTTGGGGTCACCCTGTCTGCTGGTCCCTGCAGGTCCAGGATGCACCAGCACCAACCAGGATCATCATCCCACTGCCCTTTCCTTCACCTGATCCACGAGCACTACCCCACCATGGCAGGATTTGCACCAGCACCATCTCCATCAGCCCTGAGCCTGGAGCCTCCAAACCTCCCGGGCTGGTGGCCCTGAGCAGGAGCTGGGAACGCTGCCCAGGGCAGGAGTGTGGGGGAAGCTTGGCAGGTCCCAGATGGTCCCCACGAGGCTGTGCAGAAAGTCCTGCCCTGGCACAGGCTGCTCTCTTCTTTCTCTACCCCTGCAAAGACACAGGGACTCTGCAGGAGCCCTCACCAGAGCAGAGCTGGCCAGAGAGACTGGAAGAGAGTCACTGGGACAAATTCAGGATAAGAATACAAACCCCTGGGTGTACTGCAGGTAGAAGGAGGGTGGGTGGGTGTGTGAAATGTGGGGGGGTTTCTCCAAAATCCTGATTGAGCCATACAGAGTCTCGTAGATCTCACAGACTGTGCTCAGGGGGGTCAGTTCCTGCTGCAAACACAGCCCCTCTCTGTGCCCTGAAGTGAGGGAGCAGCTATGTCACAGCCCCCGACTGTCACACAGGGGCTGGCTGTCACACCCAGGGGACCAGCAGCCCACTTTGGAGCAGCAGGTCAGCCTGGCCCAGTCCACTTTGAGCTCTGTGGATGTAACCCAGAAAGCCAAAACCACAGGCAAAGAGCCCATGGGGGGCTTGGCCCATCCCACCCCTCCATGTCCACACCAGCTCATCTGCCAGAACCAGGTGGATGTCAGGCAAACAGCATTCAGCTCAGGAGTTTGGGACAGTGTCACAAGAACTTCCCTGTAACAACACGTGGACCACTGTGCTTGGGAGAAACCTGGTCCAGGGCAGGAGGGACTGAGAGATCCTCCAGGAGCAGGACTTGGAACACATCCACAAGTGAAGAGCCACCACTCCAGGAAGGCTGACTGCAGCCCCAGCAACAAGACTGGGTGGGCAGGATGCAGGAGGGGGAGGATGCTGGTGGGAGAGCTGGACCCTCCTGCACAAAGCACATCAGGAGTGGGGTGTGAAGGGAAGCAATTAGAGGAGAACTCCGGGGAGCTCTGCCAGTGGAGCCCATCAAGGTGAGAGATGGATGGAAAATATGTCTGAAAGGATGATGTCCCTGCACAGCTGGAACACTGTGCCACCCTCTGGGCAGGGCTGGGCAGAGACATCCATGGAGCAGATGTCAATGGACAGGACAAGTTAGTGCCATGGACAGGGGGCAGGACTGGGCTCCTCTGGCAGCCAGACAGTGCAGGCTGGGCTGCATGATCTGGCCAGCACACCAGCAGAGGTTGTCCTTGTCACCAGTGGGACCTGTCACCTGTGGGTGCTTTAGAGCCCACTCCATGACAGGGGTAGAGGCCAGTGTCCCTTCATCACATCCAATTGTGCCCTGTACTCATGGGAACGTGGGACCAGGGTGGTCCTAAGCCTGCCTCCACCACTCAGTGGTTTCCATGAGTGCCACCTCCTCTTGAATGGACATTTCCTTAAAGAAAGCTCTGTGACACCAAGGCATCATGGACTTGCTTTTCCACATCATTATCCATGAGCTGTTAACATTCATTTCTTCCTGTGCCAAGCCCAGCTGTGTGCTCAGGCAACTTTCACCCATGGACTCTTTTCTCCCTCTAAAGCCAGGACAGTTTCTCATGGCTGTCATGAGCTTCACTGTCCCCTCCACCTGCTGCCATGCCACAGAGTTCCTGTCCTCCTGCATCACTGTCATGGAAACCATCGTCTTCAGTCCTGTAGGAGCTGGGATTTGTCACAGCATGTCACAGTTTGTCTCCATTGCCTCTTTTTCATGTCTCACCACATCAGCCTCTCCCGACACCATCAACTCTGGGCATCCTTGTCCAGGCTGTGTTCTCACAGCTGTGGGAATTGAGGGTCCTCCCCTGTGCCTCTTGCCCCATTGTTACCCCAGCATGGGCAACAGATTCTGTGCAAAGGGGGGACACCTCCAGAGGGTCACCACTCCTGCCAGCATGTCCCTGACCCATTTCCAGCCCATGCCCAGCCCTACACCACACACAGGACAGATGCCATGTCCCCTCCACATTCCCTGCTCCATCACCACTGCCCCTGTGGGCCTCTGGCAGGGAACAGGGACATTGTGCTGACCTGTCATGGTGACTGTCCCTGGCTTGCCATCAGATCCAAGGAGGACAACTGGGGAGTTCAGCCACCTCTGGGTGTCCCCTCTGCAGAGACCAGAACATGTTCCACAATTTTTCCTTGAGCTTTCATCCTTTCCAGTCCCAAGGGCTGTTCCCCCTGGCCAGGTAGCAAAACATTTCCTTCTCCCTCTGCTCACTTGTGCATCCCCAGCAGCATCAGGATGTGTGGCATGGGTGCAGGGCCAGGGTGGATGTGCAGGGCAGTGGGAGCCCCACTGTTCTCCCAGAGCAGGGCTGTCACCCCAGCCCTCCTCTGTGCCCCCAGACCAGGGCTGTCACCCCAGCCCTCCTCCTCCTCCTCTGTGCCCCCAGACCAGGACTGTCACCCCAGCCCTCCTCCTCCTCCTCTGTGCCCCCAGACCAGGGCTGTCACCCCAGACATCTGCCTCTGCTTGCATAACTGTGATAAACAACTCCCCACATGAAAACCGGGTGGGAAGCATGGAAAGCAAAGAGAGTTGTTTCCAATTCCAGGCCTATTAAAACTTGTCCTTCCTGGAACGAGAAGAAAAATATGGTCTTGATCCTGGAGATAAGGCCAGCAACAGTTAACATGTGAGATGTCTGTGAGGATTTGGGGCCATCCCAGTGTGTGAAGGGGAGTGAGGATGTCCTCAACAAAACCTGTTCAGGTCAGCTGGGTGCTGTGCTGTGCTGTGCTGGGCACCCAGGGACACATCTGCTCCTGTTCAGGGTTGCAAAGGAAAGATGATGGGGTGGGAACCTTGCCCAAGAAGTGAGAAATCTGAACAGGGGGAAAGAAGCCTGGAGGTGCCATTCAGAGGAGAGATTGTTCTGTGCTGCCCAGAGGTGCCAAGTGCTCCTCAGGCTCTGCCAGAGCTCTTCCAGAGCCTCTGTCTGCACACTGAGCACACACCAAGCAGAGCAAGCCTGGGGACTGTATCCTTCCTTCTTCTTCCTGGGATGGAGCATCTCCTGAAACTCTGTTTGTGACCACAGGTTTTGAGGAATTTAACAGTGGGATGGCAGCACCTCTGTGGGCATCTGAGAACCTGGGGCTCTGGTATTCCTCACAAAGAGGAACCCACCATGCAGTAGAGGGAGCACATCATCTGCTGTCCTACCTTCATCAAAGACAGACATGCTTCTCCAGAGCTGGAGAGAAATTCTGGGTGCTCTCCAGTGATGGCACAATCCCACCCTAAAGCAGAGGGAGCACACTGCAGTGTTTCCCCATATGTGGCTCTTCCAACTTGCTCAAGGCTGAGAAAACAGGCTGAGAAAAGTGATTTTCCTTGATTTTCTTGGAATAACTGATTTTTGGAGTAACATCCAAAGTCTCCAGTCAGCTGTGGTCAGAGCAGGTCTAATTCTCCAGCTGAATCTATTGGATCAAGGAATTGTCCAGAGCAATCTGAACTGTGCTAGGACTGCACACACTTTTTGTGTCCATCCTTGCTTGCAACTCCTGTTTGTTGCCCATTTTTCCCTTATTCTTCACTCCTGAGGAAAGTCTGTCTCTGTCTCCTCTATAGTTTCCCTTTAGGCAGAGGAAAACACAATCAGATCCCCTTTTCCACCTCTCTCCTCCAGGCGGAACAGCCTCACCTTTCTGTCTCTTCTCACACATCTTCCCTGCCGATATTGGCTGTGCTTTGGCTACCACAGCACACCAGTTGGCTACCACAGCACACCAGTTGGCTTTCCTCACTGGAAGAGCTCACTGCTGATTCATGGTCAGCTTCCCTTCCCTGTCTCCATGTTCTGTGCTGCAGAGCTCACCCACCTGTGCTGTTTGTTCTCCAGGCTCCCCTGGTGCAGATTGCTCCATCCCAGACTCAGGACTTGATATCTCTCTCTCTCTGTTCACCCTCTTGACTTTCCCACTGTCCTACCCATCGAGACTGTCAAAGACAGTGGGGTCTCAAGGTCCCTTTGAGTGGTTTGATCAGAACCTGCATGATTGTTCCGTCCAGTGCCTTTTCCTGCACAAAAGCTGCCGGACTATTCCCAGGATCATTGCTACTGCTGTTTTTGCAGACCAGTACAGCATTTGCTTCACTCCAGACTTCTGGAAAGCAGTAGCTTCCATGTTAAATTGTCTGCTCCAGCAGACAGAGCAGCTGCTGCATTCCTGGTCTCCCCAGGCTGTCTCAGCTCCACCACGTGGATCTGGCAGTTTCTTTTTTAACGTCTCATTTTGTTCCAGCGCTTTTCCTTCTGCTACCTCAGGACTGAGACCCACGTCTGCTCTGCAAACATCTGGGATGGCTTAAGGACAGATTTCTCCCTGCTCATGGGATGGATCATGGAAGCACTGCTTCTCTGCTTCAGCACAAAGTTAAGCTGAACTTTACAAAGGATACAGTTGGGTTTCCAGGTGCTTCCCTAAAGCAAATCTGGGGTGCTCACACATCCTTTTCTATCCCTGTAGCCTTTGACAGGATCTTCCAATGGAATGAGGAAGGAGGCAGAGGTTATGATTCCATTTCAGTCCAGGCCAGTGTTCAACACTCCCTCTCCAGTTAAATAATTCCTTTGGCCCTGGAGATGCTGGTTTCTCACTGGGGTAGCCAAACTAGAGGTGCTGGAAGGTGTCAGGGGATCCTGTGGATCCAAGTGATGCCACTGCTCCAAGGAGCCATCTCTGGCTCACAGTAGCTCCAGGATGCTTCCCTTGGAGGCACTGAGATCTCCCCTTGCCTATGGACACCTTTCTCTGCTTCCCCAGAACCCAGGTTGGGGAATTCAGTCAAAATCAAGATGTTTCTGCAATTCTCCTGATATAATTTTTTCCCTGCTCATGGTTTCAAAACCTTTTCACTACTGACAGGCCTCAAGTGATTCCTGTTCCTGCCCTCTTTCTTCGCTTAAATTTTGTGAGCCCTTTGTGACTTGTACAGATGTTGAAGCAGCCTCTACATTCAGCTGGAGGACTTTAATTTAATTCCTTTTGTGCTTCAGGCATTTTTATCAGCTTCTTGATCCTCTCCCATGGTTTATCCCATGGTTCATCCACAGAACACTGACAGGACACTGGAGTTCCTGTTCCTGGCACTCAGGGTTCGTTGCTATAGCACTTTGTATGTAGTTGCCTGAATGTCATTCCTTGAACAACTGCCCTGAGTTAGGAATCAGCACTTGGACAGACTTCCTTGGTTTTCTGTAGGTGCTGGGTGAAGAATGACATCCCAGCCTCTGCCAGGCATTCAGGTATTTAACTCCTCTTCTCACTGGGAAGCAGCGAGACCCAAAGGTTTTGGAGACCCTCATTCCATGGAGCACATAATGGGGTGAGCGTTGCCTCTTCATCCTTTCCTCCAGAGATGAAGTCTGAAGAACCTGGGTCAAGGTCACCTCTCCACAGGCTTAGTGTGAACTCCTGAAACTTGGACAATGATCTTCTCCAGCCTTGGAGCTGGGTTGCAAGGATATTTCTGTAATTCACCTCCAACAGCTCTGCCCCACCCCAGTGATGCTGGCACAAAGTCTTGCCAACATCTGACTCATCCACCTCACCTCATCCTCCTGCAGTGACCATCACCCATCACCTCTCTGCATCTGGGCACAATCTTGGAGTCAAAGAGTCTGTCCAAGGCTAAGAGCCCTTTTCCTTCACTTCTCCTCTCCCAAAACCATGATCCACCAAAACCAACGCACAGGCACAGCACAAAAACACACTCCAGCACAACCTGTGGAGTATGAGCTCCCCTGGAGCTGGGAGGTAGGTGGTGGGAACTGAGTCTTCCTCTTGCTGCTTGGTCTGTGAACAGCACTCACCTCCCTTTCTCCCAAAAACTTATGGCTCTTTCCCACATCCTTGTTCAATACCTGTTTATTTAACTCTCATTTGGCACTGGCCAATCCCTTCTTGTCAAACACTCTTGGAATATGCCCAGCTGTGATCCAATGCCCCTGGAGATCACCTTTAAGGATGTCAAGCAGCACATGTAAGAGCTGTAGTCCTTCCTGGTTTTCTCACTCCTGAGGAGAGCTTGTCTGGCTGAGGAACAGGCTGGTCTCTCACTGAGAGCCAGGCATGGGCTAAGTACAACTCCTCCAAATCGTGAAGCTGATTTTGAGCTATCTGACAGCTAGTAAGGATGAGGAAAATGTTTGAAAATAGGAAAACATATTTATTCTGATGCTTACATAACACAGAAACAGTCGAACTGATTTTGCTCAAACCATCCCCAAATAATTCTTCGTTTTTTTGGGCTGAGATCAAGCATGAACAAATTCAATCCAAAAGGATATTTTTTGAGCGATGTATAAACAACTGCAAACAGGGGTTTCGGCTGGAATGTGTGTCTCAGCCGTAGCTCAAGTGTTGCAAGAGCAGTTCATGAGTGCTCCTCCGGGGAGTGCGGTTTGGCGGCGACGGGCGGGACTGGGCTCGGCAGTCTCGCATCCTCCCCTGTTGGGGAGGGCTCCTTTACTCTAAACTTAGAAGTATCTTATGGGATCTGTTCCACTCGTGATGGGGCCTCACTGGCAAGCAGCTCCAGTGTGTAATTGTCCCGTCTGGTAGAAATGTTCCCAATGTTTGACTCCAGCCTGGCCCCCGCTCCGTGCCAGCACGTTGCTGCGATATCGTCTGCAGCCACCCCCATCAGCCGCGCCCGCCACATCCTCGCAGCTCTCCTTTTCCACTCATCGGCTTCACATCTCCCTTCATCTCTCCCTTCGTCGGCCAGCATCCAGTCCTGGCTCGCCCTGCTTCTCTGGTTCTTGGAGGTGATGCTGAAGCAGGCGGACAGGCCGTGTTAGGGGGCAGGAGTCTCCCGGAGGGATGGATGGGCTGCCTTGCAGTCAGCCTGGTGCCTCTTCTGGCCCCTGGCATCACAGACAGGGCTGAGGTGGAATGGAGGAGGTCCCAAGCTGTGGTCCCCTCTGAAATGTCCATCAGCTCATGGCTGGCCATAAGCCAACCCAGAGAGCCCCTGATGAGCAGGGAGGTCACACCACTGCCTCCCCCAAGTCCTTCTTCATCTCACTGCACCCCAGGAGCTGAATCCCTTCACCAGCACCTCTGCCAGGTCAGTCCCTGTCTACAGCCCCATGAAGGACTTGTGCAGGGCCAGCTCCAATGACCACCAGCACCTCCCACAGCTGGCCAGGTGTTAGTGTTGCACACAACCACTGCCTTCTGCACAGGCTGAGCAGAATCCTCTGTCCCTTCCCCAGAACAAGCACAGAGCAGTCCCGGCCACAATATTTTGCCTGGCATGGACATGCTCTAGACAAAGGCGCTTGTTATTCCTGTCGGCTCATCCTGGCTTTGTAAGGGTGACTAATGCTTTTTCTGGCTGCGAAAGGGTTTAGGGGCATGTTAACAAAGTGGCTGACAGGAAACAGGCAGCTTCTCCCATACCCCATGGCTGGCAGCACCACCACTTGTCCCGTTTATCCAGGCAGGGGAGCTCCGGTTGTCGGGCTCATTGCTGGGGCCTGCAGAAATTATGCTTTAGGGGCCACACAAGGACAAGGCACCCCCCAAACTGGCAGCCTGTTCGGTGTGGGACAGCCTGCCCTCAGCAGCACGTCTGGGCAAACACTTTATTCCACGTCTGGGATCTCTCTGATACATCCAAGGAGACCAAACGTGGTCTCAGTCCAATGCTGAGATGGCGCTGGAGCCACGGCCTGAGTACAAGGCACATTCTAGTCATGATTCCAAGGAAAAACTTGAGGCACAGCACTGGAAAACTGCAGAGCTCTTGGCGCTGCCTCCAAGCCCCATGGAGGCAGCAAACCCTGGCACAAGGCGGGGAGGTGGGGAGGAGGAGCAGGAGCCAAGAGGCAGCACAACCAAGTGACCCCATGCCGTGTCCTCCTCCTGTGCTCCTGTCCTGAGCCCTGCTCTCCTGGCCAAGCAGCGGGGCAAGGAGGAAAGGCTCATCCCAGCAGAGATGCCTGGTGGAAGAGCATCCAGCTGTCAGCAGGTGTCCTGTCACAATCAGGCATCCCGTCACCGAGGAGAGATCAGATTTTGTTTCCTGTATCCTTCTGAGAGAGCTTCTTTGCTTTCCAAACCCATTTCCATTGAGAACTTGGCCTGACGGAATGACAGATAAACATGACATTTTTTCACTCAGAAGACTGCCCAGCGCCACAGGGCAAGGTGAATTCAGATGAAATCCAGGAACTTGGACAGCAGGGTGTCCTCTGCTGTGAGGTCGTGTGGAGGAGGAGGTGTTGGGGCCTGCTCCCTTTCCAGCCAAGGCTTCTCCAGCAAGCAGAGAGGTGGTCTTCCTGCATGGAGGGCAAGACAGATTTTTGCCATGTTTACAAGAGCACATCTCCAGGCACATGCCATGGTCTGTTTTTGGACCCCTCACCCACAGCCTAAAGATTTCTGTTGGCTGGAGGGCTCTCAACCATTGCTGCAAGAGCTGGATCAGGAAAAGCCAGCAAAAGCAGATGTTTCTAGATAATCTGCCAGGACCTAAAGACTGGCATGAGGCCTGAGAGTGATAGAGGCACTATTGTCCTCAGGGTACAGCCACATGCCACTGCAGCTGTGCAGGTGCTGCTGGTGAAATCTCCTCTCTGGTGGCCATTCTTGCCCACCGGTGACCACCTCACAATCTGCTTTGGAGTGTCCCCAACATGTCTGGGGTTGCTCTGCTGTCAGTGTGGCCTCCACTGGCTCTGGACCACTGCTTCCATTCCCAGTTTCTCTCCACAGAGGCCTATGCTGAACAAAGCCCTTGGCTCTCTGACTGCCTTGGGCTGTCAAGAGGTGCACTCCAGCACGTTGGGCCTCCGAGATCAGACTGATTTCCAGGGGTTTTGTCCAGGAAAGCAGCGGCCCTGTGAATGTCACCATCAGGAAAGCCTGGGAGTCACCATTCAACCCAGCTCATGCTGGTCTTTGCACCTCTGACCCAAAGCCTGTGGAAAGGAAGGCTCATGTCTGCCTTTGCAGAGAACCCTGTGCCCAGCCCTGCCAGCTTCTCCTGGCATCACCTCGGAGCCAGCATCCAGCCAGGCTGTTAGCACCTCTCTTGTCCCTACCAAGCAGCCCTGTGCATGGCTGACTTCTGCTCTTCCTATCTTGCTTCCCAGCATCCCTCCCATGTTCCTCCTGGTGTCCCCCACCATGAGGACATCAGAGGCAGCTGCCACCAGACCCAGCACATCACTGTTGTACACTCATACAATCCCCACAGTGCTCAGAGTCATCATGAAAGGCCTTCACACCCATAAAAACTGGTTTGAGTTATTCCCCTCCTCTCCCTCAATTCCTTTTTGGCACTTCCAGATTTATTCATTCCATTACAGAAGAGTTTGGGATTCCTCCTATCTCCGAACACAGACTGCATTCGTATGCAGGGGATGTCATTTGATTACATCTGACCCAAGCTCTAATCCCTCTGTATAAAGTCTCAGTTGTTCTCATTTTGTACTGTTTGCCTGTGTTAGGATCTTTTCTGAGTTTCATTAGAGGAAAGACTTGCTTAAATAATTTGGGAAACAATTTGGAAATACTTATAAAAGCACTGAGTTCAGTGCTGTCAGTTGTGGATTTATATTGCCCTTGTTTGTGAACATCCAGATGGTATTCTCTGACAATTAAAATGCTTTTCATGATGTTCACAATGATTATGCACTTAGAAATTCCCACAGGAAGCTGAAAACCCACAATCTGTCAGTCTCCTGCTTGAAAAGCCTGTCAGATGAGAGCTGAAACCAGTGCAGCCCTCCAGGTGACAGGACTGCTGTTCCCAGTAGAGGACACAATGCACCCTTGCAGGGTCAGTGCTGGGGAGCACCCCGACAGTGACTGGCACCATCAGGCACCTCAGAGAAGAGCCATGAAGGTCAGGCACTCATCTCCTTCACAGATCCATCCAGACACGTCCCCAGGGAGCCCCAGCCAGCTCTGCTGCAAGCTCTGAATGGGATCTGACTTTTTGCAAAGCCTGGCCCCGGCTGTGGTGCTGAGTGCTGGGAAACCTGGCACTGAGCTCCTTGAAATCTGACTCTTGACACTTAATGACTTTCTCTCATCCGATGTGCTCTGTTATTTAACTAGGAATAAGTCAGATGTTGACTGCCAGACTCTCTGCATCCTTCTCTTTCTGGAGTGCTCTGCTCCACCATCCCTCCCACATCCTGCTGCTTTCACCATTGCTCATGTTTTTATACAAGTGCAGCAGTCAGCTCCTCAGGCATTCTCTGTGCTCCTCCAGAGCCTGTCCCTGGCCTCGCTGAGCTGTGTGGGGATGATTTGTCCATGCTCTGCCAGGTTTGCTCCCTGGCAGCCTGCCTGCTGTGTGAGTCAGGGGGAGAACACCTCCATGCCACCTGCACCTGGCTAGGAAGCCCAGAAGATGTCACACTGTGCAAAAGCCCTATTTCCCCTCCTGGGTCAGCCACAAGCAGCTGCTGGCTGCCCTGATTGTCCCTGCCAGAGCTCCTTCTGACAGGTCATTCCTTCTTATGGACACCAGGAGCCAGCACCTGCTGTGTCCTGCACTGTCCCCCTGTCCTGGCCCTGGAGAAGCAGGTGGTCCCCATGCCACGTCACTGGTGATAATGGGGCTGCCTTACCATGCCCCAAGCCCAGGGAGCTGGGAGGGTTTGGCCCAGCTGCCCTGTGTGTGCGGTTTCAGCAGAGCTGGGGGCTTTTTCCGGGGTTAGTCCGATGCATCTCCTCCTCCTCTCCCGCTCTCTCCCTTCTCGCCTTCCCTCAGCCTGGGTCCAGGATGGCTGAACTTTCACCAGTGCTGGAAAGTGGCTTCACCACCATGGAGATGGCGTTTCTGCCTCTCCAGAGCTCTATAAACCCACAAGCTGGATGCTCAATTCCCACCCTGGCCCTTTCTGTCCAAGACCCAAGTGTGGTGCCGAGTTGCCCCAGTGCAGCCTCTCTGCACTTCATCCAGCTCCAAGCACCGCTGGACCAGCCTGGTCCCACAGGACCACTCTTCCTTCCTGGGGAGAGTGACCATGTCAGCCACCACGCAAGGCCTCGGACACCTTGCTTTTCTGCAGCTCTGCTGGGCTGGGAATTGGCTCCAGGTGTTTGTGCTCAGGTCTCACGTGCAGGAAGGGTGCTAGGGAGGGCTGGACTGTCTGCTGGGCTCAGCTGCTCACCAGCACCCAAACCCTCACACTTCATCAGCTCCCTGGGCAGCGTGGAATGGTGGGGAGTGCAGGAGGAGCACCTGCCCCCTCAGAAATCCCAGTCAGGGCCAGGTCATGGAGCGAGGGAGCACAGCCCACTGTCCTAGGAGTGGCAGCCACATGGGGAAGATGGTTTTCAGCCTCAGGTGAGTCTGCAGAAGGAGCAGGGCTCCAGGCACATGCAGGTGAGCAGGTGAGCAGTGAGCACGAGCCTCCCACAGCGCTGCACACGGGACAGGCCCCATCACACAAATCACAGCCAAGGAGCATGGCACAGCGGGCCTGGTGTGCCAGAGTGAACACACAGCACTGAGTGCACCTCGTTTACAGAGCCCCAGCGCGCGCGCACACACACACACACACACACACACACACACACACTCTAAACACAAAGCACATGTTGGCCAGTGGCTCCTGCTCCACACAGGCCGCACCCTGCGCCCCGCCAGCCACGTGGGCCCCACGCGCTGAGAGAGCACACACCGTGTTCCAGGGAGCCCCTGGGCCTGGGGAGCCCCACTGTGCCTGGGGAGCCTCTGGGCCTGGGGAGCCCCACTGTGCCTGGGGAGCCTCACTGTGCTCATGGGGAGCCTCACTGTGCCTGGGGAGCCCCACTGTGCCTGGGGAGCCTCACTGTGCCTGGGGAGCCTCTGGGCCTGGGGAACCCCATTGTGCCTGGGGAACCCCACTGTGCCTGGGGAGCCTCACTGTGCTCATGGGGAGCCTCACTGTGCCTGGGGAGCCTCACTGTGCTCATGGGGAGCCCCACTGGGCCTGGGGAGCCTCACTGTGCCTGGGGAGCCTCACTGTGCTCATGGGGAGCCCCACTGTGCTCATGGGGAGCGCCACTGGGCCTGGGGAGCCTCACTGTGCCTGGGGAGCCCCACTGTGACTCGGGAACCCCACTGTGCCTGGGGAGCCTCTGGGCCTGGGGAGCCTCACTGTGCTCATGGGGAGCCCCACTGGGCCTGGGGAGCCTCACTGTGCCTGGGGAGCCCCACTGGGCCTGGGGAGCCTCTGGGCCTGGGGAGCCCCACTGTGCTCATGGGGAGCCTCACTGTGCTCATGGGGAGCCTCTGTGCCTGGGGAGCCCCACTGTGCCTGGGGAGCCCCACTGTGCCTGGGGAGCCTCTGTGTCTGGGGAGCCCCACTGTGCCTGGGGAGCCCCACTGTGCTCAAGGGGAGCCCCACTGTGCCTGGGGAACCCCACTGGGCTCATGGGGAGCCTCACTGTGCTCAAGGGGAGCTCCACTGTGCCTGGGGAACCCCACTGAGCTCATGGGGAGCCCCACTGTGGTCACGGGGAGCACCACTGTGTCTGGGGAGCCCCACTGTGCCTGGGGAGCCTCACTGTGCTCAAGGGGAGTCTCTGTGCCTGGGGAGCCTCACTGGGCCTGGGGAGCCTCACTGTGCCCATGGGGAGCCCCACTGTGCCTGGGGAGCCCCACTGTGCCCATGGGGAGCCCCTGTTCCTGGGAAGCCTCTGGGCCTGGGGAGCCTCTGGGCCTGGGGAGCCTCACTGTTCTTAAGGGGAGCCCCACTGTGCTCATGGGGAGCCCCACTGGGCCTGGGGAGCCTCTGGGCCTGGGGAGCCCCTGTTCCTGGGGAGCCCCACTGTGCTCATGGGGAGCCCCACTGTACCTGGGGAGCCCCACTGTGTCTGGGGAGCCCCACTGTGCTTGGGGAGCCCCACTGTGCTCAAGGGGAGCCTAACTGTGTTCCTGGTGAGCCCTGTGTTCCCAGTGAGCCTCATGCCTCTGATGAGCTTCACCATGTTCCCAGTGAGCCTCACCATGTTCCCAGTGAGCCTCACCATGTTCCCAGTGAGCCTCATGTTGCCAATGAGCCTCGTGTTCCCAGTGAGCCTCACCACCCCACAGGACCATGTGCCTCTCTGACCAGCCCCAAGATGATGGTGGAACTGCTCTCCATATGGGGACATCTCCCCTTCTGTCTAGGTACCCCACACAGGCAATGCCAAAAGGCTGGGACATGCCCTTGGACAGTCCTGGCTGTCTCCTGCTCCCTGGTGTGATTGATGTGGGCAGGATCACCCCTCCCTGAGGTGAGGACACCTGCTCCTACATCCTCCAGCACCCAGACACCCTATTCTGCTCTGCTGCCCATGCCAGGAGTGACAACAGGGCTGAGGGACATCTCTGAAGAAGCAGCAGGAGTTTGAAGCTCTCAGCAGAGGAAGAAACCCCAAGTCTCTCTGATGTGAATGCAGAGGAGCTGTCACTGCAGTGGGAGGCTGGGAACAACACCAGAGTAAACCCTGGCACCAAGAGCTGGGACTTGTCTTGCTGTGGACAGGGCATCTTGTCCTTCACACGTCCAGCACACCTCAAGGCTGGCTCTCTCCTGCTGCTGAGCATTACCTCAGCTCTTGAGCCATGTACACACATTGAGCCCAACTTCAGGGCTCCTCAGGCTTCACCCCACTGCAGGAAGGGCTGGTGGGACTGTTTGATTCCTGAGACACCCACCCCACGTCCCTCTCATGTCCAGTTAGGGCTTCCTGGGCCGCTCAGCACTGATAAGGGTTCTTCTGTCTCAGCAGACCCCAGAGGAAGAGTCTGGACCTGGGCTGAGACAGCACAGTCACACCTACAGCATCCCAAGCCAGGGCTGTGCCTTTGAAGTGTTTTTTTTTCCTTCAGAAACACAGCCAGGAGGAAAAGTGAGAAAGCCGCCGCACGAGAGTTGGTCAGAAACATTTAGACAAGACATTTCTCCATTGGAATGTGCTGGCTCATGGAGATGTTTTGTGGAGACAGTTTGATTGCAGTTGAACACTGCCAAGAAACTGCCAGACCTGCTGCCTGGCAATGCTCCTCCTCTGGAGCAGCTGCCTGGGGCATGGGCAGCTGCCCAAGAGCGTGCGGAGTCTGCGAGCCCCAGGTCCTCAATCACCGCTCCAGGAGAAGCTCAGCTCCCATGGCTGGCCCGGGTTTTGGCTGGAGGACAGAGCAGCAAGAGGAGTAGCGTGAAGTCAGGAATTCCCTGGACCTGGGTGTCAGGGCAGCCAGCTTTGGATCCAGGCACCCCCACTCTCCCAAAAAAGTCTGTGGACAGGACAAACTGGGTTCATTCTATGTCCCAACAAAACCAAGGCTCCAAATGTCAGACTTTTGGGGAAAAGACACTTGGTTTGTGCACCAGACCTTGAGAGGGTCTCCTTGACTCAGCTGCTCTGTTGGTACCACACTCCAGCAACTCCAGCAGCTCCAGGAGCTCCATCCCCAGGGAGAACCAGAGGGACCTGACAGCAGAAGGCTGTGCCCCTGCTCCTCTGCCAAAGGAATGACAGTCTTCCTCAGACAAGCTCTGGTAAAAGGTGTGGAAAAGCTGTGCTATGCATTACCATGTGCAGAAATCCTTCCTTCTGACATGAAAGGAGGGGTCCATATGTAGCTGTGGCACTGAAAGAGAGACTGGATCCCCCTCCCAAAGTGCTTCTCAGCACAGGAGAAAGCTTTCCCTGCCCTTGGTAGGAAAACAGAGACTGCAGTTTGTGGCCAAGATTTGGGGTGTTTGTTCCAAGATGAAGTGTTGACTCTGGAAGGGCCCCAGCATAGGGACAAGCACAAGAGGTGGGGGAGCTCTGGTTCTGGAGGCCTTCAAACCTCAGGTAGACAAAGATAGCCACCGTGACTGAGTGCTGGCAACAGGCCTGCTGTGAATCAGACTGGTCTGGAGCTCTCCAGAGGCCCCCTCCCACAAAATCTTGGGGGGTTCTGAAGAACTACCCCAAGGGATGCCTTCAAAGCTGGACCTTTCCTGCCAGGAGATGCAGGCGCTCTGCACGCAGGATGAGGATCATGTCTCAGGCATCTGTTTCTCCACAGGCACAGTCCTGTCAGCTTGACTTCAGTCACAGGCAGCCCCAGACCAGGCAAAGGGACAGTGTTCCCCCCAGAGGGACAGTGTTCCATGTGACAGGGGTAGGTGTCTGAGAGCTGAGGGCGCTGATGGCGCGGACGGTCTCCAGCGAACAGGAGGCTCCGTGATGTCATTGCAGAGACAGTGCTTGTGTCAGTGCACTGGGCTGTTGTGGGACAGGTAATTCAAGCCGACCCAGATTTCCATCAGAGACTAAACAATACAAAAGCCACATGGCACTGGTGGAGAGGAGCGGAGCTCTGGCCGGCTGACAGCTCTCAGAAGCAGCTGAGTTGAGGCCCATCGCTTGTGAGAAAGTTCCCGCAGTCCCAGTCCTCCGCTGTTCAACATGAAGACAACATGATTAATGTTAGAAATGATTAATGGCCGAAAAACATGATTAATATTGGCTGCAGATGGCACAGGCTGCAGTGGGAGAGAGCAGCCACTGTGCCCTGGGAGCAGCAGCATTTTTCTAGCCACGTGTGAAGCCACTTTGGCAAGAGCAAAGTACGGACCAGGGGCTCTGGCCCCATATTTGCAGACTGAGGGTCAAGATTCTCCTTTCCACAGGCTGGGCCTCCATGACAGGAGGCAGCATGAGAATGTGGTAGGTGATCATAGCCCCCAAAACAATGACACAGAGGAGTTGGGGCAGTAGCAGGAAGGCTGTGAGTGTCCTGGTGTGCCCCCACAGGGGGTTGGGCTCAGCTCCCACCCATCACAGGGGAGGGCTGGATGGAAGGTCTGGGAAGAGCCACAGAACTGATTACAGAGGGAAGCAGAGAGAATCACGAGCCATGGAGCTGTGGGGGGCACTTTGTGATGTCCACAAATGTGTTTTGATGGTTCATGAGGGTTCCATGCCTGTGTTTGCAGAGGGGTGTTTGCAATCTTTTAAGGGACTGACTGCACCAGGCAGCCCCTCTTGAAAGAGGAAAAACTGGGTCCCTGGGAAGTGACAGAGAGGGAAGGTCACAGGTACAGCAGGGTGGGCAGGAACCTGTGCCCCAGCAGGAATACGGGAAGAGAGCCCACCCACTGTGGTCAGATGTCAGTGCTGGAACCCCCCAGAGATAAAGGGGTTAAGAGGTCATGGAAAATCCTTTGGAGGACCAGCAGGACAAGGATTCAGAGAGCAACATCTGTGGTGTGAAATGCAACAGCTTTTCTCCCAGCAGTGGTGCAAGGGCCGGAAACAAACAGCTCCTCCTTGGAGCACTGGCAGACCCGCAGAGGTGCCAGTGCCGGGGGAGCTGGGCTGGCACGGAGCTCCAGGACGCCCTGGGCTGTCCCTGGGCACAGACCCGCGGAGCAGCGGCCGCCAGCATCCCTCCCGCGGGGCACGGACACGTCCCCGAGAGGAGCGGGAGCAGGGCGGCTCCGGGCAGCGGTGAGCGGTGCCGGGGGTGCCGTGGGGATCAGCGGCACATCCCGGCCCGGAGCGACGGCCCGTCAGCCCGGCGTGGATCAGCCAGGTTTGCCGGCTGCCCCTCGGGGATTATCGGCAGAAATCAGGATTCCTCCCTGCAGGAACAGCGAGCTCGGCCCAGCCGTGCCCCGGAGAGGGGTCGGGCCGTGTCCGGAGGGATGTGCAGCTACCTGGGCGGGGACGGTTCCCCGTCCCGGGACGCGCAGGAGCCACCGTGGCACTGTCCCCGAGCCCCGGCTCCCCGCGGGTGGCCGGGCTGCCAGAGGGAAGCAGACGTGCGTGTGCGGGGAGGAATGTTTGCTCGGGCAGGTCCAGCCCCGGCGCTATTTCTGGTCCCAAGAGGCCCCGAGGGAGGGCTGTTTATCAGGGATAGACTGTACCAGATGGACTTGGCATCTTAAAAAAAAAAAAAAAAAAAAAAAAAAAAGCTCATTTTAAGGGGTAGGTGGGTGGTTTTTTGGACGAGGCACTGCGAGGAAGGGTGAAGGAGAAGGAGGTGACACGGGACCATTTGGAGTGTAAGGGACAGGACAGGGGGTGCTGGAGGGCTAGCACAGCAGCCAGCAGAGCTCCCTGCAGTACGCTTTTGGAGACAGGTCATCAGCATCCCTGAAGAACTAGAGGCACAACAAGGAATACAGTGGGTTAAGAGGCTTCAGGAGAGCCAGGCATGGGTGACACAGAGAGCTGGAGTCAGGAAACAGGCCCAGTGTGATTCTGCAAGAAGGTTTTGCACTTAAAGAGGTCCATGGGGCTGTGCAGGAAGAGGGCACTTTGGTGGAAGCCTCTGAGGCCAAGACAGGCTGCAGGTGTCATCCCACAGCCAGCAATGAGACGTGGCTGTGTCAAAGGGTCAAGAGGATGCTGGGGTGACCAGGGCTGGGCTCCTGGATCCTGGGGGATGGGATTTGCCACCTCTGTGCTGCTGCTTGTCCACCATGTGCCTTTGTCCTCTCCCTCTCCTGAGAAGCACAGCATGGAGCTGTCCACAGGCTTCTGTGAAATCCCTCGAGGTCCTGGAGGCTGCCCACTGTCTCATCTTCTGCCCAGCTACGTGCTGGATGGCTGCTGATGTTGGATGGGAGAATCTGGAGCACTCAGAGAAGGCCTCAGGTCACTGGAGGGACTTTATGGTTGGGGATTCATCATGGTCTCCAAAGGAACAAGACCTTGGCCACTGACATGGGAGGTCTCAGATGGGGAGTAGGTGCCTTTTAAGTACCCCTGTGGAACTGGAGATGTCTCTGGCCCATGGGATGGCTTCCTGGAGGATTCACACTGGGAATCCCAAGGCTGAGACAAGCTGGACTGCTCCCAGGTCTGGGGAGGCTGAAACAGGAGACACCTACTTTATCCCGCTGGGAAGGAGGGATGTGAGACCCCACCTTGCTGCTGCAAGGCCAAGAGAGTGCAAGGCACGAGAAGGAGCTCCAGGGCTCCAGGCTATGTGACATTATCAGCTACAGGATGTCCTGGCTGGCAGGTACCCGAGCCTGCGCCTGGGACGGGCTCCCAGGCAGGGAACGGGGCCAGAGAGGCACTGGGACACTGATAACAGAGGTTCTGGGCCACACATCTGCAATCGCAAAGCCTGGGCAAGAGCTGGGTCTCCTTTGGGAGCTGAGCTCGTGGCAGGGATCGTGGGAGCAAGCAGGGGACGTGCAGGGACAGCAGCCACCCCAGGACAGACCATGGCAGGGCAAGAGCTGGCACAGGGCAGCTCCTTTCAGGAAGGTTCACACGTGCAGCTCTCCAAGACTTGTTCTCTGGCACCAGGAGCCAACTTCCAGGAACTCCTGGCTGCCTGGGAAAGCCTCGGCTGCCTGCATGTCCAGCCTTTTAAGGAGCTCGTCCTCCCCAGCTGAACTCCCTCTGCCCTCAGAGGCACCCTGGATGGCGCGGGCACGGCCAGCAGTCCTGCAGCACAGCTCGGGCACGGGCTGCCTGCTCTGCTGGCACTGCTGGCACTGCTGGCACTGCTGGCACTGCTGGCACAGGCAGGGTGAGCCCGCGGTACCTGGGCATCAGAGCGAGCAGAGGAGAAGAGTTTGGGCAGGGATTTGAGGGCTTCCAGTCCTGAGCACATGAAGAAGGAGTTGAGGTGCAGCGAGGTGACACTTGGAGCACGATGGAGCCGCAGGACTGCTGGATTGGGGCTCAGAGCAGGAGGGCACCCGTGGGTGTGTATTGTGACACACGTGGGTGGACATGGTCCCTCCGGTGCGTGTCGGGGTGCTGCCACGCCCAGTCCTGGGGTGTGTCTGTGTCCTGAGGCAGAGCAGCACTCGCACTAACGCAGCTCCTTGTAGCTCTGTGTGTGTGTGTCTGTATGTCTGTCTGTGTGTGTGTCTCTGTGTGTGTGTGTGTGTCTGTCTGTCTGTGTGTGTGTGTGTGTGTGTGTGTCTGTGTGTCTGTGTGTGTGTGTGTGTGTCTGTCTGTCTGTGTCTGTCTGTGTGTGTGTGTGTGTGTGTGTGTGTGTGTGTGTGTGTGTGTGTGTGTGTTCGTGCTGTGGTTGACAGTGCTGGTCAGGTGAGTGTGAGCAGGGACATGCTGCTCCCCTACCTCGTGGGGCTCTGCCATGGCCACAGGAAGCTGGTGGTCCCACACCTGTGGGACACTGGTCAGGGTCACCCAGTGCAGTGTGCCCAGCTAGCTCAGCTCCCCACCCTGCTGAACCCCCGGCAGTGGCTGGGCTTGGGGCAGGGAGAGCACAGACCTGCTGTTCTGCCTGAGACCCTGCCAGTCCCCACATGTGGCCTCATCCCCTGCCAGCCCTCCCAGCAGTTGTCACGTCCAGCAGAAATCTCAGGGTTTGCTGTAGGACACGGCTTCCTCCAATTGTTCCTGAGCCACTGGGCTGGGCACAGGGCAGCCTTGGCACCAGGGACACCAGAGCCAGCACTGAGAGAGGTGGGGCAGAGAGATAAGGAGCCCAGACACAAAAAACAGCAAAGCCAAGGCTGTCAAGGCACACAGGAGCATTCAAGACATGCACCTTCCAGAGGGACACCTTGTCCTTACAGGGAGGTGAGGGCCAGAGAAGATCCTCGCTATGCCCTGGTGCTGTGGAAGACAAAGGGACAGTGGGCCCATGTCCTGCTGGTGCTGTAGGGCTGCACAGCAGGGTTGGGGTGGCACAAGGTGGTGGAGCTGAGAAGCAGGGAGAAGCCATTCATGGAATCACAGAATCACTGAGGTTGGAAACTCCCTTTAGGATCATTAAATCCAACCATTCCCCAGCACTGCCAAGGCCACCACTACACCAAGTTACCAAGTGCCACATCCACATGGCTGTTAAATTGCTCCGGGGACAGTGACTGCACCACTGCCCTGGGCAGTTGTGCCAGGGCCTGACCATCCTTTCACGAATAAATTTTCTGTAATGCCCAACCTAAACCTCCCCTGGCACAACCTGAGAGTTTTCCTCTTACTTCTTGTTCCTTGAGAGCAGAGCCCGACCCTCCAGCTGCCCCCTCCTGTCAGGGAGTTGTGCAGAGCCACAAGGTCCCTCCTGAGCCTCCTTTTCTCCAGGCTGAGCCCCTTTCCCAGCCCCTCAGCTGCTCCTGGTGCTTCAGACCCTTCCCAGCTCTGTTCCCTTCCCTGGACATGCTCCAGCCCCTCGATGTGGACAAAACTGCCCCCAGGATTGGAGGTGCTTCAGCAGGGCCAGCACAGAGGGACAGTCACTGCCCTGCTCCTGCTGGTCTCTGCTTCCCAGCTTGTGGCACAGATCCCAGGGCTTGGCCACCTCTCCCAGCTCCTTGTAGAAGTGACCTGCAGTAGTCTGACATTTGAGCAGCTGGATGGGAGTATCCTGTGCCATGAGGCTGCCTGGACTTCAGCTCCTGGCAGGAGTCAGCACCCCATCCCAGGGGGAGTGAGGACACTGGGTGCTAGGCTGTGGGGCAGCCCCCAGCACCAAGGGGGTTTGGAGGTGGGAGAAAGCACTGGATGGGCTGAGTCCCCTCCAGCCATGGGAGGACAGGATCCACAGGCACAACCCAGATGTGGGGAGCCTATCCAGTAGAGACCACAACTCCTGTGTTTAGAGGCACAGCTCACAGAAAAAGTGACCTGTGGGCTTCAGGTTTGGTTTCTCATCGTGTCTTGTGCGTTTTCTGAGGTTACTTTGCATTTTGATCAGCAACTGGGAGAAAAAAGTTACTAGAAACCATTTCATTGAAAACTGCTTGTTTTGCATGACTCATTATAACTGAGCACCTGGGTCCTCAGCCCATGTGACAAGATTTCAGTAGAAATCCCTCTGGGTCTCCCACTGGGATTTTCTGTGACCTTGAACAGAAGCCCAAGGGCAGCAGCAGCTCTCCAGCTTCCCAAAGGGGTCTCCAGCCCTGGCACAGCTTCCCAGGGTGGTGGTGGAGTCCCCACCCCTGGAGAGGATTAACAGCCCTTTGGATGTGGCTCTTGGGCACAGGGGTCAGTGGTAGAGGTGCTGGGGATGGTTGGACTCAATGATCTTAGAGGGCTTTTCCAAACTAAATTATTTTGTGATTCTGCTGCCCCACAAAACAAATCTGGCAGTGGCCAGGGATCCAGACTCTCTATCCCAAATCCTGGGATACAAATTCTGGGATCCAAACCCTGAGATCCAAACCCTGTGCTACCCCATCCACAGAGAGCAGGGACCAGACACATCCCACAGTGCCTTCCCCAAGTATTTTCTGGCATTCCCATTTCTGGCATTCTGTTCTGCATCAGGAATGTGTCCTTTAGCACCTGCTCTTGTCTCAGTCCAACCTCTCCATGCTGCTAGAAGCTTCTTAGGGGGCTGGAGATGGCCCAGCAGTGCTTGATCCTTCTGGCACAATTTGGGCATCCCATCCCATCCCATCCCATCCCATCCCATCCCATCCCATCCCATCCCATCCCATCCCATCCCATCCCATCCCATCCTATCCCCACTTCCTCTGAAAACACTGTCCTATCCACTGCTGGACAGTTTCTCATCCACAAACAACTCCTGATAGTCAGGGTGACTCCAGGGCAGGGAGAGCTTCCTGCAGAGCCAGCCATGGGCCGTGGGAAGGTGGGAAGTCTGGAAAGGCCTGTCCTCTTCCAGGCAGTTGTATTTCCAAGGCTGCTGAGCCCCAAGGTCCCCTCATGTAGGTAGTGGCCTCCTCACCCTGTGTGCCAACCCTGCTGCCCCAAAAGCACCAGGAGCTTGTTGGTAGGGTGGAGGTGCTGATCCTGCTTGTCAGAGGTGTGCAGGACAGCCCTGGTGCAGTGGTGTCCCAGTGTGGGGACCTGGCAGTGCCTCCATCCCGGCCCCAGCTGGCAGAGGGCCCGGGCAGGCAGGGGGGAAGGCTGCAGGAACTTGATAATGGTGTGCAGGGTGGGGACACTGGGCTGGCTCCAGGCTGCCCAAGGACAGCCCTGGTCACATCGGGGTCCCAGGGCTCGCAGCAGCTGAGGGGTGCTGGGCTGGGGGGTGAAGGTTAGGAATAGGCACAAGCCTGGCCCTGGGAGGGACCATAGTGTCCTCACCTAGGAGAGAAAGGGTCCCTGCAGCCTGGCCTGGCTCAGGTGCATCTGCACCAATGCCCAGCCAGTAGCCTGTGCTTAAGGGATGTGAAAGAGCCAGAGCAGAGGGGTTGTGCTCTGCCCAGGCATCACCTGCATGTTTCTGTGTCCTGCTCACAGGACCCCATGGTTTGAAGCTACAAGGGACTTTCACTGGACCCTGATGGTCCCTGAGCTGTCTCAGACACCAGAGCTTCTTCCCAAGCCCCTCAGAATGTGCCTCCAATATTATCCTCACCCTGGTGCCACACTGCCCCTGGGCAATAGCTGGCCAAGCAGCCCAGCAGCAGCTGGGAGTGCTTAGCCCTTCATGGGCAAAGGGATGGACTGGCATCAGAGAATCATGGAATCATGGTATGGTTTGTGTTAGAACAGAACTTAAACTTACCCAGTTCTATGCCCTGTAATGGGCAGGGACACCTCCCACTGTCCCAGCTGCTCCCAGCCCTGTCCAGCCTGGCCTTGGACACTTCCAGGATCCAGGGGCAGCCACAGCTGCTCTGGGCACCCTGTGCCAGCCCTGCCCACCCTCACAGGGAAGGATTTCTTCCTGACATCCAGTCCCAGCCTCTCCTCTTTGTTCCCCCTTGTCCTGTTTCTCTCTGCCTGTCCCTCTGCCCCTGCTGAGCTCTCCGTGCTCCATCCGTGCTCGGACCAGCGGGTGTGCTCCCGCTGCCGTGTCCCCACAGCACATCCCGGAGGGATGCCGTGCTGCCGGAGCGCACCTGGGACCCCGCTGCCCGCCGGGCTGTGTCGGGCTGCACGGCACCACCTCTCACCCGCAACAGCCGCGGCTTCAGAGCCTGCCCGGCTCCTCCTGCGACCCAGACAGGCCCTGCTGCGAGGGAACAGGGGGTCGGGGGCCACAGGAACATCTGGAGGGAGGCGCAGCCCATCCCACACCCTCGGGGCTCCCCACGGACGGGCGGCGCTTGGGGGTCAGGGGTGCCAGGGCTGTGCCCCAGCCCCACGCCGAGCCGTGCTGGCAGCGTCCCTCGGCCACAGCTGCTCGAGGACTCCCGGCAGCAGCGCACACATGGCCGCGGCCACCGGCACATCTGGAGCGCTCAGGCGGCTCGGGAGCTGCGCACGGAGCGGCGGCTGCAGAGGCAGGGCTGTCACTCTGCCCGGGCAGGCTGGGGGCAGTGGGGGCGCCCACTAGAGCCCCACGAAACTGCACCCACTAGAGCCACCCCAGGACACGCTGCTGTGCCCACGCGCTGTCTCCGAGAGAAGCCACACGAGGAGCGGCTGAGGTCACTTGGAATGTTCAGCTGCAGAAGAGGAGATTGAGGTCAGACCTCACCGGGTGCTGCAGCTTCCTCCCAAAGTGCAGCTCCAATCTCTGTTCCCTGTGAGCAGTGACAGGACCCAGGGAATGATTGGAGCTGTGCCAGGGCTGGGTATCAGGTAAAAGTTCTTCCCCAGAGGTGCTGGCACTGCCCAGGCTCCCCAGGGAATGGGCACAGCCAGAGCTCCAGGAGCTGCCAGGGATGCCCAGGGTGGGATTGTTGGGGTGCCTTGCAGGGCTGGGAGCTGGGCTGGGTGATCCCTGGGGGTCCCTTCCCTCAATCTTTGGCTCTGTGATTCTTGCTCAAGACCCACAGGATCTCATCCCCTTTCCCCAAGGCTGCAGAGCCTGGTTGAGCAGCAGAGCAGGGCAAGGTGCCATAGGGATGCCACAGCAGCCACCCAGGACAGGGGGAACAGGCTGCCAGCATCCCCTCAGTGCCCACAGGTGTCTCCTGGAGGGACAGATGGGAGGGGTGGGCAGGAACAGGGGACACAAGCAGACTGGGTAGGGATGAAGCGAGTCATGGGCACAGCTGGCTGGGAAGGGTCAGCCTGAGCAGCCCAGCTCTTGTTGGACCTGGATGTTTGTTTCAGCCATCCCTCTGGACCTTAGGATCCTCCTCTCCTGCAGGCAGCACACTTTTCATGGGATTCCTGCATAGTCCCAAGCAAGAAGTACCAGGAAGGTCCCAGGCAGGCTTTGGAGCATCTCTTGGAGAGGGTGACCACAAGATTGGGTGAGTGGGGCCACCAGCAAAAGGAAGGCATGCCCCACTCCCACCCAACAAATCCACCAGCATCCCAGTAGAGATTCCCAGCACAGCCCTTCCCTCCACCACCCCTCCCTAGGCACCCTGCCCTTTCCCTTTGCCAAGACCCCCAGCCAGGCAGGGTCTTCCCACACCAGCCTCCATCAGGGGATGGAGCAGGTGGCACCTGGAAGCTCTCCTGGAGCCTGGAGGGTCCAACAGCAGCTGTTGTCAGTGCCACATGCAGCACTTCTGTGTTAGGCAAAGGCACAAGTTACACTGAAACAGGAAACAGACCTCAAGGTGAAACCAGCCCCTCCCCTGCACCTGCATTTTTCCCCCCAAGGAATGTCTGTCTGCTTTAAAGCAAAGGCTCTCCATCCAGGTGCTTTCCCCAAGCTGTTGTGGGCAATTTCCATCCAGCTCCAGCCCAGGGAGGCTCCTGCCTGTGCACATGTTGGAGTCTGTGCTGTTCACAGCTGGATCATCTCCAGAGCATCTGCTGAGCACCAGCCCTTCCCCAGCCAGGGGCAACCACCACTGCCCACCAACACTCTGGTGAGGGAAGTGGAGAGAGGGAGTGGTGTCCCAGGGCTGGAGTCAAAAACATCACTAATGAAGCATCAGTAGCGCATCAGGGGAAAGCAAGGCTGTTCCCAATTAGTTCAGATCTAGATTAGGCAAGAGAGGTGAGTAACAGCATGGGCTGGACCCATGTAAAGTTGTTGGCTCAACTGAACTAAAAAATAAACAGGGAACAGGGAAAAAAAAAGGAAAGAGAAGAAATACCATATTCAGGTCTGGTTTGTTTATTCAGAAATAGAGAAAATTAAAACATAAGTACTAGGACAAAATATGCCAGCTCTAAATTCTGCCTGAGATGATGATTTTATTAGCAAAGAATCTGGATCTCAAGTTATGTCTCAAAACAACACAAAACCAGATGCAGAGGTCAGTACTCTCCTGCCTAATAACAATGCTTTCAGTGACATCCTTAAGGAAGAGATGGACTCATCAGCATTGCAAGAGACTTTTAAAACAAATTTGGAGAGCAAAACAACAAGATTTCACTCAGAATCTGCAGTTCAAGTTGAGACAGAGCATAATGGAAGCTCTGTTCCAAACACAATCCCATGACATCACAAAGATTCAACAATTAACATCAGCTGTTTCCCAGGTAGTTTGAAAAACGGAGATGAAGTCATAACTCATCAGCTATCCCATAAGTAAAACCAGCAGTATAGTGAAAAAAGGGAGCTTGAAGTCTCAACCTAAAGCCATTTCCAAGGGGAATAATAGCAAAACTAGTAGGAAATAAAGTAGGTTGACATAAGACAAATATCAAAAAAAATAAAACTCTTGCAGCAAAATCAAGTCCTGTTGAGACTCTTGCTGCCTATCAAGGAAAAGATATCCTGAAGGTCAGCCAGAGCAGAGCTCAGCTTTCCAGGTTTGGAAGAGATTGCCCAGCTCCAGACAATAATGTGGGCATAACAACATGATAACAACAACCAACAAAACCCTGGGGAAGTGGTGGAGTTACCATCCCTGGAAATGTTCCAAAACACGTGTGCATGTGGCACTGGGGACATGGTAGTGGTGGCCTTGGCAGAGCTCAGGGAAAGGTTGGACTCAGTGATTTCAGGAGGCTTTTCCAACCTTAGAAACTCTGTGATTTTATGATTAAAAGAAGGTACTCAAAAAATAAAGCACAAAGACTGTCTAGAAAAGGTTAAGAAATCCTGAAAAAAAAGAAAAAAAAACCAAGTATGGGGGCACTGGGACCAGCTGGCATCTGTTATTTGTCTGAAAATCTTGTCTTCATTGCCCTTGTTCGTGTGCAATCCCCAAGTGTTTTGCATTTAATTGCAAAACATTCCAGGAAGTCATACAAGGGGGCTGCAAAGTGACACATAAAAATGGAGGCAGGGGAATGAGCCTCTGTGTCCATGGATAGCAGTGGCTCTGCACGGATATGACCAATTCCACGATTATCCTGACAGTGTGAGCACGGTGCCAGCCAGGCTGCAGCTTGCTGTAACCCAAAACAGCAATTCCAACCCGAAACTGCAGTCAGGACACAGCTCATGGCTGACAGAGCATCTCCCAGGAGATGTTCTCCTTGGCTTTGTGTGCTGCTGTCTGTCCTGGAGGAAAAGTTGATGAGGTTCCACCACAAAAAAATGCCATTATCAGTTCCTGGCACTTGAGATCCCAGAGCAACACGCCACATCCCAAGATACCAAGACCTTCTGGAGTTTGGAACAGACAAATATGGCACTAAAACCATGATAAAGGTTCCCAGAGGGAGTGGGAGCAGAGGATCCAATGCCATGGGAAACCCTCTCTTATCTTTAAAGAAAGCTACAAGTACATGGCATTTGGCATTTTGGAGAGTGTTTATCAGCAATGCTGATGGCAGATAGAAGCTCCTTCAAGTATTGAAAAACAAAAGTTAAAAAAAACCCCTGATTTGGACACTTTGTACTTCCAGTCATGTTTTACAAGCTCAGCTCTCCCACTCCAGCCCCTGTCCCAGTGGCCTGGCTCTGACAGTGCCCTCTTTAATAGAACATAAAACCCACAGAAACCTTTTCCCACCTTAAAAATACCCCTACTTTGCCTGGGGACCAAAGGAGAGCCCAGAAGATGGGAGGTGACCAGTGTTCTGGAAGCACCAGGCAGCTGCAGGGCACTGATCTGTGCTTGCCATCTTTCAGATTCACCAAATCTGAGGCCGTGAGACCTGAACATGACTTGGATATCAGGGGCCTGAGAGTGTTGTCCTGTGACCATCGAGCCAGGAATGATCTCTTGGCTTAAGCCCCTCTGCTGGAAAGGCAGCCAGGCTTCCTATGGAGCAGAATCCAACCTCTGCTCTCTGCAATTAGTTCCAGTCATGGTCAGTGTTGAAATATGTGCTAATCCACACTTGAGCAGGCCTTGCTTTAACTCCCAGCCTTTGGGTCTCGTTATTTAATTCCTCTGCTAAATAAAAGAGCTCCCAAGTACTTACTTGGTGTTTGGATTTTGTGAGGCTGATGCAATCTCATGTCTGTCCCTCATCCCTTCCTGATGTGTGAAGCATGAGAATTTGAACAACAGCTAGTGGCTCTATGAGGGAGCTTTTAAAGATTTGGACCAGGTCAGAAAGGGCTTGGAGCAACCTGGGCTAGTGGAAGGTGTCCCTGCCCATGGCAGGGGGTTATACCAAGCTCATCTTTGTTCAGGCTCTGGCTGTGGGTGAGGGTTGGTAGTGGCACAGAGTCACCGGGCAGGTGCAAAGGAGAGATGCTTTAGTGCAAAAACCAGACCTTTGTAAGCAATTAGCCCATTATCAGTTACACAGTTTTAAATCATAACAAACTTAATTCAACCAACCACCATACACCACTATGTGAACATGTAATGATTATATAACTTGTTTTTCTACCCCTAATTCAGCTGTCTCTTTCCTATAGTCCTTTTCAACTTAAGCTGTTACTTAGAATTAACAGTCCTGAGCCATGATTTTACAAGGCCTTCCCTTTGTAAGGCTTTACCTATAGCAGCACATCTTTAAGATTCCTTCGAATGCAAACCATTCTGTGATACTGTAATTTTTAATTTTTTTTTTTTTTTTAATTGGGCAAATATGTGTCAGGAAAAAAAGCTCTACTGGTTTCTCTTCTTACCCATAAAATTTCTTCGGGGAAGGATGTGAAAAAAACTTTCATTGGTGCCCACAGCTTTATAGAAGAGATGATCCTGGAGGAGATCCATTACTTAGATGTCCATTATCTCAGTTAAAATATTGACCCAGCAGGAGGCATCCCCTTGGAACGTTGTGTATGGAACAGGACAGCCCTGTGAGTTCTCTGTCACCTCTGATGCACCATCCTGCTTGTCCCATCCTGCTCCTCTGTGAGTGGTCTCTCGTGCCTTTTCTGTCACAGGAGCCACTTGTACCCCAGGGATGGCCACAGAACTCAGGGCCAGGCTCTCTCCCTTCCCAGGGCTCTGGTGCCAGTCCCACTCCAGATCTGTGCATACATCACTGCTTTTGCAGAGGGGGTTTCCAGGATAAACAGTTGAGAAGAACTCATGGAAATCTGGGGCTTGCTAACCCTGGTTAAGGACCCGTGGCCCAAGCCCGTGCACCAGGAACCTCTCAGGGACAGGGTGGGGCTGGGGAGGCTGCTGGGCACAGGGGCTGTGCAGGTGACTGGGCAGAGGGACTGGCAGGGTTGGACGTGCTGCTCTCCAGCCCAATTAACAGCACCTCGGAGAATGAGGTCATTGCAGCGGCCAGACAGTCTGGGAAAACACTTTCACAGCTCCAGGAGGATTTCCTTTTTCCTCTTTTCAATTGTTCCTCTGTGCTGCCTCCCTCTGCTCCCCCCTCTCCATCCATGTCCTCAGGCCTCCTTTGCACTCGGGCAGAGGCAGCTGCTGGATGCTGCCCGTGCTGTTCTCTGGGGGAGGCAGGAGAGGAAGGGCCCTGCAGAAGGGCCACCAGGGCAGGGGACCCTGGCTGCAGCACTGGCTTCTCTCTGCCTGTGCTGGCACAGCCTGTGGGAATGAGGAGGCCACAGAGCTGCTCCTGCAAGCCTCTGGCCAGCCCCAAGCCTGTCCCACTCCTGGGACTGATGGTGGCAGGGATGGCAGCTCTGTCCTTTTCCTCCTCTTGGTCACCTGTTTGGGACAGTGACATCTGCCCAGCATGGCAGGCGGGAGAACCTCTATATTTTGCCACCAAAAATATGAAAGTCTTTGGAGATGGAGTTCATCAGAGTAAATATTTATCCCCAAAAACATCTCTTGCACCAGCATTTGCCAGGATTGCAATGAGGTTCCCTTTGCTTCCCCACTGTAGCTCTAGACTTGTCTCTGCAGGTCCATCCATGGTTCCCTCCTGAAGCCACCTCAGGAGTCCGGTGACCACAGCTGCTGCTGTCCCCTGGGACCACACTCACCTTCCTGGTTCTCCACACACAGTGATGCTCCCACTCCTCTGACATCCCCTCCAGCCCCAGCACAGCCCCAAGAGGGCTCCTGGGAGGGACCTCAGAGTTCCTCTCCCATGTAACAGTGACCACCATGTCCTCATCCACACGGGGCACCTGAGCAGGTGATGGGCGATGCAGGATGAGCCTGGAAGGGAAGTCCCTGGAAGGGAGTCCTGGGAGGGAGATAAATTGGATGTTGAGAGGGAGGGAGGAAGGGTGAGGGTGTGAGAGGTGCACTGGGTTGCAGAGCAGTTCAGCAAGGCTGCCCACATCTCAAAGAAGGTTCCCTCTGCCCCTCTGCAGGCCAGATTGGGCACTTGGAAAGAATCCTTGCCTGATGCACCACAAACTTGTCCCCCAGGTTTGGGACATGACACAGCACCCACAAAGTGTGGACTGGCTGTTTTTGGGCATGGGAAGGACAGTGTTTGGACAGCCTGTGTGCCTGTGGCTTCCTGAGGGATCAGTCTGGCTTTGGAGCACATCTTCATTCAGACGTTTAAGGGGAACTTTGAATGAGCAAGACACCAAATGAAAGGGACCCTCAGAACTTGGTGTCTGCCACTCATCCTGGCAGAGAATGCTCAGACACTCGTGGGCCAGGCTGGCCTCACAGGAGAGATGGGCCTGCAGGAAAATCCACACCCTGCACCACCATCTGATACTCCACGAGGCATCCAGGGGAAGGTCTCCAATCCACTTTTCCAAAGGAGCTGCCAGACCTGTCCATGGCTCCACCATGGCCCTGGGCTTTTGCACTCCCAAGCCACCACTGCCTTATCCTTTCTGTGGTGCAGTGTTTATTCCTGTCAGCACCCATCATCCCTCCTGGCTTTGGAAACTGCTTCCATGTGCAGCATCACCCTCCCTCGCCTGCCCCACGCTCAGAGCAAGAATTCCAGAGGGACTTTGCCAGGCTGCCACAGACATGACCTCAGGCCAATGTGTAACTTGCTCCAGAGGTGCCTGTTTTCCTCTGTGGGGAATCCACAGAACAGGGATACACAAACCCATCTGATATGTTCAAAGAATTACTGAGCATCTGCAAGGAGAGGGAAAGAAAAACAAACACACGGATAAAAGGATTCCTAGAACATGACAAAGAGGAAAGAAAAGGAGACAGGGATGAATAAGGCCACCCAGACAGGTCCCAGGCTTTTCTGGGAGCCCACCATTTCCTCAACAAGAAGGACCAATGCTCAAACTGCCCCTGCCTGCCTGATCCCCTTGTTCCTCCTGCTGGGAACAAGCACTCACACAGGACACAGAGTGCCTGTGTGCAACTTCACAGAATCATGAATGGTTTTGGCTGGAAGGACCTCAAAGGCCATCCCATTTTACCCCCTGCTACAGGCAGGGACCCTCCCACTATCCCAGGTGGCTCCAAGTCCCATCCAGCCTGGCCTTGGACACTGCCAGCGATGGGGCATCACCAGTGAAGAGCTGCTTTCTGCACAGCATGGACATGGCTCCTTAACTCCTGACCTCTGCCCTGACCACTTGGAGCAGCTCTAAAATTGCTCCTTTTGTATCCACCCTGAGCAATCCCCCTTTGTTTTACACAGCCCAGGGCAGCTTTTTCCTGCTGTCCCTGGCATCAATCACATTGGGCACATCCATCCATCTTCCAGTCCTCCAGGGCTCACTCCACTGACATTCAAAAGTCTTCTACATATTGTTCTTCCAGAATCCAGAGGAGCTGCAGCTTTCATTCTGCCCAAGGACAGGAAGCTGAGACCAGCTCAGATCCCTCAGGGGATGTTCAGAACTGGTCTATACACTATGTGCTGTCGTGCTGAGTGGCCAGGCAGGGATGACACCCAGTTCCTGAGCTCTGGGAACACCCATGGTCCCCAGGAAGACGCAGGGATGTGCCTGCTGGTCTCCAGGAAAGCTGTGTTTGGCAGCCTGAAGTCCTGCTTGCCCTAGTGGATCTCCCACTGCAGCTCTGCCTTTCCAGGGAGCACAAACCCTGCTGAGGGTTGACTGATGTCACCTGCCCTCAGGTGTCCTTATCCCTGGGATTTGAAGTCACTACTGTTTGCTGCTGTGAGGATCAGGCCAGCAGGGAGGGATGCCTGGGTCACAGGAGAGAGGGATGAGGGAGGATGATCTCCTTGGTCCCCAAGACTGAACCAGCAGGGAGCTCTCAGGATTGGTTTTCGCTCTGGGTGTGATAAGGAGGTGGAGTTGGGATGGATGGAAACCAGCAGGGAAATGGAGCTCTCCAGGGAAGGGAGAGAGACCTTTTCATAGCTTCAGTCTTTGGACAGAAAAATCACAATAGGCCTGAGAAGGGCCTGTTTGGGATGAGGGATCCTATGGCAGATGGGATTACAGGGCCAGCACGATGCAGGAATTAAAACAGGAAAGGAGCAGCACCAGGGGCTCTGGAGAGCTCAGATGCTCATGTACCACCCCAGGGCTAATGCCAGGTCCTGGTCCAGATCCAGGCTCACGTCCATGCAAAGTTCCCCACACCCAGTTCCCTATCTCCAGATCCATGCCCAGGTCCAGGTCCATTCCCAGGTCCATTCCCAGGTCCATACCCAGATCCATGCCCAGGTCCATGCCCAGGTCCATGCCCAGATCCATGCCCAGGTCCATGCCCAGGTCCAGGTCCATACCCAGGTCCATGCCCAGGTCCATGCCCAGATCCATGCCCAGGTCCATGCCCAGATCCATGCCCAGGTCCATGCCCAGTTCCCCTTGTCCAGGTCCATGCCCAGGTCCATGCCCAGGTCCATGCCCAGATCCATGCCCAGGTCCATGCCCAGTTCCCCTTGTCCAGGTCCATGCCCAGTTCCCCTTGTCCAGGTCCATGCCTATGTCCAGCTACTTTGACCTCATGAAGGTGAGACCAGCAAGGGCTTGTCCTGGCAGGGAAGGCATGGGAAGGGATCCTGCCTTGATGTGCCAGCACAGGGCACCCTGAGCACACCAGCCCTGGCTGCAATCAGGGCATGGCCGGCACAGGACAGGGACTGAAGCTCAGTGGCTCTTGCTGGGCTCCACAAACATTCTTGCTGCTGAGTCCCAGGCTGAGCTCTGGAGTTAGTGAGTGCCAGGACCATTAATAGTGCAGTGACAGTGTTTAAATTGGAGCTGCCACCAGTGCAGAAACAATAACTCCTGGTGCCCGAAGAGCTGATTAGCAACGGCCCCAGGCTGCATTTTCCATCACTCTCTGCAGAGTGAGCAAGGGATTTGGCTGTGGGGGAAGGGTGAGAAGTGGACCTCTGGGGCTTTGGTCAACCCTGCCATCATCAGGCCCTTCCCTGAGGCTGTGCCATGTCCCCTCTCCCTCATGTCCAGCTGCTGGAGCCCCTTGTGCAGAGCTCCAGGGCTGCACTGACACTTATTGTCGAGTGTTTACTGTCATTGCCGGGGAGACATTAGTTCAGATTATGTCAAAACAAAGTTATTCCAAGCTCAATCCTAGAGAAAAATATTATTGTAAGCACTGATTGGCGAGGGGCGGCGTGTCCACCGCCAGCAGTCCCAAAGCCCAGGGGGTGGGGGGAGATAGGATCTTTGTTTTCCAGCCAGGCTCCCAGCCAAAAGCAGCCAAAGCCGAGGTAGAAGAGAGATTTTGTGAGGCAGCCAGGAATTCAGGTCAAAGCTTCTCCAGAAAAAAAAAAAAATTCCTTTAAACTGTAAAGAGAAAGTCTTGTTCCAGTCCCAGCCTTGGCCAGAAAGTGTATATGCCATATTGTCCAGGAATTGAATGTAAGGAATCCAGATATGCCATGTTATCCAAGAATCACATGTAGGAAATCCAGGAGTGACTTGTTATCTAGGAATCACATGCTGGGAAGCCAGACATAGCCTGTTAGACAGCAATTGTATGCAAGGAATCCAGATGTGGCACATCAGATGGGGGCTGGATGCAAGGAATCCAGATGTGCTGCGTTACCCTAAAGCTGCAGGGAGGGGTGAGAAACAGGCAAACACGTAGAGGCTGCAACGACCTTGGGAGTGCAGGTACCCAGCTGGTCCTGGCCTTAGCTCAGGAACAGATGAAAAGCCAAAACCAGGCTCAAAACTAAGGGCTGCAGCTGGGGACAGGTCAGGGACAAGCCTGTAGGGTGGGGGATCTGGTTGCTAGTGTGGAGAAGGGCAGAGAGGAACTGGCTGGGGGTGGAGGTAGGGTCAGAGATCAGCTCTGGGGGTCAGCAGGGAGGGGGTCACATGGGGGATGGCCCTTCTCACCTGTGCTGGACAATGGCCCCAGGGCCACCAAGAGAGGTCCAGGAGGTGCCTTGAGCATGGCTGGCAGAGGGAAGGGAAAGCACTAAGGGGAAGAGGAGAAGATGTAAGGGTATAAATGAGCCCAAAGAGGTGCAAATAAGGACAGCAAAATGCAGACAAAGTCTCAGGAGAAATTCCCAGACAGTGAGATAGAGTGGGCAGTGGACACCTCTCCCGAGGCTGGAAGGGGATGGATGGGAGCTGTGGAGCAGCTCCCTTGGGAGGTGCAGGGGATGGAGCTGAGAGCCCAGTGCTGCAGCCTGAACCCTGGGGAGCTCAGCCTCAGTGGGGGTCAGCGAGACCACCCCGGGTCCCATCCCAAGCACAGCTCCCTCATCCAGGGACAAGGGCAGGTGGGAAGCTGCCTCCACACAGGTAAGCCAGCATGGGAGCCACCACCAGCCCAGCACCCCAGGAGCCCTTCACAAACCTGGGAAGTGCTGGGAGAAAAGGAATCTTCCCCAGCACTTGGGGAATGTAAGGAATGTAAGGTCCCTTCCCCTGGGACCACCACCTAGTTTGGAACTCTTCATAGACACAGTCCCTTCCCATGCTGCCAGGACATCTTCCCACAAACTGGGCAGAGCTTCAAAGCAGTTGGGACCATCTCCTGGCAGCTGAGGCTTGTCTGGTCCCATCCCCAAGGGAGATAAAGAATGGGGAATGGGGAATGGGGAATGGGTCCATGACCCCACTGCTGGGCTGATTCAGTGCCAGCTCAGGATCCAGTGCTGTGTGTCCAATGCCTGAGATCCAATGCTTCCCATAAAGTGTGTCCTGGGGCTCAGGGGCACTGCTCTGACACATCCCCTCCCCTCCAGGTTGTGGTTTCTCATCTGTTCTCCTCTCAGGGTCTATTTTCGTCCTGCCCATTGAACAAGTGCCACGGAAACAAAGCTCTGGCGGGCTCTGGGGACCTGCCAAAGCATGAGCTGTGCAAATGGCACCAGGCAAAATGCCCGGCATTATTCCAGCATGGAAATGGCCTCCTCAGAGCCCTCCCCTTCCCCAGACCTCCTGCAGGAAGAGGCACCCACAAGGTGGAGGTGGAACATGCTCCAGCCACAGGGGTGTACAGAATCAGCACATTCTCCCCTTGGGTTTGGGGAGGAGGGAGTGGGCAGTGGTGGGACTGCAGGGGTGCCCCAGGCAGAAGGGCAGCAGCATCCAAATTTATCCTGGGTGTCCTGGGAAAAGATCCTGATCCTGCCCGTGCCATCCTCTGGGTGATTCTGGGAAGATGGGAGAACATTTCTCCACACAAAATGAGCTCCTCCTGCAGACACACAGGTGATGTCAGTGCCACCAGCTGTGCCCTTGTCCCCAGCATCGTCTGCCACCTGTCTGTATGGTCACCCTTGGTGCCTCTATCCCATAATAACCTCAATTCCTTCACTGCCTTGTCCATCTCCTGTATCATATCCAATGTCCATCCCCATCCTGGTTTTATGGTCCTCTGTGGTCTGAGCAGCTCTTTGCTGCTGGACATGGAGCTGGACCCACTTTCCTGTGAGCACTCTGCTCCTTTCTTAGCTTGGTGCCCCCTACCAAGGGTAAAGCCAGGAGAGGGCAGCTGGGGGCTCGGGCTCTACTCCCAGGGAACAGGGACAGGACAAGAGGAAATGGCCTCAGGCTGGGCCAGGCGAGGCTCAGGGTGGATACTGGGGGAAACTTCTTCACAGAAATGGTGATCAGGCATTGGAACTGTCCAGGGCAGCGTGTCGATGTGGTACTTGGGGACATGGGTTATGGTGGCCTTGGCAGTGCTCAGAGAATTGTTGGACTCAATATCTCAGAGGGCTTTTCCAACCACAGTGATTCAGTGATTCAGAGATTCTAAGCAGCTGTACACTCTCCAACTGGTTCTCCACAAGGTCCACAAAAGAATGGGACGAACACCTTGATTTGATCCTTGCCAACAAAGCTTACCTGGAGAATTTCTCCTACAACTCACAGGAAAACCTGGTGCAGGAGAGCTACAGGCTGTAGTGAATCATCCCAGGATCCAGAATCTCCTCCAGTGCCTGGTGGCCCTCAAAGAGTGGGAAACTGCAGCTTGTTTCAAGACTGAATTTGTCTAAATTAGATTTGCAGCCAGTGAGCCGTGGTGTGCATTTGTCAACGCTCCCCAAAGCGTCCCCCACCAGGAAATATCTTTATGTGCAAGTACCTATAAAAACGGTGACATCACCGCCCAGGCTCCTCTGAGCAAGTGGGACAGAGCACGCCCTGCATGCTGCAGTCCACCCCCAGCCCCTGGAGCAGGGTCTGTGACAAGTGGACAGCCACGTCCGGTGCCCCTCCCTGGGCCATGGAGCCCTGGCTCATGGCAGGTATCCAAGCCCTCAGCGTTGTCAGGTTCAATGTCAGTGTCAGCATTCCCAGGGCTCCTCCAGCAGCTCATTCCCAGCTCTGGGGTATCAGTCAACCAGGCCTGTTGGTCTGCAGTTGCACAGCCTCCCTTGCACAGATGTAACTGCTTTACCCTGGTCTCCCTCATTACAGATTTAATTACTTTATCCTGCCAGGATCGAACATGTCTCTGCTTTGACCCAGCACAGGGTGGAGTCATTTGTTGAACACTGAGGGGTTTGCTTTTTAGGATTAGGCCCCATTTGTTTTACGTAGGACTGGGATTTGGGGCTGGCTTCACTTGGTTGTCCTAAATGCACGTTCTCAAAGGCTTCTCACTGCCATTAGCCAGTGACAGCTCACTGATTTCTTTGGCTTGCTCTCCTACCACCAGCAGTTCTGTGCATCACTGGAGACCTCCCAGTTCCTCATCTCCCTGGGGTGCTCCTCCTTGTCCAGCCCATGCATTGGACCCTTCTCTGTGTTGGAGTTGTCTTCTCCAGGACAGACAGGAGTGTCCCATGGGTCAGAGGGACTCTGCTTGAATTGCCCACCCTGGGTATTCCATCACCATTCCTGCAGCCTTTTCCTGCCTGTCCACAGTCAATCTGCTGGAGCCACTCTGGATGGAGCAGCCCAGCCAGGACACTGAGTGCTCTGCTGGGTCTAAGGCAGATCCCTCCTCAGGTCTCACCAGCTGCCATCATCCTGCTGTCCCAGGGCACACCACCAACGTCTCTTTTCCCATCCAATGGCTACTCAGCTCCACACCACCATCCTCCCCACCATGTGACACTGTCAGCATGAGTCACCCCTCCAGGAATCATGGCAGAGGCAGAAGGAAGAGGGGAAGGCACACTGCCCTCTCCAAGGCAGCAAAACAAAGTCAACACTTTGGCCTTCATTCAGTTCCTTGCCTCTGTCCCAGATGCTGTCCAGGCCCCCGCCTGGTTCCCACCTGCTGCAGCACTCGGGCAGCGTGGTCCTCCCCCTGCAGCTGCAGGCCACCACACTTACACGTCCAAACCGCCTCTGACAGCTTCTTCCCTGGGAGAATTATTTTGGGCTATGAAATCATGGCTTTTGGGGCACTGTTGAGATGTCCTTGAATGAGTCCCAGTTTTTGCTAACACCTCCCACTCTAAATTTACAGTCTCAGTTGGTCACGCCAGCAATTGTTTTGAATTTTAGCAAATTGACCTTTCAGATGTCCAAATAAACATTCTGTTCATTGATGGCCAAGGCGAGCACAGCCGTGGTGCTCTCTGGTGCCTACAGATCCCCCGTCCTGAGCCCAGGAATTCACCTGCCACCATCAGAGCCCACTCACTCCTTCCCCTGACAGCGCCCAGAGTTCTGTGCACAGACCAGTTCTTGTCTGATTTGTAGAAACTCTGGAGAAGTTGAGCTGCTGACTGCACAACAAAGCCCTTAAGCCTCTACAGCCCTGTCTAATGAGAGAAGGGCTGCCTGCAGGGCTGCCTTTGGAATCTAGGGGCATCAGAGAAGTGTCAGCTCCTGTCCTGCCCCTGGGCTGAGCCAGCACATCTCACGGAGCCACTGTGTGGGGTCAGTGAGATGAACACTGCCAGGGTCACAGTGTTCATCCAGCCTCTCTTCAGCTGTTCCAGGGCTTCAACAGCCCCTCCTGGCAAGAGCATTTCATTCATTCCTCATCCCGTTTTCCCTCCTTGTGAGGTACTTAAAAACTTTACCTTTGAGGCTGGGGCTTTTTATTCATTATTCACCTCAGAATCCCAACATTTTTTGGCAGCCCTGGTCCCTCCCATCCACCTTCATTCCTGGAGCCGGTTTGTTTGCCGAAACTCGCGCTGTGTCTGGCCATAGTTTCACTGGACTGAGCTGCCACTACATTTGCAACAAGTGTTCGGCAACAGCACAAGCAGAGTTCGTGTTTCTAAACCCTGCTATTTTTGGGACTCGTGTATGGCACTGCTGTGGCTGAGGTCACCATCCCACCTCGTGCACACGCTGACACTCCCCTGCTCCATCCCGCCTCGTGCCCTGCTCTGACACTCAGGTGCCCAGACCTGTGCCAAGGGGCTCAGCTCATCAGCACAGGCCACCCCCAGCCTGGGGCCAGCCCTCTGCCCACACCACGGGCTGGGGCCTCTGTGGCCTTCCACAGTGGGATCACTTGTGGGAGGAGCACTGACAAGGTCTGGGTGCCACACTGGCACTGGGCACACTTTGGAGGTGATGTAGGTCGTCCCTGCTTGTTGGTCACACCAAGATCTGCTGCTCCAGGAGGTTCCAGTCCAGCATGGCTGTGTCCCACCCCCAGGTGAGCCAGCTGCTGCATCAGCAGTGGTGTGAACCTGGCTCCAAGCACATTCCACAGGCCATTCCCTCTCAACACACCTCTCAGAGCAATGAGGTGCCTCTGTGGGGAACGGCCAGGGCAGGGGTGTGGGCACCTCCTCCCCATGGAGCCACATCTCCAGAATGAGGGTCAACATCAGGCCAAGCTTCCTGTGCCATGTGGAAGGGGGCCAGATCCCACCACTCCAAATGGGTGCTGCTGGCAGATGTTCCCACAGGTGGAAGGACAGAGGCCGTAGCATCCCTTGGATCTCCTTCCCAGGAGACAGAGGGGATGGGAATGGCCACTGGCTCCAGCGGGTCTCCTCCCGGAGAGCCCTTGTCCCGTGGGACAGCCCTGCCCCTTGAGGATGCTTGGGCCTTCGGAGGAAGACCCAGGGCCAGAGGACAAGGTGACGGGGGCTGTGCAGGCTGCAGAGGTGTCCGGGGGTCGTGCCAGATGTCCACGGCACATCCAGCACGGGACTGCGGAGGTGCCGCCAGTGCCGGTGACTCACGGAATGAGAACGGGCAGTTCCGCGGGCCCGGGGAGGCAACAGCAGTCTGAGATTTATTCCGCAAAGCAGCTGAAAACAAGCCCGAGGAATGTTTATTCTTTTTCCTATGTGGCAGGGAAATAAAGCCCGATTGTCTCTGGAAATGCTGGCAGCCGCACACACGGCTCTCCGCGGAGATCGCGGCCGCAGCCGGACACTCCCAGCCTGAGTCAGGGCTGCCTCACCGCGCTGTGCAGCAGACCCGGGAGATTAATGGAGTGACTGGATCCTGGGCTGGAGCCCACTGGGAGAGGTCACCGCGAGAGCACCTGCCACAGCCGGGGACACCTGGGCTTTCCCTCGGTCCAGCACAGCCCCCGGCCACGAGCGGCTGACACACACCAGGAGGGAGCCGCCACCCCCCAGAGCTGTTTGTCCCCTCCCTGGGGAGGCTTTGGTGGCAGAGGAGGGCTGCGAGCTGCTGCGGGGACACTCCTTGTACACCAGCTGTGCTCTCCCTTGACCCTCTCCCCCAGACCCCCACCCTGCCTCCCCAGCATCCCCAAACACCCTCCTGACGCCAGAGAGGCCAGGCAAGGTAACGCTTGGGATCTCGTTGATCAAACAACACCCGGGCCAGCCCAGAGCCTCTGTAAGAGCAGCCAGCAGTGCAGGGGTCACTGGGTGAGATGTCAGAGACCATGAGGACTAGGTCATACCCAGAACTGTGCCCAGTCACTCCACAGAGAGCACAGAGGCACCCCAAAACCCAGCTGGTGTCACCCTACACCACACCCCGTCTGGATGCTCTCTTGTTCTTCCAATACTCCACTTCCAAGAGCTGCCAGTCTCCCTGGGGTGCTGCTCCCAAGAGAACCACGGCTGAACCATTCCCCAGGGCTGCTCCCTTTCCTGGGAGCAGGAACTGCACCCCTGAGACTGGTGCAGGTGGGAGGGGTGTGGGGATGGGGCAAACACTGGGAGCAAGGCCACAGGAAGGGCAGAAGTGGGCAGCACGTGGACAAGCAGCTCCTCAGAATTCCTGCACATCTCAGAGGAGCAGCTCCTCAGAATTTCTGCACATCTCAGAGGAGCAGCTCCTCGGAATTCCTGCACATCTCAAAGGAGCAGCTCCTCAGAATTCCTGCACATCTCAGATGAGCAGCTCCTCGGAATTCCAGCACATCTCAGATGAGCAGCTCCTCAGAATTCCTGCACATCTCAGATGAGCAGCTCCTCAGAATTTCTGCACATCTCAGAGGAGCAGCTCCTCGGAATTCCTGCACATCTCAGAGGAGCAGCTCCTCAGAATTTCTGCACATCTCAGATGAGCAGCTCCTCAGAATTCCTGCACATTTCAGATGAGCAGCTCCTTGGAATTCCTGCACATCTCAGATGAGCAGCTCCTCAGAATTCCTGCACATCTCATGCAGCCTCAGTGGGCCCAGGCTGAGAAAGTGAGGGATGGGATCCCCCAAAGGAGGAATTGGAACCACTAAAAGTGGATGGTAGGAAGGTGAGTCACAAAGTTCCCAGGTGAGGGGACAAAGCCCCCCAGCAGCCTTAGGATTTCCAGGGGTGGGCAGGAAGAAGGGGGCACTGTGGGCAGTGCCAGCCCATGCCCCACTCCAGCTACCCCCAGCTCATGTTTCCCACATGTTTGGCAGGGGCTCTGCTCTTTGATCCCGCCTTGCAAACTTTTCCAGCTTTGACCTCAGTCCCACTGCAGCACACACAGCCTCTGCAGGCTTGGGAGGGCTGGAGCCCATCCCATTCCCTGCCCTGTCTCACAGGGCCCAGCCCTTTACAAATCAAGAATGTTTATTTAAAATATATTTTAAAAAATGAAACAAAAAACCCCTCTCATACAGTTAGGGAAGCCCTGAGACAACAAACAAACATGAGTGTGATACTGAGCTTCAAAAGGGCAGGAAGAACCAGTCTGTGCCTCATAAAATAATGAGTGAGTATTAGGAAAAGATCCTTAAATACCACAGATAAAAAAAGCAAAAGCATCTGGCACAGACCATTTGCAAAGAACATCTCTTGCCTGAGAAACTTAATTGTTTTGTCAGGAAGAATTACTGGAAGAGGCCAATTAGAGCTGGATTTCAGTTCAGTGCCTGGCCTGATGGCCCCAAAGATTAGCACCCACACGCATCTCAGTGTCCTGAGCAGTGTCACACCAGCTCTGGCCCAGCGTGTGGAGCAATGCCTGGAACTGCCAGGCACACAGGGAGGTGTCCTGGTTTGTGTGACCACCAGCCAGCCTAGGAGGGGGTCAGGTTCATTCCCAAACCCTGGGACACTGAGACCAGAGGGGCTGGGCTGCTATTGATGTGAGAGCAGCAAAGTGAGGCCTTTGAGTCCTGGGACCCCAAGGCTGGTCCGTGGGGAACATCTTCTGAAGGGTCTGAGAAATCAGACTGAGGGGATTGACCCTGAGATCAGGAGAGGCCAGTGAGGGAAGAGGAGTGTCCAAACTAAAACAAGGAGTCTCCACCACCATGGGGCAGTGGGACCACCCCAGGGGCAGCAGGCACCATGTCTGACATCAGGCTGTCACCACCTGCCCTGGCACCTGTGAGAGAACGTGCAGCTCCACCAGCTCCATGAGTCAGGAGTGGTGCTGGATCAGGTGCCAGAGCCAGATGAGGGTCACATCCCAGGGAAATGCCCCAGCTTTAACCAGAGCCTGCAGTGAGCAGCTCAGAGCTCAGCAAGGAGATCAAGGTCCCAGGGCAGATCCATTCTGCATCCTGTCCCCTCCTCTTCTGCAAACCTTCTTCGTGGTTTGGACCTTCTTTTACAGCCCTGCTTGGTGCCATCTCTCAGATATCCCTCAGCCCCTCAGGGACTGTCACGAGCATTGCTGGGCACAATCAGAAAATTGCAGAGTGCCGGGCGTGGGTGAAGCCCTGTGGAGGTGCTGGCCCACCCCACTCCCCCCAGCACAGCCTGGGGCCAGTCAAGTTCTGAACATGCCCAAGAGCAAAGCCCTACCCACTTCTCCATTGTCACGTTTTGTGGCTGTCATAGGGGAAAAGATTCCATCAGAACAAGAGCCCAGGTGAAACAGAGCAGCCTCCAGGGCTCCTCCCTGCTGGGCCCACTCCTCCTCACCCCATGTCCTGCTCACCATCCCAGCCAGGGTCCTGTGCCCGGCTGATGGGACAGTGGCTGCTGGAGCCTTCAGGGTCAGCACTGCAGGTGCTTCCCTTTGCCCTGCTGGGCTTGGGGCTCGGGGCCAAGGGAGTGCAGAGGTCAGCAAAGGCAGCACGAAAAGTGAGAGAGGGCAGAGGCAGGGAAAGCTTTGGAAGGGCCCTAATGGAGACAGCCATTCACTCACAGAGACCCCAAACCTGAGTGAAACCAGACCCTGGGGGAGAGATAACAGCACAATTACAGCCACACTGGAATCCAGACCGTGGCTTGCCTGCTCTGCTGGGGAAAAAAAGATGAAAAGATAACAAAATACCTACCACAGGCACCAGTTCCTGCCTGCTGGACACAGCCCTGGAGAGCTGGTCCATGGCAGGAGCCAGGGGCACAGGGCTGTGCCTGCCATTGGATGGGGTTGGTGACATTCAGAGTGCTTTTGTGGGGTCCTTATGGCACCTGAGCTCTGCAGAGCACTGCCAACCTGGGGTGGACCCCACAGGCTGGGGAGATGGGCCTGGGATCCCCCATACCCCAGCATGTCCCAGAATACTTTGGGATAGGATGAAATTTTATTGCAGTCATGGAGCCCTGGCAAGATGCATCCCTGGTGCTTCCCAGCTCTGGACACAACCTGAGGCAATTCCCTCTCTCGGGCTGCATCCCATAAGTGCAGAGATCCCTGCAGGAGCAGGAGGCTGAAGGCCCAGTCAGGAGGGAATAGGACACCAAGCCCCTGTCACCAGGGGCTGGCAGGATGGGATCTGGAGGTGTGGAAAACACCTTGTCCCACATCCCACCCTCAAAGCACCCAGAGTCATGGCCTTGCCTCCAACCTGGCTTGGCCTTCCCATATGATGTCTGCCCATGAGGAAACCACTGCTTCCACCAGCTCAAAATACCTGCAAACCCAGTGGCCATCATGTCTCCAGTGCTGGCCTTGCCCCCACTGCTGTGTCCATTCCCCACCTCGCTGAGGGCAGCTGAGGACAAGCCCAATGATGGCAAATCCCCACAGTGACCACAGTGCCAGAGGAGGAGCAGAGCAGCTGCTGGACTGTGCTGCCCTGAGCCACATCCCATGGGTTCAGGCTCTCAGGACATGCTCTGGGCCCAGCAGCCCCAGTTCAGCCCCAGGCAGCAAAGGTGCTGAGCAATGGCCAGCCTGGCACAGCCTGGCACCCCCTCCACAGGGCAGGACCCATCACACCAGCCTGGGAACAGGGACTGTGGAGTGTAACCCTGGCATGTCAGACCCCTGGCAGTCTCATCATGAGATAGAAAATGTAAAGAATCCCTGGGAAACGAGGGGGTCCCTCCTCAGCCTGGACTCTGCCAGCAGCACTGGCGGGAGCTACCCCACTCTGCCAAGGCCAGGGCAGCTCCAGGGGTCACCAGCAGCCCCAGACAGCCCCAGTCCCTCTCTCCAGGCAGTGCAGGAGCACAGCATCCCAGGATGTGCCTGTCAGGAGCAGGAATGCAGGCCATAAATCACTGGGGCTGTGATGGGGGCTGCTGCAGCCCCTCGCGCTGCCCGTGCCAAAGGGAACAGGCAGGGCACGGGGTGCTGGCGGCGCTGCCACCACACGCAATCCGTCTGCAATGCTGCAGCCTGGCTTTATATCAAGCGGGGCCAAAGGTTGGATGATTTAATTTTTTCATTTTTCCTTGCAGTACAGCAGGAAATAGCTGGGATAGTTACATACCTGGCGAGATGGCCGAGGAGCCGGGGGCCAAGAAACACAGAGGATCTGGCATGGCCCAGAGCATCTGTGCTGCACACAGAGCCTGCAGGCACCTGGGGCTGGGGGGTCTGCACACCTGGCCAGGGAGTGGGAGGTCACAGCAAAGACCTCACACCGGCCAAGGCGTCAGGAACTGGTGGAGAGTGGCCAGCATGACCTGGGTGGCTTAGAAGCACAGAATGGCTTGGGTTGGAAGAGACCTCAGAGCCCATCAGGGAGCCCTTCCACTGTCCCAAGGTTCTCCAACCCCATTCAGCCTAGCCTTGGACACTCCCAGGGATCCAGCCACAGCTTCTCTGGGCACCCTGTGCCAGGGCTGCCCACCCTCACAGGGACAATTCCTGCCCAATATCCCATCCATCCCAGCCCTCTGGCAGTGGGAAGCCATTTCCTGTGTCCTGGCATAGAAATCTTCTCTGACACTGGTACTTTGTGTCATCTTGATCTCCAAATCCTTGTCCTACCAGCAGAGCAATTGTCCTTCCCTTGCTGAGGCCGATTAGACTGGTTTCCTCCTGGTCCTGGCCCTGGTCCTGGTCCATGGGGTTCCACTATCCCCTGCTCTCCACCAGGGTCAGCCTGAGAGTTTCCTCTTATGGCATCTCCCTTAATGAGGTGGGCTGTGGGGTGTTTTTTTTAAAAAAAGATGATTTCTTCAACAAGTGAGGCTCACTTTGAGTTGGTCCTTCAAGGCTTCTGTCATGGCTGTGGATTCAAGGGTGTTGAAGATTGTGGGAACCACAGCTGCTCACACATTATAACACTGCCAGGAAAGTCGTGGTCCTGTGAAACAGCACCAAACCCTTTCATGCAGTTGAGGGTCTGATACGTGTCCTTCACAGCTGCTTTTCCAAGTGCTGGAGGAGGAGGTTCCCTGCCTTGCCCTGTTCTGAGGGGGCAATGCCCAAAGCTCCCCTGTACTTCACCCCCAACAGCAGAAACACAGCACCCTCACAGGGTGACACAGCCTCAAATACTTTCCCAGCTTACAGCAGTTTTCATGGACCTCCTGAGCCAGAGCTGAGCCTTTGGCTGTGATAATCCCTGGGGGATTTTTCTTCCATGAACTCGAGCTGAACCCACCCTTTGAACACACGTGAGCTCCCAGTTTAATTGTTGCTTGAGATAATCCACAGATGAGATTTCTTCAGCCAGTGTTCAAAGTGCCGTAAGGCAAAAGCCCATCATCAGCCTTTTGGAAATGCAGGATTTATCCAAGTTCCCTGGGCCTCCAGCCCAGCCTAGGCTGAGCTCAACCCTGTGGGAGGACTTTACCTGCACTCCCCACTCAGTGTAGGAGAGGAAGGTGACCAGTCCCAGCCATGGTCACTCCTCCCCAGAACCACAGGGACCACCATGGGTCAGCAGGACCACCAGGGCTCACCTTCACCTTCCCTTTGGACCTGGAAACCCATCAGCCACCGCCAGGAGGCCGTGCTGCCTCTGCCCACGCACTCCTGTTACCCTGTCTCGAATTATTTAAAGTTGTTTCCGCTGTCTGGGCTCCTCCTCCTTGTTCTAGAGATGATTCCCGAGATTTCCATTCTGTCGGATTCCTGGCCTCCCCTGAACTCCGTCCCTGTTTCTGCAGGAGTGGGCGCTCCCGCGGGACCCTCCCTCGCCTGTGCTTCCCGGGAGCTGTGATGCAGCAGCTCCAGCCCGCAGCCTTCCCTTCGCTGCTTTGCCTCCCTCTTTTCCAGGAGTCACTGCACACCCTCCTCCAGCTGCACTGTCGGTTCAGGCTCACCACTAGCCTGCCTAACCAGGTCATTGGGATCAGCGTAGGCTGGAGAGCATCCAGAGGAGCAGCTCAGCCACAAAACCCAAAGATGCAATCCTCCAGCAAAGTCCTCCAGAGCTGAAATATTCGGCACAGGGAGGGCAAGACACAACAGCCAGGAACCATTGGTTGACATCAATCTAAAAACAAGCACAGATGTCACTGAGCTCTAAGATGGAGGAACTCAGCGGCAGAAAACGAGTCTTTAAGGTGCCTTCCAACCCAAACCTTTTTAGGATTCTAGGAACTCTCAGTCCATGGTCATCATTGCCCAATCCACTGACACCTTCCCACTCCATCGCTCTCACTCCAAATCACTTGGGTAACTTCTTGCCTTGCTTTCCCTGGATGTATGACATGGTCCAAGTTGGTGATTTGGTTCCAGTAGGAATTGACAAAGCTCAGGTTCAGCTCAGCTCAAGAAAGGGATAATGGTTTGACCTCTTTGGCTCCACTCCCACAGGGACTCACCCTGAAATCCTCATTTGGGCAGGATGGGCAGGGGATGAAGCAGCATAGGCATCCTTCATCCCTCCTGCCAATGTCAATCTTTTGGGCACAAAGCAGAGCTGGGATCCAGGGATGCCCCCCCAAAAAAGGAAAGATTGGACTCCAAGAAACACTGCAAGAATCTGGGTATGAAATAAATAACAGCAATTGGACACAGGAGCCCATCCTCCTTCCTGAATATCCATAGTGTTGGGAGTTGGTGGAGGAAGTTACAAACTGCTTTTTAGAATTCAGATTCCCAAACACCACCTCAGCAGACAGAATTGAGGTGGCTTGACCCCAAAGGTCCAGAAGTGCTTTAGGATCATCAGGATGAACCTCAACAGATAAGATCCAGACTGCCCTTGGATCACTGAGATCACCTGGGGAGCAGCCAGACTTCCCGAAACCGCTGAGTCATCTTTTACAAGTCACAAGAAATCCTTTGTTTATTTATAGCCACTAATCCACTCATTAATTCCTGCTCCAGTGAAAGTTTGCACCTTATTACTGAGCTGGGCTTTATTGACTTCAACTTCCACCTCCTGGATCTCACCCAGGCTGTCCCCTGCTCTTCCCAGAAGGTGGCAGTGACATCCTAAGATGCAGGGACGAAGCAGGGGCGTCCCACGGAGGAGATCTGGAGCGGGACTGAGTCTCACAAGAGTGCTCTGGGTAGCCAGGCTGGTGGCAGGGCAGGTGGTCGGGGGGATTTGGGGACATGGTCGGGTGGGCTCGCACAGAGCCAGGGGGCTGTGGTGCAGGCACACCTGGAATCCCAGGAGTGGCAGGGGTGTGACCAGCGAGTCACGTTGTGTCCCAGGGGAGGAACAGGGAGCTCCTGCGGTGGACCTGAGGACACTGAGTCACGAGGGTGCTGTTCCACAAGGGACTCTGAGTCATGAGGGTGCTGCTCCACGAAGGATGATGAGTTCCAGAGGTGCTGTCCCAGGAGGGACGCTGAGTCACCGGCCTGAGGTGTCCCAAGGTGTCAGTGATGTCACGGCACTGCCTGTGGGATTGGGGACAGGGAGGCAGCACCGGGGGAACTCACCTGGCTGCGGGAAGGGCTGCGAGGGTGTGGCAGAGCAACAGGGAATGTGTGGTGGGTGGCACCTGAGGTCTCTGGGTGAGCTGGATATGATCAGGGTGGGAAGTCTCCAATTAGGAGAAAGAAGCAGGTGACAATGGGGACAAGAGGGAACAAGGGGAGAGGGAGACAAGGAGTGGGGTCCATAAGATGGGGGTGTGGGTGTGGTTTGTGGGGCTGCTCAGAGGTGAGGAAAAGGATGAGCTCAGATGAGAACTGCAACCAGAGCATATCCTGTGAATGAAGCCACTGGCGTTTGGGATGGGGATAAAGAGAAATGGGAATGTCACCAGTGTGGGAGCACCATGCCCCTGTGATGGTGTGGAGCTGGGGGACAGAGGGGGTGTGGAACTCTGAGCACCAGGAGCACGAAGGGAGAGTGGAGTCCATACACAGGGAGTTCAGGGAAAAGCGGCACAAAGGATTGGGATGCAAGAGGGATGGAAGCACTAGGCACTGGGGGTGCAGGAGGGAGGGAGCACCGCACACAGGGGCTGCAGGGAGGATGGGGTGCAGGGCCTGGGAATGCTCTCAGCATGGCACTGATGTCTTGCTGCTGCTGGCCCCGGGCACCAGCCGTGACCAGTGCCCTGCGGGGTGACAGCCACCATCAGGGGACACTCCAGCTCCCAGGGGACTCGTGGGACAAGGGCAGGTGGGTTGGTGACAGCAGCCCCGGGCACCATCAGCCACAGCAACCCGAGATTTACAGACTCAGAAATCGAGCAGGAGCCAGAGACCCAGGCGAGCTCCTGCGGCTGAGTGGGGCTCAGGGGACAAAATCCACAGTCCTTGAACACCAGAGGGATGGGGGTTAGGGGAGAAGTGGACAGATTCCAGTCACATTTGTGTGCTGGAAAAGCAAAATGCTCTGTCCTCTAAGAATGTGAGTGCAGAGCAATCCCATCCAGGGTATGTGAAACCCCAGCAGCCACCCTGGCCCTGTCACCTCCTTAGCAGAATGGTTGGAAAAGGTTGGAAAAGCCGCTCAAGATCATCAAGTCCAACCAACCCCCAGCACTGCCAAGGCCACCACTAAACCACATCCCCAAGTGCCACATCCACATGTCTGTTAAACTCCTCCAAGGATGGGACTCCTCCACTGCCCTGGGCAGCCTCTGCCAGGGCCTGACCACCCTTTCTGTGAGGAAATGTGTCCTAATTATCCAACTGGAACCACCCTCCTGCCTCTATCTCCCCATGGGAGCTCTCCAGATCCCCCCTGGCTGCCACCCCACAGAGTTTTCCTTCCCTGCTCTGCCCCATTCTGCACCCAGCAGAGCATTCCACCGCCACCTTGTGTGCTCAAGGGCCCCACAGGATAGTTGTGCAATTCCAGCTCAGAAAATGCAACAGAGAGCTCAGGGGACCATGAAGGGCCCTTTCCCAGAGCCGGGAATGTCTTGGGATGCCCTGAGGACATTTCCTGGTGCTGGTAGGCTCCTGCACCAAGAAACTGCAGTCAGGACAGATGCACAGAGATGCAGCCCATGACCCAGACAGCCTCCAGTGACAGTTACCGTGACTGTCCCCAAAGCCCTCTGAGCCAGAAGCTGCCAAGTCCACAGTTCTCCCCCTCCAAGCATCTGTCCCCTTGCCCCAGGGACATCCACACCACAGCTGGACCCAGGGGCTGTGTGGGCCACCCAGAAATTCTCTGAGACACACAAGGCCATAGGACTCAGCATTCTGTCACTCCAGCCTGATGAAAAGCTTAGAGACATTCCAGCATCATTGGGATGTCCAAGGGGACAGCATTAGTCCCACCCCAAAGGCCAAAGGTGTGCAAAGACTGCCCTGCACAAGCCCTGGGCCATGCAAGCCCACCTGCCCAGGGTACCAGTGCTACCACACACTTCACCTGGGGATCCAGGAAGGCTCAGAGGGGGGACCTGCAGGCAGGTTTGGTGCCAGGTGACATTGCTCACCCTGGAGATGCCTGGCCTAGACCCAGCACAGACCTGGGCTTTCCCAGCTCCTGTCCCAGCTCAGTGGCAGATTTGAAGGCAAGGGACCTACCTAAGTTAGTCTTCCACCCCTGCAGCAGCTTCTTGGAGAGGGAGGGCAGGTGAGGTCCTGCAGAGATCTGTGGGCTCAGGGGGCTCAGCCCCTGCCTTGGGGGCAAGTGCTCCCCCAAGTCCCTTTGAGCAGTGGTGGGGACATTCCAGCAGGGCAGCTGAGCTGAGCTCCAGGGTCCCAGCACCCCATCAGGGCACAGACTGACCCCTGTCCCCAGGCAGGGGACAAGGACAGCGCCCTGAGGAGCTGCACCACTGGAGAGGAACGTCCTGTGACCCAGTGGGAGCCCGCCAGCACCAGGCCACGTGTCAGGACAAAGTCCAGCCTCACACCGGCACCGGCCAGGGGACACTCCAACCTGTCACAACCTGCTGCCACCTCTGTCCCCCGCCCTCAGCGGGGACAGCCCAGGGCATCCAACGCTGGCAGCAGGTCCGGTGCAGAGCCCAGCTGGGTCAGAGCCGTGGTGGTGGCACGGGGTGCAGATATTTGCACAGCTGTGCTGTGACAGAGCCAGCCACCCGCGGGAAGGGGCTGCTTGGAAAAGCGATGGCAAATTCGGGACTGGATCCGTGCGAGTCACAGCTGCAGAAGGCAAGGCCCAGTGGCCCCTGGGGCCAGCAGAGCAGGGACAGAGGGTGCTGGGTGGTGCATCCTGGCACTGGTTTGTGAAGGAAAGTTCCCACAGTGATGGGAATCATGACAAGGTTGTGAGAGCCCTTGCTGGAGGCCACAGCCCCCCCGGGGACACCAAGCACGAGGGACAGGATTGGGCTCAGCTGGTGGCAGTAAAGGGGACAAAATGCCCATGAGCAGTGGCAGGAGCTGTCACAGGGCTGCAGCCCCCGCAGACGCCGCCCGGGAGCCATCCCTGTGTCCCCAGGTGGGGGGACAGTCCCGGCTGTCACGGGGCCGAGCCCTGGCCACCCCCCAGCCCCGCACTGTCCTCGGCCACTCCACCACAATTGTCGGGACTCCGGAGCCCGGCGGGCCGGGTCCTTCCCGCGGGTGGAGGGCTCCCTCTCGAGGGTCCGGGCCGGCACTGCCCGGCCGCGGGGCTGAGCTGTCCCCGCCTGTGGGTCCCCACGGAGGGAACGGCAGAGAAGCAGGAGGACACGGGGACCGCAGAGCAGGTGACGAGGCCACAACGCGGCCTCGGGGAGCCACCGGCTCCCTCAGGGCACCGCATTTTCTTCCCGTCATTAATTAGCAGCTGAATCCGTCACTAATTAGCGGCTGTTTCGCTGCTGGAAACAGAGGCCATGGGCACAGCTGTGGCTTGTCCCAGAGCTGTCCCTCGTCCTCGCTGCGACACCAACAGTTGGTTTAACGGGGGACTCCCGCAGTGACCCCCCCAGAGAGATACCTTCGAGATATCTTCGAGGGATAGCGAAGCTGGATATGGAATGTCATAAATATTGGGCACCTGGATCAGGCATTCCAGAAAATTGTGATCTGGAGGTGACACCTGCCCCTCTCTGTGCATCGGGCTGGTTCTCAGGGGTTTCTTGCTCTGAGCAAAAGCCGAACTTATATAACGTACATTATATACTCGTGGCACACCTCGAGCTGGAAGGGACCCGGTAGGGATTGATGCCAGGCTTGAGGATCGTCAATTCCAACTCCCTGCTCCTCGCAGGAGCCAGGACGTGCCTCCTCCTTCCCAGCCATTGCCCGCTCCTGTCCTCTGTCCCCACGGGGCAGAGCAAAATGACCCGAGGGGGTGGGATGGACAGAGCTGGACGAGGAGGTGGTGGGTGGCCTCCTCCCCGGGGGAGTCCCGGGCTGTCACTGCCACGCACAGGGACACGGCGAGCTCGGGTGGCGGCCGCGCTGGGTGACGGTCGGAGTGGAGGAAGGAGATGCGGATGCAGGATGGAGCTGACAGCGCTGCACTGGGGCTGTGTGGGGCTGGGGCCAGGGGCCGGGCAGGAGATGACCTGCCCAGGGCGCTGTCCCCGTGCCTCGGACACGAGTGACGCAATGAGAACTGACCCCTACAGGTGACAGAGCAGCAGAAACAGTGGACACTGCTGGCAGACAGTGGAGCTCGCTGGGGCTCCTGGTGCCACTCCCCGTGGGGATTCGGTGTCACGCCCCCGGGGTATTTGATGTCACCATCCCTGGACTTGGTCATCCCCCCAGGGCACTTGGCACCCCCTGGGGCACTTGGTCACCCCTCAGACATCTGGTCAAGTGTCAGGACACCGGGCCCTTCCCCTCTTCCCGGCGCACTTGGTGGCTCCCAAGGCCCCGAGGGGCAGCACCGGCGGCCAATGGAGCGCGGGGGCGTGGCCGGAGTGGGCGCTCCCAACCAATGGAGCGCGGGGGCGTGACCAGGGGCGGGGCCGCGTGTGCTGCGGGGCGCGTTCTGGGCGGGGTCATTTCGGGAACGCGCTTTGGGGGCGTGTCCTGGGCAGACCGAGAAGCCAATGAGGCTCTGGGGGCGAGTCGCGAGCGGGAGGCGAAGCCAATGGGCTTTGGGGGCGTGGCCGGGGCGGAGCTCCAGGATCAATGGGTGCGGGGGTGGGGCCCGCCGCGGGTCAATTGGCCCGGACGGTACCGGCCGGTACCGAGCCGTACCGGGATGGGGCTACCGGAGGCAGTCCGGGACCAGGTGGCCGCGGTGCACCGGGGCTCGGCGCTGCCCGATCGGCTGCGGCTCTACGACGGCTGGGCTGCCCGCTATGAGCAGGTACTGGGGACACAGCGGGTACGGGAGCGCCGGGGGACGGCGACTGTCCCCGCTGACCGCCGTGTCCCCGCAGGATGTGGCAGCTCTGGAGTACCGGGCACCGCATCTCGCCGCCGCCTCGCTCGCCTTCGCCTTCCCCGCGCCGCACGCGGAGGCGCGGCTGCTCGACGTGGCCTGTGGCACCGGGCTCGTAGCGCGAGAGGTACCGGGGTAACGGGACGGGGCGGGCCGGGGATAGCGGGACGGGGCGGAGGTGACGGTGCCTCTGTCCCCGCAGCTCCACCGGCGAGGGTTCCGCTGCCTGCACGGCGTGGACGGCAGCGCGGGGATGCTGGAGCGAGCACGGAGCACCGGGCTCTACCAGGAGCTGCGGCTCTGCGTGCTGGGCAGGGATCCACTGCCCGCGCCCGCAGGTAACGGGAGGGGGCGGACCCCCGGGAACCCCTCGGTGACACCCACGTGTCCCGCCGGTGATGGGAGGGAGCGAACCCCCGGGAACCCCTCGGTGACAACCACGTGTCCCGCCGGTGATGGAGGGGGCGGACCCCCGGGAACCCCTCGGTGACATCCACGTGTCCCGCCGGTGACGGGAGGGGGCGGACCCCCGGGAACCCCTCGGTGACACCCACGTGTCCCGCCGGTGATGGAGGGGGCGGACCCCCGGGAACCCCTCGGTGACACCCACGTGTCCCGCCGTGATGGAGGGGGCGGACCCCCGGGAACCCCTCGGTGACACCCACGTGTCCCGCCGGTGACGGGCCGGCACCGGGCGGGGGGAGCCCCGGAGGGTCCCCCCGGTGACGCCCCGTGTTCTCGCAGAGCACTACGATGCCGTGACGCTGGTGGGGGCCCTGGGCGAGGGGCAGGTGCCGAGCACGGTGCTGCCGGAGCTGCTGCGGGTCACCAAGCCGGGTAAGGGGGCTGGGCGTACCCCCTCCCCACCGGGATCCCCGGGGCAGTGGGGTGGGACACGAGCCCCGGCGAATGTGGGTGCCCCGCTGAACGCTGGACCCGTGGCACAGCTGGGACGTGGCCTTGTCCCTGCTGCCAGGGACGGGCGATGGCACGGGGTCCGTGACCCTGCCCGCTGCCAGGTCTGGGAAGCGGGACACGGTAGGAGGTGGCAGTAACAGTGCTGGTGTGTGACAGCCTGAGCTCAGGCGCGACATCTCGCCCATCCCCTGCCCATTTCCTGCCTACTGGCCCCATGTCCTGCCCATCTCTGCCTGCTGTCCTGTTTATCCCCTGCCCACTGCCCTGTCCATGCCCTGTCTGTGCCTGTCCCCTGCCCTGCCTGTCCCCCGCCCGCTGACTCCTGGCAGGCTGTGGGTGCCTCTCTGTATCCCCACCCGTTCCGAGGGATGCCTTCCCCAGAAGGGACACCCTGTGTCAGTGTTACCTGTCTCCTGTCCCGCAGGTGGCTTCCTGTGCCTGACGACGAGGAGCAACCCCTCGAACCTGCGATACAAGGCGGAGCTGGAGGCGGCGCTGGGGCAGCTGGAGCGGAGCGGAGCCTGGCAGAAGCTGCTGGCCCAGGAGGTGGAGTACTGGGAGAGGGCTGTCACCGAGGAGGAGAGCACCCAGGGCAATGGCTACATCTCCGGAGTGGTCTACATCTACCAGAAGTGCCCTGTCCCCCACCTCAAGGAGGGCTGAGAGCAAGCATGGCTCTGCAGGGGGCGTGAGCACTTGACCCCTTAAAAACTGAGCCCAGTGGCCCCCTCCTGCAGCAGGGCAGCTGCTGGAAGTGACAATATTTTGGAGGAATTTCCCTATTCCCTTCCTTGGCTCCTTCTCACCAAGGTCAGGGCTTGGGACCCTTGTCTGTTCCTCAGCATGGGAAGGGTCTCCGGGATTCACCAGGGACTCCTGGGTTCCACCTTTAGCTCTGACATTCAGGTATTGACCCCAACACCTCAACACTCACCATGACATTTCACTGACCCACATGGCTGTTGTGAGGCATGTCCAGTCTGGGATGTCTTCTCCCCACCTCGCCCATCTCAGCACTCATGGCCAAAATCTGGATCCTTCTTCATCTCCCACCCCCAGAGTCTTTACCTGGGGACTGTTGGAGGTGGGTTCCCACCACTGTGTCCTGTGACCTCCCATACCTCATCCTCTCTAGGGACTGACCCAGCCTTGAGGTGCAGGAGCCTCCACATCCAGAGTCAAAGCAGCAAGGCCAAGGTGGCTCCCAGCTGGAGAGGCTTTCCAAGCACCACATCTGCCTTTCATCCTATAATAGCTGCTTGAATCTCTCATTTTCCCACAGCTTTGTATTTAATGGCCTGGGCAGGGAAATGAGTTTGGAAGGGATTTGGGGAGCTGGTGGCTGCTCCCCACCCAGGAACCACCCAGCACTGCCTGCCCAGCCTGTTCCCCCAGCCCCTTGCTGGGCTGCCTCCACAATTCCTCTTCCACTGCTCCCTTGGGAAGTTTTTTACCCAAATCTCTTGCTGGAATATTTGGGTTTTTTTCATTTTTCCCTTCCCTCAGACCTGTTCCTGCTCATCCTGTTCCCATGTTCCTGGAGAACAGGTTGCATCCTTCCCCTCAGGAGCTTTCCTCAGTGTGAGGCAATGGATGTGTCTGTCCCTGTCTCTCACCCAGGGCATCCCACATCTTCCACACTCACCCTCCCCATGGCTCTTGTCACCCTTCTTCTTTGTCCCCCATGTTTTGGAGTCCCTGTGCCCATCAGTAGCTGTCCTACTTCTCCCTCCCCACTTGTCTCCAACACTGTCTCCTGGGCAGCTAGGGGTTGTGGCTGTCCCCAGCCCTGCATTGGCCTGTTCAATAAATCCCTGTCTCTGCTGTCTGTCTGCTGTGTGTTGTTCTCAGCACAAAGGAAGTGTGCACCCTCCTGGGTGGGTGGCCAGGAGCCTGTGTGGGGAGATTCAGCCTTTCTCTGGGCTCCCTTCCAGTCCCTGGGGGCTCAGAGCACCTGGTGTCCCCCCCATCCCCCTGTGCCGCTCTTAGCTCTCAGCATCCTCTCCCTGTTTCCTGCTGCAGGAATGCCAGGAGTACCCTGGCTGGCTACCACTGATCCCCATGGAAGATGGGGATGTTCCAGGTGCTGGAACACAGCAGCTGGCAGGACACAGCACCCCCAGGACGCGTCACCATCCTCCCCACACCGCGCTGTTCAAAATGAGCCCAGGCAGCCTTGGTGGCACCAGGATGTTTATAGTCCCTGCCCTGGGGAAGGGCATGTATGGGGACTGTGCTGGGGGTCAGCCAGAGTGGGGATGGGCAGGAGGAGGCAGTGCAGGGGCAGGGTGTGGTATGGAGATGCAGGACAGGGACACTGGTGCTCTGCCTTGGGCTGGCACCTAGGCACAGTGGCTCACACATAGTCCTTCATGGCATAGCCCATTGGGCCACAGGTTTTCACTGCCCTGTACTTCTTGGGGTAGGGGTCCTCCTGGGACTGGGATCCTGAGCAGCACAGGACACCCCCACCGAAGAGTTGCAGGGCACTGGAAGCCCAGCCAATGTAAAGGGCAGCCCCCAGCTCTCTCTTGAGGGCCTCAGGCACCATGGGGTTGTAGAAGTTGCTGACAATGCTGTTGGCAGACCAGGAGACAGGGATGAGCAGCATGATGCTGGCCATGATGAAGATGACACCTGCCACAGCAGAGATCCTGGACTTGGTGCTGTTGTCATCCACGCAGCGGGTGCAGTCAGCTCCCGAGAGGGCGATGAAGAAGGCAAGGAAGGCCACGAAGATGGAGGTGACCACCAGGGCACGAGCAGCTTGCAGATCAGAGGTGAGCTCCAGCAGGGAGTCATAGGCCTTGCACTGCATCTGCCCCGTGCTCTCGTAGACACAGTTCATCCACAGCCCTTCCCAGAACACCTGGGCCACCACGATGTTGGAGCCAATGAAGGCCGTCACCTTCCACATGGGCAGGGCACAGGTGAGGATGGAGCCCAGCCAGCCCAGTGCGGCCATCATCAGTCCTCCCATCTGCATCGTCATCATCGCCATCAACAGCTCCTGTGGGGACAGGCATGGGTGTCACAGGCACAGCCCACAGCCAGGGACAGCATGGGTGTGACATCTGGGTATGTCCCACCAGGGTGGGAATGGCTGCAGGACAGCACGGGGACATGCGTGGCATGGGGACATGAGTGGCATGGGGCAGTGCTGCAGGACAGGATGGGGACCCATGTGGCACTTGGCCCCAAGCAGGCCAAGGTGCAGGAGCCCCATGTGTCACACTGGCCCCTACACTGTCCTCACAGCACAGCGCAGCCTCTTCCATCACTCCTTCCCAGGACATGGCAAGTGTCAGGTAAGGGATGCCTTTTGGGGAGCAGGATGGGGGGCTCGCTGTGCCCATCCACCAGTGCTCCAGAGTGCAAACCCCACACTTGCCCCACATCCTGCCCTGGTGGCCATCCCCCAGTGCCCACCCCATGTCCCATTCCACCATGACTGCTCAGTCTCTTCAGCCACAAGCCTCGTGCCAGGGGCATGGGCAGGGAAGGCAGGCCCCACATCACTCAGCACTGCCTACTCCAGGTTTGGCTTTGCCCTCACAGCCATGCCACAGTGCCCTTAAGACCCAGGATCTCTTCTCCAGGAAAAAATGGAAACGGGTCAGAGCTCAGCTCTGCCCTGATCCCAGGTCTGGGGCTCAGCACCTTCTGCGATACCATCCTGGAGAAGTCCCAGGAGCAGCTCCAAGAGGGCAAACCCTGGTGAGGGGCTATGGGGTCACCACCACAGCAGGGAGAGGGGTGGCTGGTACAGGGACAAATGCTGGGCACACGGGCAGCTCCACCATGGTCATGTGTGGCTGCTGTGACCCTGGCTCAGCCCAAATCCAGCTCAGCCCCTCAGCTCAGAGCAGAGTTCACCCACGGGTGTCTGTGCTGTGCTTGGCAGCTGGGAACAGCCGGGGTTTTATGGCCCCAAGCTCAGCGCGTATCGGCTGTGCCTGGCACACCCTGCGGCTCTTGCAAGAGGTTTCACCGTCAATTTCCCTGTCCCAGTATCGGTTTCTCCAGCCTCTCCTCTCCCGTTGTATCCCCACTCCTCACCCAGCACCTTTTATCTGTCAGGAGCCTGATGGACACCCAGCACTGGGACCTTGCATCCCCTGGGACATGAAAGACCCTTTGGGCCAGAATCACAGCCCCTCCTGCCGTGCTCCAGGCAGGCAGGGGCCGGAATGGTGGCAGCCATCCCTGCCATCCTTCCCCAGCGAGACCTGGGCCACACAGGACACCCAAACCAGGGTGTATGACCGCCTGCAGGGGGACAAGTGGTGGCCCCATGCATCCCCAGGGATGCTCACAGAGCGTTGTGCTCACATTCCCACCTGACCACCGGCACCACAGGTACAGGCGTATTTTCCACCACTCCCGTGCCCAGTGAGGGGACTGGGGAGCCCTCCAGCCCTCAGATCCAGCTGAGACACCCAGAGCCGGGCGGAGTCACTCCTCGTCCCCACAAATCCCGAGGTGGGAAGGAAGGAAGGAAAGAAGTTCTCAAGCCAGAGGAGCACTTGCCGTGCCAGAAGCAAGATAGGCAAAACAGCCGGCGCTGCCCACGCCGGCCCCGGGGCGCTCCCAGCGGGGGCTGCGGGGTGGCCCCCGGGCCAGCACGCCCCGACCCGCCTCGGCCGGGGCCCGCCACCTTCCTCCTGCTCGAGTGAGAAGATCGCGGCGGGTCAGGCGTGGGACAGGCGTGGGACAGGCGTGGGACAGCCCCGACGCCGCGTCCGGCGCCGCCAAGGCTTTCTGCCGTGGAAGCAGCCGCTGTCAGCCCCGGGGCCGGGAGGGGAACGGCTGGTGATGCCGGGGCTGGAACAGGCGGCGGGGACCTCGAGAGGCTCCGAAGAACAGATTTTGGTGATCTCTCAGGTGGAGGGGAGTCCAGGGCACAGGAGCTGGGGCTCCGGCTGTCCCACCACCGAGGCGGGTGTTGAGGAGGGTAAAGAACACGAGGCACAGCGGGGTCTGAGCAGCTGCCATTTAATGCGGGAATGCTGGACATACGGAGGGACGGCAGCACAGCCAGGGGTACCGCAAGAGCCCACTCACGGCCCCTGGCACCCCACTCTGAGGCGATGGATGAGTTCGGGTCCCGGAGTCGCCCCCCACCATGCGGGAGCCCCGCTCCAGTCCCGCCTCCCCGACTGGTTTTCCCAGCCCGGCCGCTGCCCTCCCACTCCCAGGATAATGATGCCCCCGCCCTGGGGAGCTGCCGCGAGAAATCACACTCTTTACGGCCGCTCCGAGCCCCGAAAGTAGGTCAAAGTGAAAATTTAGGGAACAGGCAGGTGAGAGCCCCTGCCACCCCTCAAGATCCTGCCGGGGTTTGCAAAGCCACTTCGTCCCTGTGACCGCGTGGGACAGGTTCGCTGTCCCTACCAGCACCGACACCGCCACCCACCCCGAGGGACAAACATGTCCCGGGGAGCTTCACGCGGGGAGAGAGAGCCCTGTGCCACCCGTGGGACGGGCTCCTGGGAGCTGTGTCACCACATGGCACACCCCGATACCGGGAGCCAGGAAACGCTCGAGGAGGAGATGCCTCAGCTGGGTGCTCCGGGGGGAGCAGGACCCCCACTGCGAGCAGCCGGGACAGGATCTCCTTGTCCCCTGTCTCAACCGAGATTAAAGAACCGGCTTCAGTCCCGGTAGAACAAAGGCGGCTCTGTCTGCCCTCCCTCTCCCGGCCAGTCCCAGCCCAGCCCGGGAGGCTGCGTGTCCCGCGAGGTCCCCGGAGCGGCCGGGGGGTCCGGGCAGGCGCGGCGGCTCCTACACGTAGTTGCTGGCTGGCAGCGAGCGAGCAGCCGTGAACTTGGCGGAGTAGGGTTTCTCTCCGCGGGGGGGGCAGGTGCAGCACAGGATCCCTCCCCCCAGCAGCAGCAGCGCCGAGGCCGCCCAGCCCACATAGAGAGACGAGCCCAAGTCCCGCTTCTGCGAGTCAGAGACCAGAGGGTTGTAGAAGTCCTGGATGATGCTGTTGGCTGACCAAGAGATGGGGATGAGGATGAGGATACCGGCGACGATGAAGATTATGCCAGACAGGATCATGACCTTGGCTTTGGCGGTGTCATCCTCCACACAGTTGGTGCACTTGCCACCAGCGACGGCCAGCAGGGTGCCCAGGATGGCCAGGACGATGGCCACCACCACCATGGCGCGGGCGGCTTGCAGGTCCTGCGGCAGGGCCAGCAGCGAGTCGTAGACCTTGCACTGCATCTGCCCCGTGCTCTGCACCACGCAGCTCATCCACAGCCCTTCCCAGATGATCTGCGCCACCACGATGTTGTTCCCGACGAAGGCCGTCTCCCGCCACATGGGCAGCGCGCAGCAGAGAATGGAGGCCAGCCAGCCGATGACAGAGAGGGCAATGCCCAGCACCTGCATCCCCATGGAGGCCATCGCTCGCTGCCTGCGCCCCTGCCCGCCTCCCGCCGCGCAGTGCCGGCTGCCGGGACCATGGCAGGCATTATATGCCTTTGCCGAGGGAGGAGCGCCGCCGCAGCCGCCGGCCTGCCGCCGGCACCGGACGGAGGGGTAGAACCAGTTTCCCGGGATTCTTCCACTTGTATTTCTCCCTGCAGCGATGACACTTAATATCCCGGTTGCTCCCACGGAGGAGGACGTAGGGGACCGGGATCAGGCCACCCAGGTGCCGGAGTGCATCCCATTGCTGCGGGCAGGCATGACATGCCCAGGGCGGCGCTGGGGCTCAGCCCGGGATGCTAATGGGGAGGAGCTGGTGTCCAGGCACCGGATATCTCTGCCATCACTGCCAGAACCCTCTGCTCCACCATTTCGATGGGGTCCCCTCACACCTTCATGCCCCAATTTCCCTCCAGCTCATGGTGACTGCTCCAACATCAGCCCAGCCTCTGGCCCCCCATGGCCCCATGCCGGGGCAGCAGCACATTGTCCCCTCTGGATGCTGGGCTCCGTGCCCAGCAGGACACAAGTGGCTCTTGTTTGCTCCTTGGCATCCGTACCAGCACTTCCAGCCCTCCATTAGGCCTCGGGCAGGAGGTGTCACCGCCCAGACCCACAAACCGGTTGGAGCGGCTGCCAGTTCCCCACGAAGGAGAGACGGCACTGCCTGGGGCAACAGGGGGGCAGACCCCAAACCCAGCTCACCTGTGCTCCAGTACCAAGCCAGGGTTCACACAGCCACCCTCAGCCCCAGCTCTGCCCTTGTCCCTCTGCCTGCATGGTTGAGGCTGTGGGGGGGCAGATGTGGCCTTGAGCTGTCCCAGTGCCATACTCACTGATTCCAGTACTGATGCCAATACCAGTGCCAGCACTGATGCCATACTGATGCTCACCTGTCCTCCTTTAATCCATGACTCTCACACAGGCCCCCTCCCTGCTCCCTCCAAGCCTTTGCAAAGGCGCAGCACAACATCAGACAGACGACACAGACAGACAGATGGACATTGCACTGTTTCATCACCCCAGCTTAATCCTGGGCCTGTGGAAAAGATAAGAGGCACTGAGATAATCTTAGTTTTCCCAAGCTGGGAAAACTGGGGTTACCATCACAATCCAACCATTTGTGCTTATTGCTTGGTGTGACTCTGGAGCTGCTACTGCTCATGCCAGGATGTCCCTGGGCATCATGTCCCAGTGTGGTGGGACAAGCCTGGTGGCCCATGCACTGCAGTGCCAGGAGGATGGCTGGGGACACCCATGTCTCACAGCAGACCCCAGCCTAAGGGCATGGTCAGGGACATGACTGCCTGACTTGTGCTGGAGCTGCCCAGGCTCCATCCCTCTGTTGTCCTGGAACGCCCACATTGCTCACATACCAGTGTGTCCACCCTGCGGCCAGAGCCTTGTGGTCAAGGGCTCCCTTTAATCTACAACCTTTAATCTCCAGAATATCCCCTCCAGGGCCAGACTCTGCCTGAGGCCTTCACCTCCCAGCTGGCTGCTGTAACCATCACATTATTTGGGGTTGGAGAGAGGCACACGCCCACGCGTGTGTGTGGCTCGTAGGGGCCGTGTCCCCACATGCACATGGGGACCAATGGCAAGGTGGGGAACAGGGACTCCCCTGCACGTAGACCGTCAAAGTTTGAGCTGCTCATACTCCTCTCAGAAGCAGAGTAGGCTCCAGCGTGGCCTCTGACAGCCAATTACTGTAATTAATGCTGCTGGAACGTGGCATATATCCCACCTGGCAGCTGCCATGCAGGGGCAGCCCCTGTGCCCTTCCCCACATTCCCCAGTGACACACCCACCCGGACAGCACTGCCAGCCCCGTGTCCCCAGCACTGCCGGACAGCAGGACCGACAGACACTCGGCGTGGAGGAGCAGCAGCCAGCCCCAGAGCCCTTGGAGCATGAGGATGGTGGTGTAGCAAAGGTGGGACCACCAAGCGCCTGGCACATGCCATCCAGGACAACCACTCCATGGACACCAGCCCCACATGGACACCAGCCCCACAGCCCTCTCCCAGTGCTCATTCCCAGAGCATCCTGCAGGACACCAGTCCCAGATTTTCCCCAGTGTCTCCTGCAAGGAGCCATGGCACAGGCACAGGTCCTGGTAGGACCACAGCCGCTTGCTTATCCACCCCAAAACAGGCTGCTCAACACATTCAACCCAACCTGAGCCTTCACCACCCAGCACCTGCCCCAGCACCCAGACAGGCGTGGATGCCCTGCCCCAAACCCAGTGGGATTTGAAGGACATGCAGGAGCCTGGATTTCCATCCCTATTACACCGTACTAAGAGGGTTGATGAGGGCAGAGATCACATCCTGGCACATCCATCAGGAAACACCTTCTGACAATTGTCCTGGGTCCACCAGCACGGGGACACACTGCAGCCCCTCGGCTGGGCAGTGAGGCCATTCCCCAGCAGAGGGGTGATATTAAACACAGTGTCACCACAATGCCAGGCACTGCTGGGTGCACAGCACAGGCTGCGTCACCCTGACCTTGATCTGGGTGGAGGACACCCTGCAGAGAGAGGGCTTGGGGCATGAATCTCCCGCCAAAAAGGGCTTGGGGACATCACCACTAGGACACGGGTGACAGTCCCACCTCACATACCCCACACCACTGAGCTGAGAGCTCCTTATCCCCCAAGACCCACACATGGACCCACCAACCAGGCTACCTCAAGGTCCCGAAAAGGCAGGTGAGACTTGCCAGCAAACGATGATCCACCGGGATCTCTGACTTCACATCTACCAAGCGAGGCAGTGCCAACAACCCTCCCTCTCAGCCTGTGAGGAGCGGGGCAGCCTCTCCCCGCTGGAGGCCGAGGATTAGTTACCGACAGCCCAGAGACTGAATGTTCCCAAAAAACATCCTTGCCCAACATAAACCCTCGTACTGACTCAAATATGCACAGTCAGGTTGTTTCTCACTATAGGAAAGCAAAATCTTATCGGGAGGGGAGCCGCGCGCTGGGACCTGCGGGAAGAGAAGGGACCTTCGGCCTGAAGTCGCTCTGAAAGTCAAAGCTCTGTTCAGCTTCTGAGCAACAAGTGGCTCCCGACACGGAAAACATCCCTAAGCGCTGCCAAAGTGGTTGGCGAAGGGATAGGGGAGATGAGGGATCAGAAAGGGAGTCATGGGCGGTGCAATGGGGTGTCCGCACCGGCGATGCTCAGAGGACGCGAGATGCCACGGCAAAGCCCTGGGGAAGGCGATCAGAGCTCTCGGGGTGGGAGTGCCCCAGGCATGGTCCAGCATCCCGCAGCGAGCCACTAGCCCCCTGCCACATCCCGCAGGTCCATGTCCCCCGCCGGCCCCAGCCCCCATGTGCCGCAGCCCCCTCCCCGCCCCGCTGGCAGACAGAGCTGCCATTGATGCTCGGAGCTGCCTCACCTGCTCCCGCCGCGCCGAAGGGGCTCCAACAATGGGCTGCCTGTGTGCCCTGGCCGGGGCAGAGCCAGCAGCCCCGCGCCTGAAATATAAGCAGGCAAGGCGGCATTTACCGCCCCGGCCCCACTCCCCCGGGGGAAAAAGCGCCGGCACTCCCGACCGCAGCGGCGGGAACACCCCAGCCCCGCCACGCACGTGAGTGGGACGCGGCCCCGCGGCGCCCGGGGCGAGTTTCTGCCGTCACCTCCTGCGCACCCCGGGGTGCTGCCAGGTGCCGGGTCAATGGATGGGGGATGCTGTCCATCAGTGTGGTGATACTGAGTGTCACCCCGCTCCACGCAGGTGTCCTTCCTTTGTGGCCACCAAACTGGTGATGCTTCTGTGACCTTGGGGTCTGACATTTGTTTGGGGTCTCAGCATCACAGTGGAACAAACTGTCCCCGTGTCACGACTGAGATCTTGGAGCCGCCACACTCTGCCCCCATCCCGAGGGACTTGGATACTCCTCATCCCTCCCCAGCTGTGCGGCAGTGCAGAGGGACTGCACCGGGCAGGGAGAGGCAGCAGTTGGGATGGGGATGGTCCCAGGAATGTCCCAGGGACGCTGGCACTGCTCAGCTCCTCAGTAAACAGCTGGTTTGCTCACCACAAGAATGTGTCCTGCCGGGGGTGGCTGGCACCCTGAAACCCCAGTGATTTGCCCCTTCCTCCGTCATGAGTCAGAGGGCAGCAGCTGCCCCAGGCCGGCACGACACTGGACACAGCCTGTACTTTGGGCAATTTGGGATGACAAAGTGGGGACGCCGCGTGTGGGGCTCTGATTGCAGGGTCGGGGGCTGCGATGTTTCACTGCCCTGTCCTACCCCAGCCCTGCCCCAACAGCTCCTACCCCATATACCTGTCTCAAGTATCCCACTCTTCCCCTGCCCCACAGCCCTACATGGAGTATACTTCATGTCCCATATCCCTGCCCAGAGGTATCCCTCCCTCCTACCTCCCACTCCTACGTGGGTTATCTCTCTGCCCCATGCCCCGGTATTGAGTATGCTCATTGTTCCACAGACCTGGGGGCATATCCCTACCCTTACTCCTGTGCCCCACAGCCCTGTCTGGGGTGTAGACCCCCTTCCCCAGAGCCCTGTCTGGGGTGTAACCCTTCCCCAAAGCCCTGCTTGGGGTATTCCCACACCCTACAGCCCTGCCTGGGGTCTCCTCCCTCCCCACAGCCCCGCAGCCACGTGTGCACTGGGGGAGGGTGTGCATGTGTGCACCTCTGCCACCAAAATGTGCCTGTTCACCTCTGCCTCCGTGGCAGTCTCTGTGTGTGAGTCTGAGTCTCTGTGTGTACCTGTGGGTCTGAGTGTCGGTGTGTGTGTCTGTCTGAATCTGTGTCCCTGAGTCTGTGTGTCCGTGAATCTGTGAGTCTCTGTGTATGTCAGTCTATAAATCAATGTGTCTGTCTGTCTGTGTGTCTGAGTCTGTCGCTCTGTGTCTGTATGTCTGTCCATGTGTCTGTGTGTTTGTGTGTGTGGCTGCATGCCGGGCGTTGCTGCCGGCAGAGGGTGTGTGTGTGAGTGTGGGTGTCTGTGTGTGCGTGCCTGTACCAGTGCATGTGTCTGTGGTGTCTGTGTGCCTGCACCTGTCTGTGTTTGAGGTTTTTGTGTGTGTGTATACCTGTCTGTGTTTGAGGTTTGTGTGTGTCTGTGTGTGTGTGTGCCTGCACCTGTCTATGTTTGAGGTTTGTGTGTGTGTGTGTACACCTGTCTGTGTTTGAGGTTTGTGTGTGTGTGCCTGTACCTGTGTGTGTTTGAAGTTTGTGTGTGTGTCTGTGTGTGCCTGTACCTGTGTGTGTTTGAGGTTTTTGTGTGTGTGTGTGCCTGTACCTGTCTGTGTTTGAGGTCTGTGTGTCTGTGGTGTCTGTGTGACTGTACCTGTCTGTGTTTGAGGTTTTTGTGTGTGTGTATACCTGTCTATGTTTGAGGTTTGTGTGTGTCTGTGTGTGTGTGGTTACACCTGTCTGTGTTTGAGGTTTTTGTGTGCCTGCACCTGTCTGTGTTTGAGGTTTGTGTGTGTGTGCCTGTACCTGTGTGTGCTCACTGTGTGCCTGTGCAGTCCCACACCCCGGGGCCGTGGGCACTCCCTGCCTGCACACGTGGGGTCCCTCAGCAGCCCGGCTCCCCTCTGCTCACTGCTGGCAGCCCAGCGGGCCTGGCCCTGTGCCCACTGTCACTGTGACAGCACTGGACTGTGGACACTCACCCCGAGGAGCCCCCAAGGGCCAGGAGCTCCAGAGCCCCCAGCAACAAGGGCACAGAACCCTGGGGGCCGTTTGCACGGCGTCTCCCCAGCAGCACAAACAGCATCACCCCTGGGTACCCCACCACTGTGGGGATTTTGGGTGCCCTCAGGTGGGTGATCACGCTACAGTGGAGTGGCAGAAGCTCACCCAACCAAGTACAGGGTATTTTGGGGATGCTGCTGGTTGGCAGAGGCTGGATATGGGGGTATTGGGGTGTCACAGCGTGGTGGAGGTCAGACATGGGGTGTTGCAGGGGGCCAGAGGTCAAGCTGGGTGGATATGGGGTGCTGGGTGACATGGGGTGACAACAACTGACCCAGCCATATATGGGGTATCAGGGTGCTGTGGGGTGACCCCGCTGGCTATGGGTGTTCAGAGTGCTGCAAGGCAATAGAAGGTGATCCATCAGACACAGGTATCAGGGCACCCAAGAACAACCCCCCTGGCTATGGGGTGTTGGGATACTGTGGGGCACCCAAATAAAACCCCACTGACTGCTGGCTGTCAAAATACTGTGAGGGCACCCAACTCCAACCCTCTGGCTGTGGAGTGTCAGGGTACTGTGGGGTACAGCCAGGCAATTGCAGGGCTCCACCCCCATCCCAACTTCACAGCGCCAGCTGCCAGCATCCCAACACGCTCTTGAGTAGTTAATAAGTTGTAGAGGAGATTTTTGGAGCAGGCAGGGAACAGGTAGGAGCAAGTCTGTGTCCGGCAACTGCATTCCTGGGGGAGGGGGACTGAAAGCACTGGCACTACCCCCGGCATGCAAGGCTGGGGAGGGGGGGAAACACACCCCAGAGCCATGGGCCTGTTGCTGCCAGATCTGAAGGGATTGCTCATGCCTTGGGACATTTTTCCCTTTGCTGGGTGCCAGCTCAGGTTGTCAGGGAAATGCTGCCGGGGTGGTTACGTGCATTATCTGCTTCCTTCAAGGTCACAAGACTTGTGCAGGATGAGTAAAGATATTTATCAGTCAGTCAGAGGCTCTCTGACGGTGCTCTCGGTCCAGCAGGGTGGGAACAGGAGGGGCCAGGCTGGAGGGGTTCCTGCTGGGCCGGGAGCACCCACAGGTGCCCTGGAATGGTGACACAAACCTCACGGCATGGCGAAGGGGTTGCACTTTGCACGGTGATGCAAAGGTGCCCAACGGTCACCGAACCCCAGTCAAACGTGAGCAACACTACAGAAATCAAACAAACCCTGGTCTGCCAGCACCTCCACGGGGGAAAGGTGAACCCTTGGGACTTCCAGGTCCACAGAAGGGGTTCAGTGGGAATGAGCATGGTGGTAGTGCTTCCTGATACCCATCAGCCGAAACCAGGGGATGGCTGTGGCAGGTGGCGTTTCTCCTCCTCCCGCCCTTCTCTGGTTACCCGGGCGCCATCTCTGCAAACAAAGGGGAGGGTGTGGGACGCAGGTGATGGTGACGGAGGAGCAGAGAGGAGCGTCCAGCAGCCAGCACTGAAACCCCACCCCGGGGCCAGCCCATATAAATAGCACTGCGCACAGGTGTAAGCCGATCCCCCGGCTGCAAGCGGCGGCGGGTGGCAGCGACGGTCTCGGTCCGTGGGTTCTTCTCGGCCATCGCCTGGAGCGCGTCACTGAACCGTCCACCATGTCGATGGGCCTGGAGATCGGCGGCGTGGCCTTGTCCGTGCTGGGTTGGTTGTGCAGCATCATCTGCTGCGCGCTGCCCATGTGGAAGGTGTCGGCCTTCATCGGGAACAACATCGTGACGGCCCAGATCCTCTGGGAAGGGCTGTGGATGAGCTGCGTGGTGCAGAGCACGGGGCAGATGCAGTGCAAGGTCTACGACTCCATGTTGGCGCTGCCGCAGGACCTGCAAGCCGCCCGCGCCCTGCTGGTGGTGTCCATCATCTTGGCCGTCCTGGGCTTAATGGTGGCCATTGTGGGCGCCCAGTGCACCCGCTGCGTGGAGGACGAGAGCACCAAGGCCAAGATCACCATTGTCGCCGGCGTCATCTTCCTCCTCTCTGGGGTCATGACCCTCATCCCTGTCTGCTGGTCGGCCAACACCATCATCCGGGATTTCTACAACCCGCTGGTGATCGAAGCACAGAAGCGGGAGCTGGGCACCTCGCTCTACGTGGGCTGGGCGGCCTCCGCACTGCTGATGCTGGGGGGGGGACTGCTCTGCTGCTCCTGCCCCCCCAAAGACGACAGGTACCCCACGGGCAAGGTGGCCTACTCCGCCCCACGCTCCGCCGTCACCAGCTACGACAAGAGGAACTATGTCTGAGCCCCCCAGGGTCCCCCGGCACCCCTCGATATCCCCCCACCCCACCCACCCACCCTGGGACCCCTCATTGCCCTCTATGGGGCCTGGGGGCGGCAGCGCCGGGGCGGGGGGGGCGCGAAGGAGGGGACGGGGACGGCCGCGGGGTCAGGGCCGGGCTGTGTAAATAGAGACAGTTTCGGTTAACGAGGCAGTTTCGGGTCGGCGGGAGAAGCGGCGCCCGGCGAGGTCCTGCCACGCCGATGGGGCAGGATGGGGACGGTGCCCCCCTGCCGTGTCCCCCCATCGCTGCTGGCCCGGCACCGTCTGTCCCTGTTACGCGTGGTCTGTACCGGTTACATTTGTCAATAAACGTGTCCTGTTTTGGTACCCGAGTGTCCTTGCGATGTGCGGCACGATCGAGGTGGGCACAGAGAGGGTGACGCTGCGGCCCAGCCCCCAAGGCACCCTACACACCCTGCTACAGCAGCACCCGAGTGGCACCGGGCTGGGCACGGAGGGCTCAGCCGCAGGCCCTCTCCCTCCTGCGCCGCGCGTCCTGCTCGGGGTGGGGACCCGTTGTCCCCCTGCATTCCTTTCGGGGAACGGTCGGGGCGGGAAGCAGCGGAGGAGCCGCTGGATGCCGCAGGGACACTCCCTGCCCGCAGTCCAAAGTCTGGGGCCGCCGGGGGGGCCGCGAGCCGCTTCCCCCGCCCGGGAGCCGCGCTGGGGCGAGGCCGCCCTGCTCGGCCGCTCCCTCCGCCCGCCGCCACGCTCCAGCGGGCAGGGACAAAGGGGCAAGAGCCGCCGCAGGAGCGCGGAGCCGATCCTGGGGGAAGCGCGGCCGGAGGCGGCGAGTGCGCGGCTGAGCCGGCCAGGCCCGCTGTGCCTGCGGGCGGCAGCGGGCGGAAGGGCGCTGCGGAACAAACGCCGCCCGCAGGGAGCCGCCCGCCCGGCTCACTCTCCCCGGCCGCAACCCCCGCGCCCCGCTGCCCGCTCCGGTGCCCGCGGGGGCAGCAGTGACCGGGCGCCCCCGTGACCCTCCCCGTGCGCGCTGACGCCCCCCTGCCGCGCGGGGGCGCTCGCCGCCGTTGGGCGGGGCAGGGGCGGGGCCGCCCGCGCACGTCGCGTCACGGCCCGCACGCCGCCGCCGCCGCCGCCGCCATGGTGCTCCGCCGGCTGCCCCGCGCCCCCGCCCCGCCGCCCCTCCCGCGCTCTCGCCCGCAGCCCGCCGCCGCCGCCGCCCGCTCCGTGGCCACGTAAGGGCCCGGCCGCGCGCGGGGCGGGGCGGGGGCGGTGGAAACGGTCCCGGGGGAGGAATCCGACGAGCAGGGGCGTGGCCGTCACAAGGGTTGGCCCCGCCTCGCTCAAGCCACGACCCCTGCACGGGGGGTCCCCTCACGGGCGGCGGGCGGGTTTGGCAGTGCCCCAGCCGCGCCCCCTCCCCTCTGCCCTTGGCCCAGCCCTGGGCGCGCTCTCATGGAACCCCAGGCTGGGCCAGGCTGGAGGAGCACAGAGGGTCCCTGGTGCCACCTCCCTGCTCAGGCAGGGCCATCCCAGAGCACAGGACACAGCACTGTGTCCATGTGGCTCTGGAATATCCCTACTGAGGGACACTCCAGCCCCTCCCTGGGCACCTGCTCAGGGCTGGGCACTGCCCAGGGCACAAGTTGTGCCTCCTGTGCAGGGGCAGCTGCTGGGCTCAGTCCCTGCCCGTGGCTCTGGTGCCACTGCTGGGCCCTGGAGCAGAGCCTGGGCCCTGCTCTGCCCCTCCCTGCACACAGGGACACCCAGGGCTGAGGGTCCCTCTCAGCTGGGGCTCCTCTCCAGCCTGAGCAGCCCCAGCTCCCTCAGCCTTTCCTGGGCACTGAGATGCTCCAGGCCCTCCTCATCCTCACAGCCCGTGCTGGCCCTGCTGCAGGAGCTCCCTGTGCCTGCTGTGCTGAGGATCCAGAGCTGTTCACAGCATGCCAAATATGCCTCACCAGGGCTGGGCAGAGGGGCAGGGCTCACTTCCTCCCTGCACCTCTGGCCATATCCCATGACTGTCTCCCTGCAGTGCAGTGCCCCTGGCCCATGAGGAGCTGGAGGGTCGCAGGGATCGGCCACCCCTTGTCTTGCTCCACGGGCTCTTTGGCAGCCAGGGCAACTTCAAGACAGTGGCCAAGACACTGGTGCGCCGTGGTAGCGGCAAGGTGAGACCCAGGGGCTGAGGGGAGGTGCAGCACACAGGGAGAGGTCTGGGGTCATGGTGGGCAGTGCCTGGGGTGACATGCTGCCCCTGCCCAGGCAGGTGCTGACAGTGGATGCCCGGAACCACGGCAGCAGCCCCCACAGCCCCATGATGACGTATGAAGCGATGAGTCTGGATGTGCAGCACCTCCTGAGCCGCCTGGGCATCACCAAGTGCATCCTCGTAGGACACAGCATGGGGGGCAAGACGGCCATGACGCTGGCCTTGCAGCGGGTCAGCAGGCATGGGGATGGGAGTGGGGTCACAGGCTCAGGGAGTTCCAAGGGGGGGGCTTTAGGAAGGGGATGGCACCTTCTGAGAGCATTCGCCGATGCCAGCCTTGCCCCCAGCTCCACAGGGACTTGTCTGTATCAGGATGGGTGCTGTCCCACACAGAGCTGGGAGGCAGGCTACTGGAGCAGGAGCAAATCTATGTCCACCAGCCCATGCTCTGCCCTGTCCCTCCAGCACCGATTGTGAGGGAGCTTGGAGATCTGTGCCAAGCACAAGGACTCTGGGAAGGGCACATGGAGGTCTCTGCTGAAACAGGAGGGAGCTAAGAGCCTCCAGGGAATCTGACTGGGATTGGAGCCCTGTGCCCACTCCACTGGGGAGATCTTGGGAAATCCTGGCATCTGATCTGCTCTGCTTGTGTCTCCAGCCAGATCTGGTGGAGCGCCTCATCTCCGTAGACATTGGTCCTAGCTCAACTGCCCCCGTGTCTGAATTCTCTGCCTACATCTCAGCCATGAAGGAGGTGAAGGTCCCGGCAGGGCTGTCCCGCTCCGCAGCACGCCAGCTGGCAGATGACCAGCTGCAGCCCGTGGTCAAGGTAGGAAATCCCATGGGAGATGGGGGAGGATGGAGGGTGCCAGGACATCCTCCTTTGTTGCTCTTACCGAAGAGCACATGATCCCCTTCCATGGCAGCTCCCACAGCTGAGACAGTTCCTCCTCACCAACCTGGTGGAGGTGGAGGGCCGCTACGTGTGGCGGGTGAACCTGGAGGCCATTTCCCAGCACCTGGCAGATATCATGAACTTCCCTCTCTTCCACAAGCCCTATCCTGGTCCTGCACTCTTTTTGGGAGGGTCCGACTCGCCCTATATCAGGTGAGACTGGAGAGAAGCGGTTCCAGGTCTGTGGTTTGACCTTTTGTGCTCTTTGCAGCTGCTGAGGGTGGGAGGAGCCCCTGGGATGGGGAAGGTCCTGAGCAAGGACTGTTCCTCCAGCAGCCAGTGACATCGACACACTGGAGTGAGGGGGAATTTGGGGGCCCCTTGGGCTTTCCTGGTAGGGAGAAAGTCATACCTGGGATCGTCCTCTGCTTGGGAAGGGTGAGGTAAGATACCAGGAAGGAACTCTGATCATGGCATGTTCCCTTGTCCTGCAGCTCCAGAGACTACCCAGAGATCCAACGCCTCTTCCCCAAGGCAGAGATCCAGTACATTAAAGGTGCAGGCCACATAGTCCATCAGGATAAATTTGAAGATTTCATCACTGCTGTCCTCAGTTTCCTGCCATAGATGTAGCACTGGGGACCAGGCTTTCTGCAAGGACCATGTGGATCCTGAGGAGCTCTGGGCAGTGACACAGGGCTCAGGCTCTGTGGATGGTGTCAGCTGGGACTGGCTGTCCTCAGTGCAGTCTGATCCTGCCTCAAGACCTTCTCCCATCCTGGTTCTCCTGCAGCCAGAGCAGAGAGGCCCCTGCATCCTGCTGAGATCTCCTGCCACCTCACAGGGACATGGGATGGCACTGGCTCAGGGCACTGTACTGCCAGCACAGGGCTGTCAGGCATGGAGCGGGGAGGAGAGTCCTCTTGTTTTCCTGTTGCCAGACCCTTTCATGGATCTGGCTGTGACTTTGCAGAACAAGCAATAAAGCTGAATCTGTGTCAAGGCAGAACTGGGGTTGGATGTGGCCATGGAGGGCAGGGCATGTGTGGGGAGAGTAGGAGGGGGTTCTCGGTTGGCAGCAGGGACACTGGTGGGAAGCGACAGCTGGACTGTGCCCTAATGTGACCTGCTGTGGGAGCAGTGCATGTGAGACACAGGTTTGAGGACTTTTCTTGGCTCCCAGAGGAAATTGCATCCTTGCTCTATGCCTGGGGCAGTGTAAGGATTGGGGATTGGGGAATCTGCTTCCCAAGCAAGGGGCATGTCTGCCTAGGCTGTCCCAAAGGCAGGTGTCACTTGGTCCCTCAGCTCCCAACAATTTCTCCCCTCCCACCTGCTCTGCATCCTCCCAGTGCAGCATAACACCCACCCACCATGGGCTGGAGGCAGAGGAGCAGAGTGTCTGCTGCAAAAATCCCTTTATTGGACAACTGGTAAAGCTGGGGACAGGGCAGGAGTGACTATGAGGCTGACACACATATCTGTTACAACTGGGGACACACTCTGTGTGCGGACAATAGAGAGAGACACCAACTGTCTCTGCTTTTGCTGCTCCAGAGCCAGGTATCTGCTGCTTCTTGGGATGAGTTTGCTTAATTTGGGGTTGTCTGGAGGCACCAAAAGGGAGGGAGAGAAAAGACTGAGGATGTTTTATTCGAGGTCTGGCTGTAGTTGCCTAGCAGAGCAGGCACCAGGGACTGCTTTGGAGATTTGCTGTGTTTCTGCAGAGGTGTTCTTGTCCCTTCCCTTTCCCTTCCATTTCCCTTCCCTTTCCCTTCCCTTTCCCCTTTTTTTCGTTCTCCCAGGAGCTGAGATGCATGGGCCTTGAGTTTTCTGCTATATTATCCTCAATTTCAAACATTTTTGCTCTCTGTGTGTTTTTTTCCCATGAAAAACCAATAAGCTCCAGAGTCACAAGCTACTGAAATGAGTTCTTTGGTTGCCACCAGCCAGCTAGGGGTGGGGTCTGGCCCCAGCTATCAACACACAAGACCTTTGGACCAAGCCATGAGCTCTGGAGCCCAGGAACGGTGGGGGATTTCTCCCCACTCCTTCCTGCTGGCCAGATACCAACCAGGTTTGGGGCACAGACAAAAGGCAGCTACAAGATGTGAGGTGAAGAGTTCCACCATGGCAGGAAATCAGTGGCCTGAGAAGAGGTAGAGCTTCCAGAACACTGTAGTCCATTCTTGTGATGGCCTCTGCTGAGGAAGCATAGGGAAGCATTGTCGGACCTGGGGTGAGAGAGACAGCAGGGAGAGTGAGAACAGGTCTGTTTCCTGCATGGGAGGTGTGAAAAACACGGTTCACTGTTTTGGGAGAATTAAAAGGTTTAATAAAAAGACAATAGGAGACATACATAAAGCAAAGGGTTAAAACGGCCGGGTGCTTGGCATGCTGCCGAGAGCACACCGCTGCTTCCGCAACACCCCTTTAAATACGGTTTACAAGCCATCCATTTGTTACATATTCATAGACCTTCATGCATAGTCAACTGTTTCTGGGAACTGTTTAGCATGGCCACTCCTTTGGTCCGCCTTTTTAGAGCATGCGTGTTTCTTGTGGTTTTATTCTTCACCTTACTCGTTTGAATTTGGGTGGTGGTCCAGCCGGTGAGTGTTGATAATTGTCTTGTCAGCTGCAGGGGTACCCATCACATGTTCACGGGCTGTTATCTTTGACTAAACAGGTAGTTTAAGCAGACTATCTCTAAAAAACTTATATCTAACTTTTTCTATTAACCAAAACTATATCCATATAGAAATGCTATTTTAACATTATATATATATAGCATTTATCCCAATACTTGCAAAGAGCCAACAACATGCCATGTATTCATAACAGGAGGGAATCAAGAGACATCCCAGAGGCATGTCCAGGCATGTGTCTGGTGGCACAAGTGATGCCATGGGCTGGCACCAACTCACTGGGCTCTGTGCCCATCAAGTATCAGGGTGCTGATGCCTCCAGAGATCCAGCTGACTCCCCAGGCAAAACCAGACCCCTTTTTGACAGCCTGCTCCCAAGGGGCCTGCCAAGAAATGACCTGTCCTGGCCTGAGCTCTGCTCCAAGCAGGATGTCTGATCCTTGGCACAACTGCAGTCAATCACAAAGCCCACCTTTAGGAAGACTTCTATGTGGTTGTTGCAGGTATGGTTTCAAAACTGTTCTATCAGGCCTTGGGTGGGAATAGAGCCTGTTGATGACCTGCTGGACATGGTATCTGGGGTTACAGGAGACATCAAGTGTGACTTCACTGGTGTCCCTCTCTGCAATAGTGATTAGTGCTGAGTGCCAGACCAGGAGCCTGGGGTATCTTCTCTAAGATTACTCTATTTGGCACATCTGACCAACAGCATGGAAAAAGGACAAGGCATCCTAGGGAAGACACAAGTGATGTGAATGTTTTCTCAAGCCTCTCCTCTCCTCCCAGCTGCCATGCTGGCATGGCTTGGAGCCACCTGAGACTCAGCAGGAGAAGCGGGAGAAATAAAATCGGCTGGAGGAGTGCAGGCAGATCCGGGCGGGGGGGACGGGAGCCCCGCCTCCAGGGAGGCGCAGGGAAGGCAGTCACAAAGCTCTGGCCCTGGTGCTGCCAAGGGGAACCTGCGGGTGTCCTGAACAGCCGTGTACCCCGGCACTGGGGTTCCCTGCAGTAAAGGCTGGACTCAATGACCTCAAAGGTCTTTTCCAATCTAACTGATTCTATGATTCCTGCTGCTTGGCCACCAGGCCCCTGGCTTCCCTCACCCCTTGCCTGCTTCATCAGGATGGCTGGACTATGCTCCAGCCCTCCTCTCATCTACTCTGCCCACAGCACGTGGGCTCCTTCTCTGTCCCTGATGTCGCAGTACTCACTGGGGAGCACTGCTGGATCCTGGATGCCAACGGGCGCTAAGGGAGCACCTCAGTGTCAGGAAAGGCCAGTGGCACAGCACAGGGCCCTGCAAGCAGAAAGCCCCTCAGTCACACTGGGAAGTGCCTGCAGCAAGAGGGGCTGTTGCAGGGCAGGGCTCCTTGGGGGCCCCTGTTCAGGCTCACGGGGGACAGCCACCCCCGAGAGCTCTGTCATCACAGCACAAGGTGGCAAGGGGGTCTCAGTGCAGTGATATCCAACTGCCCCTTGCCTTTGAGCCTCAGACACTCCCCAGGGCTGAACCCTGCTTCAGCATCCCACCAGAGGTTCTGGCCAGGAGCAGACCACGGCCCTTCATCTCTCACCTGAGTCGGCCCACACCCAGCTGCTCCACCATCCTGAGGCTGTCAGTGAAGATCTGGCTTGCCTTGGTGTCCTTTCTGGAGTACAATGTTCGAGGAGCCAAGCCTTATCCACGTGCATCCTGCATTGATCCTGCACCTCTTCTACCTAACCAAGGCTCAGAACGCTTTGGGTCAGCAGGTTGTCCATCATCTCAGAGATCAGTGGGTTGCTCACATGCTCCACAAACTCTTTCTGCACATTCTGGAGCAGCTGCTCTTCAGGATGACACCATCTGCCCCACGCCATAGCTCCAGCTGCCCCACCACTCCCTCCAGGTGCTGCCTCCTTCCCATCACCTCTCTACCCGCTCCCTCTGCCGTATTGCCAACCCAGAGTGCTGCTCACACCTTCATTTTCCAGCCCAGAGGCTTTTCCTGCCATCACCCACTTCCCCCTTTTCCCACATATTTTTCCCAGAGAAATCGCCCGAAGCAATGCGTTTGCAAAGATTCAGCATCTGCGGGACAAAGCTCCCTCCTGCACATCTCAGAGCCAGGCCCGGAACAGCTCCACTCACAGCTGGCATCAGGCAGGGATGGTTTTCCTCTGTCGAGGACCAACATCGCTTTGTCCACACCCTCAAACCCTTCAAACCTGTCTGGGGCTGGGCTCAGCTCATCCTTTCCAGGATGCAGAGACACTGCCTCGGGCAGCAGCACCTCGTGCTGGCAGCTGGGAGCACTGGAACTGCCCAGGGAGGGCATGGAGTGTCCCTCTCTAGAAACATTCCAAACCCACCCGGACGCGTTCCTGTCACCTGCTCTGGGTGACCCTGCCTTCGCAGGGGGGTTGGACTGGGTGATCTACACACGTCCCTTCCAGTTTCAACTACTCTGTGATGAAGCCCGCAGGATCCTGGAACGTAAAACCTGGGCTGGAAGAAAGGCTGAGATTGCCCCCTAACTACACTAGAGGGGCTGTTCTCAGGGCAGGCTGAGGAGGTGAAGGGGAAAAGTAAAGCCAAGGATCGGGAAACGCAGGGACGAGGCGAGGTGCAGAGGCCATCCAGCCCCGGGGGAGGCACATCCAGACAGAGAGAAGCAGCAGCAGCTGCCCGAAGCTGAGCGGGCTGATAGAACGGGGAGGCATCACGATCTCTTCCGCAGACCGCGGGCCTGGCCCGCACCGTCGCCCAGGGGCTGTTCGGGGACCGAGGCCCATCACGGCCCATCAGGCTCCGGTACCCTCGGGCCCGAGGCGGGGGCGCGGCGTCCCTGTCACCGGGAGGTCACGTGACGGGACAGCCCAGCCACTCCCCGTTCCCGCCGCCCGCCCGCCCACCCCGCCTGAGGGGCAGCGCTGTGCGGCCGCCCATTGGCTGCGGCAGGACGCGCTGTGATTTCTCATTGGCCGTCGGGCGCCGGGCGCCGCCCCCTCTCGTGTCACGGGATAGGCCTGGCGGGAGGGCGGGTGGGAGCGGCCTGGCAGCCGGTGGCGCTGGGCGGGGACGCGTTCTCTCCGCTGATTGGCCTGTGGCGCCGGCCGTGCCGGGCGCTGATTGGCCGGGGCGCGCGGGCCGGGCGGGAGCTGCACGCGGCAGAGGCGGGAGCGGCGCGGCCGGAGCCGGGCGGGACCCGCCGGGACAGGTGAGGCCGGGGCTGCCCGGGACTCTCCGCCCCCGCTCCCCCCTCGCTGCCCGGGCACCCAGCGCCGCTCCTCGGGCCGCCGCCCGCTGCGGCCCCGTTCCTTCTCCCCGCCGCCCCGTGAGCGCGGCCTCCCCGGGGCCTGTCCGTGAGGGGCGGCACCGCCCGGTGGCAGCAGCGCTGAGGCGGCGGCGGCCCTGCGGCCCGGGCCCGGGCCGGGCTGCATCGGAGGTTCCGCGGTGTTGCAGGCGGGCGGAGGCGGGGTCGCACTCAGACCGAGCGACGGGGCGCGGGGCTCTCGCCGGGGCCGGCCCTGCCGCGGGGCCTGAGCCCTTCCCCGGGCCGCGGCTGCGGGCGCGGCTCGCCTCCCTCTCCTGTCCGGCAGCGCTGGGGCCGTGCAGATCCCGCCTGAAGTGCCTGGCGGCTGGAGATTCCTGTGCCACAGAGATCCGGAGTAGCGGCACCGAGCTGGTTCTTTTTCGCATGCGGTGGGGTTTGCCCGGTGCCCCCCTGGAGACCACACGGCTGTGTTTGGAGCAGGTGCCTCTCCTCCGTGTTGGGTAGGAGCTGGTTCTGTGCTGGTTTGGAACTGCGGGTGGCTGAAGTTTGGTGTGGAGATGGTGACGCAGGTTTGACATTTATATAGAACCCCCTCAGCTGTGTTGTAAACGTTGGCTTCCCTAAAGCAGCTAATGTGATGCCTTTGCGAGTTTCCTGCTGAATTAACTGAAGTGGGATGAACTCAAAATAATGCATATTAAATTGGGGTTCCTAGAACGTTATTTGGCATGTTATGTTAACTATCTCATAAGGATCATGACAGTGATTTTTGGCAATGACTTGAAAGAAGCTGACAGCTGAAAGCTGAGGAACTGCATGAGCAACTCAGAGAGCTGAGTAGAAAATGGGAAATGAGAATCTGACACTGTGGCCTGGTTAGTTTGGCACTGGACTTTGGGGAGACCACACATGTTTTACCAGAGAAAGCAAACTTCAGGAAGAGTCTGAAATGGAAACAGAGAAACAAGGGAGGGAGAAGTGGGATCTGTTCTGGAAAGCAGGAATTTTTGCCTGGGAAAAACTATTGAACACAGGAAGCTGGGCTGGAGGTGGTCTTTGGTACCTCACTGAGGAGGAGTAGTGTTAACTCACCTCCCATACTGGTGCAAAAACTGCTGTGCCCAGACTTGGTGCTTGTGTGTGGTTCAAAGCTGATGGAAAGCTGGGCAGAATTTGGAGATGTATGAAGTGGGATTAAAGGTGAAAAAAGCTGCCATGTGGTGCTGAGAGAGCTCCCATCTGCTTCCTCCAGCAAGAACTTGAAAGAAGATCTGGCCAGTCTCTGTCTGCTTGTGGAGAACAGAGGCTGGACACTGGCAATTCAGTCTGGCTAGTCAGAATATGTGTGCATGGAAGCCAAAATGTATATCTTTAGGTGACAGAGATGCAAGCATCAGAACAAACTTTCCAAAGTCAGTGATGACTTTGTATTGGCTGCCAACTTTTACAAGGAGGTTTCATATTTTTCTTTGTTTTAAATAAAAGCAGCTGAGCTCACAGCCCCAGGAGTTTTGGGTCTAATCTGTTTGGGGGTCTGTGAGGTGGCTGTGCTGTCTTTCAGGGGGTTTGCTGGAAGATGGGCGTATAAGTAAACTGGGAAATAAATGTAACAATTTCACTTATAAATTTCTAGGAACATCTGGGTTCCCCTTTTCTTTGCAGCATTCTCAGGAATCTGTTTATCTGGCTGTGACAGTTATTTAATTTTTCTGAGAGAGCCTTGACTGGGACATTTCCTCAGAGGCGTCACTGCTGTGGGTTTTGTGGGAGGGTCCTTCCAGCCCATCTGTCTCAACAACAGTGTAACTGACCTGTCAGATTTGGTTGTAACAAGTTAAAAGAAAGAAATGCCAAACCTAAAACCCAAATCAAGGGAAGCTTTAGGGGCAGATCTTGCCACAGAGACTTTGGAGAATGCTGCTGTGCCAGCTTTTATTGTGATCTCAATCTGCCAAATATGCACTGGCCTGCTTTTGTTTTTTGTTTACATGGGGCTTCTCAAAGTCTCCCTTGTGCCAGTGCTGGGGGAGCGCAAGGATGATGTGAGACGCCTTTCCTTGGCCTGGTGCCTGAGTCTCACTGAGCTTTGCTCACCTGGAGGCAGGTGCCAGGCCTGGATGACTCTAGTCTGCCCTGTTTGTGAGGATTCCTCTGGGAACTGGACCTCCTCCTCCAAGAGACGTGGTTTTAGTCTGTGCTGTTTGAGGCAGAACTATTTCAATTCCTCTTTGCTGTCTCCAGTTTGTTTCAGAGGCTACTGTCAGTGGAGGGAGAGGGTTGTTCTCAGTAATACTTTGGTAGGTGAGGAAAAGAAAGGGTAGAGAGAACTGAGATGGTTTTGGAGTGTATGTGGTTGCACTGAGTGTGTGCAGTGGTGTTGAAAATGACTGAGCATTGTTTCACAGGAAAATCCTGCAGAGTCATCTAACCCAGGTTATTTTTATCAGAGAGAAATGTGAACAGAAGGAAAGAAATCAGTGTTGCATACTTGCACATCACACTCAACTTCCCAGGACAGGCATGCTCCCTTAAGGAATTAATAATTATCAAAGAGTTATGAAAGCTCATACCTTTCTCTTTCTGAGGCAGCTCCAGCCAGCCAGTTTCCCATGTGTTTTTGGATTTCAAGTGGGCTATTACTGTGAGACTTGTTGCTCTTTGCAGAACTAGATCAGGGTCCTTTTTAGATAATGATGAATGGAGATGAGAGCTATTAAAAAAATTACTTTGCTCTTAGAAAATTAGCATAACAGATTAATCCCTGCTTGTAATCCCTGGCCTGTTCTTCAGAAGGATGCTGGGGCTGTGATGGAGCAGGGAGGAATTTTGTCTGGTCACTTGGAGCAAGCTCCTGGTCAATGTAATCGCTTGCCTTCTGTTTTCCCTGATGCTCCCGCAGTTCCATGCACTCCCAACAGCCCCAAAGGATAGGATTTCCCTCTGGAGGGATCAGATGATTAGCTTATAAATAGCAAATGCCTGCTCAGGCCTACTTTCCAGGGTGATTTGGCCCCTGTCCTGTTCAAAGCAATGAGTACAACTGCATCCACACCTTGCGGCCTGGAGCAGAATCCAAGGAAAAGAAGATGCTTTCCCTTGAGATGCTGAATTTCTGCCTGGGAGGAAACTGCCAGAGCCTCAGAGAGGGGATTGACTGGGAGGCTCTGGCAGCAGCAGTGCACTGTGCTGCTGGATATGGCAGTGCAGCACTGGGAAAAGGGCTCGTTTCTGGGAATGTGAGCTGAAATGATACTGAAACATGTTCAGTGGCTGAATCGTGTTTGAAATGAGCCTGTGTTCCTGCCAGGATGCCTGTGCTGGTAGTGGGGCACCCTTGTCTCAAAGCCTGAGCTCTTGGAGTCCTCTTTGAGTTACACACATTCCCCATTACCTATTTCCTTCCAACTTTCCTTCCTTTCTCCCTAATTTGGTCAATCCTGGGCTGCTGAGAGATTCTAACACACGTGCTGAGGTTTGATGTGCAACCTCTGGTCACTCTGACACACCTGGGTTTGCCTCAGAGCTGGAGGAGCCCCTTCCCAGAGGGGTGGGAATTGAACTGTGGGGATAGTTTTCATAGGGTGTGTTTTGCAATGTCATTTTGCAGTGATCTGTGGGGCGGGGGGTGGTCTGGGAGCAGCCTCGGCCTTTCCAGACAGAGGTCACCAGTGGGACAGAGCATGAGCAGAATTAAACTAGCAGATCCCACTCTTAACAGTGGTAAGGCCTTTGTTGTTACTTATTACTTTGTGTTGCTCTTTCTCAGTTGCGAGATGCCCTCAAATTTCGTCTTCGAGAGGGAGATGCCTGCCCAGGGCCTATCCCAAGAAAGGAGAGTTATGTGTCAGTATATTCTGTTTCAAGATGTATCAAATCTCTGGCCTCTGAGGTTTCCTTTTATGTTGTGAGCATTTGTAGGCACTTTATTCCCTTTAGTCTCTGATGGAAAGCATTCCTGATCTGCCTTCCCTCATGGATCCTATTGCTTCACTTCTAGGTGGAGTGTTTGCTCAGCAGTGTGTGTGATACAGCTGATCTCAGGCACTGCACACCCGGGAAGGTCGGCTGGCCTGGCCACGCATGGGAGTTCTGCTTTTGCCAACATTTATTTTCCTGGGGGACAGAAACTGCATTTATTTTCCTGGGGGACAGAAACTGCATTTATTTTCCTGGGGTACAGACTGTGCTGTCTCTTGCAAGGATGTGGGTCTGATCCCACCATCAGACTATCTGTGCAGAGATAGGCACAGTGTTCACAGCAAGCATGACAGTTAGAATTGAAGTTTTCCTAAGCCTTGGGAATGGGGTTTGCTACAAATAAGACAGGTGGGAATGTTCTGGTAGCAAAATATAGCCGACATATTTGGTACCTCTGCCTGAGATGGAGCAAGAGCCAAATCTGGGGACTTGCTGAGGCTGCTGACCACTGTCAGCTCCTCCCCACTTCAGAAGAGCCTGTGCTGGCAGCAGGGACAGAGGTAGACACGGCTCACAACTTATCTGCTCGGGGGCAAAGTCTTGTAGCTGAACTTAAGCCCAGAATTGCAGTGGGGTTTTCTCTGGAGCTCGGCTTTCTGCTGTTTCATGCTGTCAGAACAGTACTGGCTGGGAAGCAGAGTCCTTGTTCCTTTTCCAACCTGACCAGTTCTTCACTGCAAAATGAAATTGTGGAATTGTTCTCAGAATGTGCTTGGACATGGCATTGCCTGTGACTGACAGCTTTATGGTAAGGACCCTCAAAGCATTTCTACTCTACAGTCAGTTCAATTGCTTGGGCTCTGCCAGCCTTTCCCTGATGGTCCCTGCTGAAGCTGAGGAACACTCCAAGCCAGTGAAGGCTGCAGTTTTCATTGTTCCTTCTGGAAGCTTCAAAGGGTTTTGTTGGTTTGTTTTATACTAGAAACTTGTTGAAGTTGACAGCTTCCCCTGAGTGGATGAGTGCCTTGTGGCAATCCAGCATGAATCTATTCAATTGTCTCTGTTGTTTCAACTGTGCTGCCTGGATTCACAATAAATTTTTTTTTTTTAAATCTTTCAAAGGACTTAGCAGAAGTCTCCTTATTGCAGAAGCATGCCTAGCATGTAGCACTCAGGGCCACCAGTGTGACAGAGCCAGGTGGGGTCTGTTTCACTGTTTTAATGGGAGCAAGAGCAGGCGTTGTCCTGTTTGGAATCTCATTTATGAAGCACCTACACCCAGTTTGGAGAACCTCTCACCGAGGGTACCCTGGGAGAGTGTGGCTGGCTGCCAGCCTGCAGCCTGGGTCGTGCCTGTGCTCCCTGCAGCTCAGCTTGTCTGCCAGCACCACCTGGCAGCTTCATCACCCTGTAGGTGCCTCGTGACCTGGGGTGCTCAGGAGGAGCTTTAGGAGGATGTGAGGAACCCTGAAATTGTTGCTTCTCACCCCAGTCAGCATTGTTTGGGCTTATTATCTCTTCTGCTTTCCAGCCACACAGCACCCCCTTCCTGCCTCCCCCAGGTCTGGGCTGCAACTGCCTTCTGCCTTCCTTTCCAAATGGCAGAGTGAACTTCCCAAAGGCTAAAATGTTCTGTTCTTGCTGAAAACTTTGGAGCAAGCCCATGGCATCTGGACACAGGCCAAAAAGCCTGTGCTACCCTGGAGTTCAGGCTTGGGGCAGTAGAAATGAGTCTTTTCAGGCACAAGGCCCAGAGAGGCTGAAGTTGGATGTGGGATGGACTAGCCTGTATGTGCCAGGACAGAGTCGGTGTTTGGATGGGGAAGAACAGCTGTGAGGTATTTGGGGGTTTGGTGGGAAGAAACACAGCAAAGTGGGAGTTGGTGAGCTTCTCTGGAAACACCAGAGATGTTTTTCAAGCTGCTTTATCTGCCACTGAGGATGCTGTGTCTGCAGTACATTCCCAGTGACCTGGGGTGTTAAACTTTTCTCAGGCTGTGCTAAAGTACAGTTCATGGTTTGTATCCTCTTGTCAACTTTCCTGTGGCCTTGAGTAGGTCTGGACTCTTGTGAGCTGTACATTCCCTCTCCAGTGCTGCTTCAAGGTTTCTTACAGCCTGACACTTATGTCCTCTGTATGAGGGATTTATTTCCTTTGATGCTATAGTTCAGTACTGCTTTATTTTTTAAAAGCTTGTGACTTGTGGAACTGCTGCTGACTTCTGGTGTGATGAGTGTCTGTCTGTGTGCTCCAGGGCAGCCACTTCCCTCCAATCCCAGTGGACAGCAGGATGGCTGAGAACCCTGCAGAGGGATTAACTCTGACTCCTCTTTCTGGGGTATCAGCTTTTCCTTCTGTGTGTTTGGATCCTTTGTGCTCCTAAACAATGTGCCTGGTTCTTTTCAGTCCTCTGCAAACGTCTGTCTCACCTGCACTGGACTCTTCATCACCTGCTTGCTGTGGAGGGGAGAGCTGCTGCTCCTGGAAAGTGCCAGTGCTTAGTATTTCTGTCAGGAAGTCCTGGCTTGTGCTTTTCATATCCACCCATTCACAAGAGGTAACTTCTCTAGGAAAAGAAGGCTTCTTGTGTCTGCACACCTCCTTTGACAACCAGGTGGTATCTTGAAGCCATGGATGAGTGTGCAAACCCAACCAGGGGAAGTGGATACAGTGAGAGAGAGTCTGGGCAATGAGAATTCTCGTCTTGCTTGCAGCAAGGAAGTATCTCCTCTAGACCAGGTTTCCATGAAGTGCCAGGGGCTCTGCCCACTGCCCCTTTCCCTTCTGCAGAAAGAGGGAATAACACCTTGTCCACGGAGATGGACAAGAGCTGAGGTCAGCAGTGGCACTTCCCAAAGAAGCTGTAGCCTAGCTGAGCTTATTGGTAAGCAGCTGATTGGGAATTTTGGTACTGATGCCAGCTCTGACACTGCCAGTCTTGGTTGATGCTACAGCTCATAGGATACAGTGCCTTTATAAAGTAATTTTGTTGCTACATTGAGGGAGTTTTATTATACCCAGGATAACCATATCCTTCCTGTTCCCACTCCAGCTCCCACACTGCTGGCCTGCTCAGGGCCTTGCTGCCTCTTAACTCAGGCAAAACTCAGGTGAAATTGCATTGGCCTCTGAATGTTATCACTGTGCCCTGAGCTTTCATATTGAGACATAGCTGCCTATGGGAAGAGAAAGTCCCATGATTTCCAAGAACGGCTTGTTTGTGCTGTGAAGTCCCTGTTTCCTGGGGGGTGTTGAACCTGTGGTGCATCCTAAAGGGCACAGAGTGGCAAGAATAGAGGATCTTCTCTTTAGAACTGCTGTGGTGAGGGAAGGGGCTGTGGTGGGAGACTCCCAGGCAGCAGAGTGGGTGCAGAAATCCCCAAGGGGACCCAAGAGTGGGTCCCAGACATTCCCTGCAGCTTTGCTGGATTGCACCATCCCTCAGAGCCACGTCAACGGCTCCTCCTGCGGGGAAACCGTCCCTTCAGCAAAGCTGTTGCTGCAGCAGCTTTGCTTTGTGACAGTTCCACTTCTGCTCCTCCTGGCACTTGGGGTTCTTGGAGTGGGTGTTCACTGTGCCTGGTGAGAACACCAGGGGGTGTTTGGGGGCAGCATCTTTCAGAGGGGTGACCTGGGCACAGTTCATCTTTGCCATAAACATTCCACAGGGATGCTGGCTGTTTTTGTGTGATGTGGTGATACTGGGGATTACCACCCAGGAAGAGCAGATCCTTTGTTTGTGTCCCACAGCTGGTTAGGAGCACAAAGAACTGTGTTGGAGAAGAGCTTTGCTGCTTGCTGAAGGTGAGGGATGAGTCTTGGTGCAAGAATGGGTAATTAGTGGAGCTGCCTCAGGCTGAGATTTGATGGATGTAGAGAGGAGCAGGGGCTGCAGGGAAACCTCTGTAGGACTTTGAGACAATACATGATTAGAAGATCTGAATGAACAGGCCTGCTTTGGCCTGAAGAATTGGTCACGTCCTTTCTGATGCCTGTGGCTGACTCATACCACTGAGTGTTCCTCGGGGAGCCAGTAGCTCCCAGCATCCAAGGTACTGTGCTCATTATAGGGCAGCCTGGAGACATATTGCAGGCAGCTGCCAGAGGGAATGCCATGTTACCGGCAGGCAGCCAGCACAGGCTGGATGCAGATCCACGGGGAGTGGATGCCAGGGCTGGGATGTGACAATGAGCAACTCATATCCCTCCCTGCTGTCCTTTGCACTTCCTTGGGCTGGCACGAGGTTATGTCTTCCTTACCCTGTTCTTTGCTCTTTCCCCTTTCTGGGGAAAGTTAATCTATCGGGACAGTCCAGGGAGTGCCACCCTTCCCAGTATGCCAGTGAGCAGATGGATCCCTCTCTACTGTCTCATGTCTGCATTTCCAAATGAAAGTGGGTAGCTAAGCACCTTTGGATGCTGGATAGGATGATCCTAGACAGAGCCTGTTTTGTTCAGCATGATGAGCAAATTGAGATTATTTTCTAATGTGAAACTCTTGAATGCAGAGGTTCTGTGCAGATTTGGCTCATTAGGAAACTCTGCAGAGAGCTTTTGTTGCCATTGCTAAATGAGGCAAAAGAGGAAGTAAAAGTGGTTCTGTGCTGTGGATTCATAGTTTTGTTTATAATAAACCATAGACTTATGGATGAGTGAATCCCCCACCTCCATTTCCCTTTGTTCCTCTGCATCGTTCCTTCTTCAATAGGTGTTTTTACTAGAGGAATTCCCAGAAATATGAGAAGAACTGTTCTTCCTGTGAGCTTGTCTTCTATTGAAATACAAGAGGAAGTTGCTTAGACTTCTGTGAAAAGGTTCAATAGGTCTCATGGCAGAGGAAGTCACATTTTCAGCATGTTTTACTAATGACGAAGTAGTCACAACCAAAGGCAGAATGAACAGGCAGTTCCTCTCTTGTAATTCCCTGGGGAGCAGCAGCAGTGGGTGAGATCCCTCTGCCCTTGTGCTGCCACTCCTGCTTCCTCCCACCCCCCAGCAAAGGGCTGATACTGGAGCCATAGAAGCTGGAAATGGGATGTTTCACTGAGTGCTGCCACTCCAGCTTTCCATTCTGCTCGTTCTCTGGAGCTGTGGGGCTGGAGTGAAAATACAGTGCTGGGGAAAACCTGGATTCATCTGGAATTGCTGATAGAGCTGCCACTGGTTTCAGTGACTGTGGGGTTCCATCAGTGCATGTTGGTGATGCACTGTCAGGAGGAAGGAAGCTGCCTCATGGTTGGGCAAAGATGATAAAAACTGCAGTGCTTCCTGAGATTTATCTTTGTTTTAGATAGAGTAAGTCTTGTCCTAAACCTTATAGAGGTAGGAATTTGATCCTTAGTGAGTTTTATTATAGTCAGTTATTAAGGGGAAGAAATCCCAGGCTCTGTTCTGTGTATGAATTGCTGCAGATGAGAATAAATCCTCTGGTTCCTCTCAGTACTGAACTCAGCATGTGGCCACCTCCATCCCTCGTCCTGCTGGAAGCTGCCAGCAGGGAAGGGACAGTGTATGTGAATTTGAGCAGCTCTTGCTGCTAGATGAGCTGAGGACTTGCTATATATATCAAATTGCCTTCTCTTCCCTTGTATTGATTGGCTGGGGATTTCCCTTTCTAAGAGTGCCTTTGGAGCAGCCAGCATGGCCAGCACTGTTTTTAGAAGCAGTTAAGCTTATGCTTAGAGAGAGCATGAGATGGGAGCACTTAAGCTCAGCTGAACTTGCTGACCTGCCCACATCCTTTGAGGTGAGGTTATTAATGAAAGCAGGTCAGTGTGCAAGGCACTACCTTCACGGGATTTTCCATTGCTGAAGTGCAAACTAGTTTTGAAATACCTAGAAATTAAAGACCAAAGGCTCTGGTTTAACCTTCTTAAACTTTGGGGGCTTGTGGTGGGGAAGGGGAATTGTTAAACACTGGGTGAGGTATTGTTTGATTTGGGGAGTAATACTACCTCCAGAGAAGCCTCATGAAGGCCAAGTTTCCAATTTCATTGTGTGGTTGTGAAGGACAGCTGTGGCAACACAAAGCCCTGAGAGGGTTCCTTGGGAAGGAGGATGTCCATGCTGTCAACATAACAAACCATCAGGAGACAGTGCCTGCAAACCCAGGGTTTCCATGGGAGCCAACAGCTCTGGCCGTGCTCAGGTTGGACATGCAATTGGAAGGGAGCTCTCAACTTACTAAAAACTCTCAAGGGTTTTCATCTCCTCTTGTGGTCTGCTGTAGGTTGATGGTAAAAACCCTGAGCAGATGTCCACTGCTCTGTTTTAGAGGTTCTTCCTGTGAAAGGAGTAGCTGGGAACCTAAGGCAAAGATGGTACAATTATTGCAAGTTTTGGAGAGGAACTGGCTTTCCCCCAGGAGTGGGGAGGAGCGTTCAGCAGAGCTGTGTGTTCCCAGCCATGTTCCAAGGGTCAGTGCTGCAGGGCCTGGCACAGGATCCTCCTTGTCACTTGTGAGGAGGCTGCTGGGGAAACTGGGCTTGGTCTGGGTGAGTCAAGAGAATAAATCCTGATACTTCCTTGTCCTCTCAGACCTGCTGATAGTTTCAGTCATAGCTTTTTCATATATGTGTTTATAGGAGTTACTAAAAGATGCTTCATTTTATTTCCATGGAGGAAAACTACCCTTGGAGAAAACAGACTCCTAGAAATTTTGCCTGTGTTGAATGGTGGCACTTCAGCTCTGGCTTGGGTCTGCCTCCAGCCAGCAGCACATGGTTCCAGAGCTGGAAGCATGGCTGTTGCAGGGCTGTCAATCCCAGTACTGTTACAGGACACTTGATCACCTAGAATAAAAGCAGTATTGACTGTCCAAGGGAGATTCCAGATCCTTGCAGGCAGGCACCACTTTAGATGCCAAAGGTGTCCTTGCTGCCCTTTACCAGGTGCTATAGTTTCCCCCATCCATCCTGTCCTCTGGCTGCAGGAACATGCCTCAGAAACCTTAGGACTCCTAAAGTAATGCCACATGGGTATGTTTATGCACCTGTATAAAAGAATAATAGTTACATTTGTAATAAAAGAAAGGCTGAAGTTGTATTGCTGCTCTTTGGTTGAAATTATTTTAAAATACCCACATGTTGAATGCCAGGATATTAGACATGGGTGCTTGGGAAAGCCCTGAGCTTGGCTGGGAAAACCTGTAGTGGGTAGGGAGGGGAAGTGTCGCAATTCAGGACTTTATCTTTGGATTTCAGAGCCATCTGGTGCGTTTGGGTCACATATCTCAGGTTTCTTTCTGCAGTCACAAAGGTTGCCTTTCAGAAAAAACTGTGGCTGTCAGAGACTCCCCAGGTTGATAAGAGTTAAAGGTGACTTCTTCTGGTGCATAATGAGAACTGAGTGTTTGCACAGAGACCAGTTTATACAGCACTTCTCTGGCCTGGAGACTTGGAATGTGACCTCAGTAGTGCAGGCACCATTTCCTTGAAGCTGTTGCTGTTTCCTTCCTGAGACTGTTGCAGTCAGTGCACGGTGTGGAGGGAGGTACCAGGGCAGCATGAGAGGGAGCCTAGTGCCCATACATCCCTCCTTCCGGAGCTGCAGGACACCAGGGGCAGGCAGGGGCCTGGATTGCAGCTGGGATGGGTCCATCTGCACTGCTTTGGGTAGGAACCAGGCAATTGTTTGTACTTGAATAAAGGCTTAATTGTGGCTTGAAATGTCCCAACTGCTTTTTTAAAGAAAAGCAAACAAAGCTGGAGAACAACAGGCTGGAGTTACAGGGAACTTTGGAAATGTTTGCGAAGGCTGTTCTTCCTGTCTCTGTCAGTTCAATGATTATGGAGTTCAGCTTGGAGACTTGGCTTGGAATTCCTTCTCTGCCAGCTCGGGATGAAAGGGCATGACACAGGGGCAGCAGGATTCTCTCAGTCCTTGGTTCCTCCACGTGCCCTCATCGAAAAGACTGAGGGAATCTGTCCCTCAGTGCAGCTGCCTCGGGCTGGCTGGGATAGGGAATGAATCAGTGCGGTGATGGCAGCGCCTCTGCCAGGCTCTGCTCCCGTCCCTGCTCCCGTCAGCTCCTCCGGAGCACGAGGGAAGCAGATGCTGACCTGGCAGGGGACCATCCCCGGTGTGCTGCTGCCACCTGGTGCCACCGGCTGCCCCAGCCCCGGGAGGAGAGTGGAGATTAGCTGAGAAATTCCTGCTCCTGGTCCTGGCTCTGCTTCCTTCACTGTCACTGCATTCCCTTTGAAACTCCGATTTCACTGTCATTAATGTAAAAAGCAGAGTCAGCTGGCAGGCAGGCTGCTGAAATTAATTATGCTTAAATTCATTGCAGCAATGGATAGCAGTGCTCATTAGGGGTCTGGAGAAGTGCTGGGATCTGTTCTCTTCCCTCATTATCCCATACACCTTGATGGCATCTGGGTGACACTGGTGGATCCTCCAGCTGGGGTCAGAATCTGCCTGTGTGCCCTCATCTCATAGAATCACAGAATGCAAGGTTTGAAAAGGAACTTAAAGATCATTCTGTTTCATCTTGCATGTGATACAAACTGTTTTCTTGCTCCTCTACGCATCCATCTCTCCTGACTTCTGGCTGAGCAAGATGTGGCAGAGGAAAGGATGGGACAGACAAAATGGTGCTGGGGACATGGTCCTGCAGCTTGGATGCACCATAAGTATCTCCCCCTCCCCAGTTTCTTCACTCTTCTGCAAAACAAGTTGTCATTATGCTGCTTTGACAATGTCCCCAGGCTAAGCTGTCCCCTGAGTCTGACACAGAGGTGGCTGGCAGGTCTTGGCTCCAGGTGTATCCCTAGCCCAGCCTATAGAGTTCAGCATTTTTTGAATTCTGGTGGTGTTTTCCTCCCCCAAGCTCTAGTCTTGTTTGCTTCTTTCCTCCTCCAGCTCTTTCCACACCCTCTTCTACATTCCTGCATCCTTCCTCCACTGCTTCCACTCTCAGTTCTCAATTCTACACTGTTGAGCAGCATGAACCCCAAAACTGCCTGTACCCCAGTGACCCCTGCTCAGCTCCGTGACCCTTGTTCTCAGCAGCAACTCTCTCTCAGGGTCTGCATTGCTCTTCCCAAGCTCTGTGATCTCCCACCTCACATATTTCCTTTTCCAAAATTTCTCCTGTTCTTTCTCCCTTTTGGCAGTGGTGCATCCATGGCAGCTCTGGGGTCCAGGCCTGCCCACAGCTGTGTGGGCTCAGGGCTTGGGACAGAGCTCCTCTGGGCTTTGCTAAATCAGAGCTTTGTTTTTATTGGGCATTAAGCCTGTGGCTGCTCCAGGCACTCCTCTGATTTTTCCAACCTTATTTCTCCTTCTTTTTTACTGCAGAGGACCTTGTTTCTTTAGAGGGGAAAGGACAAACTATGGGGTCAGCATCCCCTCCTACCTCTCTGCATTCCTCCTGGCACTCTGTTCCTTTCTCTGCATCAGGCACAAGTTCTTCTCTGGTTTGTCCTCTCATCTCTGCCCCTGTGCTGTCTGTTCCTTCCTGTTGTACTATTCCTCTTCTCCCTTGCTCAGTTTCTTACCTGCCTCTGACTCCTTCTCCATGCTGTGTGGTTTCTCCCCTGTTAAAAGCAAAGCTCACCTCTGCTCCTGCTCATCTCCTGTGCCTAATTTTTACCCCCTTCCATGGTAAGTCCTTGGGACACAGCCCAGTCAAAGTGAAGTCCCTCATCTCCTCAGCCTGGAACTGCTGCTGCAAAAACCCCGAGCTTGGCAAAATATCCATGTTATTCTCTCTGCCTTCACCATTTAGAGATTTGACTCTGAGGTAGTTGTGCTCCTGAAATCCTGAACTCTCTCTGCCCATTCTCTCCTTTGCTCTGCTTGGGGATTTGCTGTCCCAGCAGAGCTCTGGTTTCTCTGTTGCTCTCTGTAACCTTATCCTCACACACATCTCCTGCCCTCCTTTGCAGCTGGCACAGCCATATTCTGTCCCTCTCCCCCTGACTGTGCTGTCAATTATAGGCCTGGATAATCTGTCCCTGTGTTCCCTGTGTGGCTGATCTGAGCCTCCTGCATTCTCCCTGTACAGCTGTATGTGCTTGTCCTGGGAATGGGCATGAGGACCAGCCCAGCAATGACCACATGTGGGTGTGTTTCTGAGGGCTTTTCTCCTGTAGGATGATGCTGTGCAGTCGGGAGCATTCCTGGCTACAGCAGCTTGCCCTGAGCCCTGCAGTCCTGCAGAGAGCCGATTTATGTGTCCTGGCCTGAGCTCTTGGGAACAATCCCATGTTTGAAACCTAAATGTTCCCACTTGGAATGCAATTGGAGCCTTAGCAGCCTTCAAAGAGGTCATGATTACTTTTAAATATGAAGAAAAATGCTTTCAAGGTATTTTAATCATGACCTGACTCCTGGGTTGTACGACCAGGAAGAGTTTGCAAGTCGTGACCTTCTCCTGGTGGTGTGAATGAGCTGGGGTGGGATATGGTTCTGTGCCATGGGCTGAGTGAGGAGGTGGCCGTGCCTTGCTCTGTGTTGGCCTGAGGCTGTCCCTGGAACTCAGGATGGGCCATGCAGTGCAATGGCAGGTGGCCCCCTTCCCTGGGGTAATTGCTCTTGCCCTCCCCACGTCTCCCAGGCAGGATAACTCTGAACATGAGACTAAGTGTGTGATCCCAAGCCACTGATCCTGGGAAGAGCAACTGGAGGTTGGGGCGTGTGCCAAGGGCACTGTAGGCAGCTCTGCTTACTCAGAGCCTGTGGAGATTCATGTCTTCAGACCTGGACTAAAAGCAACTAATTAATGGAGTTTTAAATACTCCATTACATCCAAGCAACAAAAAGGACAACTTTCCCCATAAGCTTGGTGGAATTTATTCTATTCTGAAACGTCATCTACCAGTAATTGGATTGAGATCTGTCCTTGTCAGCAGGACCAATACTTTGAATAAATACTGCAGTATATTGAAGAATTATTTTATTTTATTATCTTTGGGTTTTTAAGCTGCATAGGTGAGCTGGTTTTGCTTTGTTCATGGGATTGATCTTCCTGCTCAAAGTGTGCTGGCTGAGCTTTGGCTGTTGTATCCATGGTCTCAGCAGTGCTGGGGACAGAAGTGCCACCCATCTGTCCCCTCTGCCATCACTGCTATTATATATTTTTGCAGTAGACTTTTTGCCAGTCCCTGTTGAGCAGCTCATGTAGGAGTGCCTGTGAGATCCTCTAAGCTGCACTTCCAGCAACCCTTCATCCATGGATAATTCTGCATCTTGGAATTCAGCCCTTCCCCCTGGTTAGACCACAAATTATGATCCCTTCATGCTGCAGAGCAATCTGAATACTTTGGCAACTTGTCACCCTCATCTGGTATTGCTGTGACATTCCTGGGCTCTGGTAGCCCGATCTTTTCTTTTTAATAGTTATTCAGCAGTAAAAGAGTTTCGTTGTTGAAGAGCAGCTGGTCACGGCCTTCATTAGAAACAATCCTCTGAGCTGTAATTTTGTTTAAAATAACGAAGACCGGCCCATACAATCTGCTTTGCATGTAACTGTGGGGTCTGACAATTATATTTTTAGCCTCTAATTAGTCAGGAGGCTTGAGATGGCTGTTTCTGTTTTATTTGGGATCACAATAAGGGTAATAGGTTTCCTGGGTTTTTTTTTGCTCCTTCTAACATCTTCTGTTTAATACAGAACTTGTTCTTCCCCTTTAAGTGCACCAGGACCAACTCTACAATTTTAGCTGAAATTAAAGCAAAAAATCTCTGCCTGGGGCACATGCTGAGCGCAGAGAGCTCTGCTCCAACTGCAAACAATGACTGGAGTTTTATGAGCAATTAAAATCGAGTCTCCAAACAGGGAGTGAGGAGCTGCCAGGGGCCACCCACCTCGCCTGGGGCACCCATGACACCCCTGCAGCCAGGAAGTCTTAGCCAGCTCTTGCTCTCTTTCCCAGCTTTCCAAAGCTCCTCCATGTGTGTGCATGCCTCGATGGGCACCCTCCTTCCCACAGGATCCCTGCTCTGTGCTGTGCTGGCAGGTGATGGCAGGGAGCAGGTGCTGTTCCTCATTATTCCCTGTTCCCTATGCCCAGCTCACCATCATTAATTCCACTGTGCTGGAGGCAGGACTTTCAGCTTTTTTCAGAGGTTCCTGTAAATTCACAGCACTGTGCTTTTGTGGCACCTCTGTGAGACCTGGGAGGCAGAGGGACTGGAAGAGGTTCTCCTGGGCTTTGACAGCCCAGTTGTTTGTGGGGATTGCTGCATTTCCCAGTTCCTGTCGCATTCTGGCTTGGATTGCAGCTGACAGAGGACCTCAGTGTTGCAGTCAAGAGCTGCAGTTTGGAAAAGGAGCAGTCCTTTCCTCGTGTGTGTGACAGTGGCCAGGGCTGAGGCTGAGCATCCTGGAGGATGCATGCAGAGCTTGGTCCTGGCCAGTTTCTTCCAGCAGCCTCTTCCACCATCTGCAGGGAATGGGGACAGAGGTTTCCAGGCACTGCTCCAGTCCCTGCCCCTCTGTTTCTCACCAGGAGGGGCAAAGATCGCTGGAGGCAGCAGTGTGGTTGCATAAGGAAGTGTGGTGTGAGTCAGGCGAGCTACAGGAGAGCAAATGAAGGGTTTTATGAGTGTTCTCACCTCTGACACGGCTGTATTATCTGAGGGTTTGTCTCCCAGAGTGAGAGTTCCAGATGAGGTTACAAGCTATAAAAATGCTCAAGAGAAGTGAGTTATTTTCTGTACTTCCCCCAGCCTAGGTGTGTCAAGTGGCTCACCTCAGCAGCCCCACCAGCCCCACCATTAGGGTCCTGTGCCTCCCTCCACCGAGCGATGGGGAGGGCAGGCAGCTGCTGGCCCCACGCTCTGCCTGGGACTGCACAGCAGCAGAACAGCCTGAGGCTCTGCACTTTGGGGTGACTTGGAGGTGAAAAAACTCAACATGAGCTATCAGTGTGCAGGGGCACCCTGAAATCAGTGACGAGACAAGGAGGAATGGGTTCAAACGGAGAGAGGAAATTTAGGTTAGCAATACTGGGAGGGAATTCTTCTCTGTGAGGGTGGGCAGGCCCTGGCACAGGGTGCCCAGAGAAGCTGTGGCTGCCTCTGGGTTCCTGGAAGTGTCCAAGGCCAGGTTGGATGGGGCTTGGAGCAACTCGGTCTTGCTATTGGCAGGGGCTGAAATGAGATGAGCTTTAAGGTCCCTTCCAACCGAAAGCATTTTATGACTCAGTGATCCCATCTGTGTGTGAAAGGCCATTGTTCTCTTTTATCTTCTTTCCAGTGCCATCCTTTTTGTCTTGGCTTTCTCTGCCCCTAGTCCCTTCTTCATGTAGTTCTGCAGCATCAGTCTCCACCTTGGCATAGGTGGTCAATCACAGCCCATTCCCTGAGACCAAGATTTTAAGGGGAGCTTCTGACCTGGATTTTTGGGATAATCCAGCCTCTTGCATAGGAAGCAGCTCCTTGAGCAGGTGCCAAACCTGACTTCCACAGGAGAAGTTGGTGGGTCCAGCCTAGAGAGCTGCTGGACAGCATTTCTGGGTGCAGTGGGCAGCTACCACCACTTTCCCAAGGGCTGGAGACCCTGGTCTGGAAGCGACAGGGGCAGAGACAGCAGCCAGTGGGACACAGCATCCTTTGAAAGGAGGGCCATGGCCAGCCCTGAAACAGGGGGATGCATTTGAGGTGCCAGCACAGGAGCACGTGGAACTGCACAGATGCTCGAGCGAGACTGCCTGGTGCCTGGGCTGTGTCATGTGGGTAAGGCTGCAGGTCCCCAGAGGTACAAGCAGCACTTAGGTTTTTGTGGTATCTCCTGGTTTTTTCTCACCCCATAAATCCTCAGGAGCAATCCTCAGGATCCTCACTCTGCCCCGATCCCACAGGAGGAGGAAGGCCCTGGGGGCACAGGAGCAGCAGCAGCATTCCAGCAGGCTGAGCTCCTGGGACCAGGAGTCCTGCTGCCATGGATTGCCTTCCTCTTGGGCAACTGGCTGTCCAGAGAGAGAGCTGGGGGATGGGGCCGAGGAGGAACCTCCTCACTCACGACGATGCCACAGAGTTTCAGTTTCTGGTCATTACTGACTTGTACAAGGAAGGAACTGAGAAACTGCGCAGGCCATTAGCAGCGATTGGATACATTGGTACAAAGCACTCTGCAGGAGCAGTACTCCTGCTGTTCAGTCTTGTCAATAATTCAAGTACCTTCAGATTTAGTGAAAAAAACATATTTAACATATTTCTTCCCTTTCTTAACCAAAAACTAATTGTGCTTCTCACCTCACTTATAAGTAACCGTATGCAGTGACTCTCCTGGTGGCTCCTGCTGGAGGCTCTTTTCTCTTTGAAGTCTGATATGTGAGATCATTTGCTGAGTAGTGGGGAAAAGGCTTTTATTGTTCAAAAGAGCCAGACTGATCTGGGTTTGAAGGGTGATAGTGTAGTATTTGGTTTTTTCTGTTTTCATAGTAAATTTGATTCCCAGTTTGGATGGTTTTCTTCATAGTTTCCTGGAACTTGGTGATTGGCTTTTAAATGTAAGGTAATATGACAGAATGGTTTGGGTTGGAAGGGACCTTACAGACCATATCGTTCTACCTCCTGCCATGAGCAGGGACACCTTCCACTATCCCAGGTTGCTCCAAGCCCCAGTGTCCAGCCTGGTCTTGGGATCCAGAGGCAGCCACAGCTTCTCTGGACACTCTGTGCCATGGTTTCCCCACCCTCACAGATAGGAATTCCTTCCCAATATCCCATCTATCCCTGCCCCATGGCAGTGGGAAGCCAATCCTCCTTTTCCTGTCCCTTCATCCAAAATCCCTCTCCAGCTCTCCTGGAGCCCCCTCAGGCACAGGAAGGGGCTCTGAGCTCTCCCTGGAGCCTTCTCCAGGTGAGCACCCCCAGCTCTCCCAGCCTGGTTCCAGCACAGAGGGGCTCCAGCCCTGGAGCAGCTCCATGGCTCCATAAAGATATAAATTAAATATAGAAATATATTGCACAACTCTGGAGTCCTTTCTGACCCCCCGTTCCTTTCTTCTGTCCTTTCCTCTCAAGTGCATTGCAGGATGTGAAAGATGACCTGAAAGGCCAAGGGTAATGATTCCAACTGGGCATGGCAGGAGCAGGGTGGGAGCAGCTGCCTCACTGTGGGAATCACTTCTCAGCAATGATTCCTCAGTGCTGGCATTCAGCTTGGCCTTCTGACGTGTGGGTGTCAAACCTGACTTAATTCTGGGCTGGGAAGGAAATCCCTGGGCAAAGGAAAGCCTTGGGCAGGTATTCAGAGCTTTTCTGTAGCCAACATAATTTCTGAGTGGCGGAAGGAGGGGGATTCCCAGCTGGGGTGTGTTGTGTGAGATGTTTAGATAATCTCCAGTTGCACATCTGTTGGCATTCATATTTCATCTGAGGAAGAGAAAGGTTAAAATTAATGGTGGCAAAATTTACAGAAGACCTTGAGCATTCCCAGAGTTCTGACATGCTAAAGACTGGCAGAAGTCAGGTTTCGTTGGTGAGTTCTGAGCCATCCTCAATGTACACTGAAATACAGAAGATTCATGTTTAAAATGTCATTTTATTTAAAAAACATTGGGACACACACATGCAGATTTCTGTGCTGCTTCACAGAATGGTTTGGGTGGGGAGGACCCTTAAAGCCCATCCCATCTCTGCCATGGGCGGGGCAGTGGGAGGCTGCTCAGGCTGGTGAGTGGTACCAGGACAGCGGTGCCCAAGGTTCAGCCCTGGTCCCAATGTTTAATTGTGGATAATTCCATCCCCTCTGTGGGGCTGGAAGAGCAAAGCAGAGGCAAGATGTGGACAGATGAGAGAGATGTTGGTGATCAACTTATCTTGTATTGGAGACACCTGAAAACTTTGAGGAAGGGTCTGTTCCTCCATGGAGCTTCCGGGATCACCTGTGGGAGCATCTGGTCCTTTTGGAAAAGATCTTCTTGGAGAAGGACCTCGTTCAAGTCTTGCTGCTTGGCTTTTCCCTTCCTACAGATTCCTCCTGTGACCTCCCTCAAGTGAGGCAAAGCTGGCAGAAGGAGCTGCTGGTTTTTCCTGGTATTTAGAGTGTTTGCATCCTGCCCCACCTCCTAGGCAAGACCAGATTGAATTTAGAGGTGTTTTCCTCCCAGGACAACAGTGATCTTTTCCAAACACACAAGTTCCCTGTGAAGGAACTTCCCCCAGTCCTTGAACCACAATGATCAAGTCTGTCTTCCTTCAGCTCCCTCCTGTGTTCCCCTAAAGACTGGGTTTTGTACCTGTGGGGCACAGGCTGCTGTGTGCTCCTGTGAAAAGTCCTGGGTGCTGTGTTAGTGAGTGACCAAAATGATTTGGTGTCTCCCCCTGATTTTCCAGCAGCTCCTGGAAAGGGCACAAAACAGAGGTTGGTAAGGATAGGTACAGACTGGGCACTGGCCTCAGGGATCTTGATTTTTTTCACTTCTATGTTCAATCTGGAGTACCATTCCTGTAAATTAAACCTCTTAACTAAATTTGTATAAGCTAAACTTCTGCTCTGTGTTGTTTCCTCTTTGCTGCAGGTGATACTTGTGGAGGAACAAGAAAAGACTGAGCTGTGATTGAACCAGGAGGGTTTGGACAGTGTCTGAGGATGGTGAGTCTGTGTCCTATTTCCTCTACAGGATGGACATTGAAGGGCTGGAGTGTGTCCAGAGAAGGGAATGGAGCTGGGAAGGGGCTGGAGCCCCAGGAGCAGCTGAGGAGCTGGAAAGGGGCTCAGCCTGGAGAAAAGGAGGCTCAGGAGGGACCTTGTGGCTCTGCACAACTCCCTGACAGGAGGGGACAGCCGGGGGGGTCGGGCTCTGCTCCAGGGAACAGGGACAGGAGGAGAGGGAACGGCCTCAGGCTGGGCAGGGGAGGCTCAGGGTGGGTTTTGGGGAAATCTCTCACTGAAAGATTTTTTCAGCCCTGGCACAGCTGCCCAGGGCAGGGTTAGTGTCCCTGCCTGGAGGGGTTTAACAGCCCTGCAGATGTGGCACTTGGGGACATAGGTTAGTGGTGGCCTTGGCAGTACTTGGGGATGGTTGAATTTGATGACCTTAGAGAGCTTCTCCAGCCCTAATGATTCCATGATTCTGGTCTGCCTCTGTCCTCTGTTGGTGGTCTTGTTCTTTGTATGTCCAAATCTTGTACTGCTGCTAAATGTAGGAGAAGAAATACAAGAATGAGCAGAAGAGTGAACAGTATTGTGTATTATATACAATAATATAATAGAGAGGATTTATCACTGTCATCAAGATGCTATTAGTAGGATACATTTACCCCTAAACCTCTTAGTGAAATATATTGGGAAAAAAAGTAAATAAGACTGGAACCCCCTTCTGTCTCCCTGGACTACTGACATAGTCATCCAGTTTTTGTGGCTTGCTGATTTATTTTTTCTTTAAAACATACTGCTGGGGTTTCTCATTGTGTTCCTCTGTCACCTCTCAGTGAAGGATTTCACACCATGTTAATAACAGCTCTGGTGCCACCAAAGGAGCAGAAATTTCGCAAGAATTAGTCACAGAAATATGTGGTAGCAAAGAATTTGAACCACAGCCAAAGCAGCCAGATTGCTGATAAATTCACATAAAGGGCCTCTAATGCCTCCAGCAAGAAATAACCCAAAATATAAGGGATCCACTGGGGGGAAAAAAGCTGGAGACTGGGAATGTTGCAAGATATGCTGAGAGTGTCCTGAGGGGGGTAGTTTGAAGAGGAGTGATCTGCATGTGGGCTGTGGGTGGGCAAAGCCTGAATTTGCTGCAGTGACATGGATCAGCACCAGCTTCATGTTGTTGTGGGGGAAGGGGTGCTGAGGAGAGCTATAGAGACAGACAAAGGGCTGGAAATTCAGATTAAGGACATGAAAATTTAGGTTAAACATGTTAGGAAAAATAAAAGATAAAAATCTGGCAGATTGCTCAAGGAAATGGTGACGTATCCTAAGGGATTGTCCCTGATGTGTTTTGTTAATAACTGGAACAGGAAGGGAAATGTACTGTCTGCATTAGTTGACCTCTCACCTTGAGTAGTTACACACACAGCATTTTTGCTGTAGCCCCTGTCCTCACACTCCTTGGTGCTGCCTCAAGCTCTCCTGTGCTTCCTGCTGGACGAGCTGATCCCCACGCTGCAGGGTGAGGAACTTGGTCTGGGGTGGGGAGGGGAAAGTCCTCACCTGCCAAAACCTGATGAAGGACCTCACACTTCAGCTTGGAGCAGCCCTGGTGTCACACTGGAGGTGTAAAACCCAACAGCTTCTCTGAGGTGAGAGGCATGCAGATGTATCCAGATATGAATTTTTAAAAAAAAGAGAATAAACATATGGAAAGTGCATCAAAAATCCCCCCAGGAAACACAGAGAAGGCCACCATGGGAGGGCCCCCTGAGGGCAAGGCTGCTCAGACACCCCAGTGACAGGACCCAGTGAATGCTGCGTGACTCAGGTGTCTGCCCTCACCTGGCAGGACCTGCAGCTCAGGGACTTGGTAATCCAGAATCAACTTATTGATGTTTTATGAGCCCTTGGTAGGTTTTCCTTCCATGAATTCATCAGGCTTTTAAAAACCAGGTGAAGATTTGCAGTGTCAGAGCTGTGCTGTTGAGTACCTCTGCTCTGTTTTGGAAGCAGCTCAGTGTTGTTTTGGCTGGTTCTTTTATTGGGAATAACAATAAAGTGTGGTGCTGCCTATGAGCATCTCCTGCCCTTCAGGATTTTGCAGATCTCCACACATTCCTCTTAGATATGTGAAGAGCTGTAGTCTTCTAAATTGTCTGTAGCAAAGCCACCTTTAGTTCTCAACACACCTCCCTTGGCCCATTTTGTTTTTTGTTTTTTTGAGTGGAGAGACTGGAATTTTTATTTACTAAAACATGGAAGCTTTTCTTTTCCCGGAACTCCTTTCCTGTGTCTGGATAGACCTTATCCTGACCCAGTTCTGCTCACCCTTAGGTGTAACCTTTGTTTGGTTTCTTCTACACGAGAGGGTTTCCTGCTCCTTATCAGTACCCAAAGATACCTTTACTGTTTCAAACAAACCTTCTGAAAAGGTTGATTTTTTTTTTTAATTTTTTTTAATGCTCCTGTGATCTTTTGAAAATTATCTTTTCATTTTGGAAAAAATAAACCAACCACCAAAAGCCCCTCCCATTTCACCCACTATTTTGGGAAGAGACTTTTTGTCTCCCATGGCAAGGAAGAGAAAGCAACTTGTAATTGCAAGCTGTAGAAATAAGCACTTACCTCCACCCTCTTACCTGAGCTTCTGTCAGCAGCTGCAGGCAGAGAGCTGATGGAAACCCCTGGCAGCCTCCCTGGAGTCCTTCTGTGACCCCTCTGGAGGGCTGTGGCTCCCGAGTTAACACGGTGGGCTGGGGGTTAAGGGGTGCCTCGGGGCTGGCTGGGTCCCAGCTCCCTGCAGGCATGCTGAGTGTAATTCCCTGTGCTCATGGCAGGCTGAAGCACAGGAGCCTGTGGTTAGCAAGGGCAGGCCCAAAAGCTTTGCCTGTACTCAGCAGTACCCCAGATGTGCCTCACCGGCTGCTCTCCCCTTTCTGCTGCTCCAGATTTGTTTTCTAGTGTTAACAGCTTGGATTGCAGACTCTGCCCCCAAACTAGCTGCTGGTGGGAATGACCTTGAAGACAACACTAGTGCTGGTTTAATCCTTAACTCTGGCTAATGGAGCTCTAACAAGCACTTGGTACTTTAATATATTACTTAAAACTAATCTGGCAGGCTGGTTGGTGCAGGTGCTGTGCTGGCAGCTCAGTGCTCAGCTCCCACAGCAGCATTGCCTTTTCTGACTGCTGGGATACTGGCACTGTAGGCATCTGGTTCTTACCCTGGTTCTTACCCTTACCACCTTATCTGAGGTGGGCATTTGCAGCCACCCCTCGTCCCCTCATGTGGGTCCATGGAGTTGACTTGTGCCCTTTCATCCCTCTCCTCAAAGGTTTCTTGCTGTATATTCAGTTTCATGCTCAACTCTGATCACCATTCTGAACAAATACCAAATGCAGTATTACAGATCTATTAGCTCTTCTATCATCCTATCCAGATTAAAAGATGACACCCACCATCCCAGTCCTGATTTATGGGGTATAAAACAGTAACTTCTCTTTGCATTGGTTTAAGGGTTTATTTCCACCTCAGTTCACCCACAAACCTCCCTAGGCTTTGAGGAAATTAACTATTTATGTAGGGGGACCTGAAACAAAGATGCCCTTTGTGCAGCAGAAGTAGGGGAGGCAGAACAAGAAGTGCCTTTGGACACAGCTCACCAATCCCAGCATCAGCTTATGGAGAGAGAGAGAAGTACGTGTCTGAGTGCAGCTCATCTTACCCAATGTAGGCATCTGCCAGGCAGAAAGAGAATAAATTTTAATTTTAGAATGAGATAAATGATGCATCTCTCTCCCTTCCCCATCTCACCTGGAAAAAAAAGTATCTAGATAACTAGTTCCTAGTTTGATTTTCACTGAAAATAAATATTCAGACCTGAAAGGATCTAGAGTAGGGTATCCTGATGGCTGCACTGCTGCTGGAGCCCCTGGCTGTCAGACAGAGCTTCCCTGGCTTCTGCTGACTTACTTCTCATGTCCTGGAATTCCCTTCCCAGGGCAGTCACCTCCTCCTGCCAATTTTTCTGTTGGTTTTCTCCAGCTGGAGGCAGATCAGGGCAGTCTGTACAATGGATGTGCTACCAGGGACAGGGCTGCGCATGCAGATTTCTGCCAGCCCTTGCCTTCCCTCCCCTCCATCTGGGGGGTGATGCCCCGTGCTGGGGTGAGGAAAAGGCCACCCTTAATCTTTAGAAGGGATGGGTGTGGTGCCTTCTGCATAAGGAGAGAGTAATTTTATTTGGGGTGCCAAAAAGAAATAGAGGATAAAGCTATGCCAGGGTTGGGAAAAATATACATGTCTGTGGAAGGCTGAGTCAGGTGTGCTAGCAGCTCCCTGCAGTGAATGGGCCCAGTTTTTCTCTTAGAATCATGGAATGGTTTGGGTTAGAAGGGACTTGGCCAGGTGGGAGTTAGCTGCTCCCTAGCCCACACTTTCCCAAACTTGCAGAAAGCTGGATCAGACACTAGCAAAATAATTCATTTCAGGATGCTGACTGGCTCCAGGCCATGAGAGAGATTTCAGCCTTCTGATACCTGTCCTGTGCTCCCAATAAAGATTCCTTGGGCAAGTGGGACCAGATGTTCCCTGTGAAACCTTTGCTGCAGGCTGGGCTCCTGGTGCATGCAGGCATGTCTCCATAGGGAATATCATCTCCTTTGAAGGCTGCAGGATGGCCCCTTGAGTGCCAGTCCTATCTTTGCCAAGCACTGCATCATCTCCAAGCCTTCAAATCCCTTTTGGGACCTTCAGGAGAAGGCTGCAAGCTGTTTACCTGCAGTGTGGATCCAGGGATGCCTGAAGGGGTGGGAGGAGCAGCACAGGAACAGTGGGCAGTGCCAGTGGGAGGGGAAAGGGGCAGATCACTGCCAGCTGCCCTTAAGAACATACTGCCTACCTTATATTCAGCTCCTCTTCCTCAGAATTTAGAAACACTTGGAATGGTGGTTGGGAGATGATGAGGAAGAGTTCTCTCTCTGCCTACATGAACACACACACTGAGAACACTCAGAGGAGCCCAGTTCTGTGAAATAACCTTCTCTTCCTCGGTGGTTTGTGATAGTGGAGCAGAGCCCAGCTGGGGAGGCATCTGAGGTGGTATTTAGGAAATCCCTCTGGCTAATCCAGCTAAGGAGTCTGGAGCACTCTGCATTCCTGTGCTGGGCTGCCCAGCACCACTCCTGCCTTTGCCTGGGTCACTGGAGGGAAAGGGGGCAGGTATTTTGGGAACTCTTGAAGGAAGTGAAAGCAGAGTCTGAAGCAAGTTCCTTTTGAAAGTCTGTGTAGCCACTGAACTTCAGAGCAAAGTTTCTGCTCTGCACAGGCTCACTGCTTGGGCAGAGGTTTCTAAGTCATGTATGTGTCTTTATCTGATACTAAAAGTGCAAAAATATTTCAGTGAAAGCAGAAGTTCTATTTGTGGATGTTCAGGTCAGCTTAGGTTGGAAATTCAGAGTACTGATCTGATGAGCAGCCTTTTAACTCTGCACAGCTGCAGCTTAGGGAGGTTACAAAGGTCTTTCTGCAAACAATCCCTGTGCCAGGCTCTGAACTGAGCCTTGGCCCTAAAAATCTTGCTATGGGTTGGAGCAAACCTCTTTCCTACCTTCTCTGTGGTTTTGTGTATTATAAACTCTGGTTTTGTGCTATGTGCACTTAACAGCAATGTGTGCTCGCAGTCTGCCCAAGAGACTCCTGGACTTCAGCTGTTCCCCGGATGTGCTGTGTTGCTTTTCCCCTTATACATGTCAGAAAAATAATAAATATTGTCTTTACAGTGTTTATAGCCACACTTTCCAGTATAAAAGGTTCATTCAGCTTTAGCTGCTGTGGTTTCTCAGCATTCCCTTCAGTGACCCAGACAAAAGTCTCCTGCAGGGAGCAGGGTACCTCCCCTTCCACTCACTTTTGTCCAAGACAAATCCATAACCTCATCCATAACTCTCTGTCCTTATGTGTAACCCTCTGTTTGTGTCCATAACCTTCTGGTTTTGTGTTTTGGTTTATGGGTGCCAACTGATTCCTGTGCCCCAAGGATGAGCAGTGCCTGACATCCAGCCACTGTGCTCCGTGTAAATGGTGGAGTGGGGCAGAGCAGGGGTGAAATGGGATTTCATGGTTTATCTCCAGGTGTGGCTTTGTGTTCTTTTAAGTCTTTTATCCTAAGTAGTGAAGTTGGTATAACCATGTGAGTCCGTGGTATTGTTTTGTCAGCAAGGGAGCTCATGGAACTGAATTTTGCCCTGCAAGTGACAGTAGGCAACATGTCTGGGTGTCACAAAGCTGTCCCTTTAGCTGAGGCAGCTCTGAATAATCTAACCCTGAACAATTTGTCAGAGAAATGCTGAAATCTTTTATCTGACTCAAGAAAAACCCTTTGAGATCCCGTTGGTATTGCTGGGGAGAGCTGTCTGTGGTGTCTTTGGGGCAAATAGATCTAAGAGCAGCTCAATGGCTACAGGCTGTGCTGTGTTTGGATTTGTGTTTTGGGAGCAAAAAGCTGGTGTGATTTGAGACAGCTAGTGGGGCCTTTGAGGATTGATGAAGGGTCAAGTTTTAATTTTGCATTTTAGCGAAGAGATTCTCCCTCTGGCTCAGCGGTGGGGGCAGAGTGGCAGCTGGTGGTAGAAATGGGGATGGGTTTGCCCAGGAAGCTGCTCCTGTGGCTCCTGGGATAGGCTGTGAGCTGGGAGCTGTTTGCTCCTGGGCTTGATGAACAGCAGGTAGTAAAGGTGAGCTTGTAGGGGGCTGGGGTGGGGAAGTGGATGCTCAAGCAAGTATTTCCTGCACCCACGGCCTTACCCTGTGTATGTGAGCATTGCCAGAAGGAGCTGGGGAAACTCCACATGGCAGCTAAGTGTCCAAGCAGTCAGAGAGAGGAGCCTTGTCCACTCCAGGGCCCAGGCTCCACCACACAGGTGCTGGTGGGAGCCAGGGACATCCAACTACTCCCTGTACACATGAAGTTCCTGGAAAGGAGGACTTAAAGTCTTGGGAGTGTTGAGTGGTGCGATGCAGCAGGGCAGCCTCTTTATCCTCATCTCCCTGTCGAGGCACAGAGCGCTGTGGGGGATAGCAGGCTCGGGGTGCAGTGGCAGATCCTGGCTGGGCTTCTGGGAGCAGGGCCAGGGCTGGGGCTCGACACTGGAGTGGAGGGCTGGGGACAGAGGGGTCGGTGCTGCTGCATAGGCCTCGGAGCAAAAGGCTTGATGCTGGCGTGGAGGGGTCGGCACAGGGTTGAAGGGCTCCGGGCAGAGGACTCGATGCCAGGGTGGAGGGCTCTGAGCAGAGGGCATGGAGCTGAGACAGAAGCCTTGGAGCAGAGGGCTCAGTGCTGGTGTGGAGGCATTGGTGTGGGGTCAACGGGCTCGGGGCAGAGGGCTCCGTGCCGCGGTGAGATCGGTGAGGGGCTCGGGGCAGAGGGCTCCGTGCCGCGGTGAGATCGGTGAGGGGCTCGGGGCAGAGGGCTCCGTGCCGGGGTGAGATCGGTGAGGGGCTCGGGGCAGAGGGCTCCGTGCCGGGGTGAGATCGGTGAGGGGTGAGGGGCAGAGGGCGCGGTGCCAGGGTGAGATCGGTGAGGGGTGAGGGGCAGAGGGCTCCGTGCCGGGGTGAGATCGGCGAGGGGCTCGGGGCAGAGGGCTCCGTGCCGGGGTGAGATCGGCGAGGGGCTCGGGGCAGAGGGCTCCGTGCCGGGGTGAGATCGGCGAGGGGCTCGGGGCAGAGGGCGCGGTGCCGGGGCACGAAGCCGCCTGCCCGCTATTGTTCCCGGCGCTCCCACCGCCGCCATCAGCGTGGCACGAGGCAGGTGCGGCGGGAGGCGCCCTGGCCCGAGAATGCCGCTGCCGGCCGAGGAACGGGCCGTGCCCGCGGCCCCGCCGGCCCGCCGCCCGCTCCATTTTCTGTCTCGCCCGTCACGGAGACGCTCAGATGGCAGAGCCCCGCTTGGCGGTCCTGGGAGGGAGGTGGAGTCTGCTCGTCCTCCGCCCGCCCTCCCTCCATTGTCAGCGGTGGCGGCGGCGGCACCTGCTCGGGCCGCTGGCGGCCGGGATGCTCCTGCCCTTCCCGGCGGAGCGGGGACGCTGCCGCAGTGCCGGGGCCGCAGTTCGCAGCCGGAGGGAGGAGATGCTGCTTGTGCCTGCCTGGCCCTGCTGCAGCCTCGGGAAATGAACATGAGTCTGCCAGGCCGCGTCTCCTGCTCCATGCTCAACTGCTTTGTAAGTGCTGCTTTTTATTCCCCTTCTCTCCTCCATGGAAGCGGGGCCTTAAGCCAGCTGCGCTCTCCAGCTCACATGCGGATGGAGGCATCCTCTGAATCTGCCCGGGGAAAAGGGGGATCCCTCTCTCCTCGCTCCCGCATGCCGCCGGAGGACACCGTGGCCCGTCCCTGCTGCGCTGGCCGGACCCAAGGGCACAGCAGTGCCGGGCGCCGCGGGCTCAGCTCCGGCAGGCCCTGGGCACTGTGCTGGGCCCCGCAGGCTCTGTGTCCTGCCTGGAGCTGGGAAATTATCGTGCGAGAGCAGCCGATCCCCGGGGAGCCCCGCGCCCCCTCCCTGGCTGCGGCTGTGCAGGACCCCTCCGGTGCTGAGCTGAGCTGAGCGGGGCTCCTGCGCTTGGCGCCTTTTACACCTTCAGCGAGAGGGGGTTTCCTGCTCTGACCCTTCCTGCAGACCCACCCTCAAACCCCCAGGGCACTCCTGGCCAGATGGGCTGCGAGGGCTTCAGGAGGCTCGTGGAAAGAGCAGGGTGCTGACCCCCGCCCTGCCGGTACCCGGGATGGGGCTGTGGCAGGAGAGGATGCTCAGCCTCTGCTCGCCCTGTGCTGCAGGCGAGGAGGGACTCAAGGACACCCAGGCGGGTGGAGAGCTCAGGCTGCCCTGTTCCAGTTCCTGCTGCTCTCTGGGATTTCTCTGTGAACTGCAAAGTGATGATGAGAGAGGATCTCTGCTTCCTGGCTGCCACACCGGCACACACCTTCCCTTTGTGCTCTCCTGGGCTGGTGCCTCAGCCTTGGAGTGAGCAACTGGCAGGAGGGGCCCTGAGTCTCCTGTGGTCTCCAGTGAGCATCGGCTGCTGCTGGAGCCAGTGCTGTGCCCTGTGTCCCTCGCAGCATGGTGACAGGGGCTGTACCTTTGCCTCCAGCTGGGGCTGATGCTGAGTTTTGTGAAGGCTCTAACAGCATGTTACATGCGTGCAGGTTCCTTGGTTGTGGGGTGTGAGAGGTTTGGCTGCCCCTGTCTGAGGTCCAGGGAGCACCTCAGGCCAGGCTCTTCTTGCAGGCTTCAGCTCCTGTCAGCAACACAAGAGGATTCAGCATAATTTTAAATATTTCTGAGCCAGAAGGCTTGGGATCTCCTTTCTTCAGGTTGAAACTGGAATTCTGGTTTGGGTGACATATCCAGAAAGATATGTCATTTTAAAATATTACTCAGTGCTTACAGAACACAGTGTTTCCTGGTAAATGCTAGAACCTAGAGCTAGAGTGCAACCAGCCTTCTAAAGAAAACATTGCCACACCAAATATTTGTGGAATTAGCACCATCCTGGACTCCTAGCAGTGAGCATCTGCAACTGAATGTCCAGGTGCCACTCCTGTGGCAGCAATTCAGTGATGTGACAGGGCCTGGATGAGGATGAAAATTGGCACCTAGAGTTCATGCCAGAGCTCAAGGAGCATTGGGAAAATGCTCTGAGACACATGGTGGGAATTGGGGTGGGATTTGATGATCCTTATCCCTTCCAGCTCAGGATACTCTGATTGTATGACTGAATGAAGATTCTCATGTTCCAAACTGAGACATACACTGCACTTGTCAAGGATGGCATGTGCAGCTTCTGTGTGACCTCTCAGACTATCCTGAGGCCTCTGTGGGTTTTCTAGGGTGTCCGTCTGAGCAGGCTGGACATGTCCAGCTGTCCTGGGCTCGGTGCTGGCACCAGTCAGGAGTGCCTGTTATGAATAGTGTTCACTGGGGTGCACAGTTGTAGATTGTTCACAGTTGTATCCTCTCCTCCAGAAGATTCAGGCTCTTCCCAGATTTCTTTGATGTGAGAGTGAAAACGACATAGCAGTCCTTAGGAGGAAGAATAGGCTGACACTGGACTGTAGATGGAAACCCTCTGTGTCATGGTGTGTCTGCTCTGGTGCCATGGAGCAGGTAATGGGAACAGCTGACATAACAAGTTACTGTCACATCAGTCCCCTGTGGCCAAGGTGTGTCTGCTTGGCTTTCCATACACCACTCAGCTGGAAGAGGCGGGACTTGGAGGCTTCAGCATTTCACTGTGCAATGGACACTGCAACAGCCTGAGCAACTGCTGGGGTCTGGAGGCAGAACAGGCATTTCCATGCACAGGTCCCAAGCTCCTGGGGTGCCAAGAATATACAGCAGCTTCAATTTTTTGCTTTCACAGCACGTGCTGGCCGAGGCTGTCTGACTGTGTGCTCTGTTTGCAATGCAGGGTGAGGAAGGCCCTCCCAGTTTGGAGTACATCCAGGCCAAGGACTTGTTCCCCCCGAAGGAGCTCATAAAGGAGGAGGAGTCACTGCAGGTAAGGAAGTGAAAACACCCGAACAGCTCTGGGATGTGGCAGGCTGGGCTCTGCAGAGCAGCTTTCCAGCCCAGCACATCCTGGAGGCCATGGGTGGGCCAGTGCTGGGGGCATGTTGGGAGCAGCAGATCTGTGTGTGTGGGGGCCAGGCTGGGTTCCCAAGGCCCTGTCCCTGTCTGCCCAGCCCAGGCAGGATGTGTCCAGCATTGCTGGCTGCTGGGAGCGTGGCTGGAGCTGCTGCAGTGCACAGCCAGCCCGGACTTTCCCTGTGGGAATGTGCCTGCCCAGCCCTGCAGCCTGCATCCAGGGAGACTCCTGGACAGGAGCAACATGGGAGCCGTGCTCTGTGCAGCCACGGCATGCAGCTGCACTGCCTGCTCTCCCCTCGAGCACCTTGCTTCTGGTGTTTTCCTGCTGCACAGTGGCTGGAAGAAGGAACCTCCGTATGGTGCCAGCCTCCTGCTGCAGAAAGCCCTGGGAAGAGCCCCAGGTGCTGTTGCTGATGTGCAGCAAGGGCAGCATTCCTTCCTGGGAATTAGTGCTTCCTTTAACATCATCCAGTGCATTGTCCTCCTCCTGGGGCTGAGCCAGGCTCACCTTTTTCTTGCTGCTGCAGTGTTTGAGTTTGTTCTGAGACTGTCGCTTGCCTTGGCAAACAGTGCTGGGGAAAGCAAGGACTGAAGGCTATTGGCTTGAAGGAGCAGACACAGGCTGGGGAGTTGTGCAGGGTCAAGGCTGCAGGGCTGTGGCTCTGTGGGGTGAAGCTGCTGGGGCAACTCTGAGCTGAGACCTCTGGAGAAGAGCAGGCTCTGCCTTAGTTTGCTGCATGGAGAAGTAAAGTTCAACCCTGCCAAGGGTAATTTGCTTTCAGTAAATTGTTAATTTATTGTGAAGCAGAATGTTCAAGGACAGCTTGGATGGGGCTTGGAACCTGGCCTAGTGGAAGGTGTCTCTGCCCATGGCAGGGCGTGGAACTGGATGAGCTTGGGTTAGGATGTCACTCGCAGCCCAAACCATTCCAGGATCCTGTGGCTCTAGAAGGATGCCATCAATTGATAACAAGCTGTATTGGAGCACCTGCTGGTTTATTCCAGGATTTCCCTCCATTGGTTCTTGCAGCCTTACCAGCTCGTTTATGTTCTGTCTCCCTTCTGTTGCTGTGTGAAAGAGCCACGTAAGCAGGAGAGACACATGCCAGATAAAAACAGCTCTGGCAAGCATGCAGAAACCAACTGCAGAAATAAAGAGAGGGTATTCTCTTAGGCAAATGATTAGTATTTTTCAAGAGTATTCGGACAGATGCCAGGCTAAGGTGGTTATTTTTGTACAAAGAAAGGAGAAGTTGTTAGTAGAGTTGTCACTTGAAGTCTGAAATCCAGGAGATTCAGGTTTTTATACCCAAGCCATAGAAACAACTTCAAAATCAAGAAAAGGTGGTCTGACTTCTACTAATTCAGTGTAATGAATTGTGTCATCAGCTGCCCTGTCTGGCAGGTTTCATCTCTGGCCGAAATGATAAATAGTCCTGACATTTTTTGCATAATTGGTTACTGACATCACCTGGTGTAGATGGCATTCAGGGAACAGGAGGAGCCTGATTAGCTAAGGACAAAGGGGCCTGGTAAATTTTAGGCTGTTCTGCCTTTGTTATTTTTTTTAATATAAGAAAAGTCAAACTTGACTGTCTTTTAAAAACAACTATAGCATGTCCAGATTGATGGGGAAAAACAGACGCTTGATTGTGGAGATATTTTAAAAAATTGAATACAGGTAACTTAAATGAAGCTTTGTTGCAGTTTAATCAGGACAAGCTTCCTCAGTCATATAAATAACTATACACAGAGAATCCCTGACAGCCTTGTCAGCAGAAACTGGGTACAACTTCAGTTCATTTGCTTACCTGGATGGTACTGCTGAGTCTCACAGGGCTGCTGAGGGCCTCCCATGTTTGAATGGCACAGCAGGATCACATAGGTGACACTGCCCTGGGACACAGGCTTCTGATCAGTCACAGAATCCCAAAATGACTGAGGTTGGAAAAGACCCCCAAGACCTTCAAGTCCATCTTGTGGCCGATGCCCATGTTGTCATCCAGCCCAGAGCACTGAGTTCCACATCCAGTTGTTCCTTGGACCCCTCCAGGGATGGTGACACCACCACCTTGCTGGGCAGCCCCTTCCAGTGCTTCCACATGATGCTGGGCTCTTTCAGGAGCAGTGTAGAGCACTCCCCCCATCTCTCTGAGCTGTCCTGCAGTCGTGTCCCTCTCCATGCCCCTTGTGCTGGGGCTGGTTTCCCCTCTCCGAAGAGCAGGCCCTGTCAGTCTCTCTGTCCCCAGGCCACCCCTGGCACACAGGTGATCCTTCAGGAGGTGTCCATGGGAGAGCTCCACGTGCAGGGCTGGGCAGTGGTGCTGGTGCTGCTCTCAGAGCACAGGGAACACCTTGCTGGGAATGGCTCCTTGGGAGATGCACTGCAGAGGCAATGGGAAGAGTGCCTTGGCAATTTCAGCACACACAGCACCTGTGTGACCTGACCTTGTGCTGTCTCCCTTCCAGGTGCCATTCACTGTGTTGCAGGGTGAGGGGGTGGAGTACCTGGGCCTTGCCAACGACGCTGTGATCGCCATCTCCAACTACCGCCTGCATATCAAATTCAAGGACTCTGTGATCAATGTGAGTCTGCCTCTGCCTGCACCATCGCCTCTCCCAGGGTTTCAGAGCAGGGAGGAGTGGGAATTCCCCATTCCTGGGGGCTGTGGCTCAGGAAGATGCCTCTTGGAGGATACCAGGCCTAGGCGTGCAGTTGCTGTTTTCTGCTGTATTTAAGTGTGAGGATGGGGTTTTCCTTTGAATAGTAATTAGGTCTTTCCTTTGCTGTTTTCTTTAAATTCAAGTAATAACTTTGGTGGTTTTAAGGCTGTTGAGGTCTCTTGCAGGCCAGTTTTAATAAGACTTCTCACCAATGCAGAGTCTGGCAGTGGGAGCTTGAGGCTTTCTCTTGCTGCCTTGACCTGCTGTGTCTTGCTGCAGCTGTTGTTTGGCTCAGTTACCTGTGCTTGACTGAATGTGATTGAGTCAGGAACTGGCCCCAAGTGGGAGATTACCAAGAGAGAGAAATCAGAATAATAATCATGGAAGAGCTCTGTGCTGACTCGTGGAGCTCCATAACCTTGGGAGTGGGATCGTAGTTCACAGAAGCAGCTCGTGAGTGGTGGAGCTGTGCTGGAGCGTTGAGGAGCCTGTGGGCACAGCTGCTGGGGCTGCTCTGGCCTGTGGTGTGCCTTTTCATGCCCTACATTTGTCCCTCCCTCACAGGTGCCTTTGAGGATGATGGAAAGTGTGGAGTGTCGGGATATGTTCCAGCTTCACATCGTCTGCAAGGACTCCAAAGTGATCAGGTATCTGGTTTATGCTGTGCTGCAGGCTGGGACCAGCTCTGGTGGCTCCTTCTGTGCTGCAGTTGGAATTGAGCTGTCCATGGTCAGGATTCTAAGGCTCAGGGCCATGTTCCTTTTCCTGGCTCAGTCCTGCCTGGGTGAACATCCCCGCTGAGGGTGCCTTTGGGTTTGCAGGTGCCATTTCTCCACCTTCAAGCAGTGCCAGGAGTGGCTGAAGAGGCTGACTCGAGCCATCGCCCGCCCTGCCAAGCCTGAGGACCTCTTTGCATTCGCCTACCACGCCTGGTGCTTGGGGGTGTGTGTGGATGAGGAGGATCAGCACGCACATCTCTGCCGTCCAGGTGAGCTCCTGGCCTGGCCCTTCCTGCTGCTCTGGCCAGCAGCACTGCACTGCAGTTGAGCTCTTCTTCATAAACCCTGTCAGGTTTCAAATTTGCCTCGCTTGGGTCATCCTGTGCCTGGTCTAGAGATCCAGCTGATGGCCAGATGCTTCTGGATAAGAAGCACAGTGGAAGGAATTATTTACAAACACAACTAAAAACTTTATGACAGCAACACAGAAGCAGCTTTTCCCTTTCTCCTTGTGAGAAAACATCCCATACTTAAGTTATCTCATCACAGTGATAGATACCTCAGGCAGTCCTGTCCTGGAGTGGCAAACAGCATCAGTTCTGAGGCAGCCTAATTATTTGAGCCCATCTGAATCTCTTCAACACCCAAAAATGCTGTGACATTCCCAGGATCAGGTTTGTGGAGAGCTCTGGCTTATCCTCACAAAGGCACAAATCAAGTCTTTGAGTCCATGAAGAGAAAAATAGAGCTGTGCTGGTGCCCTCGTGTGGACTGGGAGTTTCCCTTCCCTGGGAACACCACAAAGTTCACTTGCAGTTGTTTTATCTTATCAATGATGAAGCTGTTTAAAAATGGAATTAAAATGAGTGAGAAACCTGGCTTTAGACTGAAAAATAAGCTGATCCTAGAGAAGAGCAGCAGTAGCCTGAATGGAACGTCCTTAGACAGGCTAGATGGAGGGATGGGGTTCAATAGTACAGATATTCCAAGAGAAGCTGATAGGGGAAAGGTAAGGTCTGTGTTCTTACCATGCCCCAAACCCCAGCAATCAGAGATATTGCTGTGTTTCCTTTAGGGCAAGTGTTTAGTATAAATAAACTCATCCATGCAAGTTGTTGCTGCAGGATATGGCTGAGGCGAAGAGCTTTGCAGTTTGACACTGGAGCAACAAAGGCATCCAGAATTTGTGAGGCAAGGCTAAAACATGAGAGAGGAAACCCTGAGTCAGCGTCTGGAGGAAGGAGCTGCCTGGGGTGGGTGCTCGGTGCTCCTTGCCATACAGTTCCTGACATGCACTTTGGAAGCTGTCTCTGCCAGACAGGCAGAAGTGGATTAAATTAACCCCCACATGCCCCTTGACATGAAGAGGCTGTTTCTGTGCCCAGAGATGAGATCTCACCTGACAAAACAAGCAGGGAAACCCCTGTGAGGGACAAATCTTTTTGGCTTCTGAAGCACAATCCCTGCTGCCATCCAGTTGCCCTGGAGTTTCTCTTTGCCAAAAAGAGGCTCCCAGGGCTGGAGCCCCTCTGCTCTACAGCCAGGCTGAGAGAGCTGGGGGTGTTCACCTGGAGAAGACAAGGCTCCAGAGAGAACTCAGAGCTCATTCTAGGGCCTAAAGGAGTTTATAGAAAAGAGGGAGAGACTCTCTGTACAGGTGGGTAGTGACAAGACATAGGGGAGCAGTGTTAAAGTCACAGAGGGCAAGGTTAGATGGGATATTAAGATGAATTCTTTAATCAGGGAATGGAAAGGCCCTGGCACAGGGTGCCCAGGGAAGCTGTGGCTGACCCTGGATCCCTGGAAGTATCCAAGGCCAGGCTGGATGGGGCTTGGAGCAGCCTGGGATAGTGGAAGTTGTCCCTGCCCATGGCAGGGGGTGGCACTGGATGAGCTTCAGGTGCATTCTGACCCAAACCTTCTGTGGTTTTGTGACTCCCTGCAGCCTGTGGCGGTTGCTGAGGAGTTCCACGGGCACGTTCAGATTCCGTCGGTGCTGTCAGTAACTGCCTGTGCTCTGCTCCTCAGGGGATCACGTGAGGTTCCGGTTCGAGATGGAGCTGGTGAGGATGGGCTTCGACCTGCAGAACGCCTGGCGTGTCTCTGACATCAACAACAACTACAAGTGAGTGTTTCATCACCAGGCTCTCTCCACTCTCCTCTTGCCTTACTTTTCCCTTGGTAAATCCCCGTGCAGAGCAGTGGGTGAGTCAGACTCCAGCTAATCCTCTTTCCTGGCCTTGACAGCCCCCAGGCAGATCAGAGTATGAGCCAGATCCCTTTTCTTTCTGCCTTTCACATCATGGAATTGGAGAGGGAATACAGCCCAAACATCAGAGCTAGCAGGAACTGTAAATGCTGACTCAGGTAGTTTATAATGTGGTGGCTCTAATTCCTCGTGGAAGACATTTGGGAGTCTGAAGGTCCATCCATTGTGGGTTTGTCTTTCTAGTTAGTCCTTCTCTCTAAAATGCTCAGTTTAACAGCCATAGTTTTTATACACCCAGGCAACTACTCAGCTCTGTGAGGAGCTGGGGTGAGCCAGTGGAGAGCTGTTGGGAGGCTCAGGAGTCTGGGAATGAGTGAGGCTCATTCAGTCTGAGTAGGAGAAGCTGACGGGTGATCTACCTCCAGCTGCTGGCAGGGCATTCCCAGAGGGCATGGAGTGGAACTCCTGTCAGTGGCACATGGTACAACAAGAGGTAGTGGCCCCAAAGTGCAGCTTGGGAGGTTCACAATGTGGAAGGGAAAAGAGCATTCCCTTGGGAGCATGGTGGTGTGCTGGGCACATCCCCAGCAGGAGGGTTCTCCATCACTGTGGTGTCACGTTTGAGGTGAGGCAGTGTTTGAGGTGGGCATTGGGGTGGAGATCTCTACAAGGTTTTCCCACTCCCACAGTGGAAGAGGCCTTTTGCCACCAGTCAGTGTTTCCAGCCTGCCTTCCATTCCTGCAGGAGTGCAGGACTCTTGGAGAAGAGCAGCTGCAGTGTTTGCAGCAGGTGGCATTAAGCCAATGAGATTTCAAACTTTGATGGACATACTCATTTGTGCATTCCCTATAATCCTGTTCTTGAAATGACTGGTATCCATGAGCTTTTCCTCTCTGCCCCAGCCAGTCCAGGCATCCCCATCACCTATGGACTGGACAGTTCCAGGTCACTGGCTTCCTGTGGAGACCATGAGAAACCTCAGATGCACTGAACTGGGGAAATCCCAGGTTTGGGGCTTGCTGCCTGTTCTCTTTTCCTGAAGAATCCAGGCCACAAGCACTAAATTTGGGGGTGATTTGCATTTTACCTCTGCCCTACTGACCACATCATTGCTTTGGGACTGTTCACGTGACATTGCTGGCATTTATGCAGTTTCTCCAAGGATGCCAAATAAAAGTTGTTGTCTGAACTGCTCAGTTTTGGAGTGCACAGTCTGTGGGTCCCTGCCCTAGGTAGAGTCTCTGAGTGTTGGGCCTTTTTCTTTGCTGGATCTCGGGGTGTGGTTCCCTCTGTGGTTTCCGAACTATTTCGGGAAGTTCAACTTCCATTGACCATCTGTGCTGTGCTTCCTGGCCAGTAATCCACAGCCATTAGCCACCTTCTCTGAAGACAGGTGTTTGATTTCCAACCAAACCAGGCAAGAAAGGACTTAAAACAAACCTCAGCAAGCTGGGTGTGGGCCTGGCTTTGCTTCCCTCCACCTGCTGAGTTTCTCCCTGGGGATCCTCACAGGTCCCAGCTTCCTGCAGACATCCTGGGATCTCAGGGGTGGTGTAATTGCCTTGTGCAACTCAAACCAGTTCTCTCTTGCTGCTGGGGGAGTGTGGCTTTAAATCCTGCCTTGGCTTTTGATCATAACCACCTGCCTCTATTCACAGGGATCAGGTTACTTTTTAACTGTTTATAGTCCTTTTATCTTTTATTTCCCTGCATTGGCAAAACAGTGCTGTTAAAGACAGGATACTCCAAGGTAATGGCTTTGTTCCTTGTCTTTCAAGTCTGTTCTGAGATGTCCTTATCTGGGAGCTATTATCTTCTTCCTGGCGACAGCCATCATAAAATGAGAGAAATACAAGCTTATAATAACCACTCCTTCAGTCTTGATAAAAGTATACAGTGATAATAAAATTATTACACGGTTTCTCCCTGGCTCTCACATCTTCAGGGATCTTACACCCAGGGAAATGGGATCACTCCAGCATTGCCCATCTGGTCCACACAGGCTCTCCAAAGCAGTTATTTCATACCAGCCTTAGTGCTGGTGCGTTTGGTACACACATAGTTCCTTCAAAAAAAGGAAGAAAAAAACCCCAACTTTTCCTCCAATGTTGATGCTCATTTTCAGGTTTCATCTTTTGACAGTTGTGGTTTTATTTAACTTTGAGTTTATGAGGTAAAAGTTGCCTGGAGTTCTGTTACTGCTTTAGCCAGATGGTGTTTCCTACTGGTTTCTGAGACTGCTCTTAATTAACATTTTGTCTTTTTTACACTTCTCTATAAATTTTAATACTATCCATACCATTGGAAAGTGATAATTACTGTCCCTGCTTGGATTTGCCACAGGAACATGTGGACAAGAAGTCTGTGAGGACTGTTAATGGAACATGTCTTTGCCCTCTGTGAAGCAAGAGCTTGGCCAAGGCTCTCAAGGACAGGATTGGATTGTTGGGTGTCCTGTGCAGGGCCAGGAGCTGGACTCGATCCTCGTGGGTCCCTTCCAAATCAAGGTGTTCACGATTCCTGTCCCTCCTTGTTACCTCTGTGCTAAGAAGGTTTTCCATCAATCTTTGTTCACAGGTGTCTGTGTTGTTCCAGCCACCCTCTCCTGCCATCAAACCTCATGGTTCAAGGCTGTTTCCCTTGATGGTCTGGCTCAGCTTGGCCCTGGGGCTTTCCAGGCCACCCCAATGCAGGTGGTTTCCTTTGGGACTCCTGTTGTGGTGAAAAATGATCGTTGAGGTTCTGAACTATTTCTTATCTTATCAAGAGCAGCTGTTTCCTAAGAGGAGCATCCTTCAGCTCTATGGGAATGCACCTGTTAAAAAGCACAGGCACACAAAAAATCTCAAAAAAACCCTTCTGAAAATCCAAATCTGCCCTATCTGCTCGTTCTGTGACATTTCAGGTAGCTCTCACAAAAGGGGTGACCTCTCTCCCAACAGCCATGTTGACTCAAAACCCAAGTGCACTGAACTTACCTTTTGTGTTGTTGTTGCTGTTGTAGGAGCCTTATCCCCTCTGAAAACATTATTGAATCTACTGAGTGATGAATGCTGTAACGAAGAGATTTTTCAGTTATTCTACTTTGGAGCAGCTTAGGTCCAAAGGAAGAGTCAGAGACTTCTCTATAATTTTGCTGGTAGCATCAAGAAACACCTGTGTGTGTCTGAAAATGTCACCTTTGGTTCAGACACTTGTTCTGTGCTGAAGCAACAAAAGTCTCCCATGGGAATTTCTGCCCTCAGCCTTTCTTCTTCTGTCCCAGCCTCTGTGGATGTTATTCCTGTCACTCCAGGGCTTGGTAGTATTGCATCAGTGCTGTTCTGTTTCTCTTTAGGCTTGGGATTTGATCCATACACATTCTGGTAGATCCTGGTCACTCTGAGCATCACACTTTCACCCCCACCTTCCCCTGGAAGTTGCCCACTTTGTTCAGGAGCTCAGCCTATTTTGGCCTTCCTACAAAGCTTGTAGTCTGACATTCAAGGTGCCACAGATATTCTTCCTTGTATCAGTTTATAAGATACTGTTAAGCCAACAGAGTTACTTATCCTGGGTTTTCACTTCCTCTACTGTATTCCTCTGAAATTCTAGCCTTTAAAGACATGTCTCTTTGTCTTGACCTTAGTGCCTGTTTCTATGCACCCTGCTTGAATTTGGCTTCACTTCTTAAAGATGTCCTGTTTTCTACCTGAAAATTACTGATTTCTATCTTACTATTTTCTTAAGGCTACAGAGTTTTAGTGATATAACTCTTGGAAGATACACTCCGGAGACTCTCTTGGTCTGCCTCTCCCCAGTCTGTACTTTTAAGACATCACTCATGTTTCATCTGGGGTGCCAGAGAGCTGTTTGCACTTCAGTGAAGCCTGTTCATGTATAGACTCAGCTATTCCAGAAGTTCCTCCAGACCTGAACAGGTGCTAACTCTCTCCCACATTCCTGCATCTTCAGTCACACTTCACTGCTTCTCTAATTTCCTGGCCACCTTTACTTACGGAATCTGAGGCATTTCAGAGATGTCCAAGCCCAGACATCCTACCACAGACAACCTGGTCTTCACCTTCTTAACTGACAGCTTTAATTTTGCTTCCTGAATTCCTCATCCTCACCCAGTTGTTTTTATCCCTTAGCCACCCTTGCTTTCTGCCTGGGGCTCTCAGAGGAGCTGTCTAGACATTGCAGTGCCATTTTCCAACGTGGCAGGCAGTTCTTCACTAGCACCATAAACTAATACTGAATTGTGCCTGTTGCCATCAGCTGGAATAGCCTGGGCTCAGGAACACCAGACCACCCTCTGCAGCTTACTGGCTGGATCCTTCCACCCCCCTCACTTTGCTCCCCATCTGCCTGAAACATTCCTTCTAAATGATGTGGGGTAGCCTTGAGCCAGAGCTGCTCTTTGATGTTCCCTGCCATGTACCCACCTGTGCCTGCTGGGCTGCAGGGCCTCAGCTGGTCCAGCTCCCAGGCCCTGCTGTGTCTGAGCCTGCCCTCAGCCTGTGCTGGGAGCAGCAGGGGCAGGGCAGGAGCTACAGGAGCCAGAAAGTCCCCCCTGCACTCCTGGAATTTTGTGTGTACTGCAATCCCCAAGTGGTTTGGGCTGAAAGGGACCTTAAAGACCATCCCATTCCACCCCCTCCATGGGCAGGGACCCCTTCCACTGTCCCAGCTGTTCCCAGCTCCATCCAGCCTGGCCTTGGGCACTGCCAGGCATCCAGGGGCAGCCACAGCTGCTCTGGGCACCCTTTACCAGGGCCTCTCCACCCTCACAGGGAACAATTTTTTCCCAATATCCCATCTAACCCTGCCCTCTGGCAGTGCTCTCTGCTCTCAGAGTTCTCCTCTCAGTGCTAGTACATGTGCAGATATCTATAAAAACTTGATTTCTGGCACCCTACCAAACAAGATACGATTTAGATCCCACTCCTGTCACTTTATTTGCATAACCCTAGTCCCCACTGCTAAATTTCTGGGCAGATTTGTGCCTTCTTCACTGAACAATGTGTCAAGTTGAGCAGTGATATCGTGTTCTGCTGGGCAGAAAGTGATAGGCCATTCTTTACCAAAAAGCTCTGTGTACCTGCTATAAGAAAAAAAAAACTCCATGTAAATTATTGACTATTCCTCTAAACCCTCATGAATTCTTAAATCCAGAGGTTGTTCCAAAGGCATCCTGGAAAGTACTAGGATACTTAGCATGAGCCCAGAGGTGAAAGGAGGTTGTCTTCTCTCAGCTCATTCCTGACAGCACGTTTGGGCTCACTTGTTGAGGCTGTGCTGAGACAGGTATGAGTAGGAAGAGCCAAAGTCCTGCATGTTGAGTTTGGGGAAATGTGAGCTGCTCTGGGGCAGATTTTTGATTGCTCAGTCCTCATCTTGCCTTTCATGCTGTCTCTTCTCCAGGCTTTGTTCCAGTTATCCCCAGAAGCTGCTGGTCCCTGTCTGGATCACTGACAAGGAGCTGGAGAATGTGGCTTCGTTCAGGTCATGGAAGAGGATCCCCGTGGTGGTGTACAGGTAATTCCCTCCCCCAAACCCAGGACAGCTGCTGTGTCCTTGTAGTCCTGCAGGGGCTTTGGGACAGGGATGGCAGGAGAGCTGTCCTTTTGCTCCCACCTTCCAACGTGGTGTTCCCAGGGCTCCTTCTCCCAGCACTGTCTGCAGCAGGGTGTTTTCCAGAAGAGAGAAGCAGTGTTCCAGAACTGTCCTTTGCTGCTCTCAGTTAGATTTGAAGGTGTGGGTGACTTTCGTCCTACAGGAAATGTTGCAAGATGAGGTCAAATTGAAGTTCTCTCAGAGTTTCAAAATCTTTCCACACATTGGTCCTTGTCTGGCTGCTACTTTGAAAAGTAATCTGAGCCAAAAGGAGCCTGCTGGGTGCCCTGTGCTCAGCAGGGTGTGCAGGCCTGGACAGACCCAGGAATGCCCAAATCTACAGCTTCTCATGAGGGGCACCTCTGATCTCTGCTCTTTGATGGCTAGGGGCAGGACCCAAGGGAATGACTGGAGCTGTGTCAGGGAGGTTTAGGTTGGATTTTGAGAAAGATTCTTTCCCCAGAGGGTACTGGGCACTGCCCAGGCTCCCCAGGGAATGGGCACAGCCCTGAGGCTGCCAGAACTCCCAGGGATGCTCAGGGTGGGATTATTGGAGTGTCTGTGCAGGGCCAGGAGTTGTACTGGATGATCCTTGGGGGTCCCTTCCAGTTTAGAATAATCTATAATTTTATGAATTATTCTCTCACAGCCTTCCAGAAATATTCTAGGGGGGATGCAGGAGGCCAGGCATCCAATGGAACAGGGCTCTGCAGGGTAGGGGCTGGTTCCTCATTAAATCTGTCTCCCAGGATACTGATGTGTTTGAAACCAACAGGAGCTGATGGAAAGGAGCACCCAGGCAGTTGTGCTGTTGTAAAATGTACATTATGGTTTGTAGCTTTAGACTCTTGTGTTAGCAGTTACTAAATCCAAATATTAAAAAAACCCTTAAAATATCAGAGCCGTATTGGAAAATATAAAAGTCAGGAAGCAAAACCAGTGAATTTACAGGTACCTTAACTCTGGTTCTTCCCACTACATAGCTTGCTGTTGGATGTGGCAAAACACTGTGTGTTCCTTCTAGAACTCAGTTCTGCAGCAGAGTGGGAATGAGCACAGCTTATCGGATGGAGCCTTTCCCTCCTTGTAGCCAGCTCAGCTAAGAAGTTAATTGTATTTGTGATTCCTTTTGCTAAAAATGGCCTAGTGCTGGAGCCTGTCCCAGTGTGCCTCCCCACCCGAGGGCAAAGCCATGTCTTTTTCCTACTCCAACAATTATTTTGTTCCTTGCTTTATATCTCTGTAATGGTACCCAGTAATTTGCGAGCCGAGTGCAACCCTTTGCAGCCTGGAATCAGATTAGAAGACGCTGACAAGTGATGTTACAAGATGGGGCAAGTGCTTGCCCGTGTGTCTCTGATTTTCATGCACGTTTTTTAGTCTTTGCCTTCAAGATTGAAGTCTTTGGAGCAGGAGGGTCCTTGAGGGTCATGGCTGCTTCTGCAGTGCCTTGTGCTGTGTGGAAATGAAAAGCCTGACACTCAGCTCCTCCTCCTCACCCATAGTTCAGGAGAGAATGGATGGGTGCCTGCATCCCAAGGGACTCTGATAGACCTCAGAGTTTTTGGATAAGGCTGATCTCACATGACACCAAAGGTACTTCATTATCAGATTTCTTTTAAAAAAGTATAATTTAGCTATTAAGCAAAGCAGAAATTCAGGTCTCCATCTCAGTCCTCCGCAGAGATGCGCAGGAGAGATGCAGGAGCCTCCAGGCACAATCCACTTCTAAAACAAGGCAAAGGATGCAATCAATTATTTAGCTGAGTGGAGAGGCAGACGGGCACGGCGTGGCTCTTCTGGCTCTGTCTGCTCAGCCACCTTGAGGAGACCTTGGGCCTGTGGCAGCAGAAATGCTCCTTCTGCCGCTTGGCATCCCCTGCCAGGGGACAGCAGGCACTGCTCCAGCCCATGGCTAAGCCTTGCTCTCAGGCTCACATCCTGCCACAGTGAGATGGGAGTTTATCCCAATGATCTGGGAAATGCAAGCACTTATACACACACACATCTCAGTCAGAACCTTTAGTCTCGGCTCAGTAAACCCTCTCCAAGTTCTTTCTTGTGCTTTAAGCCAAGCTCCTTTATTTGTTCAGGAAATAACGTAGATACTTGGGAGATCACAGAATCATGGAATGGTTTGGGTTGGAAGGGACTTTGAGAATCATCTGCTTTCAACCCTGCTGCTACCTTTCACTAAACCAGGTATTAATCAGTTGTTGAGGATTGTTGCAGGTTAAATGACATTAACATCTGAGAGTATCAGATGTGCTCTAGCCTTGTGCTCAGAATAAGTCTGTGAGGAAAAACTCAACTGATGAAAGGCACTTCATATTGCAGTTTTGGATCATGAAAGGGTCTTGAGTCATTAAAACTAGACTGAGGATCCCTCAAGAATAATTTGCCCCACATAAGTTAAAACACTCTGGCACTTTCTCCCATTCCAGTTTCAAGAAAGGAACTTCATCTTTGAGGAAAACCTCCCCAAAACTCCCAGGTAATAAAAGGCCTTAAATGGTTCCTGTGCTCATGTTGGGGAGATGTGCAGGGAAGGCAGTCAGGCTTTGGTGCTCCCTGCCCTGGGAAGCTTCTTGCTAGCTCAGCTGTGGTTTTGGTTCTTCTGCTGGCCCCTGTTGTACTTTCTGCTTCCTGGTGGCTTCACACTCATTGGTGCTGCCACATTTCCTCCTTTACTGGCAGGTCACCATGTCCCTTGAATGTCCCCAGCCATTGTTCAGTGCTCAGGGGTTTGTGTTACCAAGAGTTTTGTGATTTTGACGCAACCCTGGCAACATGGGCCGCTCTGCCTGGAGCAGCTGCAGTGCCCTGCGCCCTGTCCTGCCCCACGAGCTGCCTAGTGGGAGCAGTCCCTGGCACAGCACCTGCCTTTCCCAAAAACGTGCTCAGGCGCTGTCTGGGAAAGTGCTGCTTGGCACAGGCCAGGAGCTGTGGGTGGCTCACAAACAGGCTTGGATGATCACAGGCTTGTGCTTAAGTCCACACCTTGGCTCTGTTTCATCTACTACTATAAACAAAGCCTTTGCTGCTCTGTGTTATCCATCCTTGAGTGATCCTGAAGGCAGGAATAGATCTCCTGGGAGTGACTGCTCTGCAAATCACCTTGCAAAACAGAGCAGCACTCAAAGTAAAGGGTCCCCACGGTGTTTTGACTTGGCCAAACATGAACATTATTTCTTTGGAAGTCTTCAGTTTAAAGTCTTTATTGTTATTATCTCTGAGGTATCATTTACAAAGCTATGTAAACTTACAGAGGGCAGAGTTAGATGGGGTATTGGGAAAAAATTGTTCCCTGTGAGAGTGGACAGTCTCTGGCACAGGGTGCCCAGAGCAGCTGTGGCTGCCCCTGGATCCCTGGCAGTGCCCAAGGCCAGGCTGGGCAAGGCTGGGAGCAGCTGGGACAGTGGGAGGTGTCCCTGCCTGTGGCAGGGGGTGGAGTGGCTTTAAAAAGCCATCACAAACCATTCCATGATTCTTTGGTTTCCAGATAAATGCTGCAGGAGGGGTGGTGGAATGGTAGAGCATGGTTGGTCTGGTTCAGGATTGTTCAGTTCATTTTCCCATCTCCAGGAAGGACCAGGCAGCAGGAGCAGCACCTCAGGGATACATAACAAACAGGATAGGGATGCAGGTGCTCTTTCCTGGTGCATCTTTGGAGTATCTGCTATCATAGATTTCCTACACCCATTTGGGAGAATGGGTGACTGCCTCATGGTCACTTGGTAAACCTGCCACTGGGTGTTGGAACCAGTTAGTCCCACATTGTGCTGTGGCTTTGAGTTCCCTCTTGGTTTTATTTGTTGTCCAAGAAATACTCGTGTTTCTGAAACATGGCATGACTGTTCCAGTGCTTGCTTGTGTCTGTGCCATCCATCTCTGGAGCTTGGTTTGACAACAACAGGATCTTTTTTGAGAGGAATTTGTGTCATTTTAGGATGATTGAGGTGTGAATCCATAGTATTTTATGTCTTATTCCTTTCCCAATGACTTAGCACATCTCTTGAGCACTGAGCTGAGGCTTTTGAGAGCACCCCAGTGACTTCAAAGCCTTTGGCTTTGGCTTCTGATCTGCACCAAACTGCCCTGTGTCACAGCTGGGGTTATGCTTTCATCATCTGTAAATACTCTTCATTTATTAACACTAAATTTCACACTCTCTGTGTCATTCTCTATCACCAGCAGCTTTGCCACCTCACAGTTCCTTTTCTTTCCAGGCTAGCTGGGAATGACTTGGTCAGTGTGTTCATGTGAGAAATGCACTGATTCCTACTTCAGGCCTCCTGCCAGGTGTCAGTAAGCACAGCCAGGGTAGGGTTCACATTTAGGGGTTGTTGATAAACACCAGCTCAGGCCTCCACCCAGAAACTCCCTGGTCTGATGCCAAGTGAGCTCATCTTCCCAACTTACAGGTGATAAGTGAAGTGGTTTAAGAATGGGTCTGTAATTTAAGGGAGGAAAAAAAAAAAGAGAAGGAGAGAACAGAACAGCCTTACAATCAAGTGGAAGGTGTCCCTGCCTATGGCAGGGGAGTCGAACAAGATGATCTTCAATGTCCCTCCCAACTCAAACCATTCCATGATTCTATGAAATAACTATTACTTTCCCAAAATGTAACCATAGTTATTTAAAGTTCTTCTCTCTGGTTTAATATATAAATACTGTCCTATTTATATACGATAATATCTGTTTTAAAAATAATATCTTTATAGATGACAGGATGTATTAATACATCTAAATAGAAGTCAGAGATTGGACTTGGGGTTCTGGAAGGTCTTTTTCAACCTAAATTATTCTATTTTATTGTAAATAAAATATGAGGCTGGTTTAGCCGCTCTGTCAGTGGTGCGGTGATGAAAAATGGTTATTTGAGGTTCCCTGCCCTCTTTCAGTGCTTGATGAGAGAGTCAGTGCTGTAGACAGAGCAGTTGAGCAGCTGCAGCCAGGAGTAGCTGAGGTGTGGCTGTGCTGTCGGGGGCTCAGCGAGGCTCTGTGTCCCTGCAGACACGTGCGCAACGGGGCGGTGATTTCGCGCTGCAGCCAGCCCGAGATCAGCTGGTGGGGCTGGCGGAACGCCGACGATGAGTACCTGGTGACATCCATTGCCAAAGCCTGTGCCTTGAACCCCGGAGCGAGGGCGTCGGGCGCCGCGCCGCACAGCGGGAGCAGCGAGGGCAGCGAGCCCTGCGACACCGACTTCGGTGAGGGGCTGCTCGAGGGGCAGCGTGGAGGGGCTGCCAGGGCTGTCCCGGGGCAGAACCTGGCCTGTTGTGCTGTGACTGCGGTGTGGGGGTGGCTCTCTAGGCTCGCTCACGGTGGTGCTGGGGTGGAGGGAGGCAGGGAGGGGGGTGCCAGGAGCTCAGTCCCTGTGTGTCCCTGCAGACTCGTCCTTGACAGCGTGTTCGGGCGTGGAGAATGCGGCAACCCCTCAGAAGCTGCTGATCCTCGATGCCAGGTCCTACACAGCAGCCGTGGCCAACAGGGCCAAGGGAGGTGGCTGCGAATGTGAAGGTACCAAGGGCCAAGAACATCACAGAGCATCTTCCTCTTGGACCTGGCAGTGGCTCCTAGGGCACAGCTGGGGATCAGGGCAGCATTTTGGTGCTTGGTCTCTGGGAGCATGTTCCCACACAGGGATCTGGACGGGCTGGATCAACAGGCCAAGGCCAATTGGATGAGGTTCAATAAGGCCAAGTGCTGAGTCCAGCATTTGTTGCATCCTGCAACAGCCCCACTGGAATGCTCCAGGCTGGGACAGAGTTGCTGGAAAGCTGCCCAATGGAAAAGGACCTCGGGTGCTGATTGGTAGCAGCTGAACATGGGCCTAGGTGTGCCCAAGTAAGCAACAGGTCAATGACACCTGAGCTATGCCAGCAGTAGTGTGGTCACAGGGCAGTGATCGTCTCCCTTATCTGGCCACTGCTGAGGCACCTCCAGTCCTGGGGTCAGTTTTGTGCCCATTAGGACAAGAAAGACCATGAGGAGGGAATGGGGCTAGGGAAGGGTCTGGAGCACCAGGAGTGGCTGGGGGAGCTAGAGGAGCTCAGCCTGGAGAAAAGGAGGCTCAGGGGGACTTTCTGGCTCTGCACAACTCCCTGACAGGAAGGGGCAGCTGGGTTAGGATTGGGCTCTGTTCCCAGGGAACAGGGCACAGAATGAGTGGAAATGGCCTTAGGCTGTGCCAGGGGAGGTTTAGGTGGGATATGGGGGAAAATTTCTTCGTTAAAGTATTGTTCAGCACTGGCACAGCTGCCCAGGGCAGTGTTAGAGTCCTCATCTCTGCAGGGGTTTAACAGCTCTGTGAATGTGGCACTTGGGGACATGGGTCAGTGGTGACCTTGGCAGTACTGGGAAATGGTTGGATTCAGTGACCTTGGAGATTTTTCCCAACTTTAGTGACTCCATGAACACCAGGAGTGCTGTGGGGGGGTGGCTGCACTGGGGCGCAGAGCCAGTTGCTGCAGGAGCAGAAGAGTTGGATTTGATGACCCTTATGGGTTCCTTCCAGCTCAGAATGTTCTGTAACTGCTGTAGCTCTCTCTAAATGTTCCTGTCTCTCATATCAGAGTATTACCCCAACTGTGAAGTCGTGTTCATGGGCATGGCCAACATCCACTCCATCCGGAACAGCTTCCAGTATCTGCGTGCTGTCTGCAGTCAAGTGCCAGACCCCAGCAAGTGAGTGACTCTTCTCTAGCTGACTTTGATGCTATGTCTGTCAGTGACCTGGGGGAGGTTTCACTCCTTTTTCATGTTTTTTAATCCCAGGTTTCTACCCGAGAAAATGGAAGGATAGTAAAGTGCTCACAGTGCTTGAATGCTGCTAATTTTGAGCCATTAATCCAGAAGGGATTGTGGCACTGTCTCAGTGTCACTTGGCTGTGTGTGTCCTCAGAGGGTTTCTAAAACATGGCTGTATGTGAGAAAAATTAAATTTGGGGTTGGATTCTTTGCCCTTCTTTCCAGGCTGCCTGACTCCTCTGGGACATGTTTTAGAAAAGACTGATTTTCACTGAGGGCTCGAAGAAAACTGATGTTAAAATGTATTTTTTTTTTCTTCAGTGGAGAGCTAAGCAGCCATTTTCTTGCCTTTTTCCCCCTTTGCAGCTGGCTTTCAGCCCTGGAGAGCACCAAGTGGCTGCAGCACCTGTCTGTCATGCTGAAGGCAGCAGTGCTTGTCTCCAGTGCTGTGGACAGAGAGGGGCGTCCAGTGCTCGTTCACTGCTCTGACGGCTGGGACAGGACTCCACAGATTGTGGCACTGGCAAAGATTCTCCTGGACCCTTACTACAGGACCATGGAGGTAGGATTGTGCTCTGCTGCAGTTCATGTCTGTTCAAAGGCAGCTTTTGTCTCAGAATCTGTGTGGAAAGGAGTAGGATTGCATTTAGGAATAAGCTTAGTGGTGTTTCTGAGCTGCTGTGTTGGGTGTTCTTTTCCCTGTTCCCTTCTGGCCTGTTTTGGGTGAACTGTTCCTCACTCCTCTGCCCAGCCTGGGGAAGTGCTGTGGGAAATACCATCTTGTCTTCAAAGGTCAGCTGCTTCTTACTCTGAATTCTCTGGGTTGGTTACTGCATAAACATAACAACTGTTAGTTTGTTGTGGGAGCCTCCAACCCTGGTGAGCTTTGCTCCCAAACCAGGCACTGCAGCAGCCTGCTTCCCAGCCTTTCTGGGTGGATGGGGCTTGCTTTGTCCTGCCATGTTTCCTCAGCAAAGTCTCTGCAGTTGTTTTTTCTTTTATTCATAGGGCTTCCAGGTGCTCGTTGAATCGGACTGGCTGGATTTTGGTCACAAGTTTGGGGATCGCTGTGGACACCAGGAAAAGGTGGAAGATCAGAATGAGCAGTGCCCAGTTTTTCTCCAGTGGCTGGATGCTGTTCATCAGCTTCTGAAGCAATTTCCCTGCCTCTTTGAATTTAATGAAGCTTTTCTGGTAAGAAATACATGTGCAAACATGTGAGCAGAGATAGAGGAAAGGCTGTGATGTTTTACAATATTGGAGTTGAAAGGAAAGAAGTTTGCAGAAACTGGGAGACTGTGATGTGATCATGGAATCCCAGAATGGTTTGGGTTGGAAGGAAACTTAAAGCCCATCCCGTTCCATCCATCCCCTGTCATGGGCAGGGACACCTTCCCAGATTACTCTGTCCAACCTGGCCTTGGACACTTTCAGGGATGGGACAGCTACTCTGGGCAGCCTGATCCGGGGCCTCACCACTCTCACAGGGAACAATTTCTCACTAACATCTCATCTAAATCTGTTTTCTTTTAGTTTAAAGCTGTTCTCCCACGAAGGGGTGGTAGAGGGTTTATATTCTCTGGTTTTCTTGAATCCCTTCTCCAGCCCCTTTCCATCCCAGGGAATTCAGATGCCAGCCACAGCACTGGTTTGATTTGCCTATCTCAGAGCTATATGAGTCTGAAATATTTGGAAAAAAATAAAATAGGAGAAAAAAATTAATCTGTCTTACCAAAAAAATGCAGGAGAGGGTTCTAGAGAGTCGGTTCTAGAGGTGTGGGTTTGGTATCAGCTGAGTGTTGCTTTCCCTTCAATTTAAGTGATCCCTGACCTGCCCAGAGTGGAAGCAAGGACAGGTTGGGTAGGCAGTGCATGAGCCATCCCAGAGGAGGGGAAGATGTGTCCCCTTTAGGCAGGAGCCTCCTTTTGCCCTTGGCTCTGAGCGAGGCTCTCCCTCCGTGCCGCAGGTGAAGCTGGTGCAGCACACGTATTCCTGCCTCTACGGGACCTTCCTGGGGAACAGCCCCTGCGAGCGCGAGATGCACAACATCTACAAGCGCACGTGCTCCGTGTGGTCCCTGCTGCGGGCCGGCAACAAGAACTTCCACAACCTGCTCTACATGCCTGGATCCGAGCAGGTCAGTAGAGCTCCTGGCCCGGCTTTCCAGGCTTTTCCCCTGGCAGGCACTGGGAGGGGCTGGAGGGGTTTCCGTGGCAGCGGGGCTCTGACGCGGGCGGTGTTGCAGGTGCTGCATCCCGTGTGCCACGTGCGTGCCCTGCACCTCTGGACAGCCGTGTACCTCCCGGCCTCCTCGCCACATCCTCTGGGACAGGAGGACATGGACATCTACATGCCCCCTGGATCTCAGAGCCAGGACTTCAGTGGCAGGTGTTTGGACAGGTATGAGCTTAGAGCTTCAGGCTCAAGTTGTTGCATACCCACAGATCTTTCTGTCCTTCTTGTAATTTCTTATAGTTTCCTTGTTTCTGTTCTCATGTTCCCTGTGGGAGCAAGAGCTCTGTAGCAGTGCCCCAGCCACTCAGAGAATGAGGTCTCTGCAGCACTTCAAAGGCAGGAGGCCACACTGTAGTGTTGTGCATTTCAGCTCCTGCAGCTGCATTCCCCCTCTCCACCCACCGCTGGAGCTGTAATGGGGAATATTTCCCTGCCCTCATCTTAGTTTTTACTGAAACCAGGAAAGTTTCGGGGGGTTTATTGTGAGATTTGCTTTGCTTTTGTGTTCTAGACTACCAAAGACAAGATCTATGGATGACCTACTCTCAGCCTGTGATTCCAGCAGCCCTCTGACCCGTACATCCAGTGACCCCAACCTGAACAACCACTGTCAGGAGGTGCGGGTGGGCCTGGAAGCCCGGCGTGCCAGCACTGAGGGGGCTGAAGGTGCTGCAGTGGCCACGGGAGAGGCACGGCCCAGGCAGGAGAAAGAGGAGAACCCTGCCCTGCAAGGCAGCAGCTGTGTTGAGCATGAAGGGCTGAGCAGGCAGCTGGACAGCCAGGCTGCTGTGCCAGCCAGCAGTGTCCCTGTGAAGGTGGAAAAGGGAAATGGAACACTCATGGAGGAACTGGATGGCATAGGTCCAGATCCAAATCCTTCTGGACAGGAAAACAGTGACAAGGTTTCCACCAGTTCTGGAAAGCATTTGGAAACCTGTCCCCAGGAACCTTTGAAGGCTGCTGGCATGGTATCCAACAGAGGAGGCTGTCCCAAAAGAATCACTACCCACCAAGACATTTCTAGCCAGGAGTCCCTGGCACCAGGCACTCCTTCTCAGGACATCCCAGGCCCTGCCCTGGGTATCCCGTGCCCAGATGCAGACAAGGGCAGAGGTGAAGCTGGCCAGAGCATGCCCTTCGAGGATCCTGGTCGGCCAGGGAGGCTCCTGCTGGAGCAATGGCGCAAGCCCATTTCCCAGAGCCAAAGCAGTGAGTTCTCCTTCCTGGGGTCCAACTGGGACAGTTTTCAAGGCATGGTGACATCACTCCCCAATGGGGAGCCCACACCCAGACACCTCCTCTCCTATGGCTGCTGCAGCAAGAGGCTGAGCAGCAAACCCCTGCGGGCCCCGGGCCTGTGCCTCAGTGGCCCATGGTCTGGCAGGGAAGGTGGGAAGCCCTCGGCCTGCACTGGCCATGTGAGCACACATTTCGGCAAGCCCAGCCGTTTGTGGCTGCCCTGCCACCTGAAACAAGCCTCTGGTCCCAAGCACCTGCTGCCAAAATGTCCTTCTCCTGTGCCTCCTCTCTACCTGGACGACGACGGGCTGCCCTTCCCCACGGACGTGATCCAGCACCGGCTGCGGCAAATCGAGGCCAGCTACAAGCAGGAGGTGGAGCAGCTGCGCCGGCAGGTGCGGGAGCTGCAGCTGCGCCTGGACATTCGCCATTTCTGCGCCCCTCCGGCCGAGCCCCCCATGGACTACGAGGATGACTTTGTGAGTACACGCCGGGTCCCTGTACCCTTGCACACCTCCCTCTCCAACCTACAGCTCCTCGTTCCTTTGGGAGGGGGTGGGAAAGATTGTTCCTCTGTCAGTTGTGTCCCTGTCCTGGCCATGTCCTCATCCACTCAGAGATATCTCTGCTGCTCTAAAGATCAAACTCCTACACACTCTTGGATGCTTCGCCCTGTGTCTGGGGGCTCGGGAGCCAGCCGGGTGCCCCTCGTCAGCACAGTGTGCAGTGCAGGGCATGCCCTGGAGTGTGTGCCCAGCAACAGAGGGGATTGGTGACCTGGTCTCATTTTGCAGACGTGTCTGAAGGAATCAGATGGCAGCGACACAGAGGATTTCTGTTCTGACCACAGTGAGGACTGTTTGTCAGAAGCAAGCTGGGAACCTGTGGATAAGAAGGAGACTGAGGTGCATGTCCCATCATGGAGCTGTGATACGGTGGGAGGGAATGTTTTTTGCAGCTGACCTGGGTGGGCACAGCAGTAGAAAGTGGTCTGGAAGTGAGGCAGTGAGCAGCCTCCCATGTCCTTGACATATCCTCTGCTGCTGCTGGCTCAGGTGGGGTAGGCTCACTGTGAGGTGTGGCCCAAAGCCACCCCCAGCCTGCCCAGAGCTGTCACTGGGGCTTTACAGATGGGAACTGACTGGTGTCTGTCCTAGGTCACACGGTGGGTCCCAGACCACATGGCTTCACACTGCTTCAACTGTGACTGTGAGTTCTGGCTGGCCAAACGGAGGCACCACTGCAGGTAAAAACCTCAGCGCTCTGGGCACCTCCTCTCCTCAGCTTGGTGTCACAAAATGCCCCTTTGCCAGGTCTGTTCCCTCCAGCTCTCAGGAGAAGGTTTTAGGTCTTTCCACGACCTGCCAGGCCTCATCAGTTCCCTGCAGGGTTTCATTCTACATTGTTCTTGTTTCTATTTTTCCAAGGCCTTTGATCCCTCTCTGGGACAGCAATGAGTCCCTGTCAGCACTAGTAGTTTGCTTGCACGGCTGACCAAAGTATGAGAAACACATTTACAGTCCTCAGGCTGGGGCTTTGCCCTGTCCTGGACCCTTTGTGCTTGCTAAAGTTCTGTGGTGGTCCCAGCTCACTATTTTGTCTTGCTCCTTGACAGGAACTGTGGGAATGTGTTCTGTGCTACCTGCTGCCATCTGAAGCTGCCCATCCCTGATCAGCAGTTGTACGACCCTGTCCTCGTTTGTAACTCCTGTTATGACCATATCCAAGTGTCTCGTGCCAGGGAGCTCATGAGCCAACATATGAAGAAGCCCATTGCCACAGCTTCCAGCTGAATGCCAGACAAGGGACCTGTCTAAGCCCAGCCTTTTCTCTCGTGGGTTTGAAGCGTGACTGCCTCCAGGGTAACTCTGAAGGCCTTTGGTGCAACTTGAACACCAAGCTGGAATGCACTGTCTGCAGCAGCCTCGCTGCCGGGCTGGAGCAGAGGAGCTCAGATCAGAGAGTTCGCTGTGTCCCCACCCTGGAGCCGGTGGGCCCGTGTGTTGTAGCCCTGATGGCCTAGGGCTGAGAGAAGATCACAACCTCTTCCTTTTGTGGGCTGGAAAGCAACATTTTCACAGCTCTTGCCTGTGCAAAGTCCCCCAAAGCAATAGAAAGGCATGTTTAGAACCACCTCCCCCTCTAATGGCAGGCTGCTGTGTGAGAAGGAAGAGGGCAAGCTCCCGATGGTCCCGCGGGTGTTGGAAGGGCTTCAGCCTGGAGCAGATCTGTAGATTCTCTTTCCGTGAGTGTGATTTGCAATCAGCTTGGTGAACAAGACTCATTAGCCATCACTAATTGATTTTCTCTCGGGCTCCGAAGAGAAATTCATTCCAGCTGAAAAGGGCCGAGCATATCATGCCCATTTTCAGGCTCCGCCAGGATTGGTGTCACACTGGACTTTGTCCCTGCCCCCAGCACTGTGGGGAGATGGGAGATTGGCTTTTCACTTCTGCTCTGCCCGTCTGCTTTGTCTGCGGTTGTGTCACAGCCTGGTGCTAACACAGGAATGGCACCTTGATCCTCTCCTGGCATGGAAACAGAACTCGTGTTCCTGTGTTGCTCCTCCTCCCCTTTTCTGCCCTCAGCTCTCCACTTCCTACTGCTCTTTATCCTGAAAACTTGATACCTTGAGGGTATAGGCCATAATGTGTTGTTTTACCTCCTGGAATGTGCTGTCTGGTGTATGTGAGGGTTTCAGTCCAAATGCTGCTATATATTTCTGTGCACTTAATGTAACCCGAAGAAGGGAGAATGAAGCATCAATACCAAAATGGGGGTGGGGAAGGACACTGGCTGACGTAGACACTACGGTCTTTTCACTTTAGGATGTACAGCCAAGTTTCAGTGATAACCATGACAAGTGGCATCTATTCAGTGGTGGAAACAATCTCTGACTTGCCCCAGTGCTACCTGAAATGCCTCTTGAATTTGACTTCTTTTTTTGTCTCCTGTACAGCAGTCAAAGTTCCAGAGTTGCCAACTTGTAATTGCCTCTATGCTCCTCCTTTAAACTAGAGAGCAGGAATCCCAAGACATGTTAAGGACAAGGAACTGGGTTTAGAAAGGAAGAAAAGTTTATAAATCTGGCTTCAGTGGGCTTGTAATCCCTAGATCCCTCAGGGAGCATCCATCTTGCCTCCTCTGTAAGGCATCTGTGGATACTAGTCAGAAAGAAGAGTTAGAAAGTGGGGCATTTCTTTGCAGAAATGTAGGTTTTCTTTCTAAATATATTCTGCACTTCAGGAGCTGAGACTCGGTATGTGGCAGGGAGGACCTGTGAGGACATTGGTCTGCTAAAAAGGCAAAGGACTTGACACTGTTGGATCTCCCAGATCTTTTGGTAATGGTTTGTCATCTCCATTGGAAGGAATGAAATAAGGACCCTTTCCTGCACTTTGACTTGTCAGCCTCTGGTTTTGTAAATCCTGATGCGTGAGTGAAGCTCATCCCCTGAAGACCCTGTACTTACTTAGATTCTGCTTCTTTTCCATACTGGGAACAACCAACATGGCTCTGGGAAGAGAAGGCACCTTGCTTCAGATTCTCCCCTACCTTGTACCTTGCAGTCATTGCCGGATTGGAAGTGTGACCATTGGCCTGGCAGAAGAAACTGGATTTGCTCCTGTTTTGCATGTGCTGGAATGACTGCAAGTGATGAGGAAGCCAGAAACCAGGTACTGCTGGCCCTCCCATTGAGGCCATTAGTCCAAACTGCTTTTAGCTCTTGTGAGTTTCAGTGTCACAATGTGCTGGCCAAAAACTCTCCAATCAGTTCAATGGCATTGTGACAAAACAAAATGTGCTGTACAACTCGAATACAGTCAAAATAAAATCTCTATATTAGTGCTGCTGTGTTTGGCCCCATCTTTCCTCTGTGGGGAGTTCTGCTTGCCCAGGGGGTTTCAGGCTGCTATTACTCATCACTTTTTCCCTTGATTATGGTGTGTTAAGGATTTAATATCCCTTCTCACAATCAGAATCACAGGTAGAATACAGAACACCTCTGCCCTCTTCCAGATAAATCTGCAGGATGTCCTTCTCAGGTTAACCAGGGCCTTCCAGCCTCTCCTATAAGGACACAAGAAAAAGTTATTTTCTTTCTAAGGAAGCGCTGTTAGGCAGGATTCCCTGCTGTGAGGAAAGGCTGAGAGTTGAGATTGTTCACCTGGAAAAGAGAAGACTCCAGGGAGACTTAGAGCCCTTCCCAGTGTCTAAAGGAGCTGCAGGAGGGGCTGTTGGAGGGGCTTGAAGCACCCTGGGATAGTGGAAGGTGTCCCTGCCCATGGCAGGGGGTGGCACTGGATGAGCTTCAAGGTCCTTCCAACCAAACCATTCTTTGATTCTATGATCCCCTCACTCCTCATTGACGTTTTTTTCAGGTATGTGTGTGGGTGGTTCCTCTGTGCAGGATAGTGGGTGGGAGAGTTGTGCTTTGTCAGCTGGATGGTGCTGCAGGTCAGTCCTAGTTTGTGATGGAGCCAGAGAGAATCTCCTGGAAAGCCTGTCCTCAATGCAAAGATTCAGGGATATTGAAGTTCAGCAGATCCCTGGTAAACCACTCCCTCGGTTCAACTCAGGTGTTCCTGTCAGACAGGTGATACCTAAAGGCCTTGTATCAGAAATGTAGGGAACAGGACAGTTTGTCACATTGAACTATTGTTCCTCACAGTCACATGAGGTCAGCTCAGGGGCTGCTTTCACTGGAGATTGTAAAACTCCTGGAAAAAAAAAGAAAAAAGGTATTTAAATGAGATTTTTTTTTTTCTAGAAACCAGATAAATCAGTGAAATTAGAGCTCTTCCAACACTTGAATACAGATTTGCAATGTGAAATGGAATTGGTACTACCTGACTGACATGAGAATTATGAAGAGTTTAGAGGGTAGCCTCTCGGTGGAATGTGCAGTCGCTGCCTCAGTGAGGTGATGGCTCAGCTTTGAGGAATTCCCTCAGGCAGCTGCTGACCCTCAGAGAGAATTCCTGACTGCTGACCCAAGGATGAGACTCCACTGACCCTTGGTAGGGCTCCAGCCCAGTCCAATCTGATCTGTGGTCAAACAGTCACATTAACTGTGGCTGGCTGGGGTCAGACCTGACACCACAGCTGCCACAGGTGTGACAGGCTGGTCACAGTGGGACTGCCTGTGACAGGACACTGGCTGGAGGGGCTGGTCCCAGCTGTGGCAGGTGCTCTGCCTCAGCAGCACTGCTCAATATTAGTCATGACCAGCATTTTTACAAGAAAAGGCCATTTATTATTAACTTCCATCAATATCATCTGGAGAGGCAGAGGAAGGCTGACTGATGGGACATGGGTGTGACCTGTTGGCTTCTTATCCCCAGCAAGGAAAATACCACAGCAGAATTTCCCCATGCACAGTTAAAAGACAAATCATTATTTATAAATAATATTTAGTAAGTAACAAGCTAGCATCACGTCAGCCTGGCCACCCCAGTGAGGGGCACTGAACTCTGCTGGTTATTAAGCATGGAGGGAAGTGTTATCACTACAGGAACATAAAGCCTTCGTTGTCAACACGTTCAACCTGAGGTAATCAATATCTGCTGAAATGGGTCTGAACCCAGCACAAACAGGGACATCAAAGCCTTCCCCATCCACGCACCAACTGCCAGGAATCCTTGGTGAATTAACAACCGGGGCTGCGTGTGATGTGCCACGCTATCTCAGCAGCCACTGAACAAAATAAACACATTTCAGTGTAGTGAGAAGCCAGGTCAGGCTGGCGAGGGCTGGGGTTAGTCAGGTGTGTTAATGGATAACGCTGAAAGGGCTGGGGATGTGGAGGAAGATGAGGAAGAGGAAGGTGACGTGTGGCCTTGTGAACCCTGCAAGGAGGAGAAGTCCAGCGTGAGAGACTCAGGCAGGAAGGATTTCCGAGCTTTCTGAGGCGTGCGAGTGTCCGTTCCATTTTCAGTGATAGTTCACACATTTCACTTCCAAACTCTTGGGCTTCTGTGAGACTGAATTTGGGGTGCTGCCACTTGTTTATGTGACCTCAGGTATCTCTGTGTGTCCTTAAATAAAACAATTGTCTGTAGATAACAGATGCTATATGCAGCCTCCAGTATGTTTAAAATTATCATAATTTGAAACAAAAAAAAAAGTTGCCCAAAGCAGTGCACAGCTTCAGTCTCACCAAGCTTAGGCTGCTCGTGCAGCTTTAGAATCTCAGAATAATTAAGGTTGGAAAAACCCTCTGAGATCATCGAGTCCATTCTCCAGCACTGCCAAGCACATCACTAACCTATGTCCCCAAGTGCCACATCCACAGGGCTGTGAAACCCCTCCAGGCATGGGGACTCCACCACTGCCCTGGGCAGCTGTGCCAGGGCTCAACCACACTTTTAGTTAAGAAATTCCTCCTGATATCCACCCTGAGCCTCCCCTGCCCAGCCTGAGCCCGTTCCCTCTCCTCCTGTCCCTGTTCCCTGGGAGCAGAGCCCGACCCCCCCGGCTGTCCCCTCCTGTCAGGGAGTTGTGCAGAGCCACAAGGTCCCTCCTGAGCCTCCTTTTCTCCAGGCTGAGCCCCTTTCCCATCTCCCTCAGCCCTTCCTGGGGCTCCAGCCCTTTCCCAGCTCCCTCAGCCCTTCCCGGGCTTCCAGCCCTTTCCCAGCTCCCTCAGCCCTTCCCGGGCTTCCAGCCCTTTCCCATCTCCCTCAGCCCTACCTGGGCTTCCAGCCCTTTCCCATCTCCCTCAGCCCTACCTGGGCTTCCAGCCCTTTCCCATCTCCCTCAGCCCTACCTGGGCTTCCAGCCCTTTCCCATCTCCCTCAGCCCTACCTGGGGTCCCAGCCCTTTCCCAGCTCCCTCAGCCCTTCCTGGGGCTCCAGCCCTTTCCCAGCTCCCTCAGCCGCTCCTCATCGGCGCTCCCATTTCCCGCCTTTTCACCTCAGCCCCTCGCTCAGGGCGCCCCGCCGGGGCCGGCCGCGTCCCACGGCAGCGATGTGAGGGGATGGCTGAGGGCCATGGCGGGGCTGTGAGCGCCGGCCGCGTCCCACGGCAGCGATGTGAGGGGATGGCTGAGGGCCATGGCGGGGCTGTGAGCGCCGGCCGCGTCCCACGGCAGCGATGTGAGGGGATGGCTGAGGGCCATGGCGGGGCTGTGAGCGCCGGCCGCGTCCCACGGCAGCGATGTGAGGGGATGGCTGAGGGCCATGGCGGGGCTGTGAGGGCTGGGGGAGCTGAGGGAACAGGGACCTGCCCTGGTCGCCCGGGGTAGAAAAGGGTTGTTCTCCGTGAAGGTGCGTGTTAGTTCCCGGGTCAGTCTGTCCGTACAGCTCCGTGTGCTACTCTGACACCCTTGCCCTGCCTCCTGCAGCACCATCCAGGTTTAGGACAGGTCAGTGTATCCCAATCCTTATTTTTGGTTACCGTTTAAAAGCAGGAGTTGCCATCTGATTCCTGAGGTGTTTTTTGTGGTATATATGGAACTTCACCTGTAATACCAAGAAAACAAAACTAAGCATTTGCGAAGGCAAAAAACTCACCTCAACACCAAGTTAGGAAGAAGTGAAGATTTGCTAGCAATATTGTTAAGACGAAGATGAGTCATTAGAGACTTCTCCAGTGCAGCCTGCTCTGACTGAAGCACTGCAGGGCAGGGGTAGAGCAAACACGTCCTTTTGATTTTTTGCCTTCTCTTTCTACGCGACGCAGTTTTAGAGAGCTTTGGTTTTTGGAGTCTCAGTCTCTAGAAAGACAGAACAAGGCAAACATCAAGTTTCATGCACAGCTGAGTTCTGACAGGCTGACAGTTCCCTGTCCTGATGATTTAGGCATGGCTTTGCTGTAAATGTGAGGTAATTTGAGAGATAAAAGATATTTTTGTTTGCAAAGCATCAGTCTGTTCCAAATGTCTTGCATCATGGAACTCTCTGTTAAACATCCAGGAACAACTCCTGTCAAGCAACTGTGCTTCCTAGTTTGGCATCCTGTGGTGTCTTGTTGATATGTTAAGACTAGACAATCATTGTTTCCCTGTCCAAAGGTAAAATATTAACAAGGGAATTCTCAGATGTCTGATCATTCTCTGTCAATATATGGTAAAAATATTGATTGAAATAAAAATACTTACTTTCTGCTCTTTCTGAGCAGGAAATGATCAGTCCTAAATGTTAATTCTTAATAGACTTTCAGGGCCAAGTTGTTTTTATTTAGTGATTTTAAACTATTTAATGTGAGCTTGCAGAATGATGACTGTAAGTTGTCCATCTTGACTTAGTTCCCATCATAGAATCATGGAATGGCTTGGGATGGAAGGAACCTTAAAGCCCATCCAATTCCACCCTCTGCCATGGGCAGAGACACCTTCCACTAGACCAGGCTGCTCCTGTCCAACCTGGCCTGTCAGAGGACAGAAGGAGATAAATGTGAGACAGTTTTTAAAAATTCCTTTAGACTGAGAATTGGGAGCTCCAGGGTGAGAAAGCCGGGGTGCTGGATGAGCTGTTTTGGTGTAAACTATCCTGAAATTTGTACGTGTCATGGGACATCTCTGCAGAAAAGGCACAAATGTGGGTGAGTTTGTAGGAATTCAGCAAACAGGGATCCTGGCTGTTGCTGTCAGTGTCTGAACAAACTCGCTACAGCCTCTAATAGGAATCAAACTGTCACAGCTTATAAGCTAATTTAATGAAATAATCAGCAAGAGAGGAAGCTAAGAGAAAAATAAAGAGAATATCTACAAAATGGCAAAGTTTGGGATATTTTTGTCTAAACTGAACTAGTTGAGCTGACTGGGAAAAAAACCCCTGGCTTTCAGGGTCACCTGGAGGATTTGGACATTGCTCTTCCCCAAGTTGCTCAGGAGCTGGTAGCACTGGAGTTCTGGTGAAGCCTGGCTTTGTGATTTCCATGGGTTTTACCATACTGTCAGGTTTAACACACAGCACTTTCTGAATGACTGCTGTGGTTTAGTGGATCCTGCACACTGGATTTCCAGTGCATTTCTGAGCACTGGTGACTTGTTCCTGAGTTTGGAGGAGACTGAGCACTGGACAGAGGTGCGCTGGCACTGCCCTCCTGCCACTGCAGGAGCACTGCCTGCTCAGGTGGGGACAGTCTGGTTCTGGGCCAACTGGGCTGCAGCAAAGGTGTTCCTGCTCCCCCAAAATTTTGTGGAGCCTCAGTTCCTCTTGCTGCCTTTCACTGCCTGGGAAAAGTCCTCTCCCCAACACTTGTTTCACTTTCTTGTGTACCCCTGCAGCACTGCAGACACAGGGCACTTTTATCACCAAGGCACTTTCTTTCCATGCTTTTATATAACAACCTCATCCCAGAGGCAGGAATATTGCCAGACTTTTCCAGATAAAGGAGTTTCCACTCTGGCTGCTCCAGCAATGGGCTCAGCCCACCTCTCTTCTGTTCTCCAGCCCTGCACATCCTCAGTGCAGGACTCAGGTCCATCAGGTGTGAAAAGAATTTCTGCACTTGCTTGTCAAAAGAGAGTGAAAAGTGATACTTTTACATATATTTCTGTAATGCTCTGTTGTGTGTTTATCTCAAGTGAGAATTGGATAGAAAGTGGAAAGTCTAAATGGAAGAGAAAACTTTAAAGCCCGAAGATTCTCTGTTTGGTGTTCCTGTCCTTCCTCCAGATTTTGAGCATTCCATGGTGATTTCCAGACAGTTCCTGCAGAGGTTAAAGGGCGAGGAGAAAAACAGTTGTCCACAACTAGTCACTATTAGGCTAATACTAATATATATTTTTTAAATTAAGCAAAATTAGGACATAAAAGAACTGATGACATTGAAAAGTTCTTGGTCTTGTGTTTTCCCTGTTTTTGTTTTTAAAGGCAAAGATTATTCAAAAATATTGTGTAGAATAGTTCATTCTGCTCAATTTTTCCTTGCCTAGCTTTTTTATGGTTTTTTTTTTTTGTTGTTGTTGTTGTTGTTTTTTGCACTGAGCAAAAAGTACAAAAGTATCAACTGTTTCCTTTTGTCCAAAATGGTTCTGCTAAGATTTTCAGTCTCACTGAAATATTTTTATTCTTCAGAAGAGAAGCCAAAGCAAGTTACCAGAAAAAAATTATTCTGTGTGAGGGTGGGCAGGCCCTGGCACAGGTTCGCAGAGAAGCTGTGGCTGTGCCTGGCAGTGCCCAAGGCCAGGTTGGACACTGGGGCTTGGAGCAGCCTGGGGCAGTGCAAGGTGTCCCTGCCCATGGCAGGGGTGACACTGGGTGGGCCTCAAGGTCCCTTCCAACCCAAACCATTTTTAATTCTGTGATTCTGTGTGTCTCTGCTCTCCTTCCTTATCTACACTGTAACATAGAGAATAGTGAAAGCTTGTTTCTTCATGTGTCCACATAAAAACATCTTCCCTTCATTTTAAGGGCACAGCACCAAGATTAGATAATTTTCTAAGTGATACTTCAAATACGTATTTCCTAGGTGCGGGAACTAAAGAATATATTTTCAACCTTATTCTTAACTCTTTTCATGTCACTGTTGAAATCATAATAAATTAATTCAAAGTAGAACTTTGTCAAAAGGTTTCTTTTTATGTGTGTTCAAACTTCTTTTTTGAATTCAGAAACAAAAAGATTTCTGTGAGTTTTTCACTGTGAGAGCAGTAAAAGAAAAGATGCTCATCTGGGTCTCTTAGACCATAATTATTTGAAGGATTTAATTCTGTTTGCTTTCTACTATTGGCAAATCCTTTGCTGGAGGTAGAGCTGGATCAGAGAAATGCAGTGAAGCTTTATTATCAGAGAATAATGAAAAATCAGTCGAGGAGGCTGTGTGAGAAATGGGAGTTATTGGTGCCACCTGACCTTGCAAGTCCAGTCATGCCCTCAAATGCATCAGTGGCCGAGGGCTCTTTTGCCCATGAACACCTTTATGGTGAGTGGTAACCTCAGAGCAATCATGGTACTCTGAGTCATACACCCCCCTTAAGATAAATAATTGTCTTTGTATGCAGGGCTTAAAATTCACATGGCCAAAAGGGGATTCTTAAAATAAAAAGCAGCTGAAAACATCTGTTTTAACACAGCGTGAAGAGCACCACATTTTCCCTTGAGAAAAGCAGAGTAGCTGCATTAGTAATGCACTTGCAAAACCCGTTGTAGGATTCATCTTGCCTAAGATTCATCTGAATGTGTAATAGTCAGTTGGATGTGCCTGGGCTTGCACAGAGATTGCACAGAGAGTCAGTGGAGAGAAACAGGCACCTCCCAGAGCTTGAGTCACTCCAACTTTCTTAGATGGATGCCTTTGGAGGACAATTAATTTCCTTCTGATGAGCCTATTAGTTCATCAAATGTGCAGAGAGTTGACAGCTGCCAGACCTCTGGGGCTGTGGCAGGAAGGCATTAATCCCACCTGGCTGTTGAAGTGCAGACAACACTGTCTCTCTCATTTTCCCTTCTTGAAGAGACTTTCTTCATTTCAGTGAAAAGACCATTTTCATTTTCATCAGTCCTTTAGTTGGCACAGGATCAGAGCTTGCAGATTTTGTATCCAGACCCATTCTGAGTATTTGCTGACTGGACAGGAATAGGCACAGCTGCATTCCCTAATTTCCTGCACAGTTTTGAGTTTTGTTAAACGCAGATGAATAACTACCTCCCCTTAAGCATAACTTGTTGGCCTGACTGTAGAAGTTCCCAGTGAAAGGATGGTCTTAAGTTGCTTCCTTGGTATTTCCCATGTAGCACATGCTCAAGTGGGATGGGAGATGCTGGAGAGTGTCAGTCTCGTGTCCTTTGGCCCAGCTGAGCTGGTGATAACCCCTTTTGATGCCTATTCCTACCCACAATGCCTGGAAATGATCCGGGCATTCCATCAATTTCCAACAGATCTTTGGAGAAATGATGGAGCACATGCTCCTTCAAGCTTGGAACACATCTGATGCTGGTTGTGTAGGATTTGTACTTATTTCATAGAACCATAAAAATATAGAATGGATTGATTTGGAAGAGACCTTAAAGCTCATCCCATTCTACTCCTGCCATGGGCAGGGGCACCTTCCACTACCCCACGGTGCTCCAAGCCCCATCCAACCTGACCTTGGACACCAACTCCAGGGATGGGGCAGCCACAGCCTCCCTGAGCACCCTGTGCCAGGGCCTCCCCACTCTCAGAGCCAAGAATTTCTTCCCAAAATCTCATCTATCCCTGCTTGTGGCCATGGGAAGCCATCACCCCCTGTTCTGTGACTCCAGGCTCTTGTAAACAGTCTCTCTCCATCTTTCTTGTCGGCTCCTTCAGGGACTGGAAGGTCACAATGAGGTCATCCCAAAGCCTTCTCTTCTCCAGGCTAAACAACCCCAACCCTCCCAGCCTTTCCTCCCAGCAGAGCTGCTCCATCCCTCTGATCATCCTGGTGCCTCCTCTGGACTTGCACAAACAGGTCTGTGTCCTTGCTGTGCTGGGACCCCAGGGCTGGACTTCTGGGCTTTCCAATTTCCTGAGCTTGCAGGTAGCTCTGGGACCTGTGAAAAGCCCTCAGTACCAGTGTGAGCCCCTCCTGAGTGCAGACCCCACCAGGAAAAGTGCCCAGGGGTCCTCCTCAACCCCATCACTGGGCAATTGGACTGGTGAGAGCTGTCCCCAAAAGTGCTGGGCTTAGTTCAGTGCTTGGCGTGGGGCCATTCCCACCAAGCTGTTTGGATGTGGCAGTTCTGAAATGGAAGAGTAAGAGATTTTTCATGGAATGGAAGAGTAGGAGTATTAACAGCCTCTGTGCCAGAGAGTGGAACTGGATACAGTCACTGGTAAAGCTGCAGCCTTTGTGCCTTCAGCTGAAGTGATGATTGATTTGTTTTTTACTGGAATACTGAGAGCCACAAAATAATATTGTCTCAAGAGGAAGGTATCTGTAAGAATGTGGTGTTAGTGTTATCACCCCTCCAGCTAGACCTCACATGCTTATTTATATCCAATTAATCTATTTTTTTTTTCCATTTTGAGAAAGCAGAATTTAGTGAATGTCTGAATAATTCTCTAATTAACAGATCTCTGCTTTGAAGATAAGAACACTGGCCTTGGTCAGACCAAATTCCCATCCCAAAGCTCACTGTCTCTTCTGACAGCAATGCCCAAGGAGCAGGCAGGGACTAATGTATTCCCAAAATACTTCCAACAGAGCATATTTCCTCACTGATAGGGTGGTCAGGCACTGGAAGGAGCTGCCCAAGGAGGTTTGGGGTTCCCATCCCTGGAGGTGTCCCAGGAAGGCCTGGACATGGCACTCAGTGCTCTGGGCTGGGGACAAGGTGGGCATTGGGCACAGCTGGGACTCTGTGGTTTGGGAGGGCTTTCCCAATCCAAATGATCCTGTGATTCCATGTGGGCTGAGGGAATTAATAAACCATAAGTGGTATTTAATAGCCCTTGCCAGATTTCATTTCCATTAATTCGTGTGTCCCATCTGAAGCAGACAGTAGCACATGCATGGCTGTGCCAAGGACTTCACCGTGGGGCTGTTGTGCCCAGAGCCACCTTCCCCTGTCTCCTTTGAGCCTCCTGCATCCAATCTCCATTTGGCTTTGATGTGATTGGGTCTCCAACCATGTCCCTCTCACTGCCCATGATTTTAAGCACTTCTGTCTCGGTTCCCTCAGTTGCATTTTCTCTGGAATGGAGAGTCCTGCCCCACTTTGCTGCTCTTCAGGACAGTGTTCTGTCCACTATCCATGTCCTTTCCCTGGAATGTTCTTGCTGAGACACAGGGTCCATCTAGAGCTTCTGTGGGACAAGTACACCTCCTTTCTGACTGAAACCAAACTTATTTTAGGGCTAATTTTTCTTGTTTGGAAGAAGGAAGGGACTGTGTTTTTTTTTTTTTTTTTTTAATTCATCAATAAATATTTATTTATTCCATAAAATGCCATTCATCCCCATTTCCATAGTACTCAGAGAACACTGTTCCCTGTCAGCTATTTCATAACAGCTGGTGAGAGAATGGGTTGTAGCTGGTAATTTCTTCTGGGTAGGACTGGATCGACCATATCTTAGACAAAAGAGCTTAGAAACTTCTCTCCAATTAACAGGGCAGGATGAGAGCATATGAGTGAAGTCTCCTGGGTCTGTTTGTTGACTCTTCATTCCATCTTGAAGTCTTAGAAATGAATCACCACCTTCCCCTTTGATATCTCTGCCCTCAGCAAACACTTCCTTCAGTGGTTTTGACTTTGTACTTGCAGCTTTTAATAGCATATGATCTGGATTTGATGTCTTACACTTATCTCCTATTCCACAAACACTTTTTCCCTTCAGGTCTTTCCTTTTCTTTTCTTAGAAGATTGGGTTTTTCTATAGTATCTGTTTGTTTTCCCTTGGAATCATTCCAACAAGCTACATTAAACTTCTCCTTTGCCAGTGCTCTCTCACTTTGTCTTCACTGAAGCCCTTCAAAGGTTTCTTTTGTTGGTTTTACAGGTTTGCAAACACACTTTGGAGTTTTCAGTGAGAGATTCACAGGTATAATTTAGGGGTTTTGGCAATATCCAGAATGGTGTTCTGTTCACAGGTCACAGAATGTTCTTAAGGATGCCCAGATTTCATCATAAAGCTGCTCAGAATTAGCTTTTGGGTAATGTGAATCATTCCCACATCTGCTGCTTTGGAATGATGGCTACCAGCTCTTTCTGTTGTTCAGCTCCCATGTTTGTTGCTCCAAACAGCACAAAAATACAGCAACATCCTATTAAAAAGGGCAATAGGCAGAGATATTAAAAACTTTCTTGGTTATCATGGCAATGATCTCATGAAAAATCCTGTGTAAGTGCCAGGCATTGCAAGTTAATTATCTGAGCTCTTTGCCATCTCAGGTTATACTTGTTACATTTACTGATTATCAACATTGGACTAAATTTGATTTCATCAAGGATTTCTCTCTTGCTCAGAACAATTGCAGATTATAAAGACTGTCTGTCCTGCAAATAATGCCTTTGCTTTTAAATTATCTCTATATAACACCAAATAATACCTGCAGAAAACTGCCTCATCTACAAGTTGATTTTTAGAATAAAATCCATGTTTAATTTCACTGTGAAATTCACATTTCTATGTGAATCCACTTTGTATGGCTTACTGTGACGATAAAGTCAAGCAGCCAAATCAAAAGGCAGTTAGTAAAACACTAAAACACTAAAGAGTTTCTACATGTGTGTAGATCAATTTTTCAATATATACATTTAGTATTTATTAGAATATATATATATAATAAATACAATATATATACAATAAATAGTATGTATAACATAAATTAGAATAGATGTTTTTGAAGACAAAGAAATTGGTCTTTAAATCACTTGGGTAAGAATACATTTCTGGAATTTATTTTACTTTGTGACTCTTGAAATGTTTAATCAAAGTAAGCCATAGCTCTCTGCAAACTGAGCACAAATTCTGGGAGTCTGGATCCTGGAGCCCATGGGGTTGTTCAGCCCCCAGCCCTCTCAGTGGCTGTGCCCTGCCATGGGAGCCACTTCCAGGGGAGCTCAGGGAGCAGGGCAGAGCAGGGCAGACTGAGGAGAGAACTGGAGGCTTCTGGACTTCTGGAATGAAAGCTATAAATTTGAAAATGGATCCGCTTGAGAAAGGGAAAGCATTGTGGGTTACAAATATCTATTTCAAAGAAGCCCTGAACATGAAACGAGCAGTTCTGTAATTCAAGTGAGGTTCCAGGGCAGCAGCATAGTGGGTGTCCTCATCAGTGCAGTGGTTTGTTCTTCAAAAGTTTTTTGCTTGACTTCACCAGAATTTATCTTAGTTAACGAGTCTATGTTTATCTTTGAAGAATGTCCTTGCCTGGACAAAAAGAGATTCTTTATTATTATGAAAAGACTGGCTCCACTTTTTTCCCCCAGACAGCTTTTTGCAGCCCTGAATTCCACTGAATGAGATGAATGAGAAAAACTACGGTGACTTTTGGAATCAGCCCCACCTCCAAGATGCCTTATTAAAGAGAACTACAGGACTTACTCTAAATGCTTTATATCATTCTAGTGGAAAGTTCTCTTTATTTGGAGGGCCTTACTTATCAGATATCAAAAGATCTGAAGCAAAAATGCTTTTCTACTACAGCATAATTCTTATCCTTTTTTTTCTTCTCTCACAAACGACAAGCAAAGCAAGTTATGCTTATGTGTGTTGAAAAAGACTTGATCTACCCAAACTTGATCATCCAGTTTCCTGTCTTGCAAATATCAGCCTTTGTCTTTTATTCATGATTTTTTTTTTATATATAAGCTTATCCAAGTTTATCCAACCATACCCAACTTGGCCAGTCTATGGCTCAGATAATGTGTTGGTGTAAGGATGAGAATAGCCAGCAGCCAGTCAGGCCATTGATATTCCAATATTTGTTTTTCACCCAGTCCACTTTTGTCCTCTCACTTTCATCATGAGCTTCTTTTTCATCCAGGACTTAAGAATGAGAGTAATGGGAGTCACAATCACAAAACTTATCTCAGAATGGATGTTTGGGATAGAAAATTATTCCAAGCCTTTTGATTTAGTCATGGCAGTCCCTGAAAAGGGCTGGTTGTCAATGAAATTCCCATTTTCCCTTTCACCACTTTGTCTAAATTTGACCATTTTTCCTCTTGAGCTCAAGTGACCAGCAAACTGTCAGTCTTTGGAGTCCTGATTTCTCCATCTTTTGTCCCTTTTCATTGTTTCACTGATGCCCTTGTCCCATTCTTGTCTGTCCTAGCTAGTGAAACTGAAATTTTGAAACTGATTTAAATTGCAGTTTGGGCACTTTTTCCAGTTTGAAATGCATGTGAGATCCTTATTGAATCCCAGAAAATGACCTGTGTCACAGCAGGTGCAAGCTGAGGTCTCTGAGAAGAGGCAGAAGTGGATGGGTTTGGTTTTGGACAGTTGAATTGGGAACCAGGATCTTACCTAAAATCCTGTCTGCTTCAGACAATAATCAACCAATGGAGCAAAAGTGAAATGCCTTGTTGATGATTTAAAAAATAGAGATAAAAAAAATTAAATGAAAGGAACTACATTTAAATCCAGATCATAAAAATATAAAGGTGGCTTGCCTTTAATGGAAAGGCTTTGCTTAACTTCACCCCTAAACTTCTCCAATTCCAGCTTTTCTCTTTCTCTCCCTTCCCCTCCCTTTCATCCACAGGTGACCTGCAGGCTGGCACATCTGCATGGGTCACAGCAGGACTTGGCTCCCCTAATCAGTGATCCTGTGGCTTCCTGTTTTCATTAATTCATCTGTGGAATTAGCTTTTTATTAACCATTACCTCTCTATGGAATTAGGTTTTTATTAACCATTACCTCAGCCAGAAAGTCTGAGGATAATCAGGCACTAAGGACTAATCCTTCATAACTATCTCTCTTCCTAAAATAAACCTGTATTTTAAGTATACCTCAGTTTCTCTTCCTCATATTTATATTACTCATCTTTATCAAAAGAAACTACCTTTCCACTGTCCTTTAACTCTGATTTATCTCCAGGAGAAGGACAGACACTGATTGCTAAAATGGGATTCATGGCTTCCCTTGGGTACGACTTGCTGGTTTTGAAACTTCTCCTTGTCTTCTTTCTGCTTTGAGCATTGTTTGATCTATATGAATTCTACTAAAGAAAAGGGCCATTGGAGGTGACTGTGGCCTGTCAACTTGTGATCACAGGAGAACATTTCAGCATTCTGACCTACTCTGTAATGGCAAAAGCACCCTTGGGAGTCATCCCCCTGTAGATATGGACAAGGAAGAAAATGTTATTGGCAAGTAACTGAGTGCAGGTGAATTCATGGTGATGAAGTGGAAGCTTTTTAAAGTTCTATTCATTTTAAAGAAGTGTATTTGGAGATTTTTTCCACTGAAGGCAGAGATTTTCATTGAGAATTTAGGTATTTAGATTGTTTCTGATAAACAGACATTAGGTTTCTGTTTTCTGTGGAAAATATAATTTAGTAACATTTGATCCATATAAAGCATCCTCACTGGTTTATATTTGGTGGTGCTTGACAAGTTGCAACTGCACTTTGTATACCTGTGCCTGTTGTTCCTGTACTCAAGGTTTGGAGAGCCCTGTTCAGTGAGGCTGTGCTGGGTGTCCCTGACACAGCACCAAACACAGGCTCCAGGAGAGGACTTGTCCCTGTGCTGGAGCTGGAGCTGGAGCTGGTGGGATCTCCCTCAGGCTCCCTTCTCTGTGTGCAGTGCTGGCCAGCCCTAAACACTGCCAGCTCTGACAGCTCCTGAGCTGGAGCTCCAGAACTACATCACAGAATCATGGAAAGCTTTGGGCTGGAAGGGGCCCTAAATCCCATCTCATCCATGGGCAGGGACACCTTTCATTATCCCAGGGTGCTCCAAGTCCTGTCCAGCCATGCCTTGGACACTGCCAGGGATCCAGGGGCAGCCACAGATGGTCTGGGCACCCTGTGCCAGGACCTCCTCTCCCTTACAGCCAAGGATTTGTTCCTAATATCCCATGTAACCCTGCCCTCTGGCAGTGGGAAGCCATTCCTCCTCATTCTGTCCCTCCCTCCCTCGACAGCATTCTCTCTCCATCTTTCCTGTGGGCTCCTTCAGACTGGAGGAGCATTTTCTCTGTTGCTGAAGGTGTTTGGAGTTTGGGGCCCAAATTTCCTTGCTGGGAATTGAAGGATCAGGTGTGGGAGCCCCCTGCTTTTGGGAGATGGTTTAGTTTTGAGGCCCTATGTCTTGGGTAATTGGTGAGAAGACTGATGCTGGTCCTGGACATGAGCTGGCTCAATGACTGGAGCTTATTCTGTGTTGAAGAGCAATTCAGGGACTATCAGCCCTTTTGTTTGATACATTTTCTCTTTTTTTCAGAAATAATCTTTTTTAAACTTTTCTCCTCTTCCCAAACTACCCTGGATTATTCCATTACTATATTCACACAGGTCTTTAGGAATATTGTTATATAACACTGTCAAATGCATATGTAACTCTGTTAATATGATACACATATTTTATATATATACATATATGTAACATGTATGAGCAGACTCACAGAATCACAGAATTAGTAAGGTTGGAAGGAACTACACTGGTTTCATCTGGTGGGACTTATGAGTGGGACACATCCTGTGCCCTGTGCTCTGGGATGGCTCTGCCTGAGCAGGGAAGTGGCACCAATGACCCTCTGTAGTCCCTTTCAGCCTGAGCCATTCTGGGATTCTGGCTTATTTCTTCTGGCCAGTTTGATGGCTGAGAGCAAAGTTCAGACTGTGAGGACATGGACTCTAACTCTGTGTATTCTACCTTTCTGACTTTGTGTTTTGCTTAATTTTGTAAGAGCTTGAGTTTCAATCTGGCACCCTCGATCCTGAATTACAAACGTATTATGTAAAACATTCAGGCAGGGTTCACCTCAGTTTAGATGCCTTTTATGGTGGAGAAAAACAATTATTATTATATGCTGAAGCAATTACAGGGAAATATTCAGTCATCTTTGGCCTTCCTTCCTTCCTTCCTTCCTTCCTTCCTTCCTTCCTTCCTTCCTTCCTTCCTTCCTTCCTTCCTTCCTTCCTTCCTTCCTTCCTTCCTTCCTTCCTTCCTACCATTTTTTAAGGAGAACATTAGCGTGATCTGGGAATATTCAGGAACTCAGCATCTGACTGAATCTCTGAAAGGGACAGATTCAGCTGGTAAACCTAGTGGGAACAATTTCCTCTCCTTTGGTAAAAAAGAGATTTGACTTTTTTTAAGAGATTGCCAGGAAAATTACTTTGAGACTATTAAAGAAAGGAGACATAGGAATAGTTTAGTTATTGGTGGCAATGTGAATCCTCAAATATTACAGTTAAAATATTACACTTGTACATCCTCTCAGTGTTCTTATCAACACACTTCTTCAGAGATGCTTACACTAATTCCTCCTCCATGGAAAAGGTATTAATTAAAATAGTAATTAAAACCTGAAGTTCTGGGAGATGTCACAATTTGAAGCTTGTGTCCACAGATGTGTTTGCTGAGGGTGACACTGCTCTAAAGGAAAATGCTGAGTAATGAGGTGAACATGGAAGTAACTGGGAAAAACCCCACAAACTGATGAAGTTGATGTAGAAATCCAAATATTTAATCTCAAATGGCAAAATAAATGTTGTACCAGCCTGCTGATATCTATGCTGGAGTACGAGAAAAACCAGCAACAGAACATCTGAGGTCAAACAATTCTCTAATCTAGTAATGAAAAGAGAAACCTTTATGTCCACAGATTAGTGAGACAAAAGAGGACACCAGGAGTCCTCTGCATACATTTTAGAGCCAAAGTTGGTGCCACCTTCAGCCTTGCAGGAAGATCTTTCCCTCCCAGCCGTGCATCCAGGAGCTGGTGGTGGAGCTGGGAGAGCTGTTGCTCACTTCAAAGGGGAGTGTGTAGATTCCAGATAATGGTGTTAGTTAATAATTCAGCTCATAACACCCATCAGTTTGAAACATTTAAGGAAGGAATGAAGTGTCTTTGTCAGTAAAGAGAAAGAACAAGGGCTGCAGTTCTTTGCCTCAGATGTGAATGTCTCTGCTGAGAGATTAAAGCTCTCCCGGGTGCCATTCCCAGGTCTGCTGTGGGGACTTAAAGAAGGGTGTGTGTTCACCTTTTTGACCAGACATTGGAAATATCCCCATATTGCCTTGAATTAGAGTAATGTACAGAAAAAGAAAAAAAAAAAAAAAAAAAAAAAAAAAAAGAGCTTGTTTGTGCTCTTTGTCACACCTCGAGTTTTCTGTAGGATCTTGGCACCAGCCTTGGCAACACTGAAGCAGTCGAGCCCTTTGTGGATTGAGTAAGGTGTGTGTGTCACAAGGGGGACATCCCTGCAGGTCCTGCTAGGCTTTAATTAATGGTGGGCAGCTGGTATCCATAGAAGGGAGGGCAAAGATCTTGGAGCATGGGAACACTTTGGTGATAATTTGTTTTGTTGTTGTTTCATATTTAAAGTTTGAAGAACTAGAAAGATTCCTGTTCTTTCAACTGCAGGCCTCAAATTCCCACGCTGGAGATGTATTTTTGAGTCCCCAATAGGAGCACACCCACCATGTGTGTGCCAGGGGATACACACAAGGCCCCAGATTTGCTCAGCATTCCCACTTCTTCCTAGATCTCCATCTGCTGGCAGATGTGCCTTTCAAGTGGAGGTGCTTTGGAAAGGAAGGAACAAGAGAGAGCATGTGGAAATGTGCAGCAGCTGCCAGCTGGGCTCCCTATGTATATAGTTATATTTATATGTGTGCACAGCTATATTTATGTATGTGTATATAGCTATAGTTATATATGTCTATAGTTATAGGATAGTTATATTTTTATAGTTATATGTGTATAGTTATGTATAGTTATACATGTAATAGTTAGATTTGCCTATATAGCTGTATGTATAGTTATAGGTATATTGCTATTTCATAGGTGTATTAATAAGTGTATGGATATTTAAATAGATAACTTGGCAGTTTATACTTAATCTGCAGTAAGTTTTTAAACAGAAATGGGTGTTGATTCGCATTTTCTGTGTTTTAAATTGCAGATGATTGAGTGTTGTAGTTGCAAACATGCTTCGTGTTTCAGTAGTTGCGGCTGTCACGACAAATAACTCTCAGCACAGCGACAAGTTTACAAAAGAGAGGACCGACTCCTCGTTTGCATCATTTTTTCATTTCCGTGAGTGACTCCGGGGATGTCACAACGCGGCTCGCTGACCAGTTTCGCTTTCCTAGGGCCCTTTTCCAGGAGCAGCGGGCGCGACCCCCGGCCCGCGGTGCTCCCGGTGGGTTCCCCGCGCCCTCCCGCATCCCGGCTCCGGCCCGCAGGATCCTCCAGCTCCCCGCGGAGCCCGAGCGGCGGAATTCCACACCTCTGACATCAGCCCGACCTGGAACCTCCCCGAGCCCGAGCCGGAGCGCGGGGGCAATGGGGCGGCCCGGAGCCGCGGCGGGCCGGGCCCGGCCGGTGTCCCCCGCCCCCGCGGGCCCGGCCGCTGCAGGCGGGCGGCGGGGCGGGAGGGGGAGCCCGCGGCCCGGCCGGGGGCGGCGGCTCGGCTGCTCCACCCGCCCGTGTCCGCAGGTACGAGCGCCCGGCCGGCCCGGGGCTCGGCCGCCCGCCCGCCGGGACCTTCCGCCGCCACCGGAGCCGCGCTCCGGCCCCCGCCCCGCCGCCCGCGCCCCCGGCAGCGGCTCCGCCGCCGGGTCGCTGCCCATGTCCCAGCTCTGCTCGCCGTCCGCGCTCGCTGCCGGTGCCCGCCTCCGCTGCGGGGACGCCGCGCTTTGGAAACCTTCCCGGAGCGCGCGGGGGTGCTGGCGCAGGTCGGGCGATTACATGCGGACACTTCACTTTCAGCCATGCCTGCCCCGGGAGCTCTCTGTCTGCTGTAATTTTCTCCCTTTGATCTCCCCGGATCCTCTTTCGGGCTGTGGAGCTCCGCTTGCACCTACCTGCCTGCTGCGTGTGTGCGAGAGAGAGTTTTCCTCTTTTTTTTTTAAACTTTTTTTTTTGTTGTTGTTGTTGTTGTTATAAATTCCAATTCCTTTTTTTTTTTTTTCTTTTTTTTTTTTTAAGACCGAACCCCAACATCATCAGAGCCACATGGTTTTGTTAAGCTACTGGAAATAACTTTCGCTTGGGATTTACTGCAGCATTCCCTCCCGGCCTGGCCCCTGCGGACTCCAGCAGGCTCACTGCCTAACAGGTTTGCAAAGCTTTTTTTTCTTGTAAATCCCCTTTTCTCTCCAGAGCCGTGCAATCACTGTAACTTCAGTTTAATGGAAAAAACTTTCTGTCTTAATTCTTTCAGTTATGAAGACTCTTCGATGCGTTTCATGTGACCTTTGGGCAGATCGTGGAGCTTTCTATTTTATTTTGTGGGGCCTTGAGTCGGGATCTTCTTAACGTGTGCTTGGAAGTGGTCATACCGGAACTCGGGCACGCACAGAAATAGTGCGAGAGAAACCAGATACGCCGTAACTTTCTGCCCGATACCTGTTGGGCTTCGTGTCTAAACTTTGGTAGTGTTTGGGGGCCTTTTTTATTTCCTGGAAACTTCCAACCATGAAGAGGAGTTTCGTGTTTTATTAATTATCTTTTAGAACTCTACCCAGAGTCAGACTGTGAGCATGTATTCCTAAGGGAAAAGTGAAGCTGATCTCCAGACTTCAATGAAGCACTTCTGGCATGAGGAAGACGGAAGGGATCAACTCCATTTGGAAGGGAATGGTACCGGAGCAAGCCTTCTTGTCACCATAAATTCAAGGAATACCGCCTGCCTAATTTCTGGGAAGGATACCAATCGGTGCAGATAACATTAAGGTTGTGCTTGTGCTGTGGGAAATGCTAGCAAGAAGGTGAGGTGTTTCTCGAGGGTATTTGGGATGGATGTTTTGACCCTCTGGATCTTCCTAACTCTTGGCCAGGAGACAGGAGGCCTCCACATCCGCGGGGAGACCTCCCCGTGCCTCATCTCCGTGGAACTGAGGAGCTCCTAATGCTCCCTGTACACCCAAACTGACTTCTTGCTTGCAACCTGTTTTGCTGATCCTTCTGGATTTATCTGCCGGAGGAGAGACTCACAATTTAGGAGAGTTTTTTGTTGTCTTTTTTGTAGTTTGTTTGTTTAAAATATGCCTCTGAGCTCCCGGCGGCCTCTGAGCACGTGGCACGGGGCGAGAAGAGCGGCGATGGCGAGAGCCGGCGTCGGCGGGGAGCCGCGCTGGCGGTGACCGAGCCGCGCTGTGCGGCCGCTGGCTCTGTCCGGAGCCGGCTCGGAGCCCCGGGAGCGGAGCCGCCGGCCGGGCCCGCCGCGCTGAGGACGCGTTCCCGAGCGGTATGAGCGGCCGGAGCCCGCTGCTGGTAGCATGAGTGCTGGCCCCCAGGTGCAGCTGGCTGTCCTCTGGCCTTGGCTGCTCATGGCGACCCTGCAGGCAGGACTGGGCCACACCGGGCTGGCGCTGGCGGCGGCCGTGGAGTCGGAGCGGGCGGCGGCGCAGAAAGCCATCATCAGGGTCATCCCACTCAAAGTGGAGCCCATCATCCTGGAAGGGGAGTTCGCCAACGTTGCCGAGGTGACTCCGGCCGAAGGGAAGCTGCTGCAGGTAAGAGCAGCGGTGTCTGGTCCCGCTCCGGCCGGTCCCCTTTCCCTCCTGGCTGTCTCGGCTCCCCGAGCGGTGCCTTGGCTTCCGTGTCCCGGCTCGGGTTCGTGGGTTCTTGGGTTTGTGCCGCGCTCCGTGCGCCGTCCCTGCGGCTTCTGGGACCGAGGGACGGCATCGTGCGAAGGGCTGAGCCTTCCTTCGGGGCCGAGCTGTGGCTGCGCCTTCGTACTGCTGAGTTGTGGATGTGGTCGGCTGATTCCATGGAGATTATTTTGTATCTTAATTGATGTTATAAAGCTGAGTGTGTCAAGTCACATGTTGGGATATGAGGCATCTGACAGAAAACAGGATTAGTATTTTTTTCTCTGAAATTCATGAGGTTTTCCACGCTCTCTGCCGAGGTCGGGGTTCTGTTTTAGCTCTAAAACCCATCCTGGCTGTGCCCATCAGAATCTCTGGGCCTGCTTCTTGTTGCCTGTACCTGAAGGGTGAATGGTGCCTATACAGGAGCTCTAGTGCTATCACCACCAGGTGTTTTTATAGATGAATTAATGCTGTTCTCTGACCTTTATTAAGGGTAGAGTATTTCCACACCTATGCAGGTGCTGCATAGCCAGAGCTGAGCCATTCACGGAACAGGCCCATCTCCTGCACACACTGAGTTTGGAGCACGGTTTCCTGAGACCTGGTGTACAGTCTCTCTGTTCTGTGGCTCATCTGCATGGCAATTGTGTGCTTTATTCCCAAGAACAAAAAAAAAAAAAAAAAAAAAAAAAAAAAAAAAAAAAAAAGACAAGATTGCCTGCATTAATATTAAGTCTAAATTTTCTCCTGGATTTTTCCAGGACTTTCCAAATGGGTTATGTTGAAATCCTAATTAAATTTGTAGTCTGGAAACTTAAATGAAAGTAATAAATTTTGTGTTGGTTTTTTAAGAAGAGAAGGACAGTTGAACCAGCCTTAGAACATGGTCACCTGTCTGAAAGTGAACAATTTGTGACATGAATAAAGCCTGCTTTTCCATGCCTTTTGAACTCCTCAGAATGAAATCTCTGCTATAAAATTATATTACTAGGCTAAAAAAAATATCTGAGACAAATGCACTCAAGGTCCTCTTCTGTTGTGAGGCAATGTCCAGGAAAGTCAATATTTGTTCCTTACAAAAGCTACAGTGGTGTTGCAACCGAGCACAAAGTATAGGGTAGGACCTTTTGGAAATGGGAGGATGATAACCTCTCCTGAGGGATGTGTGGAAGTTTCTAACCAAATGCAGCAATACTAAGTGAGAATTTTGTGCTATCACAGCAGCACCAACCAGGTGTGTGGAATAAAAAGCTGTGAATAGTGTCCAGTTTCACCCTTTAAAAGTCATCCTTCAAATGGAAAGAGCTGGGGAAGCTCTAATCCAGCCTGTTAAGTTTGGGCACACAGACACTGATCTGCTCTGGGTGTGTTTCCAGGCCTTGACTCAGCCACTGTGTGTGCTCAGGTGAGCTCCTGCTCCACATCCCACTGGATCCAGTGCGGGAAGTCCTGGTTTCAGCTGGCAGCGCTGGGACAGGGGGTCAGGCTGTGCCTTCTGCAGCAGGATGTTTGCCCAGTGCCAGGCACTGTGCTCTGGGAGGGCTTAGCCAACTGTACCAGTGACCTCTCCTGCAGATCTCATGCTGTGCTTTCTAACTTTGCTGCTTAATATTGAAACTTGGCCTATTCAATGACGTTTAGAATTATTTGGGTCCTGATCCTTCAGTGAGTTCTTACCTCTGGGAAAATGGGAAATGGGGACATGCATCTTCAGGTACAAAATAAGTAAATTAGTGGGACAAATACTTTTCTGTTTGCTTTTAAACACACCAAAAGCAGGCTTTGTTGGGACATCTCATTTTGCACGTGGTTGTCAGCATCCCAATCTTGCAAAAACTTTAGGTCATGTGCTTAACTTTGATGTCAGTGGAACTCCTACTTAATAAATAAACTTATGGCTGTGCATGCATACCTGCACAATTGCTTCTTCAAATGCAGTTTAGGGACATAACATGGTACATCTACAGTTATTGAGGAAGAAGAGGGGCTTTTACAGCATTTTTGCATGGGTCTTGGTTATGTCAGACTCTGTAAGGTGCAGTCAGCCTGTCCAGGAGAGCACAAACTGCAGAACTTAACTTGGAAGAGAGGCATGGATGGCCCAGTCTTGTTTCCACAGCAATGCTCTCTTCCTTCAGAGGTAGAATAGGATTGCCCAAGGATCAGTGGTGCAGAGTAGGCCCCGTAGTCAAGTCAGGTTCTCTTTTTTATGACTTACAGTTCTCTTCATAGTGCTCTGGTCAATATATTTTTAGAAATGCTTTCTTAATTTAATACAGAAAACCCTCACCAAAGGTACTTCTACCAGAATGTTTTCCTGGTTTCGTTTTTCCTTGCCCTATTTTCCAGGATCATCTGCAGAAATGGACTTTGATTGTGGTGTGTTACATCTCAGAAGCCAACTTTAGTAATTTCCTCTTTGCATACAATAAAAGAGCCCCAGTGCTGAGCTCCCCCTCACAGCCTCTGCCCCTGTGAGCAGTTCTGTGGAAAATCTCTGTATCTCCACTGTTGCCCAGTGGGTGAGCAGAAGGATGGGAGCCACCACCCCTGGCAGTGTAACCCCAGCAGTGTTCCTCTGGCACTCCAACGCTGCTTCTGCCCTGTGATGCAAAGGGAGAGGAATTTCTCAAGCAGGCAGAGCCACTTAAGCCTTTATAGGTCAAAAAACCAACACCTCAGATTTCTTGCAGAAATCATCTCCAGGCTTGTGCAGTGCTCCAGCTTGTTCAGGGAGCACCTGCTATGAGCATTTAACTCTTGCTGGATGCAGGAAGCACCTGGGGAACTCACTGGCAGTTTCCAAGCTGGAAATTTAGGTTTGGAAGTTTAAATTGGGGAAGAATTGTTCCTGTGAGGGTGGGCAGGGCTGGCACAGGGTGCCCAGAGCAGCTGTGGCTGCCCCTGGATCCCTGGCAGTGCCCAAGGCCAGGCTGGGCAGGGCTGGGAGCAGCTGGGACAGTGGGAGGTGTCCGTGCCATGGCAGGGGGTGAACTAAATGAATTTTAAGATCCCTTCCAACCCAGACCAGTCTGGGATTTTGTGATCTCTGCTGGGCAACTGCAGGAATCTGAACTGCCATTAAAAGTCCCATGGGACTCAAAATCTGGCCCTTTATTACAGATAAAGGAACCAAAGCTTTTAGACAAGTAGGTTGGAAGGACAATGGACAATCCATGAGCAGCTCAGGATTCAACATGCCCTCAGAATTGCAGTTCTTGTGGCTGTTTGCAGATTAACTCCCTTTCACAGGATTACTATAGAGATTTTTTCAGCTTCTTTTGATACTTCTGCTGCTGTTGGCTGACTTCTGAGGAATAAGTCTTGGTTTCCTTCTTTCCCTTGACTCAGTCTCCGCTTGGTACTGGAGAGAGTTGATTTTGGTTTGAAGATAGATAGGAAAATGAGGAATGTCTTGGAACGGAGAGGAGAGAGTCACTGGAGCGAGTTGAAAGAAGATTTTTCTAATTTGAATTACAACATGTGAAAATCTAATTGTGGAAGAAAAGAACCTTTTTATTTGAGTAACAGTTCATCACTTACAGTCTTGTTTAGGACAGTTCAAGAATGATCAAGATTCAAGGATGCATTATTAAAACTGAGCATTAATATCTCAGTTTAAATATTAATTAAATATTGATATATTTAAGTATGTATAACCCCCATCTTCTACAGAGGGGATGGGATGATTTCTTTGGTCTGTGCAGAGTGGGAGGGATTGGTATAGTCTCTAGTTCTAGGGCATTTGAGAATAAGTGTTAAAAGTCTGGGGAGAGTCCCTATTAATGATATTTAAAAAGTGATGGATAACCTCACATTACTACAGGGAGGGCAAAGTGATCAGCAATCCAAATCCCTTCACATGCTGACACATAGAAAATTCCAGTGCATGTGTGGGACAGTGGCACAGTCTCACTGAGCAGACAGTGTGTAGAACTGTTTTTCCCAACATCCATTATTTCATTACAAGTCTCACAATACTTTATTCCATTTCTGTACAAGCTCAGCAGTTTCATAATGAGGGGATTGTAAGAGAAAGCCAACTTTCACTTACCCATGAAGTACATTATTTTAACTTATCACTGCAGGAAAACACCTTGAAGAAAATTAAAAAAACTTTAAAAAACCCACAGAAAAAGCTCCCTAAAGGCTCTGAACCCCCAAACCAAGGATTATCCCCTTCCTCCTCTCCTCCCTGAAGAATAAATTGATATATTTAGGATGGATTGAGTGAGAATTGGAGGAGGAGCCTGAATCACCTTTTTTTTTGGTGGCATGTACCGTTCAGAAGAAGAAAATCAATCACAGATCCAGTTAGAGGAGGAGCAGCAGCAGTGATAATCATCTCTTGGAATTGCTGCAGTGAACTATGGGATGACCTTGGACAAAGGATAGTGTTCCCAGTGTGGCAAGGCACATGCAGTTGGAGTTGGGATCACCTCCTTAAGTGGTCGAAGAGATTTACACTCCCAGCCCATACCAAAGTCAATACCTTAGTAGACTTCTATCCTCCCAGCTCCTGCATCAACAAAAGGATGTTGAGTGCATAATGTTGACAGAGATCAAAGAAGTGGGAAAGTCGAACCAGATGATAATGGGGACTTAAATTACGTGTGAATAAACTGGTCAGATAGCACAGTATGAGGCAGTTCAAAGGAGCAGTTTCTGTCTGTGGAACAGCTTGTACTCAAGTACACAGACTTGACTTAGTGTTAAGTCATGTGCAAGAACTGCCTCAGAAGCAGCAATAATGGAGCCACTGGGCCTGAGTGCAGTACAGTAAAAATGGGTGCTAAATACCAAAAAGTGTGACTGACAGAAACCATTAATGGGAAATTGCACTGAAACACTGAGACAGTGGCTCCTACAGAGGGAAAACCCCCATGCTTTTACATGGCACATAGATACTGCCCAGGAAAGGCTGAGACATTTGGCATTATTTAACCTGGAAAAAAGAAGTTCCAGGGTTACCTGATCATGGCCTTCCAGCACCTGAAGTAGCCGACAAGGAAGATGGAGAGAGACTATTTACAAAGGCCTGGAGTGACAGGACAAGACAGAATGGATTCAATCCAAAAGACAGTGGGCTTAAATTAGGTATTAGGGGAAATTTCTTCCCTGTGAGGGTGCTGAGACCCTGGCACAGGTTGTCCAGAGGCTGCCCCTGGATCCCTGGAAGTGTCCAAGGCCAGGTTGGACGTGGCTTGGAGCAGCCTGGGATAGTGGGAGGTGTCCCTGTGCATGGCAAGGAATGGAATGAGCTGAGCATCAAGGTCCCTCCCAGCCTGAACCATCCTGTGATTCTGTGATTCTATGAAAATAGAAGCTGTCTTGAGTGACACACGAAGCAGTGACTCAGAAAGGCTGTAGTCACCTAGCACAGGGACATTGGGAGTGTTGAAGAAGCCTCAACAGATCTCTTAGAAATTGGACATGGAGTATGAGTGCAGTGTTGGCTGTGTCCAGTGTAACCCACAGTGTGGATTAGTTTGGTATTGGTGAGGATTTAAGTGCAACTGGAAGGTGAGCCATTAAAATCCAGATGCAGAGTAGGAACCTCCATTAGAGTTGGCTGCTAGAAAAGGTTCATCTCAGAGGCTGTTTCTGAACCCCCAGCCCCCTCTTGAGTGTGTACAGAGGCAGAGCTGGAGCTTTCCATGATGTGTCTTCTTTCCTCACCCAGAAAACATGTGACTGGAAACTGTTCTGTGTTTTAGGAGTTTAAAGGACTTTAAACCCAACTCTCCCAGCTTCCCAGTGCACCATCTGGTGTTGGTTGTACTTGCAGTTGAATTATTTATGATGGTGGGAGCAGATCCATCTTGAACTGAAGATTTTCAGTAGTAAAAAGGTGACAGATCTGGAGGCTCCTGATGTGAGCAGAGCAGAGATCTGTGGTCAGGAGACTGAACCCACAGGGCTGGAGTGAGTGACAGTCAATAGAGGATGTCTGGCCATGCACAAACCCTGGAATACATCCAGGGAACAAGTGGACATTTCCCAAAGATAAGCTGGCAAAGGGGTGAGATTACAGGAGAAGGGAAACAGGCCCCTATGGTGCTTGCAGGCTGCAGCGAGGCTGAATTTGTGGTAGAATGGTTCTGAACCATTGGAGAATTTTTTTTTCTGTGCCTCTATCAAGTGAAAGCTTTGGTGGGTATTTCCTGTGGATTGAGGGAGGCTGTTTTGAACTGCATGTGAATTCTTTGTTTTTATATCAAAACTTTCAGAATTGTCAAAATAATGCAAACTCAGTATGATCAAAGAGGGCTCTGTTTTATCAGGCTGGATTTTGGAAAAAATTGACATGCATTTTTATTTAATATATCTCAGTGGTTTTCCATGCAGTGAAACATGCCAAAAACATGTCTAAGAGCCTAAAATGTTCACAACTCTGCCTAAAAACTTTCTGTGGACTTGGCCCAAAAGTCATAGTATGAAAAAAAGCAAGTTTTGTCCTACAGTGAGAAAAGTAGCAAGTAAATACAATGGGAAGTATGCAGTGTAGTTGACCGTCAGGTCTTACCATCATCATTATCACAACAGTCTGTGCTGCAGGGATTGCCAAGGGTCAAATAAGTGAAATTTTGGGTTATGAACAAAGCAGAAATGTAAAATGAATCTCAGTACAAGGGAATATATCACACTTGAGTAATGCACATTCATATTTTATTACCCTTTTGGTCTTCCCTCCATTCAAGGTCTTGAGCTTGGCTGCAGCAGGACAGGTGAAAAGTAGACAGAAGTGGTGTGGGTGGTCACAGTCTCTTCTGTCTTTGAGCTCTGTGATTTATTACTTAGTTTTAATACCTATTTATTTTCCCCCTTATTTCCCTGGCTGCAAAGAAGAGGAAGCTCTGCAGAGCCTTTCATTTGCCCACAACACTTGCAGGCTGCATGAAGGAATTGTAATCACATCTCATGCTTCGGAGCTTTGGGCGCGCTTCCAGCGCGGCTCAGGCGGGAGTTGGCCAAGAGTTGTCTTGGGACCTTTTCATCTTGTTTTTAGGAGCATCAAGGATTGGCCCTACCTCACAACAAGGCACTCAAACATGTAGGTCAGTGTTCAAAGGTAGTAGAGAGAAGATTGTTTTGGATGTGCTTAGGTTGTATGGGTTGCTCCTGTGGTGCCAGATTTCTGTGGAAGACTCTCTTCCTCCCTGCAGCCACTCTGTTCAAATTATCTGAAATTTTGGAGGTGTGTCCTCTTCCTGTGCATGTTGAGATCTGAATCATCTGCCTGAATCAATGGATGTTTTCTCACTTCCCCATCCCTGAAGGAGCTGGTTAAGGGCATTAGTGGCCCTTTGATCTCTCTTTTGTTCTCCATCTCAGTAATTTGGTCTCCAGTGATCAAATGCGTTAATCTAATGCTTATTACTGTGCTCAGCATCAGGGTAGTGGCAGAGATGTACTGGATTGTCAAACACAGCAGTTCTGACTGGGGAGTTGAATAAATTCCTCTGGCCATAAACTCTGTGAAACAAATTAAAAGCTTTTGACTGGGTTTGGTTATGACATGTTACTTCTGAATGTAAGTAAAGCAGTTTGGGGATTAAATTTGCTTTGTTTTGGTAAAAGGTATGTGAATTCTAGTTCAAAATTACATGGAAGGATGGGTTTCAACTTCCTACTTCCAAAGCTCGTCAGCAGCTGTATTTCCATGGGGTGGGTGTTGGACAGCACTGTTGATATAGGACTGTAGGAGGGGTACATTCCATTGCAGAAACTCGGGGAGAATGACCTGGGATTGAGTTGATCCAGACATAAAAAATGAGCAGCACTCCAGTCCTGTTAGAGATGTGTTCTCCTTACAAAGGCCACCAAGCTGAGAGACAGCAAGGCAGGCACAGTGAAGACTGTCTAGAATGGGTATGGGGAAATGACCACGTGGCAGAGCAGAAGAGACAAGTTCTAGGGAGTGGGTGTAGAACACTGGTTCTTTTGTTGGTTGAGTTTTGTGCAAGATCCTGTACCAAAATGTTGCTTTCAAATTGTTTAAATATAGGGAACACCTCTAAGGCTGTGAAAGTCAACAGAGAGAGTGAATTGTGATAATTGCTGTAGCTTCCACACAGCTTCCAGTGTGTCAGTTTGAATCAGAAGCTAAATCTTGGCAGGTTGGTCTCTTTACACAACCATCCAGTGTAGAGATACAGCTCCAGAAACCCAGCCCTGACTGCTTTTTAGAATTGTAAGAGAGATAGTGCTCCAGTCCTGAGTCCTGTTCCTTGCAAAATGATCTGAATAAGTTTTCATTTACTAAGACAGTTCTATGCCAAAATAAGTGGAACCTCCCCAAGATCCTGAAGAGATAAGAGTTCCCCTTCTTCTGCCTGTGACAGCTGCACTGCTGCTGTTCCTTTGTTCCCCAAGTGTCCTGTTGGATGGTGCTCCAGCCATGCTGTGGGTACACATTGTCCCTGAGTGTCAGTGCTGAAGGCTTCTCTCCAAACATTCCCCTGGGGCCACCAAAATGCTGCTGTCTTCCCCATAACCCTGTTTCACCTGGTCTCATTCACATAGCATGCCTCAGGCTATATAATCCCACTCAGCTATTTTTTTCCCCTCATCTGCTCTCTCAAATGTCTTTTTTAAATCCTCTATGATTTTCATCTTGCTTAGAATAATGGTTACTCTTGCTGCTTTTCTGTATGTGTTGTACTTGTTCAGTAGCAGTTCACAGAAGAGTTTAGGCTGTTGCCTGTCAGTATTTGCTTCCAACACTTTGCTCTCCTCAGAGACATAATCTGGTCTTTCCATCACGTCCTTCAGAGGACCTCTGACCTCTCTTTTGTCACTCCAGGGGAACAAAAGCTGCTGTTTGTAAACTTTGTACAACTTCTTCATGAGAGAAGCACGTCAGATTTGAGTGATGGACGAACCCCACATGCTTGTACAACATGTTAAAAAAGATAATCAAACAACTTGTGGTGGTTTTTGGTTGAGAAACCATTTCATCATTTCTGGCAGTTGCACCTGATTGTGCCCAGAGTTGGTGGCAGCTCTTTTCTTCATCCTTCTTCTCTGGCTGCCTCTTTTGTGGTTGCTTTCTCCACAGAATAAACTGGGAATGCCATGCTGGCCTTGGCCTTTTCCATGCCCTCATTCAAAATCCTGCTTCTGAAAAGTCACTCTGGACAGTGACAATCATGTACTTTATTCCTGCTGTGATGTTAAAAGGCCAAAAATAATCTGCAGTTGTGTTTTAATTTAGAAAAGGGTGACATGAAATCAAATAAAATCATTAAAAAGAATCTGAGAGGGCAACCAAGAGTTACATCCGTTGCATCAAAGTGTTTGAGGACACTACAGTAAGAATTAAGATAAAATGTATACCTCTGGAGAAATACTTGAAAAATGAAAAATGAAAAAGGCATATCAGGATACCTAAATGTAAGAGTAAGAAAGTGTATAAAAGCATCCTGGAAAATCAAGAAATTTGATAAAATTAGAAAAAAGAGGAACAGCCTAAAAATATATGAATACAGTGAAAAGAGAAGAGAAATAACTTGGAAATGGTAATGCTAGATTCTCTTCAGTCACAAGCAGAAAGCTCAGCTGACAGTTGGTAGGATCTATAAAAAATTAAAAGTCTAAAAGCTTTGCTTAGGGCAGCTAAACTCCCAGCAGAAAAATGAATGCAATTCTTCTTGTGCTTTCATCTATCTCAGCCTGAAATGTCTGGAGATGAGATGGTGATGGAGATAGACACAATTACCACTATCAGTCACTGGGATCAGGTGGTATTCACCCAAGGACTGGGGAGGATGAAATCATTGAACTATTAACTTGTCTATGAACTCTTGTTTGAAATCCCTGGAAGGTGGCTGATGGGATTCCAGTTTTTCTCTGAGCTCCAATTCATCCACAAAAGCCCAGAGCACTGTGTTGTAACATGACAAGTTGATAGAAATTATAACAGAGTGTTATGAGTGCATGTGAAGGACTCAACTGCAGCATCAGTTGGGCAGGTCTGGCTGAATTTCCCAAATGCAAAGACTTCCTGTGAAACTAAGATATGGATTAAGAGGAAGGCCCCTGGATAAATAATTATTGGAAGGTAAGAAGCAGGTGGCAGACTCTGCCTTTGGAAGGAGTCTGTGGCTACAGCTGTGTGTGCTGTACCTGTGCCCTCCCAGGTGTTGATGAGCACGTGGGAATAGGAATGCTTGCTGATGTTCTGTAGCTTTCCAATACATTATCTAATTAGAAGTAATGAAGACAAGGTTCATCTGTGAATCATTGCACGACCTTATGAGACCAAATACCTCAGCAGAACATGGAGAATCAGTAATTTCTTCACCTTCAGGTGATGGGCTCTGATTTGCCCATTGCCTCAACTGTGTCTTGTGATTTTAACTGGTCTGTGCAAGTGTCAGCTTGATATGTGGTGGTTGCCATGAAGACAGAAGGAACATTACCAATGAAAATGAGAGAATAAACCAGAGAATCTCCCTGAGCTCCTGTGAAAATCCCAGGTACATACAGATGTTGAATCCCGTGTGAAGTTCTGTTCCCCACAGCTCTAAAAAAGCAGTAGCTGTATTGGAAGATGTTTGGAGAAAAACACAAGGATAAAAGGAAGCATAAGTTGTGTTTTATCCAAAGAATAACAAACTGGACTAACTCTCTTCTGGCTGGAAAAGAAGCAGCCAAAGAAGATAGAGAGAAGAAAGCAGCCAGGAGATACAGAGAAGATTCACAGAGTCATGAATAGGGATTGACTGTCACTTTCTCTCATGTGAAAATAATGGGGCATCACATGAGGCTGCAAAGAGTCAGGTTCAAAGGGAGCTGCTCTTCACTAACTGTACAATTAACACGTCCAATCCCTTGCTGCAGGAACTGCTGTAGATGCTGAAAGCTTATGGAGGTTCAAAATGGAACCTCTGGAACTAATGAATGGGGGAAGGCTCCATCAATGGCTGTAAAGTAACCCAGCCTTGCCTCAGGGAGTCTATAAAATGTTGGAGGCTTGGAGGATGCCTGGGGCAGAAGCCCTACAAGCTTGTCCTGTTCTTACTTCTCCTTCAGAAATTCACTGCTGGCAACTGTCAAGGCAAAAATGCTGGGCTGGATGGACCTTTGGTTCAAATCAACCCCTGCATTGTCCTCTCCTGCAGAAACCTTCCAGCCCGAGCTGCACCGCCCTCAGCACCAGCCCTCCCAGCCCCCCTCTGCTCTGTTTGGGCAAGTCTGGGTGGAAAAACTGACCTCCTTCATCTCCATCACTGATATGGAGCTCAGCTCTTTGTTCTCATAGAAAGCACTTCAAGGTTCCTTAGATTCAAATATTGAAAATCTCACAACATGGCTTTCAGCCGGTGCTGTTAATCAGCATTTGAAGCCCTTGGCACTTTGGCCTTTATATCATGGAATCTTGGAATGGCTTGGTTCAGAAGGAACCTTAAATGTCATCTTGTTCCAACCTCCTGCTGTGGATAGAGACAGCTTCCACCAGACCAGGTTGCTCCAAGTCATACCCAGCTCTACTGAGCATACTGTTTTTATTCTTTGTCACCCTCATCATTCACAATTCCCTCAACTGTGTTCCACTGATGGGATAATAACTCTGTATATATCTCAAGCAGCAGAACCAGGACCTCTGATACTTTCCAGAGAGTTTGGATAGAGCACAGGCTCTCAGCAGTTATCTTCTCTTTATAAGAGCTGTATCTCAATAACAGACAGATATTCCAGCATTTGAAATAAGTGTTTTTCTACTTATTACAGAAGATGTATTTTTGGAAGGTCTCTTGGCATACTCCCCTTTCCTTGCCTAGGGAATGAATCTAGGTAACCTGCAAACATCAGATATTTCATCACCAAGAAAACCAGTTGATGTCAAATCATAGAATCATTTAAACTGGAAAAGATGTTTAAAATCTTCGATTGTGAACATAAACATTTATCTTGAAACAAATGGAACTGAGACATCATATTACTGGGAAAAAAACCCCATAATTCTATGGCTATCAGCTGAATTACTCTACACTGCTGATTTAATGAAGGCCCTAAATGTGCCATGAATGGCCATAAGTATTTTGTGCATTTTAGAAAGATACGTTTTATTGAGAGATATCAGATAATAAATCAGATAACTGCTTCTGGGACATAAATTTTTACCCCGACTAGAAGGTGTTAAGTCAAAAATAGCTTCAAACCCTTGCCAGCCATACCATTTTAGATTGGATTTTGGGGGGAATTTCTTCATTGAAACGTTGGTCAAGCACTGGCAGAGGCTGTTCAGGGCAGTGGTGGAGGCCCCATGCCTGGAGAGGTTTAACACTGCTGTGGATGTGGCACTTGGGGACATGGGTCAGTGGTAGCCTTGGCAGTGCTGGAGGAATGGTTGGGCTTGATAATCCCAAGTTTCCCAACCTAAACACTTCTATGTTTCTATGATTTGCATTTTTAGGTCTTCTTTTTCAGCTAATGTCAAAGAAGGTATTTTGAGATCCTGTAGTTTCTGTCTCAAGCCATGGAGACAGGGAATGCAGCATGTCTGATGGAGCCCAGCACTGGGAATTCTGGCTGTTCCAGGGGCAGAAAGATGGTTTATCTGACAGGCCACAAGTAGGAAATGTGGAATAATGTCCCAGAAGGCAGCTTGCAGAAACAAGGGGCTTTTAAAAATCCACTTCTTCAGGTGCCAACAAGTCCTGGCCCTGTTGCCTACAGGCCAGCCTGTTCCTTGGAATCCTGGTATCATGTTCCTGATTTTGCAGCTTGAAGGATTAATTGACATCTGTTTAATCCTTCTTCCCCAAAAGCTGAGTGCAAGATAAGGAAAGATGGTGATTCTGCAGGTTTCAGTCTGGCTGGGACAGGGTGAGGGAAAGTTAAAGTCAGAGGGACTGGAGCATCTTTCCTGTTCTCCCAGCCTGACTTGAACAGAAGACAAGACATTTGCTCCAGTCCCTCCACTAAACTCTCCCCTCCAGATTTTGATGGTTGTTATTAGAAGCAGCTTCTCCTCTCTTGACCTCTCATCCCTGCTTGTTTCAATGGTCCTGAGTGGTTCACTGGGCCTGGTGAGCTGTGATGTACAGATCACACCAATTCAGACACCTGAGGGATTTTCAATTTTAACTCCTGTAGGAAGCTTTGATAGAAGAATGTTGACCTCTACCCCAGCATGAGATCTTGAGCAGAATCTCACCATCCAGACACCACAGGCTTGTGGCAGCTTGTTTGTTATTCTAACCATATTCCTAAATGGGACTTCCCTGGCAGCACAAAGTTCTGCCAGAGGGTGAGAAGGACCCACTGCTAAATTTTTGACATCCAGTATCTTTGGTTCCCCTTGCTAGATAAGGTTTCTTACATGTTTTCCTGAGGTGTTACCTAAGTTTTGCTGGAGCCAGAAAATAGCCTTTCTTTTCCCCCCAGTGGCCCCCAGACCTTCAGGGACAGAGAGCTTTGTTTCCTCAGACATTGATGCCAAGCAGAACATCCTCTGTCTGCCCAGGACCAAACCCTGCAGGAAGCATCTGTCCATTTGCATCATGAGGTGGCAGATAAAGAGGTGCAGTGATACTGATAATTGCATAACATACTGTATCAGGAGATGTTGTGATACTGCCCAAGTGTTGTGCCTCCAGCCATCCACAAATTCCATCAAGGGTCAAAGTTGTTCAGTGGCCTCTCCAGAGGATCTCTCTATTCCTGATGTCTGCATGGCTGTGGAGTTCCATGAAACTCTATACCACTGCTGATGCTTTCAGGAATGCTACCAAATTAGGCAGACTGTGGCTTGCAGACTACTCTAAAGTGTTTGAGATGCCCCATGCACTTACTGTGGGGAGAATTACTGCATGGAGTTGCCTCCTGAATGTGTATGTGGATTGTCATTTAGAGGAGAAAAGGAGATAAAGGGATAGTAACTGGGCTGTTTGGAGAGGTACAAATCCCCCTGAACTACTTTCCCTGCTTCCACTGGGTTATTGTTCTTGGGGTGAATTGTCACAGTGGGGAGTGTGTCCCTGCTTCCCATTCTGAACACAAACAAGTGGAAGTGTGCATCCCAAAGAACACTGTTAATGCTGGGAACATTTTCCTTCTTCCGTGGCAGGACTGGGACGCTTGTGCCATGGCTTCTGAAGTGAGGGGAAAAAAAGGTGGAATTAAACTAGTGTTATTTTTGGGTGGCCATAGTGCTTTAAGCAAACAAGATGAATGCAGGGAGTGAGGCTGATGTTTCCATGAAGACAAACTTCCTTGTGTTTGCTTAATTCTGTTGACCATGTTGAGAACTTTGAGAGATTTTTAATACCTTCTAAACTCCAGCTGAGCATCTGTGTGAACCGGAGTTTAAGCAGGTAGGCTGGAGTGGGTGTTTTGGGAGTATTCCTTTGCTTCCCTGAAAAATCAAAAACTGCTGAATCTTAAGACCTTTGAGGATTTTATTTTATGGATGTGTGCATGTTAGATTGGAAGGACAGTTTTGTATTGAATTGTAGCTTGTGTGTGTCCTAGTGGAGGGTAGCATTGCCTGGAGAGGTCAGTAATGGTTTGGGTGCCTTGTGGCCATGCAGACCAGTCCATAGTTTGGGTGTTTGGTACGGATTTCCTTTAATCCAGTCTGGCAATTCCTGTGATCTTCGATCTCCATCTGAATTGTACCCAGAGGTTCACATCTGACCTTTTGACCGTTGTATCAGTCTGGCAACCTATGTTAATTTGTTATTTCATCATGATATTGTCCTTTTATTGACCTTTGGTTGTTTTCAGAGTCAGTGCTTTCACAAGTAGAAGTCCCTCATCCTCTGTATTTCCTGAGCTCTTTGTTTTTGGATTATATTGGTGTCTGAGGCTGTGTCTGGTCAAACTAAAATGTGCATTTTTCATGCGGAAGAGCCATCAGAACTGGTGGCAAGCCTTAGTTTTGACATTATTTGTGATGGTGCAGGACTTGAGGTTTGTTATCTGCAGTGAGATTGCCACAAAGAACTAATATAACTTCCTGCATTTGATTGACTTTTCCAGTTAAATAGGTAGTTATTAAATAGTTAAACTTAATTGATTAGTGTAGGGTGAAGAGAACAGAACAATGTATGAGCATCTCAATTGCATTTCTGGTTTATTCTTTGCCTGTGGAAACTTCAGTGTGTACAGTCTTGCCCACAGAAATGTTTGAAGCCTGACTGTTACATGTAGCTGAATTATTCATTAAGCAAATTGTAACCAAACTCCCTTTTCTCTTTCCATTTGAGAAATGAGACATCTTGGGGTAAAAAATGAACTGAAACATCCTGCTTATCAAATGTTTCTGTAGAATTTATTATCTTATGCAAAGCCCAGTTCAGTGATAACCCAGTGAATGCTGGTGGAGGGAGAGAACTCTGAGTTTCAAAGTAATTTCTTTTTCATCTTTAAATTTGGATATTCAGTTGTGTTTTGCCCGAGTTAGGAGTAACTTCAGGGATTGAGCTGTCTTTCAGATATATTTACAGGAAAATCTATCTGCCATTTCCACTCAAGACTGCACCTGTAAGCTGATATCTTTGGGTTTTCTCTGAGCTTCACTGGTTTGTTTTGCTTTGTTTCCAACCATGTTTTAACAAGATAAGCATCTCTCCATATTTTCCCTTCATTTCAGTAATTGCCTTCTCTAGTGACCCATTTCCTGTGCTCTTCTGTTCAGGTATCAAGACCTCTGTGTGCAGCCCACAGTGCATAGAGCCCTCACTTAATCATATTATCATCTCAGGTAATTCATTAAAAGCTCCTCAGAGCAGCAAATGGAACAAAAAAAAGCACTTACTTCTTTCAACTGCCTCCCCAAAGACACAGCCCTTGTAAACAGAGCTGCTGACCAGATGCCTGGAAATTTGACATCATCAGCCACTGAGGTGGGAATTAAACTTCCTTCAGGTTTTCAAAGTTCTTTCACTGAAACCATTTAGCCCACCCAAAAATCAACCTAGTTGTTACCAACTCAGTGTTTGCCACTGTTCAGATGTGCTGTGGAGCAGTAAAGAAGAAGACATGGGTTTGAGTATATGTAAGATTCAAACCATAAAGTGATTTTTTACAAAAACACAATAATTGAGGTTCTACATCAAAGAAATAAGGAAACAACTCATCTCTGAAGCCAGATGTGATCTGTTCTCTTAAAAGTAGCTTAGCAAGTGTTCAGGTCTGTTCTGCATCCTGAGACTCATGCTCATGATCTTGCTTGATAAAAATCCTGGATAACTGTGATGCAATCTCCTCAGGAAGCAGGGGGATGGCTGCCTTGCAGGAACATGGGAATGCAATGTACTTTTACCTGTGATTGACTGGAAGTTCAAGCTTAAATGAGAAATCAAGGTTGTAAATTCAGATAACTGAACAAAAGTCAAGTTGATAATGCTTTTTCTCCTTCTTATTGCCTGGCAATATTGTTTTAGCCTTACTGGGATGGTGTTGGGTCAGTGTCTACATCGGTGTGATCCTGCCTGAAGCCAGACACAGATTGTTGTGTTCATGTTCCCAAGGTGTCCAGGGGCTGCAGAGGAAGGTGATGGGGCTGAGCTGAGCCAGTCCAAGGGCAGCAGGAGAGTGGCTGTGCTTTCTCTCTCAGGGAGCCTCCCCCAGAGATATCCAGGATAAACCCAGCCTTGCTGAACTGCCTGGTTGGTTTAGTTACTTGACATCAAAGCCTGGAGCCAGGTTTAAAGGAGTTATGAAAGCCCAAGCCAAGAGTTTAATTCTGTATCAGCTCTGCTGCCTTTTTTTTTTTTTTTTTCCAACAAAAAGAAACCCCAGCAGTAATCAATTGGGATATTTCAGCCAAGAGAAGGATCCAGTGTGATCTAATTGTGACCTTCCAGCACCTGCAGGGAGTTGACAAGGAGGATGGAGAGAAACTATTTACCAAGGCTTGAGTGACAGGACAAAGGGGAAAGGCTGCCCAGTGCCAGAGGGCAGGGTTGGATGGAGTATGAGGAAGGAATTGTTCCCTGACAGTGGTGAGGCCCTGGCACAGGGTGCCCAGAGCAGCTGTGGCTGCCCCCAGATCCCTGGAAGTGCCCAAGGCCAGGCTGGACACTGAGGCTTGGAGCAGCCTGGGACAGTGGAAGGTGTCCCTGCCCATGGCAGGAGGTTGGAACTGGATGATCTTTAACATCCCTCCAACCCTAACTATTCTGGGATTCTGTGATTCTGTGATATTAGATAGTGTTGAACCTCTCCCAGAAATGCTCTGAGGTCCCTGCTTCCATAAGTTGTTCTGTCCTCATCTCCTTAGGGTCAGGATTTTTGTACAGACAAGAGACTTGCTTTGCTGGTTTTCAAATAACAGTTTTCTTACTTTTATTGGAGAACATGAAGCCAAAGGTGCCTTTACTTAGAAGTAAGGAAAAGATTTACTTGGAAGTGAATAATAAGATCTGAGACTGTGCTTCTTTCTTCAGGGAATCCAATTGCTGCTGTTAGAGTTTACATCTCCAAAAGGTTGTTTTCTGTGCAGAGGAGTTTTGCATCTTTGGTGGAAAGTCACTGGAAAGGACTAGGACTTCTTGAGTCAACTGCTTGAACCCAGTGTGGGTGTCTGTCACAGGGCAGATGGACCATGCACGGGCCTGGGGGTTCTGGGCTTGTCTCTAAAGGGAGATGGGGCAAGGCAGCTCAGCAGGTGTGGGCTAAACATGGACACAGTGAGCACAGCAGCTGTTTGGAGTCAGGGGAGAAAGCCCAGTAGGAGGAAAAGATAAAGGTGGGTCCATCCTCCCAAAATCCCAGCATCAGGAGCTTTGGGGTCGTCCAGGCTGGAAATGACAGACAGGATACTTGGATTGTTAGCTGGAATGGATCTTGCCCTGTGGTTATCTGGATCTTTTATAAATGCACATCATCTGTCATCAGGGAGTGTCACTCTGAGCCTGTGAGAAGAACTCTTGTTTATTTTACACCTTTTCTTAGGAAGTGGTTTGAGGTGACACCTTCCTCTTCATGACTTATGAAGAAGAGTGAATAAATAATCTGTATTTGCATCATTTCCAGTGTTCACAACTTTACAAGGCACCCTCCTCTTCTGGATGGAGCATCCTGGGCTCCTCTTACCCACAAATTTCCCACTTCGTTGCCATTTGTCTATTTTTGCTACCTGTGCCCTTTTTCATATTTTCTCATGTTGAGATGGAGTCACCATTATCAAAAGGACTGTTGGGCTGTAAGTGTGCCACAGACAGCATTTCCAAGTCTTTTTTCCCCATAAATTCTTTACTTCATCTTCTTTATTGGGTAAGGCAGGAATATATATATATATAATAGATACAGTGCCCACCAACAGTGTGATGCTTTCAGAAAGTGTTCCAGAATGATTCCAGGGTCTCTCCTGAGTTTAATGATCTATTTTAAAGTCTATATCCTTGTCTTTAAGCTCAAATGATTGTTCCCAGCACATCCCTTTATCCTCACTGGTACTTAATTTCCCCTCTCCCAGCACAGAGCCATTTCAGCAGCAGTTACACACAGGGCTGATCCCAAGTCCTTGCTGAAGAGGACTTACTCTTCTTTTTCCCTGATTACTGCTTTCCCCTCTCCTACTTTCTGTGCCATAACTCATCCCTTACTTGCTGTGATCCCGGGACTTGTGAGACCCTCCCCCAAACCTGTCCCAACTCATTGCAACTGCAGCAAATACTCAATTTTACTTGCTGGATTCATTTTCTGATATTTTCATGAGCTGAATGAGCTCATGAAGGAGTCAAGGATGGGGTGAGCAGTGGGGAATGTGTGGCCAGGAGCATGGGAGGAGGTGGGAGCTCCTGGCTTGTCTTGCTCAATAAACCATCCACTGCATAGCCTGAGATCCTTCATGCAAGTCTTCCCAGTCTGTCTGGGATTGGATAATTTGTATTTTGAGATGTGGATAACTCAAAAAATACTATTTCATCTGCAGATTTTGTCACCTCATTATTTCACATTTTCCCAAGTAATTTATGACCATGCAGAAATGCTCTGCATGGGAACTTCTTGACTTCCTCCGTGGTGCCCCATGATGCAAACAATTCCTGTAGCTTTTTTTTGCAAATATTTTTTGAGTGCATCTTTCATTCCCTGAGTTATTTGTTGGCCACAAAGACTCACTAATAGACATCCTGCTTCCAATGTGTTGAAAAAGGCTTTATTGTTTGTATGGGAGCCCCTGGCATGTTTTCTCTTTTGACCAGTCTCCTTAACTTGACAGGATTATATTCTTTGCTGTTCTCATCCTTTGGATTCAAGTTCCACTTTTAAAAATGTTTCCTTTTCTTTCTGGTCTTCTCCTTTCCTTTATTATTCACTGTGGGGTTTTGGGCTCAATGGTGTAAATTTACTCCAAGCCTCCAGCAGGAAATCTCTCAGTATTTTCTGTATAACCCAAAAATATTCTACCTTTTCATTTGGTTTCTAAAATGTTTTTCAATCTACTTTTCTTACGCTTAGACTTTTAATGGTTTCAAAATGTTTTATTTATTTATTTATTTTTGTTTCCTATGAATGGAGGAATTAGAATATATAATGGGCACTATTAGAGAAATAATCTGTCTTCAGCCAACCCCCTGCACACTATCCAGGATTGCACTTTGGTGGTTTCTCCAAACTTTTCCATAAAGAAGTTGATAAAGATACCAAAATCTGTCTTTTGATCAGACTTCAATACAACATTTGCCTTACTGGTATGGCCATAATTGAAATCACCCATTAATTACCCAGGGAGGTTTGGAGTCCCCATCCCTGGAGGTGCCCAGGGAAGGCCTGGACGTGGCACTCAGTGCTCTGGGCTGGGGACAAGGTGGGGATTGGGCACAGCTGGGACCCCACAAACTTGAAGATTTTTACAAACCCCCAGTGATTCTGGCATTCTGTGGTTAATACTGTGTTCTTCTACTTCTGTAACCTTTCTCACATGCCTTTGCCTTTCCTAGGCTGTGGCTTCATGACAGAGAGATCATCAGTTGGTAGTTTTGGTATTTTTTTTCCCATACTGGCGTGTAATTTCAACCTATAGATCTTTAAAACTATTTCATACACTTCAATATATTTTAGTGCAGTCCACTGTAGTATTCCTGTACTTGTTACCACAACAACATCTGAATTAACTTCCTTACCTTGAATTTCCCAGATGCTTATGAAATTAATTTTGTAATTTGAAATTAGGCAATTTGGTTTACCCATCTTAACTTCAGGCTTGGGTTTTGTGTTTGCAGTGCAGGTAAGTATGTATATCTATATGTATGTACACATACAGATATATACACATACACATATGTACATACACGTTTACACATATGTGCTATACATTTGTCCATCAAACCAGAGAGAGACCTTAAAGATCACGCAGCTCCAACCTCTGCCATGGGCAGGGATGTCTTCCACTACCCAGGTTGCTCCAAGCCCCAGTGTCCATCCTGGCCTGGAACACTTGCAGGGATTATTATTGATACCCAGAGCATTCTTGCCTGTGGTATCAGTGCAATATTCAGTTTTTTAGGTGCAGGAATTAAGTGACGAATTTTAGCCGCAGATACCAGCTACAAATACATAAAACCTGTCCTGCAAAATAGCTCCAGAGACCTGAGGGATCAGGGTGGTGTGTGAATGCTGTTGGAGGGGGGCACCCCGGGAGCCCCAGTGCCTTGGGAAGTGCAGTGGGTTGGGAAAGACTCCCTGGAGTGCCTGGCCCAGAGCTGGAACCAGGCACAGGCAGAGGCAGCGACGGAACGTCTGCAGTGCTTGATCTCTGCAAATGTTCATCAAAGTCTGAGCAGGCAGCAAGTTTCCTCTTGTCGTGTCCTGGTTGGATCTCGCTCGCAGACCACGATCCTCGTCTTCCCTCGCCATCCTGCACTCCAGCAGCAGCTTTCCCGAGCCTCAGGCACCACAAGCTCTGACTCATTTACTTAATATTCCTCTAATGAAACTGCCCAGAGCTCTGGACCTATTCTCCTCCAAAACAATCCTTCTCCTCCCTATTTTTCCACACCCTTCACTTTTTTCTCAGCTCCTGTCCAGACCTAATCAGACTTCAGCTGAGCAGATTTTCCCTTCCATTCTCTGCCAGACCCCTCATGTCCTGCCAGCCTAGGGAGGGTGAGTGGCAGTGGAGAAGCCAGGTGACCTTTAGAGCAAACCAGGAGGGAAAGAATCAAGCAGGAGTTTCTTCAGCTGTGGTGCAATGGGGAGAGAGGGATGGACATCCTGGTGTCCTCCCCACCCTAGGTTTGGAGCAGAACCCTGGGTAGCTGGAAGCTGCACTGATTCCAGGGCATTCTTTGCTGTGGCAGGGGAGCTGGGACAAGCACAGATGCTTCTTCCAGATAGAATGAGAATGGCAGAAAGGGCTGAGAATGAGAAATCTTCCTCAGAGCTGTCTGTACTGGTTGGGTGGGCTGAAGGGCACTGGGATGAGCACAGCCCAAGCCAGGGGTTATTGGGGCTGGCCACCAGAATCAGCTGGACAGCAGCTGTGGAAATTCTTTCCCAGCCTTGTTGAGGACCATGTTACCACTGTAATTCAAACATGACAAGGTGGTAGCATTCCTGGAGTCCTGATCTCTTGATTTCAGGACCTGATATCCCAGGTAGCAGCCCCAGACTGCTCAAGGGAAGCTGGCCAAGATGATTTTTCTCTTTTTGTGGAATCTGCATCTTCCAGGATCTACCTGAGACACCTCCCAGGCAGCTCCTGGAATATTTTCATATCTCCTCCAGGCAGCTGATATCCCAGATACCGTCTCCCAGAGTATTTTCATCTCTGATTTAGGCATTGGATATCCTGCATAGCAGTCCCAGACTCCTCCAAGGAAGTAGTCTGAAATTATTTTTCTGCTTTCACGGAAACTTCATCTCCTAGGATGCACCAAGCATCTCCAGGAGTCTTTTCATATCTACTCTTGGGAGCTGAGATCTCAGGTAGCAGCCCCATACTCCTCCAGGGAGCCAAGGAGCTCTTTTTCGTTTGAAGGAAGGTGTATGCTATGGGATCCGCCTGAGCTGAGTCCTTTCTCAAGCATTTCCTGAAGTCTTGATCTCTGATTTCAGGAACTGAGATCCCAGGTAGCAGCTCCACACCACTCCAGGGAAGCTTCCCAAAATGTTTTTGCTCTTTTAGTAGTAGCTCTGTTCCAGGCTCCACTTGAAACTCCTCAAATATCTGCAGAGAGGGGCAGAGCAGATGGGGCTGATCCAGAGCTGGACTAGCTGCCCAAGGAATGATGTTTCTTCCTAGGGCTGGAAAACATGAAACCTTGGACATGGCTTCTCAAGCTCAGTCTTCATAAGCAGATTCCTTGCTCCTAAGGAACATGTCCTGTTCATCCTCAGGATGTCTTTTTAAAAATGTTGCTATGGCATCTGCAGAATGGCTGCATCCAGGGCAGAGGATTTGCTGGGTTATTGTTAAATAGTAAATAATAGGTGGGTGGATGTTCTTGCCCTGATCTGGGGTTATTGCATGGAGGATTTCTTCCTCCTGAACAGCTCTGAAGGATGCACAGGGTTCTGAGCAGCAGGAGAGAAGGATTTGGGTTTGTGTGGATGATGGAGCTGCTGAAGGGTGCATGGGGCAAGTGGGTAGGGAGGTGATGAAGAAGAGATTTGGCTCTGGAGGAGAGGATTAGTGGGGTGAAGATCTCTCCAGGGGTGCTAATGGGAGGAGCAGAGCCATTTCTGTGCATGAGCTGGAGCTGGTCCTGAGCAAGGCAAGGCAGGGCTGGTGAGTGTTGTTGGAGCTGCACACACAGAGCTCTCCTGCTCCCACAGCCTGTACAGACAGGCCCGTGCTCCTCAAAGGAGGGATCGGATTCTTGCCCTCCGGGGCTTTCCAGCCAGCTCGCACTTCAGAGGAGCCCTTTCTTTCTCCTGCTGTTCACGCCCTGCAAAGAATTTTCTATCAACAAAATAAATTGTTTTATAATCAACTTGATGTTCATCCGCAGTTCTGGGCTATGAAAGGAGTTTTGAAGGACCAGGGAAATGGAGCCTGGAGGTTGTGGAAGCAGAGGACAGCAGACAGTAGCACAGCCCAGGTGGGACACAGTGGAAGAATTTTGGGGACGCTCCAGAGCCAGTGAAACTCTTGGGTGCATCTCTGGGAGTGGGAGCAACTGAACAAAATGCAAAGCAAAGGAATAATCCCCAGAAAGAAAGCATTGGGGGATCCCCTGTGTGTGCCATGGTAGGCTGAGAAGATTCTTCTCCTGCAGCTTTTCTGGTTGGGTTTAAAATCTATTGGGTGCTCCATGGCATGAAGGTCCTTGAAATGTTGGTTGTAGCTCAGGTTGTACCTTAGCCAATATGACCATGTCAAACTCAAAAGGATTTTCTTTGAACACTGTTTGTTATCATTCCAGGGAAAAACCAGTCTTGTTAAACCCTACTTGATGGCAGCCCTGTTGTGAGCGTTCTTTGGTCAGGCTGGGCAGAAAAACTGTTTTGAATTACCTGACTATGCCTCAGGCTTTTGGAAAGCAGCTGTTGTGTCCCTTTGCAGTACAAGTGTCCCTGCCTGGGTATGCAATTGTGGAGTCAATATTTTTAGAGAAAGATGGAAACATGGGCTGCCTCAGGAGCTGGACTCAGTTACCTGACTGGTTTTCTTGGCTTCCATGAATGTGTCCAGAAGCCAGTGAGTTTGGAAAGAAATTTTTTTGTGCTTACAGAAGGCAATTTTTAAATGTCAAAGTTGAAAGCATTTTTTCTTAGTTAAAAAAAAAAAAATCACCACCGAACCATCCCAAGCTAGCTGGGCATGAAACTACCTGAGCAGCTGAGCTGAATCCTTGGCATCTTCTGGAAGACTTTAGGGCTTTAAAAGGAGCCCCATGTTAGTGTTGTATCTCCCAGGCAGGAGCTCAGTCTGACCAACACACCACAGTCTTTAAGCTGTTTGTATCCAAATTGTTTGGTTACTTAATTCTAAACCGACCACATCCCCGTATTCGGAGGAATTGCCACATCATGGTGCTCTGGAAGTGTCCTGTGGCACTTGATTTACAGCAACTAAATAGCAGTGGGGTCAGTGGCCAGCTGGCCACTGAGCAGGAAACTGGATGACAAGAAGAACTAATAATTTTCCATGGAAGCTGGAGTGTCTGACGGCACTGGTAGCTGTGAGGGTGGATCAGCCTCCAGGATATTAACCATGGAGATGGCTCTCAGTGTTTGCTGCCAGGGCTGATGGCCCAGGGAGCAGATGGCACATGGATTCATCTGCCCCATTGCCCACTGAGCCAATGGGGATGGGAGAATCGATGCAGTTGTATGGAAGCAGCACCTCTGCCATCCCTGGACAGATCTCTGAGAGAAGCAGCAGGGTTTGGGAACTCCCCAGCTCCCCATACCAGAAGTGATTGGTGGGAGCTGGGAGATCCTTGGGTTGGTACATGAGGAGTGTGTTTGGGCTGTCAGGCTGCCCACGCTGCCAGGGGAGCTGGGATGGATCACGGAGCTGGGAGACAGCTCAGGCCAAGAAGAGTGGGAAGGAGAGGCTGTGCTGCTCTCCATCTCCATCTCCATTAGATTCAGCAAGGAAGGTCACTTCCAGCCTATTTCTTGGTATTAGAGGAGGATTTGAATGCTCCTGCAGGAAAAGTGCCAGCCCCACTACCCCACAGCAGTTTGTCCAAGCTGACCTCAGTGGTTTCCTGCCAAAAATACCTGTGAACAATAATGACTTGTTAATGATTTATCCCTGTGTTCTCAAGTGCTACACTGATTCTGAATACCACAGAAACCATTGGGACAGGCTCTTGAGGTTTTGCCTACAATGGCTTTTTGTCCTTCCCCCTTGACAGGGATGCCAGTTGCATGAGAGAACCAAGAGCTCAGTGTACTGGGCAGTGTAAATGGTCATTGTTCAGTGTGACTTTAGGGAATATTGGTGGGAAAAGCAACTGCATTGGATCAGGGGAGAAATCAACTGAGCTGTAACAAAGGATTGTCCCTTGCAGAGTTTGCAGAGTCAGGAGCAGACACCAGCAGGTTCCCTGTGATGCCAGCAAGGCACAGCTGTACAAAGAGTGTGCTTTCTGCAAAGAGCTGCAAATCCACATTGTGTGGACCTGGCCTGGCTCTGGACATGGGATCCAGCACAACAAGCCCTCTCCTTCCCTGGGTGATGGGCACCTGCCATTTTCCCAGGCCATCAGGGCAAGAGTATGGAGGTTTTGTGGCATAGAGGGGTGAGGTACCACACCAAAAAGCTTTTTCCTGTGCTTCCAGCATGGCTGTGCAGTAAACCCGCCTCAGCCATCCTGCCTTGCATGTGGGAGCACCACAAGATGAAAAGCAGCAGATAAAGAGGGAGAATCTGTGATTGCAGCAATCACCTCCACCCTGCAGAACCAGGAGAAAAAGCAGTGGAGCCCAGGAGCCAGAGTCTGCATGAGTGAACCAAGCCAAGGTGAATGAGCCAAGATGTTCATGGCTCATTTTACACAACAGAGTTTCAGTATTGGGCAGCCAAAGCAGACCACTTCCAGTGGTCTTTGTCTGGCAGGGTCCAGTGTCATTGTTAAGAAAAAAGCAGAAAAATGCAGAATTGGCAGGTTCCGTTGTGTCTCCTTTTCTGCAGGAGCCAGGGATGAGAGCAAGAGACCTCCCTCCAGTAACCAGGACGAATTTCTCCCTTCTGAACTTCGTTTAGTTTTAACTACTGTGGCTCCAGATGTCCTCATTATCCCAGCACTGATCCTCCTCTGTCTCCCCTTGCAGAGATCCAGGGTGGTGAGGGCTGGATGCTCCAGTGGAGGTGATGTCACAACTCACCTCCTTTCACTGCCCCAAACAAATGGGCTGTGAGTGGCTCTCCTCCCATTCCTTGGAGTAAAACAGCTGGTAGAGCTCAGTCATTTCAAATGAATGTTTGATCAAATTATTAGGGCCCTTGAGTGAAGACAGTGGGTAGAGCATCCACTGGATCTCACTCTGTTGAGCAGGGAAGTTATTTCACTTCCTGCCCTGTTGTTCCTTCATCCTGCGTGTTCTCTGCTCTGTGCTGCTCTGGACACGGCAGCAGAGATGCCTGAAAATGGAAATTTCTCCACATTTTTGGCCTCAGTCTCTTGAGTCCCGGGGAAGGACCTGTGTCAACCCTGTCCCTAACAACCTCCACATAGAGACTTCCCCTTTGATGATGAATGCTGGAGTCTCCAGAGGGAAAGAGTTTCATGCTTACCTGCTTCAAGCTCCTTCCAGTGTGCCAGCTCAGCTCTTTGAACATCTGTGACACTGTGAAGCCACCTGGTCTAGTGGAAGGTGTCCCTGCCCATGGCAGGGGGTGGAATGAGATGGTCTCCAAGGTCCCTTCCAACCCAAACCATTATGGGATTCTGTGATCTTCAGTGGCTGGAGTCCCCCAGGATGCATCAAGGGTGGTAACAAAGCTCACTCTTGGAACGAGGCTCCTGTGAAATTATCTTCAGTCCGTTATCTTCAGTTCGGTTTATTGACTTCTCAGGAATACTTTGTTGAGATCAATTGCAGGGAATGTTGTGGAACAAGTATAAATGGGCTAAAAGGAAATAAGGTGTGTTTGTGAAATCCTTCAGATTGTTCACCAGCTGGCTCTGGGTACAGCTCCCAGATCAGTAACTCCAGTAATGCTGGGAGGGTATCCCAAGTGGAACACCAGGTTGAAAACCACTCTTGGAGTGGTCTCTGCTGGCTTGTGATAGTGGGGTCACAGATTCCCAGAATCCCAGAATGGTGAGGCTGGAAGGGGCCACAGTGGGCCCCACCTCCCTACTCAGCAGGGTCATCCCAGAGCACAGGGCGCAGGACTGTGTCCATGTGGCTCTGGAATATCTCCACCCCCTCTCTGGGCAACCTGTTCAGGGCTCGGGCACTGCCCAGGAAAGAAGTTCTGCCTCATACTCAGATGAAACTTCCTGGGAATCAGTTCCTGTCCAGCTCACAGGGTTATGTTAATTTTGGGTCTGACTCCTTGGGCCTGTGCTGAAATTCTTGTTTCTGCTCAGCATCTGAAGACGTCAGTGAAAGAAATTTTCAAGCAATTTCACTTCTGCTGTTTAAACTGGTGCAGCCCAGGTGTTGTGTGACCTCAAGAAGAGCAGTGAGTGTAGGTTGGAATGAGGCAGGAGTGCCACCCAGACACCCCATCTTTGGTGCCTCCTGCAGCAGCAGATGAGCTCAGCATCCCCAGGAGCTCGCAGCTGCATTCTCGGCATTCCTGCAGCTCCTTAGATGTCAGTGATGTCATTGATAGCAGCCAGGGAATTGCAGATCCCAGAGGGCCTGAACTCATGTTTTAGCAAGTAAGCGTGGGAGGAACCAATTTCTGTCGTGTACTGCACTGTATCAGCAAGTTTCATTGAATCAAATCACAGCAAATATATTTCTGTCTGCATTTCTGTCTTCTGGAAATGCAACAATGTCCAACAAGAGAGACTCATGTCCTCCACCAGCCACTTGCTCACCCATAGTACAGAAAACTACATCTGAGCAATAAAACGTGGGAAGCCAGCGCAGAGTGAGATTGAAAAGCAAATAGTTTATTCCTTTAGCTGTTCAATCTTTGTCCTTGTGCCGAGGACCTGCTGACAGAAAACATATTTCAAGACAGAGCTGGCATGGAGTGAAGGCATCAACACTTCTCTGGAAAGCATCCTTTGGAAACTCCATCTCTTGTCAGCCTGTGAAAGGGATGAGTTTGCATTTTTTTGTGCTGGACAAAATAACTTGTTTTAGGAACACAGGAGCAAAATTTTAATTAAAGTTTCGTAATTTTATCCCCTATCATTCTGTACCAAGAGCTTTGGGGTGATGGCAGACCAGTACTGTGCAGGCTCTTGGTAGGCATGGGATGTATCAGTTCCTGCTGCTGGTGTAGCTGGGAGTTTGGACCTCTGGGATGACTGAAGCAGCACTTTTTTAGCAATGGTTTGGTTGTACCGTGACGATGATGGCACGGTCTACACATGAACGGCATTAAAAAGCATTTCACAGCCTAAAGTTTGGTGGTGAGGGAGATTGATGGACCATGAAACAAATTTCAATTTGAAATGGAATTTTTTTTTTTTCTAGTTACATTTAGGAAGTTGCCTCTTACAGGACCTCCCAGGGCAGAGCATGGTGCGGAGATGAACTTCTGCTCTTGCTGAGCCTTCCCAGGTGGCTGTGGGTGCAGGACCGTGGGTAGAATGGACTCTCCTCTGCAGCTGCGGAATTTCCTGCTCGGAAGCAGAGTTTGCTCTGCAGCCGCAGTGCTGCTTGAATGTGGCTCTGTGTTACTCAGCTGTAATTAGAGCAGCTTGCCAGTTCTTTATTTCATCCCTTCATTTCAATGGGATTTCCAGACCTGGTGCAATTTGCCTCAGAGAGCTGGGACTTGTTTTCGAGCCCAAATCTAGCCAGACTTATACCTACACCTGCATTTCTCCATCTACAAATAACAATGGAAGTGATTTTATCTAATCTCTCACCACCTGGTTTGTTCTTGTCCTCACTCTTAGGCACGAGGGTATTGAAAACACTTTTGGCAGAGGAGCTTTGAGCTGTGTAACCGCCAGCATTAACATAACCACCCAGGCTATGTGTGAAGAACCAGGTATGGATGGCAGTGAGCTCATGCAGGGAGGGAAGCCTGGGCAGGCGGAGCTCGTGGTGTGAGTGGTGTCCTCCCTGAAGGCCGGGCAGGCAGCGCAGCAGAGCCCTGACTGATGTCCTGCAGCAGGGGCCCACCCACGTGCGGCCCTGGGCACGGGCAGCTTCAGGGAGCCCTCGGGCCTTCCCGTGTCTCTACATGACTTGGTGCCCCATCCCAGGACACCTCTCCAGAGCAGATCTGTGACTTTCTAGTTTGGATCATGAGGGAGCGCGCAAGGCCCCTCCTCTGCACCGGCATTTCGGCGCTGTGCTTTGGAAGGACTCCAGGCCAGCAGTGAAGGGCTCTTTGATAATATCTGACGGGTGGGTAAGAATTTTGGGCAGCAGCCAAGGTACACATTGCCTGTAATCGTTAACTCGGTCTGTAAACAGTTCAAACGGCACTGAAGAGGCCGTCAGTTATTACATTAGAGAGAAGCCTTTCATGTGCCCGCGCAGGAGCCGGAGCAGCGCAGCGCCGGCCCCTGCGGAGCAGCTCTGGCTGCAGGGCTGCAGCAGGCCTGGCCCACAGCGCTGCTGTGCGGAGCGCCTGACCTTCAAACCCTCGGCGCTGCACAATAACTAAATCATTGCTTTCCTTTTGTTCTGCACCTGGCTCACCGGTGGAGCCCAGCGAGATGGAGGGGGAAGGGATCAGGCAACGCTTCCCCCGGCGCCAGCCGGGAAGGTTCAGCAGGGCTGGCTCCTCCACCCCAAACCCATCTCCTGCCAGCAGCTCTTCCCTGGGGTGACTCCTCCAGCCCAAGCCCATCTCCTGGCAGCAGCTCTTCCCTGGGGTGGCTCCTCCACCCCAAACCCATCTCCTGCCAGCAGATCTTCCCTGGGGTGGCTCCTCCACCCCAAACCCATCTCCTGCCGGCAGCTCTTCCTTGGGGTGGCTCCTCCATTCCAAGCCCATCTCCTGCCAGCAGCTCTTCCCTGGGGTGACTCCTCCATTCCAAGCCCATCTCCTGGCTGCGGCTTTTCCCTTGTGAGTACTCCATGTGCAATCCTAACAAATGTTTCACTCATGAGCAGATTCCTGATTTCTCCAGAAATAGCCACAGTGCTGGTTCAGGACCTTGTCGGAGTCCTGACATTTCCAGGCAACGGCACTGCTGAGCTTCATCTTCAGGAGAGTTTTGGAGAATTTTCCAGTCCACATCAACATCTGGAGAGCCCTTTGGTCTCTCCAGAAGCAGTTCAGCCCTCTTGGAGATGTGTGATGCTTCAGAAGTTGTTGCTTAATTTGCCCCAAAAGGAATTTTCTTGTCAGTCTTTACTCTTCCAGATCTGCTTTCTCCTTTCTAGAAGGTCAAGAATGCTCTTTCTGGCATCAGTTGTCAAGGTTTTAACTTTGAAATCCATAGTAAAAAGCTGGTGGTTGAGGGAAAGTACCCAGTGGCTGCAGTAAAGCCGTCTGGGCTCAGGTGAGTCTCTGTATGTAGCCCATCACTGCAGAGCTGCTTTCAGTGTCAGAGTTATCTCAAATGTTTCATGGACCAGTTGTGGGAGTCCTCATGTGTTTGTGCCACAACTGAGCTTGGTCCCAAGCTGAGTGCTTGGAGAGGTGAGAAAGCTGCCAGCACAGCTTGGACTTTGCCAGTGTTTCGAGGGCTGCAGAGGGACAAGACTTGTGTGAGTTCTGTGGGACAGTTTTAACCTCCCAGCCACTGCCAGCACGGTACAGAGGGTCGTGTCAAAGAGGGTATTCAAGGATGGAGATAGGTCCAGAGTGGGGACAGGCTGGACCCTCCCAAGTGTGTGAGGTGAGCAGGTCAGTCTGGGTTGGATGCTTTCCATGGGATTTGGGATCCAGACTGCCTGCAGAGTGCTTGAGGCAGAGGAGCGTGAGCTGTTCTCCTGTGACTTGGGCCAGCTTCCCTTTACTTCCATTTAGTGCTGTGGGTCAGGGCTGACCAAATTCCCTTTGCATTTGATACTCCAGCATGGATGTGTGGAGCAGACAGAGACAGTTTAACCAGACATTGTTATGGAACTTTTCCAGAGGTTTTCTTACAATCAGTCCATACAATCCTCACATGGTGGCTGGGCCAACAGAAGTGACACTTGCTTCCCTCATGTGGGACTTCTCTGTCTGCAGGAGAGCAAACTTCAGCAGACCTGTCAGTGAGAGGTGTTTGAGAGTTTTCTCCAGCTCCATGGGAATCATTTTGGTTGGAAAAGCCCTCCAGGACCATCAAGTCCAGCCTGTGCTTGATGCCCACCTTGTCCCCAGACCAGAGCACAGAGTGCCACGTCCAGGCCTTCCTTGGGTACCTCCAGGGATGGGCACTCCACCATCTCCCTAAGCAGCCCCTTCCAAGGCCTTACCACCCTTTCCATGAATTCCTCCTGATGTCCAGCCTGACCTTCCCCTGGCACAGTTTGAGACTGTTTCCTCTTGTCCTGTCCCTTGTTCTCTGGGAGCAGAGCCTGACCCCCACTTGGCCCTAAAGTCCTTTCAGGGAGTTGCAGAGAGCAGCAGAAAAGATCCAGACTTCACCTAAACCATCTAATCCTGTATATGTGATAATCAAAGAAACATCCCTCTTGGGTTCAGCACTGCTCTTTGTTGTTCACCAGCTTGGTAATGAAAAGGAGAGGGAAAGTGTCACTTCTTGATTAGGGACTGATTTGTTGTACTAAGCCCTCAGGCCCTGCTGACCCTTGACTCAGGCCAAAGGTAGTGAATAAAGGTACATGAATAAAGGACACAAGCAGGGGAATATTGCAGTGGCAGCTTGTAGGTCCTTTGTCTCCTGTCCCGCCTCTGGCCATTCCTTCAGGGAGCTCGGATGGTTGTCTGAGCTGTTTACCCATTGAGGTAGGACCTGAGTCTCTCTAAGAATAATGCATCTGTTATCAGTGAATGTGTTTGTCTGTGACTCACATGTGGGTAAGGTATGTTTGCTGTTATAACAGCTCTTGAAACTTTATGCAGGTAAGTTAAAAAAGCTCCGTATCCTGATGGCTGAGCTTCATGCCCAGGAGTCGTGGAAGTGGCAGTTTTTCCTTGGGCCTCTTGAAGCACTCTGCTGTTCTTTTCCTTTTCCAACCAGCCATTTCCATCTTCTTCCTGGCTAAAATCCATTTCATCTCTCTGCCCCGTCCCTCCTCATCCTGCCATGTCCTTCTAGCAGTGTCCCACAGCACTTCCCAGCTCCGCTGTCACTGTGTTTCAGCCTCCTGGCAGCATCTCCTGTGCTTGTGGTAGTGTGTTGTCGTTCCTGCTGCTATCTCTGTGAGTAGAGTGGAGTGGTCTTGGGGTAAGAGTTCTCTAGTTCAGCTTCTGTTCAGCTGGTGAAGCTTGGAGAGTTCAGGTAAACTGGGAAGAGCCTTTCTTAAGCAATAAAGACATTCATACAGTATTAGTCACGAATCGCTGAGGTTGGAAAAGACCTCAAAGAGCATCAAGTCCAACCTGTGACCAATCCCCACCTTGTCCCCCAGCCCAGAGCACTGAGTGCCATTCCTTGGACACCTCCAGGATGGGAACTCCACCACTTCCCTGGGTAGCCCCTTCCAATACCTGACATGAAGAAATTCATACTAATGTCCAGCCTGACCCTCCCTGGGCACAACCTGTAGCTGTTTTCTCTTGTCCTGTCACTTCTCTGAGGGAAGAGTCTGACCCCCACCTGGCTCCAGCCTCTTACCAGGTTGAGCTTTGGAGCAGGCTGGAAGAGGAGGATCTGGTGGCTGGGTTGTCCCAGCAGGGCAGTGTTGCTGTAAGGAGCATTCTGCAGTGACTAAGAAGTGTGCATGGCCTGTTCCATCCCAGCTGTGCACGGTCCCTGGAGGTGTCCCTGGTGCCAGCAGTTTGGACAGTGCCCACACTCTGACACCTCTGGGAGATGCACACGTGTTTTTTAGAGCTGAGACATCTGCTCCTTCCCACAGGAATCCTGTCTCAGGTGCCCTGTTTCCATTTCCTCATAAATCTAGCAGAGGACCTTGCCCAGTAATTCTTACAGCCAGGCTAGTGTTGGCAGCAAAGATGGAGAGTGTGGTAGGAGACCACTTCCACTTGCCTTTTGAAGCCTACAAAGGAGTATAAACCTTACTTAGCTGAGAGGCTCACTGACAGAATTCCAGCAGGGGAGAGTTGTCTTGACCCAGACATACCCACAAGTCCAGGAATATCCATATCCTGCCTCAGGAGCTCATGCTGGTGACAGTGATAGGACACAGCTGGGTGAACCCAGCAGGGCAGGAGGCAGTAGGTGTCTGATGGATGCATGGACGTGGCACGACAATGTCCAAGATGCTCCATGTCCCCGAAGGTGCCATTGTGATGTGCAGCTCCCCTGCAGCCCCAAAGTGTTCAGAGCACAGGCATTGTGGAGCAATAGATGCTCCTCTGCAGCCCCCTGACTGCAGCAGGCTGTGCCCACAGCCAGGCTGGTGTCCCCACCTTTGCATTTAACAGCTCTTCCTGGTGTTTTGATCTGCGAATTCCTCATGTTTTTAATGAGTTTTTGTAGCTTTAACATATCCCACCTGTACTATGCTGAAGTATTCTTGTTCACTTAATCACTTGTACAGAAATCTCTGTTTAAGATGGAGTGAGCAAGACTTCTTGTAATAGTCAAAATGTTGACACACTGCAGCTTTATCAAGTGAATTTTCATTTTTCATTTATTTTTTACAGTGATGCCTGTTTGCTTTTTGACTGCTTTGGGTGATTCAACAACAGTTTCCATAAAACTCCCCACAGTGACTCCAAGCTCTTTCCTGCTCATTAACAGCTTACCTAGAACTCATCCCTGTGTAAAATACCTGGGTATATTTTTTCATATTTGCATTTTTTAATATTTTGTATCACTCCATCATTCAGTATCAAGAGATCCTTTGCCTAGAGAGTTTTAATATTTACCAACTTGGATTTTTATGTGTTACTGAAGAGCTCAGTCGTTTCACCATCCCTTTTGATTTCCATGTGGTTTGTGAATATTTGGACAAGACTGTTTGTCTTGGGACTGTCCTGGTGAGTTCTTTGTAAGGGCTGCCCTGCTTTCTTCTCTTTAATTCTGAAGATCATAGGACCATGAAAAGGTTTGGATTGGAAAGGACCTTAAAGCCCATCTCATCCCACCCCCTGCCATGGGCAGGGACATCTCAGGTTGCTCCCAGTCCTGCCCAGCCTGGCCTTGGGCACTGCCAGGGATCCAGGGGCAGCCACAGCTGCTCTGGGCACCTTGTGCCAGGGCCTGCCCACCCTCCCAGGGAACAATTTCTTCCCAATATCCCACCTAACCCTGCCCTCTGGCAGTGGGAAGCCATTCCCTGTGTTCTGTTGCTCCAGGCCATGCCAAAGTCTTTCTCCCTGGGCAGTACTGCACAATATTCCATTGTCTTCCATAGCCTTTGACCTTGCAGAAGAACAGGAGAGGAGACACCAGAGTCTGGCATTCATGGAACTGCCTTTAGTCCTACACACACTGACTGCTTTGAGGAGCCCTGTGGCTCTATGAACCATCCCTTTCCTTTTCCAAAGCTCTGTTAGTTCTTCCCTTCTCTTCATTAGCCTATTTGATTTATTTATTTATTTAGTTAGTTAGTTAGTTATTTATTTAGCCTGGCTTTTCTTTTGGCAAGGAACTCAGGATTATCAATCTGCCATTCCCTGCGTTGCTCTCAACTTCTTCAAATGCATGTTGGTATTTGCTGCCTGCAGTTTTTCTGGGATTGTGGTCAATGTAGTGAAGAGTTCAGTCCAGGATTTTTCTCAAGCCCTTTGGTGAACACTCTCCTGTCTTGTTCTCTTCCTGTCTTTTCCATGCCAATCCTATGGGTTGGTCATAATATTTCTCCTGCCACTTCAGATCAGATCAAATGTTGATTCCTCCCCCATGAAGAAAGCGTGGGAAGTGTTCTGAGTTCTCTTACAGAGAAAACTGAGGATTTTATCCAAGTCCTTTTTCAGCCCTTGTCCCTCAGGATTCCTTGATGAACAGAAAGGGGAACAGAAATATTTAAAGGCCCCTTGGGGAGGAAGAAAAAAAAAAGTACAAATAATCTCTTTTCCATGGGCATGGTTGATTCAGTGAGAATTAATAAGCTCAGGCTGGAGCAAAACCAGCTCCAGTGTGGCACTGGAATACACTTTCTGGTGTGGAGGAGAAGGGAGTCCTGGAGTTGGTGAGGAGTTCCCCTTTTTGGAGGTCTTGAAAACAGGCTGAGCAAATGTCTCTGAGGAATGTTTTAGGTCTGGCTGATCCTGCCTTCAGGCAGCAAAGTGGGCTAGATGACCTCTCAGGGTCACCTTTTTTCCTCCTGTTTTCTACATGAAGCTCCCAAGTGGGAATTGGGCACCTCTCCCTGCCTGATACCCCAGGACCTTTCCCCATGTTTCTGCTGCTCAGTGCAACCTGTGAATGATGCTGGGAGGGACAGGTTGGTGTGAAGGTGGTGGGACTGGTGGGAATAAAGTGGGAAAGATGGCAAGAAGGAGTTAAAAAAGTGAAATTCAGTATTTTAGGAGTGGCACTGTGGACATAAAAGGTAGAAAGACAAGCCATGAGGTAAGGAAACAAGAAACCAGAAAGGTGATTGCCAGAAGATAGGGATGAGGAGGAGCTCTGTGTCTTCTCTGAAGGTGTGACAGGAGGGATGTGGTGACAGAAACAGATGGAGTGATAAAGCCGGGGGTCACACGTTGACAGTGTCTTACCAGGGCCAGGGTGTGGACAGAGCTGCAGGGCTGAATCACCCAGGAGTGGGTCCAAACCCTGCCAGCTGATCCCAGGCCACCCTGGGATCACAGAAGCAGGCAGGGATTGTCCTGGGAGAAGGATCTGGCAGAGCAGCAATTCAACTTCCACCAGGAAATCCCAGCTGGAACAGCACTGTAGGCTCCAGCATAATAACCTGAGCTGGGAGTGCTGGAGCAGGAGTGTGGTGGGATTTAGGCAGCATGTATGAAACCTCTCTGATTTTGGGTATAGACATACCCTCTCTCTCCAGCAGTCAGATTTTGTTGTCTCCTGGATCACATAAGCAGCTGTGGCCCATAGCTGTGGCAGTCAGTGCCCCAGAGGTGCCAGCCCAGCAGAGAGAGGGATGGGCCTGGGAGCCCATCTGCTCCAGGAGGGAGCAAGGGGTCCTGACTCTGCAGCCACACGTGGGCCACGAGTCCTCTGCATTGAGCAGTCTTACAATATTTGTTTTTCCACACCATCCTTGGATTATTTTTCGGGTTTGCTCTTGTCCTGTGAGCACAATGTGCAGCCAGGATCCCTCACTTGTAATGCCAGGGACAGGGCAGTGGAATGCCAAGATATTACGTTGAAGGATATAGAAAATAAGAGCCATGTCTTGCTGCTGTGCTGCTGCTGGAGGAGTTGCCTGTACAGCAACAAACAGTAGGAGCTGAGGGAAGAGGTCTCTGGAGCAGAGTGTGTGTGGCTGTGGTGAATGGTGCCTGTTTCCTTCCCCAGGAATGCCCCTGAGCTGCCCCTGGGCATTGCAGGGTGCTGAGAAGACTCCCCATGTGTGTGAGGGGCTCAGCACAGATAATGAGGGGCCAGTACTCTGCCTCAGCTCCCTGGACAGCTGCTGGTGTGGGAAGGGTCTCAGCAGGTCTTGTCCAGATTTATCATCTGGGTCTTGCTCCAGACCAGCTGCCAGCATTTTCCATATGCTGGAATGCAGCAGCTTGGCCCATTGCTCATATTCCTGGTGTTCATCTTAATCATGGAATGATGGAATGGCCTGGGTTGGAACAGATCTTAAAGCTCTTCTTGTTCCACCCCCTGCCATGGGCAGGGACACCTTCCACTATCCCAGGTTGCTCCAAGCCCTGTCCAGCCTCACCTTGGACACTTCCTGGGATCCAGGGGCAGCCACACTGTGCCAGGCCCCCTCACCCTGGTGCTGGGATCAGGCCCAGCAGTCCTGGTCACAGAGAGGCTGCTCCAAGCTCAGCACACGAGGCTGCCACTGCCCTATGAGTGTCACAGCCAGGATCAGACATAGCTCCCAGGTCCTTCCCTGCTCCCCCAGGTTCCAGGAGCAGCCCACAGAAAGCTCAGGGGTCCCTCTGAGCTGTTGGAGCTATCCCAAAAGGCACACTGGTGTTTTTCTGTGGCTGTGACAAGCACATATAAACCCAAAGCCATGATCACATATTAACCCAAGCCAGACAAGCATAGCACAAAGCCATGGTGTTCTGGGTGATTCCAGTGGGATCCTGGGCACTTGGATGCTGTGTTGGTGTTGATCAAGGCAGTGCCTGTCAATACTCCAAGGGAGCAGGGGCTTTTTGGGAGCTTTCCTGACTGCTCCAAGCCGTAACAGATCCCATTGCTTCCCTGAAAACCTGATTTCTAGAGTTTGTGGTGCTTGACTTGGTAGAATTGCACTCTGTCTGATGTCCTGAAGTCTGATGTCTAAATTGTAGCATCCTAGAATGGTTTGGCTTGGAAGGGACCTAAAGATCATCCAGTTGTCCCCACTGCTATGGGCAGGGACACCTTCCAGTAGACCAGTGTTTTGACAAAAGGATACAAACTTTTATTTTAAAATATTTCAAATTTCACTGAAATCCTTTGCTTTTACTTTGGTTTTAAGCAGTTTCAGACATGATTAGGAGTTGGAATGAACTCACAGCCACAGACATTTGCATTAGACATTAGAACCAGTTGGTCTCCATGCTGTCATCTTAGGATTTGATGGTTTTAACTGACTTTCATGGTTTTGTTAGACCTGTTCTAGTTTTGATGCCCAAGACTTGGTGCTACCAAAAGCAGTTCTGTGGCTTTGTGGTGCCTCCCAGCTCTGCAGTGCAGAATGCTTGTGGATGTAGGATTGGTGCTGGGTTGAATCAGTGCACAGGCAGCAAAAAGCCCCCCTGTCACTGCCCACAGCATTCCTGGCACTTTTGTAATGGGTGTAACCCTGGGATTGAGGGGAGTGTCTGCCAGCCCCTTCCTGGGAAGCCCAGTGCCAGGGGCATCAGTGGGGCACAGCTGGAAGTTGTGCAGCTCCACAGAGTCCAGCCAGGCTCTGGGGGGACTGTGGTGGTTGTAATGGCTGGGGTGACGTTCAGCTGGGTCAGTGACTGTTCTTGTGTGTCATTCAAAGCCTCACTGGCTCTGCCAGGGCCATGGGATGTAGCAGTGTTATGGTGACACTCAGCAACAGGGGGTCCTACACCTCTGGGCAGGTCCAGAGGGTTTGCAGGGTGGGCTTGAGCCGCCTTTGCAGTGCTGAGCCCCAGGATCTGAGATTCCCTTTGCTTTTGCCCCACAGTCCCACCCACTATCCCTGTGCAACACCAGCGAGGATGAGCACACGGAGTCGGGATTCATCACCATCGTCAAGCTGGAACAGCCTGATCGGGATCCCAACCCCTGCCTGTCCCTGGCCAACAAGGTAAGTGCAAAAATGCATCAAATGGCATCAGTCTGGAAAGTGAAACCTGTGGTACAGCAAAGGAAACGGGAGGAGGAGGCAGCATGGTAGGAAAGAGCTGTTGGGAAGTGGAGGAAAGGATGAGGACAGAGGAGGATCCTTTGAAGAAGGACCCTTTGGTAGAAGGGGTCCTTTGGGAGAGATGCTGTGCCAGCCATCCCAAACACCCATCTCTTGACCTTTTGGACTGCCTGACTTTGTAAAAGGTGTGGAGTTCCCCCTAGCCTGGCAGCTCTGGGATTCTCAGACTTACCCAACATCCCAGACTCTTGGCTGCCTCCTGTTTTACAGCCTCACGTTGCTCCCTGATCTGTGAGGAGGTCTGTGCTTCTCTGTGTTCTCTGGCTTGTGGGAAAACATGGGCACAGAAAACATCTTCTGTGGCTATGTTTCCAAAACTAATGCTGTAATACTTCACTGGATGAGGCACGAGAAGAGTCAGTGCTGAGCAGTGAGATGAATGCAGACCAGCTGAACTAGTGGTGGATCGTGACTTGTTAACAGTTCAGGCCCTGGGAGATCTCAGAGGTCTTTGAATCAGGCAGGCACCTCAATGAAACAGCAGTTCCTGTGCCAAAAGCTGAGGTCACTGGTCCAATTCTCTGGTAATAAGGAAGTCAGGTAGGAACAAGGGTCATTTTAAGTCTTAAAATCCTTGTGACTCTGATTAAGTTGCATGGATAAGGATGACATTGGCTTTTTCTTTTGATTGTATTACTACCAAATGTTGGGCTATTTTCATGCTTGTACAGGTATTGTACAGGCATGAAAACCCTCTTATTCAGGTCTTCTTGGCTTTACCTGGATTGCCTTCAGGTGATTCCACCCTATTGCCTTCTTCCTGGTGTTGATGACATGGTGAGGACAGGAACAGGGTCCTTTTCCATGTTCCCTGCAGCTCAGCTGAAGAAGGCAGGCAAAACTCAGACCCAGTTTGTGCTACTGCACAGCAGGGTTTTTTCACAGAGACTGTGGCATCAAAAGCAAGAAAAGGGATGTGATGCCATGATGGATTTGCCATCCCAGGGCTGGTTCCCCCTGACTGCATGGGCAGCCAGGCAGCAGTACCTATCCCTTCTTGGGTTGCCTAGCCCAAATTTGGGATGCTGCTGCTCTGAAGCTGGTGACAGCTGTTGGCATGAGCCAGTGTGATGGAATTGTGACCCTCCTGTCAGTTCCCCCACACCTGGAAAATGGCCTGGGCCCACCTGGGCAGCTTGTGATAGACATGAGGAAAAGGGCTGGGTAGGTGTCTCCAGCGCTCCCATGTCCATCCAGAGGTGACCATCACATGACAGTGGTGCCAGGTGCCCCAGGATGTTTCGTCTGTGCAGCTGCTGTAGAGGATCATGAACAGGAGGACAAAGTAGCTGCAAAGGCCCATCTTCCATTTCAGAGCCTTAAAAGGTTTCAAAACTTTGGCCATGTTGGATGGAGCTTGGAGCAATCTGGTCTAGTGGAAAGTGTCCCTGGCCATAAGAGGGGGTGGAATGAGATGAACTTCAAGGTCCCTTCCAGCCCAAACCATTCTGGGATTCTGGGAGTCCAACTGTTCCACTAGCTTTGTTCTTCATCTTTGAGACTGTGATCACAGCCCTGCAAGTACCAGTGTGTTACTGAGTCCAGGGATCAGCTGAGGAAGGTTGGCACAAGGGGGCAAGACATTGCTGCACTCTGCTCATCCACCTTCATCCCCTCTCCAGGACCCCTAAACCCCCCAAAGCAAACAAACCCTCAGTTCACCTGGTAGACTGAGTTCACTGGCCATCAGTCATCACTACTCTATTACCAGAGCCAGATCCAACACTGGATTTTGACATCCAGCTGTACATGACAGTAGTTGCATCCTGCAGGTGTTCCTGCTCTAAAATCTCACCAAGGGAGGATCATAGTTCTTCTGTCACAAATAGTAGTCTAGCCATGAAACAGAGCAGGTGCTCCTTAAGCTGGCCACATCCCTAGGCCCTGCCTTATATCATGGACCCTCCACCCCCTGCAATTCCTGCCTGTGTGCTTTTCCATCCTCCTGAAGCCTCTGCCAAGCTCCCTCCCTCCAACATCGTGATCAGAGAATCACAAAATGGTTGGGACTGGAAGGGACCTCAAAAAATCATCTCATTCTAAGCTGCTGCCATGGGCAGCTTAGAAGTCTCTTCCTCAAAATCCCAGTACCACACTCCTCCTCTGGAGCAGGGGTGTAGCTGTGGGATGTGGCTGGTGCTGGCTGGAGCAGTAACCTTGTTTTCCTGGCAAGTGTGTCTTGGGGCAGAGCTTTGCATGTGGAATTGCAGGGCTGTATCAATGATGATAAAAATAGCCATATGCAGTGTTATCACAACCTCTGCTTCAGCTGTCACCCAGCCAAGCCCTGCACACAGACAGCCCTGGCCAGCTCAGCACGAGAACTCCACCAGCCACCTGAGGCACTTCCCTGCTTCCTAAATTCTATCACTGCTTCAGCATCCAAAGCTAAAACCAGAAGAAAAAGCATTAGAGGAGAGGAAGGCATGGGAAGGACCTCTGGAATCAATTCAAAGTCATTTATTTTTCTTTCTGAGCATAATTTGTAAATTTTTGGGGGGCTTTTTTTTTTAATTTCTGATTGAATCAGTGATTGCAAGTCTGGTTGACAGACTGCTGAGATCTCCAAAATCATCCTGTATATACCTATTTGCACCAGAAGTGTTTCAATCCTCAAAGAGTGAGCTTGGCTGTGCCATGTGGCTGAAGAGATACAGCACAAAGACAGCAAACACTGAGAAAATTATTGTATCAAGGAGGTAGTGAAAGGCTTGAACAGAATTACAGAATAACTTGAGTTGGAAAGGAGCCCCAGGGACCACAAATCCAGCCCCTGGCCCTGCACAGACTCCCCAAAAATCCCACCCTGTGCATCCCTGGCAGCGCTGTCCAAATGCTCCTGGAGCTCTGGCAGCCTCTGGGCCATGTCCATTCTCTGAGGAGCCTGGGCAGTGCCCAGCACCCTCTGGGGGAAGAAACTTTCCTGATCTCCAGCCTGACCCTGCCCTGGCACAGCTCCAGCCCTTCCCTGAGCCCTGTTCCTGGTCACCAGAAGTTGTGTCCTTTGCAACAGGAGTTAGAAAGGTGTTGGGAAAAGTCATTTCTCCAGTCTGAGTAGTTCATTGCCCCATAATCAGTGTCTTTAGCAGGATAAAATCTTTGTAGAGCTGTTTGTTGTTCATCAAAGCCTGACTATCAGATGGAATTCACTCCCTGAAAAGTCCTCTTCCCTGAATATGCTGGCAAAGACTGAGGTTCCTTTGATCCCAGGCAGGACCCCAGTCTAGGATCCCTGTCCCGAGCCTTGATCCCACTTTTGCAGTTTCCCTACGAGTGTCAAATCCCATCAGCAGCTCAGAGCCTCCACCTCTGCCTGTTCCTGACCATCTGCAGCTGCACTCCCCTCCCTGTAGGCAGACCCTCTCTGAGGTGACCCAGGAGCAGGGCTGGAGCTGGGAATGCTGCATCCCTTGTCCCGGCCCTGCCAGCGCAGCAGGAGCGGGGCAGTGCCCTGTGGTCCCCAGCTGGGCTTTGGCAATGCTGCTCCTGTTTGCTCAGATCAAAGGGCTCTGCCTGAGCAGCCACAGCCCAGCCCAGCCTTCTGCTCATGTTCCATCTCCCGGGGCTGCCTGAGAGGAGGTGGGTGATCCCTGAGGTCCTGGCTGGTTACCTCACCAGGGTGGCATGTGTGCTCGGCTAGGTGGGGCTCAGCTGTCCCTCCATGCTGGGAAAGCCATCGAACTCCTTATCCTAGAGCAGACCTGCAGCCCTGGCTCCACCTGAGCTTCTCCCTGATGAGCAGGGGGAACCAGGGACAGCAGCATGAGTGGGAGTCAAGCCCTCTGACAGCCTGGTGCTGCCAGGTGACAGGGGACCTGTGGGAGCTTCTGCTGTTGGTGGAGGTCAGCAGGGCTAGCAGGGCTGCATGTTCCTCCCCAGCAAATCCAGCTCTGAAACAAAGGAGCACCTGGCACATGGACAGCTGGGGAATGATTAGGTTTGTGTGTTGCTGTGACTGCAAAACCATCAACTAGTTCACCTCCACAACTTTGGGAGGAAACCACCCGTGAGCCACGGGGCAAGAGCAGGCACTGCAGCCCAACACAAGCTCAGGAACCAAGGTGGGAATGGTTTCCTCAGTCCAAGCAGGTGCTTCTTTCTCCTGGCAAGAGCCCAGGAGACAGACACAGATCCAGTGGCAGGTGTGGACACAGGTTACAATACAAAATGTCCACTGAAGCTTCTGTTGTTTTGGACAGGCAAAGCTGGCAGGGGAGCGTGGAGCGCGTGCGATCCTTTTCGACATCACCGATGATGAAAGTGCTGCTGATCAGGTACAGACCACAATGAAACCTTCAGCTAAAACACAGTGTTCCTGTCCCACCCCAGATGTGCTCAGGGCAGAACCCCCCAGTCACCAGTGGGAGGTCCCAGGAGGATGCTGCTGGTTTTAGGGTTGGCTCTTAGCCCATACAGACACTCTCCATGGCACCAACCATGCTCTTAAAAGGCATTGTCTGGTCAATCAAACTTTTCTGCAAGGAGCTGGATGCTTTCTCTTGGGAAGTCATAAATTTCCCCATCCCATCTAGTCCAGACAGCCCAGTGTACCTCAGGAAGGATGATTTCTCAGGTTTTCAAGCCAAAGTCACAGCCCCCTGCTTTACCTTGGTTTAGACACCTCCAAAGGTCTCTTTCCCCAGCACTGCTGTCACCTCTGGAAGAGAATCAATTCCCTGTCCAGATAATCCAGGGATATGAAAAACATCCAGCTGTAGGTAGGGAACAGACAGGGGAGCTGGTGCCTGACCTCCTCCAAACTCTAGGCTGACTCTTTACTGGATCGTGGCTCTTTCATGCATTTACAACTTAATTTCTGGTGCTAGAGAAACACAACAGCAAATGCATGAGGTGATGCCGAGGTTGCTCAGATCCCAGTCTCTGATCCCTACCCTGAGCCTTGGCTCCCACTTTTCCAGCTTTCCCATTTGGTATACTAAAGCCAAGAGTATCAAATCCTATCAGCAACTCAGAGCCTTCAACCTTGCCTCCATGGTCTTCCTGACCATCTGCACCTCCATTCACATCTCCATTCCTGTCCACTGACCTTTGGATTCCCCCAGGTATCCCTCCAGGGTATGGGAATGGGTTACTGGATCTGATGGCCACCCTGATCCAGGTCAGTTTGGAGGAGAGCAGGTTCAGACACTTACTGAGCCAGCCTGTGCTAGGCTGCCTGGACCACAATGGAAAACTGCAGGTGTGACCAGGAACAGCAGAATGTCCTTAGGGAGGAGGGGAAGTGGACGGGTCCAGTGCAGAGGAAGCATTTCTGTGGTCAGGGCAGCACTTGGCAGTGCTGCCAAGTTGGCACTTCCACAGGGAAGAGGAGGGACCAAGAGCTTTTGCACAAGGGCTTGAAAGCAGCTCAAGAGACACCAAGCAATGACCAGCTGTGCATGAGGAGTCACCAGCAGGTAAAATGGAAAGAGTCCATGCTGGAAAATTGGTAAAAGAGAAGCTTCCATCTGATTGATCATAGAAGGATAGTGTAAACTTGGGGGAGCAGTCAGTCTCTGAAGTGTTGTGAGAAGCATCATGAGGAAGGGATGTGCCTGGGGGGGCTGGGATTGTCCTTGTTTCATGCTGTTCTGGATCAGCCCTCACTGTGTTTGTTTCTTTGCAGCTGAGGAAGCCCAGAGGCCTGAGCCAGCCCGTGGTCCTGATCAGGGGCCACGATGCTGAGCTCCTCATGGGTGTCGTGAACAAGAACAGAGAGGCCCATGTGAAGATAGAGGTCAAGGAGCCACCAGCTTGGGTAAGAGGCACATGCCTCTTACTGCCTCCTCTATGCTCCCTCCCAACTTGATGGGCTTTCCCAGAGAAGCTGAACCTCCCTCGTTGGGGATGGGGATCACTATTGCAGGAGTTGCAGGAGTTGTCTGTAGCATTCAGACCTGCTGCAAGTAAAGGCTCAAAAGCACTTTCAGCTTACTTAGTTTCTTTTGCTTTACCATCATGAGTGAGGCAAGGGGATTCTGTCTCTTGAAGTAAGACCAAGCCTTGATTTTCTCATCTTGTGCTACATTAGACCAAGGTCTCAAGGGAGCTAAGATGCTGCAAGACAGAGATATTCCATTTTTGTATGGATGTGCAGAAAAGACTGAACTGTTTTTTTTTCTTTTACCTGTAAAGAGCAAAGAGCTAAGGATAATATTTTCCAAGGCTAATGGTCCAGAAGAGATGGAGATTCCCCATGCCTCTAACTCCCACCAAGAGTAATTTCCATACAAGAGTAATTTCTGTCCTGTTTTATCCAACAGCCAGACTACGACGTGTGGATTCTTCTCACAGTGGTCAGCACTGTGGTCGTCATCATTTTAATTTTTGTTGTCCGCACAAAGTGCCAGCTGAACAGGACTCAGGTAGGGATCTCATGGAGTAGACATGTCTGAGCAAACAGGAAAACAGGAAAAGCAGGAACAGACACCTTTTGGGAGAGGAAATGGGCAGATAGTGATAGGATAGGAAGAACAGTTTTAAACTAAGAGGAGAGACTTAGATTAGATGTGGGAAGAAATTCTTCCCTGTGAGGATGGTGAGGCCCTGGCACAGGGTGCCCAGAGAAGCTATGGCTGTCCCTGGATCCCTGGAAGTGCCCAAGGCCAGGTTGGATGGGGCTTGGAGCAACCTGGGATAGTGGAAGATGTCCTTGCCCATGGCAGGCGAGTGGAATAAGATGAGCTTTAAGGTCCCTTCTAATCCAAACCATTCCAAAATTCTGTGATTGTATGATTTAGTATTCTTAATAGAAATTAACAAATAAAATAATCATCTTCCCAGAGTCAGATGTATTTCCATATTTGACACTATCCCATTTGTCCTATAGAGAGACAGTCCTTTGGGGATCAAAAATTCAGCACTGCTGAGTGATTTGAATGTCTAGGGCCAGATGTCTCCTGCTGGTGACAAAGCCTACTCTGGCTGAGTCAGCTTAGACAGAAAGTCACCTCTGCAGATGAGTATCGTCCCCAAATTTCTGATAATCCCATTTGGAATATGGGAGGGCAGAGTCAGGCTGAACCTCTCCTCAAGCCCCTGTGTGTCCACAGGACTCGGTGCAGCAGCAGACCCTGCAGGCCATCGGGCAGCTGGCCACGCGCCGCTACCAGCCGCGGCTGCGGCCGGCCCCGCGCTGGGACTCGGCCAGCAGCTGCAGCTCCGCCCCGGTCTGTGCCATCTGCCTCGAGGAGTTCAGCGAGGGCCAGGTAGGCTTTGGGCTGGGCTGGGCTGCGGCACTCATGGCTCTGGCCTCCCAGGTGGAGGGGTCAGCCGTGGGACTGAGCGTGGCAGGAGCCAGAGGCCTGGGAGATGCTTCCTTCTGAACTCCTGAGTGCTGGACAGGCACTGCATCCATGGAGGTGCACCTGCCCCTGCGCCATAAAGCTCTGCTGAAGTTGTTTCTCCAGGCAGGTCTCCAGCTGTGGCTGTGGGGTTAAATGCCCATATTGAAATAGAGTAAAATTGGGTTTGCTGCACCAGAGCACCCAGCCTGAAATCTCCCTGTTGCCGAGGGCTTTCACCTCTCTGGATGTTCACTGAGCAGAACCAGAGGTGCTCCACAGCCTCCTCCGTGCACAGCTGGGCTGCAGATCCCTTACTGTTAGACATCTGTATGTCCTTCAAAGCTCACTTCCATCATCCAGGTCTTGGAACATGGTTCTCCTTGCTCATCCTCCTCCTTTCCACTTCATTCTAGGAACTGCGGATCATCTCGTGCTCGCATGAGTTCCATCGGGAGTGTGTGGACCCTTGGCTGCAGCAACACCACACGTGTCCACTCTGCATGTTCAATATTCTTGGTATGGCTCAGACATGGCATGGGGACAGGGTTGGGTGCAGGATTGTGCCAGGAGCTCCAGTTACTCTTAGGAGATGGATCAGCAGGTCCTCGTGCCCCTGTGCACAGGGGACTGAGTGCATGGAGAGCCTGTGAGCCCACCAGGGTACAGCAAGGTGATGGGCTTGGGCTGGGACCTGCCCCAAGAGGAGGGATTCCAGTCCTGGGACCTGTGGGGAAGGGAAGGTGGGATCTGGGGGTCACAACAGCAGGGAGAGTGCTGAGGGTGCAGGACCATCAGGGTGGTTCAGTGGTGGCAGCGAGGAGTTGCAGAGTACAGGTGGGATTGAGGCCACAGTGGGAGGGCAGTGGAGCATCACTGCTGGGGGTTACTGCAGCTGGCCTGTGGGACCTGTGTTAGATACTCCCTTCTGGGCTGTAGGACGCGTGCTGGATATTCCTTTCTTTCTTCACAGCCAGAGACTCAGGGGACCAGGCCATGGCTGCCAGCTCCAGGCTGGTCCCTCAGGACATGGAGCCTGGGCGGCGACTCCACCTTTTCCGCCAGCATCCAGGACATGCCCTTTACCACCTCCCACACGCATACCCTCAGAGGAACCTCAGGAGCTTTCCCTCAGAGCCAGCCCACGGCAACCCCTTCTTCCACTCTCCAGAGCTCTCCCAGCTGGATTTTGGCACCATCCACTACATGCCCTACAGACCAGCCACCTCCCTGCTGGCCTGCGGCCACGTGGCCCCGCTGGCCCCGGGCTTGCTGGGCCAGCAGCATCCCACCCCCTCTGCATGCGGCCAGGCGCTGGCACCCCACAGGACGTGTCCCCTTCAGCCTCAGCCCCCCTGTCTGGCGCCCAAGGCAGCCCTGGCACAGAAGCAGCACCGTGCACCCACCCTGCGCCGGGGCCTTGGCCATGGGCACCAGCACAACAGCAGCGGCTCTGGGGAGAGCTATCTGACGGAGCACAGCGGGTACCTGGCCGACGGGCCAGGCAGCGACTCCAGCTCGGGGCCCTGCCACGGCTCCTCCAGTGACTCCATGTTGAACTGCACGGATGTCAGCCTGCAGGGTATCCACGGCAGCTGCTCCACCTTCCGCAGCTCCCTCAGCAGCGACTACGATCCCTTCGTGTACTGCAGCTCCGAGGGCCCCACCACGGACCACGGCCAGGAGCAGCTGCGGCCGCCCAGGGAGAGGCGGCCGCGCTCCTTGGACTTGATGGTGCCAGGGGGGGCTGCTCCAGCCAAGCCCCAGGTGCTCAGCCACGTCCACTACCACCACCACCAGCACCACCACTACAGGCGGGATGCAGAGTGTCCCCCTGGGCGGGCCAGCCAGGGGCCGGGGCCACGCAAATCCCGGTACTCTGGGGCCAAGGTTGCCTTCCACAGTGCTCGGACACAAAAGAGGACTGAGAAAAGCCATCACTCTCAGCAGCCTCTGGAAAGCAGTGGAGTGCTGCAGGAGGCAGCTCCAGTGGGACAGCCAACCTGTCCCAAGGAAGGCCGGGAGCCCCCTCACAGCCCCTCCACTTCTCCAGACAGGTTGGACTTCAGTGTAGATGCCAACAGACAATTGGGAGCAGCTGGCACACCCCCTGTCCCGCTGCCCCCCAGACACAGCTTACAGAGCAGGCATCACCGAAGGAAAAGAAAGTGTCCCCTGGAGCCCAACCCCGCTGTCCTGGCCAAGGACTCAGCCGAGCCCGGAGCCTGTGACGCTCACCTTCCTCCTGGCCGTCCTGCTGGCTACCGCTGCTCTCCTGAAGCCCAGCCCCTGATCCCGAGCACTCCCCTGCCCAGCGGCTCCCGGCTGCTCTGGAAGTGTTTAGTGCCACAGTCCAGCTCCGAGCTGAGGAAGCAGCAGGAGGGGTTGTCAGGACGGGAGAGAAACCTCTCAGTTCCTGCAGATTTCTCAGGGATGGGCGCCCCCAGACACAGTCTGAGTGTCCGCCTTCACTGCCCATCTCAGCAGGGTGGTCAGGGTAAGTCTGGCCTTTGCATCTCCTGACAGTGAGCAGGTGAATGGGGGGAGCCCTGTTTGCTGAAGGAAGTCCAGCTGCCAGGACACCTGGTACCTTCCTGGTGGGTTTTCCTACAGGAGCTTTGGCTGCAAGAGCATTCCAGAGCTCACCTGTGTGGGTGATGGCCTGAATGATGACCAAGTGTGTTCAAGAGTGCATTAAACCCTGAAATACTAGAGCTGAGAAATAAGATGGCTAATTTTAATTAAACATCTCTAGCAGTTGGAATATCTCCCAAAGGAAGGGGTGGGACCACGTTTTTCAGTGTCCTTGCCCCAGTCTGTTTGTCTTATTGGCAGAGTCGTTATCATTAAGTCTTTTTGGGCTCCAGTTGTTTTAGCCAAGCCCAGCTAACTGGAATCAGTGAGAAAGGAAGTGTGTGTGGCCCGGGGTAGTAGAACAGACTAATTGAGTTGCTGGATTTGCACATCCCTCATTTCTCACCTGCCTCTGTTGCGTGGGAGTTACTTTTTAGTGTCTTTTGGAAATCAGATGTAATTAAAGTTTGGCCCTCTGCCTAACTGCTGCATGTCTCTCACAAAGAGAGGGAAAATGCCTTTGAGACGAGTGTCTTTGAAAGAACCTGAGTTTAGCTCCCAGGCCTTGCTCTCTCAGGTCCTCTGAAGGCAGCAAGTCAACAGGGGCAGGTGCTGACTGGGAGCAGAGCCTGGCTCCCTTCCTCGCCCTGCCACTGACTCATTGCAGGTCCTCGGGCAAATCCTTTTGATTTAGGTACCAAACACAGATCTGGCTGTCTAATTTGTGTTAAAACACTGGCCTTAAACTCGTGACTCACTGTGCCCATTGTGCCGCAGAGATAATAACTTCCTCCCAGTGCTTGTCTATCCAGCCCCACCCCACGCCCAGGCTCCCGGTGCAGCGGCGGCGGTGGGGCCGGGGAGGCTGGATGGGCACGGTCCTGGCTCCCTGCAGCCTTCTGGCCTCCCAGACTCCCAGGAACAGATACTTTTCCCAGGTGCAGAAGTGCCTGACGCTGCAGATAGGTGATAGGGAGGTTCTTCCAAGGCTTGGAGGGATGCTGGTGTTCGGAGAGATAAAAGGAGGCATCAGGGCAGAGAGTCTTTGGTTACAGGGAGCTCTGAGTGGCGATGCCCTCCCAGGGTACCCCACATGGAGAGAGCCCTCCTGGCTCAGGGCACACTGCTCAGGGTTTACTTTGAGCTCCCAAACCTGGGAGGGCTCCAAGAGCAGGAGTCTGCACCGTTGCAAGGTCCGTGCTGGGATGCTTCTGTCTCTCTGGAAATCATGCCAGTGCCTACCTCCTGATGACCCTCTGACCCCCACCCAGAGCCAGTGCCAGCTGCTTTGCCAAGCACACCAAGCCTTCATTCCCTGTTTCCTTGCCATTCCAGCAGGTAGAAGGACCAATATATCTGAAAGTGCTGTGAATCTGTCTGTTTAGTGCAGTAGTGTCTGTAGATGCTTTCAGGGCCAGCCAGAGAGTCAGAATTCCCTTGCAAGATTGAGAGACTACACAGATTCAGGATTTAACTTTATTAGAGCAGAGGACAGAGCACAGAGCTTGTGCAGGGCTTATGCAGAAAAGCCACCAATCTGAAAACATTGGTTGACATAACACAACCTCTGAGTTATAATAATATTGTTTTTTTATCTTGGGAAAAGTATAAATCAATAGAGAAGAAGTCAAAAAGAGCAAAGAACAATCTCAATAGAAGGTCCCATGCAAGCAGGACACAAACCACAGACAAGGAGACCAAGGAAAAATGCATGTCTGCCTCCAGATAAATGTCATGAGGCTAAAAATATAAGTGGATGAATTAGAAAGCCCAGCTTTAAATTAAAGTTTTGACATAAACTTTTCAGAAATCTAGTTTAAAAGAAAAGCAAACAGTGGGACCCTGTAATTCCTAGGTGAAATTACAGAGAGGAGAAGCGTCTCTTCTCATGGCATGGGAGACACACTGCTCTAAGGACAGTGTGAAGTCCAGTAATGACACAAAAATCCCCAGTTGCCCCCAAGTAGAAGGAGGGTGGCATTAGGATTATAACACTGCATCAGCACAGGCTGCAAAGAGGACCTACATAGACAGGAGAGTCTTATGAGAATATTGCTAAAATAAGCAGTCAAAAGATGCTTTTGGGCACAGGGATCATTTACAGCCCCAGAAAAGGGCTGGTCAAGCAGCAGGGCAGGGAGGACACTCGGAAACTGTTCTTCCAAAGCCACGGTGTGGTTGGAGAAGGAAATCAGAACAGAGCTGGATGCCAAGTGAAGTGCAGAGCCATGGAGAGATAGGCCAGGAAATATTTCTGTTAACAACTTGTGTAGAACAGATTATTAATGTAAACATTTTCAGCTCCATCAGAAGTGAGAAGGCTGCCTGGAGTTCTTCAGATCTAGGGAGTAACAGGGGTCTGAGGGATGTTCAGGGGCTGTAAGTGCAGAGCAGAAGAGCAAACTGCCTTTGTTGCATTAGTGGTCACCAGGGTAGTGCTTGGGGACGTTCTCACCTGGCACAGCTCCATTCAGGGCAGGGGGGCAGGATCCCTCAAGAATCAAATCACCAGTTTAAGCACTTCTGAAATACAGTGGAGAGTAACAAATTGCCAGGGGTACAGATTGCCCACTGGGCATCCTGCAGGGCTCAGGCACACAGCTGATAAATCCTAATTGTGAACTGCAATCTCTTACCCATGCCCAGAGCCAGGAGGAAGAGCTGAGGGCAATATCAGCTGGAAATAGCTGAAGCCACAGAACGATGAGCCTGACTTTCCAGCCAAGCAAATTGCTAAAAATTCAAATACAGGGTCTGACTTGTAGGCACATGGCTGAATGTGAAAACCAGGGGAGGAGGCAACCCGGTTTTTGTAGGGAGCGGTAACACCTGGCAGATCTTTTAGGGGAAGGAAGCTCTGAAAGGATAAAAGAGAAGGTGCTCCCACAGGTAAATAACTCAATAAAAAAGGAGACAAGAGTGCAGATCAGACTTAATGGAGGGGAATTACTTAGAGAAGGAGAAAAGTGGAATTCTCCAACTGTCTGAACCTGCCAGCGAACTCATAAATATCGTGGACAAGGAGAGGAGATAGCAAAGTGTCTAACATAAAATCCATCAGGATGTTAGCATTAAAGTTGGATACAGTGTTACAGGAGGATCTCCTGCTGCTGAGCTGTGGGGTGAGAGAGTGGTGAGTGAAATCCCCTCTAAGTAGCACAAAATGCCACACATGAGCAGACTCACTTTAAATAAAAAATCACAACATTATATGATTATCATTATTGTTATCATCATCACTATCATTATCATTAGCTGGCTGGGAACTATGTGGGACAAGCAGAAAGTGGTTTTATGCAGCTGTGTAAGCCTGTGGTGATCTCACAGCTCCTGATCACCAAAAAGGGTGGAAAAAGAACTTGAAAACAGGCTTGGAAGAAGAGCAGAAAAGTATCAGGTACAATCCCAGTGATGGGTTTTTCTGAGAAAATAGAAAGAATAGTGAGGCTTTCATGTGGGAAAAAAAGTGATTAGTAGAGGATATGAAAGAGAGGATGAAATTAGGAGAGCAAAGGAGAAGGCAGATAAGAGAGTACTTAGAATAAAGTAATTGATGGCATCAAATGGGAACCAGAAGCTTTAAAACAGCCAAAAGGCAACACATGGTGTGTATTGAAACTGGTGCTGGTTGCCCAGGGGATGTAGATGCCAGAAGTAAAATGGTTTTGAGAGCCCAGATCAAGAGGCAGCAAATGTAGAGATGCAAATCCACCCTCTGGCTCAGGAAGTTCCTAAACCAGGGCTTCCAGAAGCTGCTGGTGCTCCTGTGGGATGCAGCACCCTCCAGGTGTGTGCTTACCTTGCCCAGCTGCCAGATGAGGCTGAATCTTGGTCCACAGCCCCTGGAGAAATTCCACTTGTGCAGGCAGTGCCATGCACTGGCATTACAGGGAATAATGCTGTGGATGATCCCAAAGAGCCTTGCATGATCTTGGAGTTTATGCCTCTTCCTTGAGCATCTCCATCAGCCATTCTTGGCAGGCTTGCATAAAGGTGCATCCCTGACTCTTCTGTTGCCTGGGAGAGACAACATCTGGGAATTGTGTCCCTGGAGAATCAATCCTGGAGCAATGCTGATGGATACTCTTAAGGGAAGACAGACAACTGGCAGTGAATTGCAGCTGGATGGCTTCCTGAGCCACCCTGGCACACCCAGAAAGCATCCCAGAACAGCCACATTACTCGAGTACAGGCTGATGAAATCTCTTGATTTCTCTCCCTGGGAAATCTCACCTCCTGCAGTGCTCTCAGAATCCTCCCTCTCTCATCCCTTCTGCTTATCCTGAGTCCCTTTCATGTCACATCTTTGATCTTTACTAGGGAGGGGGAAAGGGATTAGAGGGCAGAAAAAGACCACCCTTAAAACCTAATGCCCAAAGAACACGAATGCTGAGGTACCATCAAGGTGTGCTCCAGGTTGTTGCCCTGCCATGGCCAGTCCAGCAGCTGGGGTTCTCTCACCTCTCCCAGTGCATGATCTTTTCTTAGCACAAACAGGAACAGTTATGCAGGCACAGCTTTCAGAAAATGTTCTAGTAATGTTTGAGACTGAAGGCATGTGAACACACAGGGCTTGAAGCTGGATAGTCTCTTTTTAGGTTGCACATAAGCTGGTGACAAGAGAAGCAGTTAGAAATGGCTTATTCCACATACTTGGTGACTCAAGTCACAGATGCAAGATACGCTTAAACTCTGTCTTCAGAAACTATGGCCCTGCTTGCACGCGTGGACATGTGGAACACCATGTGCATTCCATTTCCTACATGGAATAGCTACACTTTTCCAAGCAGAATCTCATTTGTTTGTTTTCTTCCCACATACTTAATTTTCAAGACTCTGCTCCTACAGCTGGTGAAGTATAACCAACAAGAATTTGTTGTGACTGTTCTGAAAAGTTGTTTTAAATTGCCCTTGATGAATCTCTAAGGGGGCATTTCTTTGATCTCAGAAACATTCAGGAAAAGGGAAATAGGAAAAATAATGCCTGTATGTCTTTGCTAGGCTGTGCTGACCTTGTGTAAGAGTTCTGGGCAGGCATGAGAGACATCTGGGAAGGGACCATGGTGTGTTTGACAACAGGTAGTGACTTATCAAGAGAAAGGGGCTGTCTGGAGCAGTGACTCGGGTACACCTTTTTAGGCAGCCCTTTTGTTGGATAGTTCCAAGTAAACTGCTCAGCACCTGCCTGTCAATAATTCTCTAGTCAGAAGGGGCTGAGAAAGAGCCCGGGCCTGACCTGGGCTCAGAAGCAATTGGTGCAACCTCTTGAACACTGTGGAACATGTGTCATTCCTGTCTTGCATCACTGCTCTCTGCTCTTATTACCTGGAGTTTCTGTTGCCCCCTGGCTCTGTGAGGTATGAATTGGTATTATTTTCTGTTTCTAATAAATTTTGAATCAGGTGCACAGATTTTCACAAAGAGCAAATATCAAAAAGCCTCAAAAGCAAACACCTAGTAGTGATGTGAATCCTGGGGTGCCCTTAGCCTGCCTCTTCTGAAATATATAAAGAGTAGCTTGATGTCTTAAGATTTTATTCACCTTAGAGGAATAAACTGGCTGGGAGGTGGCCAGAAAATTCCCTCTGAAAAACTGGGAGAAACGTGGAATATGCTAAATTGGAAGGGACCCACAAGGATCATCCAGTCTAGTCCCTGGCCCTGCCCAGGACACCCCAGCAGTCCCACCCTGTGCCTGTGAGTGTTGTCCAAATGCTCCTGGAGCTCTGGCAGCCTCAGGGCTGGGACCATTCCTTGGGGAGCCTGTTTCAGTGGCTTAGTGGCTTTTTTAGCTTTCATTTAGTGGTTTTTCCTGTAGCAGCTGTTCTCTGGATTGCAGGGTCAAGGCCCCAGCCTCTGCAGAGCCTGGGAATGTTCAGCCAGGTGTAGCTGACACTTTTCTTTCTCCTTTTCTTTCAATGCAGGATCTGAAGATGAGGTCCAGGATGTCCATGAACACTCAGTTTAATAAAACACTGGCCTGTTTGCTCGCTGGGAGTGGAGTGGACACAGATGTTGATGGAGCTGCTGACATCTGGCTCTGCCCAGCCCTGCCCTGCTGAGACACGGACTGCCAAGAGCAACGGGCCACTTGTGGTCTCCTGACACATCCCCAAGCCCTGGCAGTGACCCAGCAGAGCCCTGCTCCTCTGAGGCCCAGGCAGCCCCTCCACATGCCGTGGCGTCGCTCCCAGCTGGGCAGGGCTCCCAGGGAGAGCTCACCGAGTGAGTGCAAGCTGCTATTTTGGCGTCTCCATGCCACAGAAGGTTTTGCTAAACACTGCAAAAATAAACAAGCCTTCGAGACCAAAAGCTGCAGAAATTACTTTCTGTGGCCTGGTAGCTCCTGACTTCATTTCCTCACTTAGGTCAAAAGCCAGATTTCTTCAATTAACTTTTCCATGCTTATTTCAGACACAGGAACAAGCTATTCTCCATCTCACCACTCACAGGGCTGCCCTGCAAGGTGCTGCTTCTGACTTCAGTGGAAACCAAGAGCTCTCACCACTTTTGATCACCTCAGTGTCCCTCAGCTGACGCCATCTCAGCCACTGGCTGTGTTTGCCAGCAGCAGGAGAGGGGAAGACAGGGACATCAGCATTTCGGGGAAAGAGCTGGGTCAGACTCTTTCCATTGCAAAGAATCCACCCTCTCATCTGGCAATGTGAACAAGTCTCTCACTCACCCTCTAACTCCTCTACCTACCCTCAAATAGCTGTCATGGCCAGCCCTGTTAAGAGTATATTTCAAACATATCCCAGATGTCCCCATCACAGGAGTCAAGGAAAATCCTGGAGTTCCTGTGTCTTTGCTTCTCTCCTTCCTCTCATTGCCCCAAGACACCAAAAAAATTCCCAGAAAAAGCCTCCTTAATAAATGCCAAGCAGAGCCCTATCCATCACCCAGCCTTAACTTCATATTCTGAGAAATCCTGAAATCCTTCAAAAGGATGTTTCTGTCTTTTCCAATATTCTGATGATTCAGGGAGAAAACCTGAGAAATAATCAGGCTCTGGTTTATTACGTTCCTCCTTCCCTCCATTTATGAATATTTTGGGTTTTTCTGAATGTCACTAGTTCTTATTTCCTACATCTCATAATTTGCAGACATTCAAGCAAAATACAACCTGCCAAATTCAGAACATACAGAACCCATGCAGCTTTCAAACAGAGAATTCCTGTCATTGCCTTAAATGATCAGTCAGGCCAAAGAATCAGCCAGATTCCCATGTGAAGTGCACATTTCCATGGCACCAAGTGCTTCCAAGCACAAGGAAGCATTGGTGAGGATACAACACCAGAGCTGAAGATAACTGCTGACAATTTGAAACTTCATGTAGGGACAGACTTTCCCATCTCCTCACTAAAGCTTCCTGTGTCTTCCTTTGAAGCTGCAGCTTCTCAAGAGAGCATTCCAGTGATGCAGTCCCAGGTCAGGATAATCCTCTACCTTCTTTTGTTGGCAGGAAAGCTTTTTATGGGGTTTGCTGCCCTTAATCCTTGAAAAAAGGCATCTTTGTCACAGCTGCTAATCAGTCCTTGACAGTCAAGTGATCAGCCAATAGCACCTTTCAGTCTAGGGAAGAGCTGAATTTCTTTCATCAAAGAACCCAGCAGAATTACATTTAGACCTTTCCAGGTTCTTGCTTGTCCTACAGCACAAGCAGAAGACACAAGCTCAGAAGTTTTCTCCCATGCAGAGAAGTCAGTCTTAAACTAGAGGAAAATCTGAATTCACCCCATTTGGCTTCTTGTGCTCCTGGTCTGTGGCTTGTCTGAACCAGCTCCCCACATCCTTTACCATACTGGAGGGCTCAGAGGCTTAACAGAGGGGGGAGGATTGTGAAGTCAGGGTGCTCCCACTGCTGTTTTTAGGAGTCAGGAAGGCAGAGAGCCTCCACAGATGCATTTCACTGCTCAGATGAACAAGTGCAGCTCTAAAGTCCTCTCTTTTCCTCCTTATCCCTAACAAAAGAGGAGATGCCTGAATTTGTGAGTCATAAGGTTCTTTGGGAAAGTGGTCAGCACTTGTGCACCATCTCCACTCCCACTGCAGTATTACCAGGCTGCCAGGGCAGCTTCTGAGTGTCTCCCTGTCCTGACCTTATGCTCCTGTTCACGTCTGCCTCGGTGGGGGCTCAGGGGGAGGAGAGGGAGGAACTCTCTGGGAACTTGGGTTTCAGAGATCCCTGTAGTAGATGGATCACTAACCTTGGCTGCCTGGAAGGGAAGAAGCAGTATCTGAGAAAATAAGGAATGGTTCCTCACAGTTCTTTACCTCTGGCTACTGACTGATGCTTTTGAGTGCTTGGTGCCTGTGGGCTCTACTCCTGCTGGAGTTTCTCCGGTATCCCTGCAGTGACGCAGAGCTCATTTTCCGTCTTTGCATCCAAAGTAACAGCCGAAAACTGAAAGAAGCTAGAGCATCCCAAGCTCCCCCTATCCAAACTGAAGGCCAACCCCTTCCCCAGGGACCCCCTTCCCAGGAGCTCCCACCCCCTGAACGGGGCATATGGTCGGGCTGGCTGGATATCTCCCCTCCTGCACAGATCCTTCAGATCCTATAGAAATGTGAATATCAGTTCGTTTTGTTGTTGCTTTTTGTGTCGTTTTTTTTTTTTTTTCTTTCTGAGTCTATCCTGGCTCTCAGGGTTTGGGAATAAACTATGACCCAGGAAGAAAAAAAAAAATAATAAAAAAAAAAAAGACCACACACAGGAAAAAAAAAAATACGTTTTATATATATGTAAAACTGTGTATTTATGTCCGATAAACACAAAGATGTGTGAATATGCTGATGTGCTCAGAAATATATTTATTTACTAATATATTTATCCATGTACCGGTCTGCTGCCTGCGTTTGATCTTTGTGCGTGGGGCTGCGCTGGCGGAGGAGTCCGCGGGGAGGGACTCCCGGCCCGGCCGTGACAGAGCTCGGGCCGGGGCCGATCCCGTTCCCGATTCGGGGCGGGCCCGTTCCCGATCCCGATCCGGGGCGGGCCCATTCCCTTTCCCGCTACCGTTCCCGTTCCCGTTCCCGTTCCCGCTCCGGGGCGGGGCCGGGGCTGGGGCGCAGCCGCAGAATGGGGCTGGGGCAGTGATGGCCGCGATCTCGCTGGAGACCGTCCCCAAGGACCTGCGGCACCTGCGCGCCTGCCTGCTCTGCTCCCTCGTCAAGGTGGGACCGGGAAGGGGACAGGGACAGGGACAGGGACAGGGACAGGGACAGGGACAGGGATTGCTCCTCGCCGGCCCCGGGCCTTCCCCCGCCCGGCTTAAGCCTTGCAGCCGCTGCCGGACCCTTCTCCCCGGCCCCGGCGTTCCCTGTCCCGCCTCCCCGCTCCGGCCCCGGCCCTTCCCTGCGCCGGCTCTCTTCCCTCTCGCCCAGCCCGAGCCTCTCTGCCCTTCCCGGCCCTTTCCCCATCCGTTTTGGCCCTCATGCCCCCCCGGCCTGGTCTGTTCCTCCGGCCCCGGCCCTTCCCCGCCCGGGCCTCTCTCCCTTCTCTGCCTCTTGAAGCCTCTGGGCGCTGCCCGTCTGCCCCGGCCTTGCCCTGAGCCTTCCTTCCCGGGGTTCCCTCCCTTTTCCCGGCCCCGCGGCCACCCAGCTCCCGCTCCCGGTCCCGGTCCCGGTCCCTGACACCCGTGTCCCCTTAGACCATCGACCAGTTCGAGTATGATGGCTGTGACAACTGTGAGACATACCTGCAGATGAAGGGCAACCGGGAGATGGTCTATGACTGCACCAGCTCCTCCTTCGATGGGTGAGTGGGGCTGGGCCCGGCCGGGAGCCTGGGGACACTGAAGTGGCACCGTGGGGTCACCCAGCCGGGAGATGTCCCCTCACTGCCATTCCTCCCGCAGGATCATAACCATGATGAGCCCTGAGGACAGCTGGGTCTCCAAGTGGCAGCGGATCAGTGAGTAGTTTGGAAGCTGGAGATCCCTTCTCTGCAAACCCTTCTCAGGGGCAGCGAGAGCTGCTGGTTGGGCTGTGGAAGGGGTTCTGCCCCCAGTGACAGGACATCTGCACACATTGAGGATTCCCACCTGGCTGCTCCTTGTGGGGTAACTCGGGGTTTTCTTTCCCATAGGTACCTTCAAGCCAGGTGTCTACGCAGTGTCCGTGACTGGCCGCCTGCCCCAAGGTATACCTGTGTGATGGAGTCAGGGTTTTGGCACAGGGAACATGCATGTGGTGATGGGATCAGCCAGGAGTGACAGGATCAGCCCAATGTGGTGGAATCAGCAAAGGTGACTGCAGGGAGGTGCAGGACTGGAGAGGGAGTTTCAGGGTTCAGCACTGCGCCTGCCAGAAGTTTATATTGTAAACTGCTGACTGAAGCCTGGCTGTCAGAGGGATAAACTGGGATTAATGAGTGATTCTGGAAATGAGCACATCTCAAACCATTCAGCTCCAGGAAAACATGGAGTTTTGTTCATAGAAAAGGGTTTTGCAGGATGGGGTGCTGTTGAGGCAATCCCAGTGAGCACACCCCTCCTCCTGCACTGAAGGCTCATGCCATGGTGGATTTGTGTGTTCACAAGTGGAGTGGAGGGCGCAGAGGATTTGATTTATCTCTGGAATGTAGAAATGGCATCATCCACCCGGCTGAGTTCCTGCCCAGTATGTAGCCCCAGAGTAGACTGCTGAGCCAGGAGTGAATCCCAAACCCCTGGGGTAGAAGCTATGCCTGTGTCTGGAATCCAAGGTTCCTTATTTCTGACTGAGCTCTGCATTGGGAAGGAGCTGGAAACATGAGGCCAGAAGCTGAGACCTTCTGACACAGCCCAGGCACATCTGAAATACCCAGGGTTAGGGTTTAAATGGGATATCAGGGAAAGGTTCTTCCCCCTGAGGGTGCTGGACACTGCACAGGCTCCCCAGGGGATGGTCACAGCCCCAAGGCTGGCAGAGCTCCAGGAGTATTTACACAATGCTCCCAGGGATGCACAGGGTGGGATTACTGAGGTGTCTGTGCAGGGCCAGGACCTGGACTCCCATGATCCTTGTGCCTCCCTCCCTTCCAACTCAGGATATTCCATGATTCTGTGAAACGAAGATGATTGTCCAGTTCTACATGACAGAACCACCAGCTGTTCCCAGTGCTTCTTATTCCAGAAGAGTGAAATGTGTTTGTCTCCTTGCTGCAGGGATCGTCCGAGAGCTGAAGAGCCGTGGTGTGGCCTACAAGTCTCGGGACACAGCCATAAAAACCTGAAGGGCCTGCCTGGAGATCCCAGTGCTGTGTGGCTGCTCCAGAACACCTGAGCTTTATCCTGTAGGGAAGTGGGGCAGGACTTGGAGTGTGCTGGCTCAGCTCCCCTCAGTCAGTACCTCCGGACTCTGCCACACCACAGACCACAGACATTTATCTGAGCCTTGACAGGGGGGAGGGTGTGAGTGGAGCTGGGAAAAGGCATTTAATCATAGTCCCCAAGCTTTTTTGCAGTTGGTGTGGGAAAGGGGGGATTTGGGAAATAGCTGTGCAAATAGTTCAATAAAACTCACTGCCTGGTCAAGGCTGGGTGCAGCTGTCACTCTGTCACTGATTTCACCACTGCAGGGTGGTGAGGTGGGGGGGCTCACACTTGCCCCTTGCCTGTGCTGCACTGTTGAGAGCCTGTGATTGTCACTGCTTGTGCCATGGGCTGTATTCCTGCCTCAAGAGGGAGATCCTGCCCTGGCTGTGCTGGGACGGGATCCTTCCCTGTGGGAAATCTGCAGCTGGATGGAGCAGATACGGTGATGGCCAATGCTTCCTGTGGAGGTCATAAAGCCCTGGGCCTGCAGGTCCTGTACAAGGGATGCAGTAGCAGGATGGAGCTTCCAGGACCATCCACTGGCTATTGCTGGGCTCAGGGCAGGCAGAACAGGATGAGCCTGTTGCTGGTGTGGTTGGGAGGCAGCACCAGGCTGTGCACAAGGGGGGATGGACAAGCAGCCTCCTGTTCTGGGGATCTGACTGTAACAAATGTCAGCTTAGTGTCCAACACTTGAACTCCTGAGGGATTCCTTAGCTGATGCTCTTGCTTGAGTTACTCTGTTTCAGTTCAGCAGCAGTCACTGACCAAGAAGGGCCTAGTCCTCGATCAGTAGCTCTGTGAAATAACCTCTTTTTCCCCAAGATAATCCTGGAGCTGGAAAGCTCAAGTTTTGTTTTCTGGCAACAAATAGTGGAAAACCATCAGGGACCAAAAATTGCACTTGGTCTGGGATGAGAGCAGCTGCAGCACAGGGAATTCAGGACTGGCTGAGGAGTGACACTGCCAGGAGTGTAGAGGTGATGCCCTCTCTGCACTGCTCTGGTTTGTAGAGCTGGCAATGAGAAATGAGTCCCAGGTCAGACAGAGCATAGCCTCCTATGGAGATCTGGAGCCGATGTGTGGTGGGAGAAGCCTGGAGCACAGTGGGGCTGGAGGGGAAGGTGCCTTTTGTATGGGCCCTTGCAGATGAGGTGCTGAAGTAATGAGTATTTGCTCAGTACAGACCAGGGCCAAGTCAAGTCCTTGCTATGGGCTCTGAGCTCCAGCAAACATCTCTAGGCGCAGATCACCTTTTGTGGAAAGAGCTGAGAGCACATTGGCCCCGGGTCTGGGGGCTGGACCCTCCTCTTGGGTTCAGTTCTGCAGTCAAAAGGGGGAGTTGCCATGATTTTCACATATCCTCAGTGAAATCAAAGCCTGGTGAATCATCCTCCAGGCTTGCTGGGTTGCAGTCCGGGCAGGAGATGGATCTTGGGAGTTCCCAGTAGATGAGGCCTGTGGGACAGAGGTGTGACTATCCCAGCAGCCCAGGGCCTGTCTCTGCAGGATGCTCAGTTTTAGGCATTCTGGGCATGGACTTCTGGGATCTGGAGGGCAATTTTGGCCCAGCTATGCCATAAGCAGCACAGCACAAGGTGACCTTGGATCCCCCCAGATGCATTTATCCCCTGTGGAATGGTCTGGGAAAGCTGCATCCAGGACTGTCTGGGCAGCCTGACACATTCAGGATGGAAGAGGACAAGGAGGATGAGGTGGGTGGCTCTTTCTCCAGCTGGCTGGAGATGGGTTTGGGGACAAGGTTTGGCTCCAGCCAGGCTGGGAGGATGTTGGATGACAGATCCACCCCCCTGCCATGCCCAGCCCAGGGAGCCTCACGCTGGCAATGCCACGGGGTGGCAGCACGGTCTTGTACTGGGGCTGGGGAGCTGCTGGAGACCGACTGAGGCACAGGCTCCATTTTCTGCTGTTTCACACCTTTCAATCCAACTGCCTTCCCCTGGCTGCAGGGAATGGCTATGCTGGAGTTGCTCCAAGGCTGGAGCCACATCAGGACCCAGGACTCTTGTCCCCTGGGCCATGATGCACAGGAGGTGATGAGAGGGCTCTGCACAGGACCCTGAGCAGGATGGCCTTGTGTGGCTGGGTTGCTGTGGGGCTGAGGTTCCATGGTTTCCTCTCCCTTCCTGGGAAGTTGCAGTCACCACACAGGGCTGGGAAATTTGCTTAGGAAATTGTCCCTAGGGAGCAGTGTGCACTGTCACTATCCCTGTTGGGGAAACTGAGGGGGTTTGGAAACCATGCAGAGACCTCACCCCTTGCTAGAAGCCCGAGTGCTCCAGGATATGCAGAGTTAAGGCTGGCAGGAGCTGCAGTGCAGATGCAAAGGATCCACCCCAGTGAGGAAAATGAAAGTGGTGGTCCTTGAAAGCTGCACCTGCTGTGCCCACAGCACTTCCAGAACGTGGTTTCTCTCACCAGACTGGCCCTTTAGCCCAATCCCCACGCCGGGCCCACGTCCAACACCTCGGTGACCCTCTGCTCCTGCAAGGCTCCCAGCAGCAGCCCTTCAGAGAGACTGCAGCCCCGGAGCTGTACCAGCAAAATAGCAAACGATGTGGAGCTTTAATCGCTGCAAAAAGTAGGGCAGGGAGCTCTCACGTTGAAGAAACTGGAGGAAAAATGTGCGGCAGCAGCCGGAGTGGGAATTGGGAGAGAAAAGCGTCAAGGCGCTGGGAGCTGAGATATGAGTCAGGACGGCTCCTCCCCCTGCACCAAATGACGCTCAGATATTTCAGCCAGGCCCGAAAACGCTGCAGGTTTGGCATCCCGAGCAGCCTGGCAGCTCTAGGCGGCGGGGCAGGAAACACGAGCCAGTGGATTTTCGTGCAGGTTTTGAGAACCGATACCCCGGCTCTCCCTGCGGACCAGAAAAGCGACTTTCCAAACCGCAGAGCCCTCGGTGCCTGTGCAGAGGCAGCTGCCGGGAAATGCTCGTCCCCACCTGCGCGGGGCCCCTGCGGCGCTGCCCGGGACAGGGACCGTGCACAGCCGGGTCAGAGCGGCCTCAGCGGGGCACCCCGGCTGCGGGGGAAGGGGACGTGCCTGAGAGCACATTGGGCACATTGGGTGACCCCCGTTCTGACCCTGGGGCTGCTCTGTGCCTGCTACAGTGAGGTGCTGCTGGGGCTGGCAGCGGAATCACAGAATGGTTTGGGCGGGAAGAACTTTTAAAGACCATCTTGTTCCCTTCCTTGCCATGGCAGGGACACCTTCCACCGTCCCAGCTGCTCCCAGCCCTGCCCAGCCTGGCCTTGGGCACTGCCAGGGATCCAGGGGCAGCCACAGCTGCTCTGGGCACCCTGTGCCAGCCCTGCCCACCCTCACAGGGACAATTCCTGCCCAATATCCCATCCAGCCCAGGCCACTGTAAATAGTCTCTCTGCTTCTTTCCTGTACTTTTCCTTCAGGTACTGAAAGGCCGCAATTAGGTCACCCTGAAGCTTCTTTTTCCATGCTGAACAATCCAAATTCTTCCAGCCTTTCCTGATAGGAGAGGTGCTCCTACTCGCTGAGAATCATTCCTGCTTCACCCTAAATCCACTTTCACCTGCTTCACTGATTCCCAGTGTGGACTTGGACTTTCCCAGGAGCCTTTTCAGCCACCCTGTGTGCCTGGGGGAACTGGTTGCCTCAGGGATGTGGAAACCTTTGGGGACAGGTGGTAGGGGTTGGGGAAAAGCCCCAAACAAACCCCAGCTTAAGACTGTTTTCCTTGGAAACTGGCTGAGGAGACCTTGACAGGTGCAGGTGATGAGGAAGATGACCTGAGTTGTCCTGATACCTGGAGTGAAACGCTGCTGTAGTGAGGATGGCAAAGCCTGGGGCATGCCAGGAATGGGTGCCCCATCCTGCCCCAACCTCTGTGTCTGATGTAGTGGGGAGAGGAGGGGGCCAGGGCCAGATCTGAGCAGCAGCAGGAGGTGGCAGTTTTGGGGGGGTGAGAGGGGGAGGGGGGCAAGCTTCCAGAGCTCTCAAAAAAAGAGCAGGGCCCAGCTGTCATGTGCCCATCCCAAGGGATCCCTGGGGCACTGGGATGGAGGCAGGTGGACAAGGATCTGGGATATGCTCCCTGCTCAGGGGACCTGCAAGGAAACAGAGAGCTCTGGTGCATGATGAGTCCTCTGGGTGCTTTCCCCTCAGGAGCTTCAGTGGAAAGAGGAGGCTCTGCTTTGTGAAGGGGAGACACTGGTGAGTTCCTGACAGAGGCCTGCAAAGGGCACGTGGAAGTAGAACATCCACCCCTTGTGAGCACAAGGCTGTCTGCAAAGAGCCCTGAACTGCTTCGTGGTGGATACCTCCAAACCCATCTGCCCCCAGAGCTTGGTTCTGGAGCCTGGTGGGCAGTCCCAACCCTCCTCTGATCTGAGAGCTTTCACCTCCCTGGTCTATTCCATCATGGAAAGGGAGATGCCAAAGGGTTGGGAGGGGCAGAGTGGAGTCTCAGCTCAGCAGGGGAGGTGCTGCAGGTGCTGAGGACACATTTCCTGAGGGCACATGGCAAAGTGAGACCACAGCTGAAGTGCAAGGAGAGATTTGAGAATCTGATGGTATCTCCCCATCCCCACCTCTCCCAGACCTCCTGCTGCATCCCAGGTGGCACTTGTCCTTCCCTTCTCCTGGCCAGCTGCATGTCACCCAGGTTGATGCTGGTGCTGGTGCTGGGCTGGAAGGGGCTTTTCCCCTCTAAGGAAATGGTCCTTCTGCACAGGCAGTTGCAGAACCACCGAGTGCCCAAACAGAGTCCTGTGGCTTGTTTTGGGAAAGGACATTGCACTTCTGGTCCCCAAATAGCTCAGGTGTGTGGTACAGGGCAACACAGCCCAGTTTCAGGATCTGTCCCTTGGCCAGGTGGGGGTTTTGGAACTGCACAGTTGGCCTGGAAAGGTGCAGAAAGGTGCCACCAGTGCCGGCTTTGGGGAAGTGCTTCCTGGCAGCCCTGGATGCCTGTCCCTGCTCCTGGCCCTCAGGGATGCTCAGGTATTCCTGTCCCTTGTCCCGGAGGGTCAAGGTCAAGGCACAGCAAGGTCTGTCACCCACAGAGCCCAGCCCTGCACTTCCTGAGCCTATCCCGCCATGGTGGTTCTCATCCCTCCTTCCCGGTATCCCTGCTGAGCTCTGTCCCAGAGCATCCTCCATCCCAGGAAGAGGGGGAAGCAGGAGTGGCCCATCTGCAGCACGGGGTGCCGTGGGGGCCCGTGGGGTCCCTTCCCCCATCTGCGTGGCCGCTGGCAGCAGGTGCCTCGGAAAGCGCCGGAGCAGCCCCGGCCCAACCGCCCCGCGCAGCCGGGCCGCGATTTTGGCCATATTTGGGCAAACCCAGCGCCGCGTCCCCCGCCCGCCGCGTCACTTCGCCTTTCTGAGGTTTCCCTTCGCGCTCTCATTTGCCTCCCGCCCGCCGCCTCCCCGGCCCGGCAGTTTCTGGTTGAGTCACTTCTAACGGCCCCGCTCCTGCCCGGCTCCGGGGCACCGGCGGGGCACGGCCAGGGAGCGGGGCTGGGAACACTCGGGAGCTCCCCCGAACATCCCGCTCGGGGCCCCATCCCGTGCCCGGGGGGGAAATGGGGCTCAGCCCACGCCGGTACCACAGCCCCTCTTGTGGCCTCAGCCGTGCCACAGGTGCTGCAGTTCTTCCTTGAAGGTTTGCCATGATGGTGGTAGACAATGCTCTTCCTATCCAAAAAGCTCTCAGAGGCAGTGCTTGGCACTCCTGATTTTTTGGTGCTGCTAGATGTCCCTAGCACCTGCTCTCCTGGAGCATCCCAGGGGTCTTTTAGGAGGTCATGTCAAGCAGAGAGAGCTGTGCCCATCCCTGTGCCCCTGTGCTGTGTTCTCAGAGAGACGTGGTGCCTTGGGAGCGCTGTCATTGGGCTTCAGTGTTACCAGTGGCCTGACTGAGACACTGGGGCTCCTTGGGAGCCTGGCCAGGAGATGCTACAGTTTGGCTGTGGATCCAGTGGCTCACTCGGCCCCGTTCCTGCTGGCCCCAGGGCAGTGGAGGTGGCTCAGGGAGGGTTTGGGTGAGAACAGCCTGTTCTTCCTTCTCCTCCTCCCGTTCCTCCTTCTCCTCCTCTTCCTCCACAAGGTGCGGGTTGGATGGAAGCCACGGGGTGCTGGATGGATGGAATCATGTGAGCGTGGCGGGGCAGCTGCCGTCCCCACGGCGAGCGGGTTCACAGGCCGGGCTGAGGCCCCAGCAGGAGCTCGTCTCCAGCCCTGGGCTGAGCGCAGCACTTCCCCTGCCGGCAGCGCAAACCGCAGCGAGCAGGGGAAGTTGCTGCAAGGCCGATAAGAAATATCAGCGCTTTCGCAGCGCCTCGGCTGCACGGCCCGACAAGAGCCCTTCCCCCTGCCGTGCCTGGGGCCAGCGGCGCCGCTAACCCGACTCGGGCTGCCGCTGCCCTGCGCTCCCCGATACTGGGAGAGTTACTGGAAAAGAAGCAGCCCTGCGGGCAGAGGGGACCGGGGTGCTGCAGCCTGGCAATGAGGCACCTGCGGTGCTCCTTTCACAGGAAATGTTGGGGTGCATGGCAGTGTCTGACCTGCATCAAGGTGCCCTAAGACAAGGGCAGGCAGGGCAGAGTGGGGGAGCAGTGCCTTGGGGTCATGGTTTGTCTCAGGGAGCACCCCCGGGTCCATCAGCACGTCCCAGGGAGACACCAAGCAGGTGGGCAGAGTGTGGAGAGGGGCCTTGGGAAAGCTGGGGACCGGATATTCTCATGAAGTTCCCAGGGGAGGAAACGCAGTTGTTTCAGCCTCCCCCGACCCCAAAAAGCTCCTGGAACTCCTTCAGACGGACATGAGTGGAGCAGGACCAAATGCTCCAGGGCCAAGGACTGGAGTAGGAATTCCTGCAGCCTTGTTTGCCAGCCAGTCAAGTTAACCAATGGCTGGGGAATGTGGTAGGTTCATCATCAGAGAAGATAACTTTCAGAGACCTTGTCAGAGCCCAAGGAACCAGATCTGCTGATTTCTTCCTTTCTGAGACCCGTGCAGGCAGAAGGAAACCAGCTCAGGACCCAAAATGTCATATCCCCTATCTGTGCTGGGCTGGGGAAAGAGGAAGCATTGCCTCCCCCCACTTCTGTGCTGGGAAAGTGCCTGTGCCCCCCTGCATGGCCCCTCAGCAGCACTGGCAGGTGCTGGGCAGGGCTCTGCAGGGAACCCCATTTGGAAGGCACAGCTTCCTCCCCACTGCCATCCTGCACATCTCCAGCTCTGGCCACGTGCTTCACTCTCCCCTGACATCTTGTCCTTGGGTGCAATCTCCCCCAGCCGCCTCTCTTGGGAAATATCTTCATCCTGCTTTGCCCCACGGTCAGCCTCAAACTTGAGTTTCCTCACTGGACCTGACTTCTCACCCTGTCCCCTCCTCCCAGCCTGCAGTATTTACCAGAGACCAGTTTGTCACCAGCCAGAAGCATGGCCTTGACCTTGGGTCACAGGGGGCAAGTCCCTCAGTAGCACCTCTGGGGCCAGATCTCTCTCTGGAGAGCCACAAAAGGCTCCTTTCTCTGCTGTAGGAGCGTAGTTGCCTGTACCCTGTGCAGCTTTCACCCTTTGTGATGGCACCCACCTCTTCTAGGGACTGTCCCATGGCATGGAGGTGGCTGAGGCTCTAGGGGATGTCTCCAGGATGGTCTCTGGGTTGGCAACAATCTACTCTCGGGCACAGACTGGGATTGTTGTGGTGGCCTGTGCAGGGTCAGGAGCTGGATTTGACGATCTTTGTGGATCCCTTCCAGATGAGGATATTCTGTGGTTCACACCAAAAAGGATATTTATGTGTTTCAGGTCCCCAGGAGGGCCAGTCTGGGAGGCACCCAAAGTCACCTGGCATCAGGAGGCCACCCCATGGATCTAGCCTGCATGTGGTAGCCTCTGCCATGGACAAGTGGCTGCCTACCACAGGTGAGGCAGCACCATGCTCCTGGCCTCAGAGCTGCCAAAAGGGCTCTGGGCAACATCACCAACAGCACTTACATTCCTTCTGAATTTCTCTCCAGCACAGGGAACACAGTGTCCCCACCCCCATGACCATAAGGGATGGAGATGGGCACAGGGGCAGGGAAGGGTGGGAGACAGGGCAGCCCTTGGTGGCCCAATGCACGGGGTTCTGTTTGTTTTTTCCACTGAAACTTCTACCGTTTCAGCCTTGGTGTGGAAAGGGCTTCCCAACGAATTCCCTCTCTCCTAAAGCCTCCTTTACCTGCTGCCATCAGCACACATGCAGCTCAAGTCAAATCACTTCTGCCTGTGCTGCTGCTTGGTTATTTTTGGCTTTGCTCTCCCCCTGCCTCCTGCAAGCCTCACCAGTACCATTTTTTTATACATTTCCGTCCAGATTATCAATGTAGAGAATGAATCACATTGGCCTAAAAAGAAACCTTTTGCAGAGGACGTGAAAACCAGTGCGGGGACAGACATGGCCCCATTTATGGTCATTTGGGGGACTTAGTTTGTAGGTTTTTGATCTAGTTTAGTGGTGGGCTTACCCTGGCTGCTGTCACAGGGCCATTGCGACCTGGATGTGCCAACCTCCAAACCCACCTTTCCATTTTCTTCTTGGGGCCTCACATCCCTGTTGGTCACTACAGCTGCCCGGGTCAGGGGAAGTTTAGTGTTGCAGAGCCCTGATGGGGTGAGAGGCTTCAGGAAGCCTCTTGTGCCATGTGCTCCCCAAAGCACAGGTGTAGGGCCTGTGACTCACCTGCGTCCCCACTGCTTCACCCCAATGACCAGGCAGCCCCTGAGTCCTGCAGCCCCTGCCACAGGCTGCTGGACCCTCCGTGGGCAGGAACTGCCCCTGTGCAGGTCCCACCACTGGGATGGGGTGAGGGGCCACGGTGCAGCCGAGCAGCCGTGGGAGGTGGATTCAGTTACTGTCACCCGGAGCAAACACCTTTTTCTTTTTTGTTCTTCTTTCTTTTTTTTTTTTTTTTTTTTTTTTTTTTTTTTTTTTTTTTTTTTTTTTTTTTTTTTTTTTTTTTTTTTTTTTTTGCACAAACATGTTTGTTGCCGTCAGCAGCAAAGCCCCAGAGAGCACAACCGGCTGGTGCTTCCTGGCCCGGTGCTGGGCCGGCTGCGGTCGGGGCGCAGGGCGGCGCTGGGTGGGACCGGCACCGTTATCGGCCCCGCAGCGACGGCTCTTCCTGTGGCGGGGCCACGTGGGCAGGATGGGGTTAAAAGCAGCCCCGCGCCCCGTAGGGGCCCATTGCTCCCCAGCCAGCACCCAGCACGGGCCACCAGCACCTGGCACTCACCTCCACGGCCGGCGTGGGTCACCCACAGCCGGGGAAGGCCGCCCGCGCCCCGAGCCGGTAACAGGGACCCAGCGAGGCGCCCGCGCCGTGCTGGAGGAGCAGCGCGGGGTGTCCTGGGGCAATGGCATCTGTGGCCCTGGTGCCACCGTGAGGGGGGCAGTGGGTGCCGGGGGCCACTGACAGGTAAGGGGGTCCTCCCCACAAGGGGGGCACAGTGCGTGGCAGGGAGGAGGTGCCGTGCTGGCAGGCGGCTGGAGGCGGGAAGTGCCCAAAGCAGAAGTGACACTCAGGGGGTTTTTGGTGGCAGCCAGGACAGACCGCGTGGACGTGGAGGCTGGTGTGGCAGGTGAGGCTCTTGGGGCTGGGGGGGTCTCAATTGTGGGACCTGCAGGAAAACCCAAAGGGCTGTGGGGGCATCCGAAGGATCTCCGTGTGTCTGGCGGATGGGGCGAGGGGGCCCAAGGGGAGCGCCAGGACAGGGAGCTCAGGGCAGGGGATGGGCAAAGGGCACTTCAGTAAGGGATGGGAGAACAAGCAGGGTCCCCATGAGGACGTTCCCATTGCCATGGGATATCCACCATGGGGACAAGGCAGTGCAGGGGGTCCCCGTCACGTGGATGGCGTTTGCTGTAGGTTTGCCACCACGGGGACAAAGCAAAGGAGCCCTCTGTGGCCAGGGTGCCATTTAGCTGGGTCCTCTCATTGGGACATGGCGTGGTGGGCTCCCTGTGGTGCAGATGGGATTTGAGGGACAAAGATGGAGTTTGAGGTGGGATCTCGTCCTTGGGGTCCAGACATGGGGGTTCTCTGAGACCAGGGTGTGGTCTGAAGGGCAGCAATGGAGTTCAAGGTGGAATCTCCCCTGTGGGGACAAGGCAAGGGGGGGGTCCTTTGGGAATGGGATGGGGTATGAGGTGGAGGCATCCCCATGGAGTCAAAGCAAACACACCCTCTGTGGCTAGGATGAGGTTTGAGAGGGGTGGTGGGGTTTGGGGTGGGGTCACTATCAATAGGGACCAGTCATTTAGGTTCTCTGTTACCCAGATCAGGTATGAGGTGGATTCCCTCCTTGAGGGATAAGTAAAAGCTTATTCCTGTGACCAGGATGGGATCTGATGTGCGGTCCTTCCTTTGGGAATGAGTCAAAACTGTCCCCTATGATCAGGATGAGGTACTAAGTGGCCTCCCTGCCTTGGGGAAAAAGTAAGGATATCCACTGTGCCCAGGACAGGGCTCAAGGTGGGACTATGGGGTATGAGGTAGGGTCTCACCTATGGGAAAAGGGGAGGATGTCCCCTGTGCTCAGGATGGGGGTTCTGGGGAGACAAGGGCAGGCAAGGCGGGATCTCACCCCCGGGATAAGGATGTCCCTCGTGCTTGGCATGGCTCCCAGGAGGTGACACTGCCAGAGGCTCTCTGTCCCGGGGCCGGACCACACCTGCCATTCGCGCCCGTGGCCACAGCAAGGCCGGGGTGCCCCGTGGGGGGCCCCGTGTGGGGGAAGGAGCTCCACGCCGAGGAGAGCGGCCGCCGACAGCGACTCAGAGACAGTGCAGTCACCCATAAAGTAGAAAGCACTACTAAACAGCACTGCAGGGTGTAGTGTTTCCTACTTTATGGATGAGTGTACTGTGGGCTACGGAGAAGAGACCACGGAGCAGCGCCGGACCCACGAGCCCATCGGGAGTCGCCGCGGCCCTGCCCGGCTGACGGCACCAGGCAGAGCTCACCACCCTCCTGCCATGCTCTCCTTGTCCCCACGTCCCCCTGGCACCTGGGACGGCCACGTGGGCACAGGGGCTGCCAGCCCCTCCCATCGGAGTGAGCCCCGCACCGGCAGGCCAGGTAGACAGCAGGGACTCCAATGCACAATTTACCGCATCTTCATTTCCCAGCTCTGGGAAGAGCTGGGCAGTGGTGGCCATGTGCAGCAGGGGAGGCAGAGTGGGGTTCCTAGTGGGTTCAGCAGGGTGGGGAACTGCTAAATAAAACTCTTTTGGTATTGACTTGTGGATTTTTTAATGCAATTCCCGGGAAATGCAGAACTGGGGAAAAGCTCTTTGCTGTGCCCAGGACCCTGTGCAGTGTAGTCATTCCAGATTTGGAGCCTTGGGGAGCCTTGAGGACATCACAGCTGGGGGTGGTGGCCAGCAAATGTCAGCCCAAGGACACAGGACTGTCCCCTTCAGTCCCTTGAGGGTCACCAGCAAAGCTGCTGTGTCCCATGGCAGCCCCAGCCATGCTCACAAAGCCATGTGAAGCCAAAAAATCCTCCTGCAATCCCCATCTCCCTCCATCCACACACCCCTGGCTGTGTTTCCTGGGGGTCTAAAACCAACCCAGCTTCCACTGAGGAGGTTTGGTCCTTGTTCCCAATGTCAGCTCTCAAAACCCCTTCAGGCATCCCTTTGTCTTTGACTCCCCATGTCCTGCCCGTGGGAGAGAGGATCTAAAAATAGTAAAAAAAATATTAAAAATACTGCTTTTGGTTTTGGTTTTGTTGTTTTTTTGGGATCTTTTTTGGTTTGGTTTTGGTTTTTGGGGGGTTTTTTTGTTTGTTTTTTTTTTTTTTTAAAAACCCAAACGTCAGTGGAAAGTTTTTACGTTTTGTAAAACTTCTTATGCTGGTCTCGGGATCATCTTTTGGGGGGGTTACTAAGTTTTTGGTATTTTTCTTTCACTGAGCTGTCCAGAAAGGACTGGGTGTTTTACTTCTTGCTGTCCTAGCTTTCCCATGTTCCCTGGTTTTGTGGCTGTTCAAAGGGGATGTGGAAGGAAAAAAAAAAATCAAATCAAAACTGTCGTCATGGTCACAAGGAGACAAGTTTTTAAGCAGTAAAAACGAAAAAGGGCTAAAAAAAGCCCCAAGCAGCCACTGTGGACTGCCCTAAGCAGTTTCAGTTTGTGAGCACCATGAGGGAAAAGCAAATTCACATTTTTAACGTGCAAAAGCTTTGAAAATTTACATCCTAATAATGTGCATTCAAGTATTGGGAAGGATAAATACCCAATTTTCATGACCAAGGTCTGTTGTGGTCACTGCTGAGAGAGATGGTTGGAAACGTGGTTCTTGCTAAGAGCAGCAAAACAGAAACTGCTAATTTTTTCCTGTTTTTTTTTTAAATAAACCCCTCCTTTTTTCCTAGCCCCTCCTCCATCCTGAAGGTATTTTAGCAGGTCCAACAAGGAAATGCCCTGTCCCTGTTGGGGTGAGCTCCACAGCACCTCGTTGTGTTCATCCATTCCTGGTTGGTGCCACACAGGTTGGGTGGCTCTGCTGGCCCAAAAAAAGCCCTGAGCAGGGCAGGGTTTGGGGCTGAGGCTCCTCTGGGGGCAGTGGGGGTGTGGGTGCCCATCCCAGCACTCCCAGGATGGCTCTGGAAGGGCTGTAGGGACTGACAGGGCCCAGCCAGGCTCTCCTGCACAGCCCCAGTGCCTGAATTGGTGTTGCCATGCCACACCACACCACACTACACCAGGGCTGGGGCTCACTGTGACCCCTGCAGGGCCAGCCCAGCACATTCCACTTCTAGGTTGTTTTTAACAGGGCTTCCATCCCAGTGCTGCTCCAGAGTGTGGAGCCATTCCCTGCCAGAGTCCATGTGCTGCTGGGGATGGTGCGATCAGGGGGATGTGGCCATGTGCATCTTCCTTGGAGCTGCTCCAGGACACATCAAACCTCAGGCTCAGGAGGTGGGAATGGGAGCTGGAGGGCTCTTCTGGCAGAGCAGGTGCCCATTTGTGTCACTGCTCGTCTCTGCAGCCACCAGCGTGGCTCCTGCACAGAGACATGAGGGATCATGTGCTGGAGCCATTCCCAGGGAACTGCTGGAAAGAGGGTGGGAATGGGTTGGCACCCATCAATCACCTCAGCCTGGAGGTGCCCCTGAGTGCTGACACACGTCCTGTCCCCACACCCTGGGGCCTTCCCTCAGGGCTGCCTTGGCCCCTTGTGCTCATTCTTGTGCTTTTTTTCCCAGCCAAAACCACAGCAGAGCTCCCACTGCCCACTCCAGTCCCTGCTGGAATCCCCAGAACCAGGGGAGGACCTCAGGAGGACTCACCAGGCACTAACTGGTCTGTAGGACCTGCAGGTGCTGGGCCAGAAGCATCAGTGAGGCTCAGCCCTGGTTCTTCAGGCCTTGGCTGGGCTTTTGTGTTAGGTAGAGCTCTGTTGGGTCTGATCTCCTCAGTGGTCCCTGGATCATCACTGTAAGAATCTTGTCTCCAGCCACATGTGCTGGCTGGAGCCCAGACCAACCAGTTTGTCTGTGGCCCTGCACCTGGCTGGACCCACCTTTGCTGGAGCTTTATCTGTAGCCCCTGCTCTGTCTCCTCCTGATCCTGGCTGGGGTCCCTGTCCTGGTTCCTCTGATCCTTTCTGGGGCTGCCCAGGGATCCCATCACCCCTGCTCTGCTCAGAAGCTCCGGGATGGCCTCCTGGGGTTTGAGGACACTGTGTGTTCTGCATCCCACTCGGGTTCCCATTTGCTGCCCACCATGGAGCAGCCCTATCCTTGCTGCTCCCTGATGGAGAGCACAGGGAGCACCATGCCCTGGATCCCTGTCCTGCACAACCAGGCACAGGCCTGGCTCCCTGGAGATTTTGGAGAGCAGTGGGAGCTGCTGGGGGGCTCTCCTGGAATCCTTTGTCATCTCCCATCATTTGAGCTGTTGCTCGTGAGCTCTCCAATGTCACTGCTTCTCTCCATTTTCTCATATATCATCACCTCCTTTCCCTGAGCCTGTGGTTTCCCCTGTCCTGGGGGAGTTTCAAGGATCTTTCTAGGTCTCCTCTGCAGGGAGCACAGCCCCACAGCAGATTCCTGGGTGATTTGGAGGACCAAAGGGATCTGGGGTACCCCATCCTTGTAGCCCCCATGAGAACTGAGTGACTGACAGCTCAGTGAGCTCTTGACTCATTGAGTCTTCAATAGCCCAGAAGAATTTTTCTTCTCTCTGTTTAAGGAGACTTACTAAGAGACTTATCCAGGTGTAGGCTAGCCAAGATATATGATAAAGATGATCTCCAGCTTCCCAAGGGCTCCAGGAGACATCCTCTCCCCGGGAATGGTGTGCAGGGTGTGGACACCCTGTCCTTCACCTCACCTAACTGGGGCTTTCACTGAAGGCTGTGGGCAGTCTAGACTTGAGCCTGGTGGATCCCTGGCCCCTCCTTTCTCCAGGGCAGCAGGTCCCAGCAGCGCCCTGGAACCAGGGGAGTCTGGCACAGATGAGTGGGACTAGGGGAAAGATGCTGGGGGGACAGATGAGGCGAGCAGAGCCTGTGAGCAGCACAGGGCAGTGGAAGCACAAAGCAAGCTCGGGTTCTGAGAGGGCTGCCAGCCCTCGAGATCTTATCAGGGCACATTTCTCCTCCCACTGCTGCTGCCTTCTCCTAATGAAGCCTGCTTGTTCTGTCTCGCTGGGGAGATGAGCAGTGCCTGGGCGTTCTTCCACACTGCTCCAGCGCCTGTGGAGCCTGCCTGGTACCTTGCCAGGGGAACAGCCATGGGCAGGAACTGAGGGGATCTGAGCAGTGGGAGATGCTGAGGACTACCCTGACCTGTTCCTGCAACAGAAGGAGCCATGTAGGCTGGTGGTTTGAAGGTACATGACTACCAGAACAAACAGAAAGGTGGGATCGGTTTTCTGGAATCTTCCCTTTAGTCTATTGGCTGCATTTTCTGCTCATTACAAATCTGGGGCTTCCCCCCACCACACAGAGACACCCCTTAGCTCAGAGATCTGGGAGTCAGGTGGGATGGCAGAGTCCTGCATGCTGTGAGAGGTGACTTGTAGCCACACCCAGATGTGAGAGAGACTCTACCAGACCCAGCGATAACTCTCCACACACAGGACCCATCCAGGTGGGTCTTACCATGGCAATCAGCAGTGAATTTCCTGTCTTGATGGTGACTTGTCTCTGCTGCCTGGGCTTAGGCAGATGTGACATACAGCTGATGGCATTGGGTTCAAGAGCACATCTGAATGGGCTGGAGAAGCTGCTCAAAGGAGGTGCCCACAAAGTGGTGTAGGGGCACTGACAGGGGCACTGAAAGTCCCCCACGGTTCCTCCCCTGGAGAAGGTGGCCCCAGGCAGGTTCTCCTGGCAGCTCCATGGCCACAAAGGGAGCGCACGTGTGATGTCAAACGCCATCCCCACACCACAGCAGGGAGGCACCAGTGGGACTGAGCTTTGCCGCACACAAGGACATGAGGAGGCAGGACCTGTCCCAGCTGCTCGGGGGTTTGGGGATCATCAGTCCCTCTTGGGTTTGGGATCGGCAAACCTTGCTCGGCAGTGGGTCAAGCAGTGAGTGGGGCTGGGGAGCAGGACCACACGGATGTCCCTCAGGGGACCCAGTGGCTTTCCCCTGAGCATCACTAACACTGTGCAGCCTGATGTATGATCTGATCTTCATCAAAGACAGCACGGCAGGGAAGAGGCAGGGAGAGACAGAGCACACGCCTGCCTGCTCCCTGTGCTCACGGATGGCTGTAGTGTTATGCTGCGAACTCCTATCGCCAAGGATCACATCAACCACCCTCTCCCTCCCTGCCTGCACCACGCTCTGCCTCTTGTCCCGGCCGTGCTGCAGGAGGGGCCCAGCCCTTTTCAGAACAGGGTTGTTTCCAGCACGGTTTGTCTGGAAGATACCGAGGTTTAGCTGACATTAAAGGAAGGTGTGCAAGCATGCCTGGGAAAGGACCAGGCATCTTGGGGCAGAGCTGAGCATCCCCAGGGCAAAATCGGGCATGCCGGGACAGAGATGGGCATCTTTGCAGTAAATCAGGCATCCTGGGGCAGAAATGAGCATCTTTGCAGTAAATCAGGCATCCTGGGGCAGAACTGAGCATTCTCGAGGCAGAGATGGGCTTCCCTGGGGCAGAACCGGGCATCCTGGGGTAGAGCTGAGCATCCCCGGGACAGAGCTGGGCATCCCTAGGACACAGCTGGGTATCCTGGGGCCAGAGTCGGGTATCCAGGGCCAGAGCTGAGCAGCTCTGGGGCAGAGCCGGGCAGGGCTCGGGCCGGTGCTGTCCCCAAACCCCCGTCCCGGCGGCCTGCGTGGCTCCGAGGCTCCCCGGCCCGGTGCGGGGGATGCGGTGCGGGGGATTGGGCGCAGCCCCCGCCGCCGCCGCCTCATCAATAGGCACCAGAGCCCGCTCCCGCAGCGTTGCCGTGGAAACCGGCGCAGCCGCCGCCATTGGCGGCCCGGGGTGCGGCGCGGCCCCCCCGGGTGCCCGGCCCGGCTCCGTATCGATGACTCGGCAGCGGCTGCGCCGGGGGCTGCCCGGGGCCGCGGCGAGGGGCTGGCAGCTCCCCCGGCCCCTCCGCTACGTCATGGGGCCGGGGGCGGCGGGGGGCTGAGGGCGGCGGGAGCAGCCTCCGCACGGGAAGCCGCGGATCCGGGGGGACGGAGCCATTCTCGGTGCGGGACGGAGCCAGCCCCGGTGCGGGGATGTCATCGCTGCGGCCGCCCCAGGCCCCGCCGCGGAGGAGCGCGGCCCGGGCTGCCCCCGCCGCCGCTCTGATGCCCTCGGCTTTCCCCTGCCGGCTCCCGACGGCCCGGGCAGTCGTGGCCGGTGCGGACTGAGCCCAGCCCTGCCCCAGCCATGCAGGAGCCGGAGCGCGGCGTGCCCAGCGCGGCCCCGGGGCAGAGCGCTGCCCCCGCCGCCTCCGCCCGCGCGGACCTGGACACGCGTGAAGGCGCGGACGGTGACACGGCCAGCTGCCAGCTGTCCCCGGGGTCGGAGCGGGACGGAGCGCCCCAACCGCGGGAAGAGTCCGCGGGGACGCCCCGCATCCCCCCGCCGGAACCCCAGCAGGTTCACTCCGCGCTGGAGCTCGTCAGGCCGCTGCGAGAGATGGACCGGACAGACAGACCCCCCCAGGTAAGGCGGGGGTCGGGCTGTGTTTGCTCGTTCTGGGGGGATGTCACCTCGGTGCGAGACGGGCACGGGGAATTGGGAGCGCGGGGCTGCGGCTCAGCCACCCGTAAAACCATCCCGGTGGGGCTGGCACCTGCCACAGACCGCGAGAGAGAAGGGAGCCTTTGCTGCCCTTCAGCAGGGGTTTCCAGCTGCCTCTGGCCCTGGAAAACGCTGGAGCGGGTGCGGGGTCTGGCCGGAGCCCTGACGGGGCCAGCGCTGGGCAGAGCCCACCCGGAGCAGGCACAGCCCTGCACCAGCCAAGGCTGAGCCATCCCTGCGGCATCTCCCCGTTCACGGCAGCATCAATGGCTCTGCAGGTCGTAGCAGGGACATGATTCACTGCCACCCTCTTCCAGAGCATCCTCTCTCCTCTCTGGGGAGCTCTGGAGGGCTTGGGCTAGCTCCACTGCGGGAGAACCGGCCCTTGCAGGCAGCACCCGGGCACCTCGGGGCAGTGCAATGCCCGGCCCCTGCAGCATCTCCCTAAACACAGCCCGAAAGGCTTCCTCAGGGTCTCACCGCCCTCATCTAGATCACAGAAGTTCATCAGCTCACCCTGTTTAGGACAGCTTGCCACCCTTTCCCTTGGGGAACATCAGCCATCTTCCTGGGATCTGGGGAAGCTCTCTGGTGCTTTTAAAACAGAGGAGAAAACAGCTCTTGACGTTGTCATCTTGAGCACAGGGGAGAAGAGCTGACCAGCACTGGTCGGGGTCTAGCACCAGTGTTTTGAGCAAGGCTGTGCTGTGCTGCTGAGCCCAGCTGGAGAGCAGCCTGGAGCAGCCTGCAGGAGAAATGGCACCCCTGGAAACCCACCGAGGAAGAACATGATTTCACTCCAGCACAGTTTGTTAAGGGTCTGTTCTGAAGGACTTTTTAGGTGATGCTTAGGGAAAGACCATGTTGAACCTTGGTCTGACTCTGACCCCAGCCCTCGCTGTGCCAGAAGCACTGCAGTCAAAACATGGGATAGCAGAATTGGATGGATTTCTGTTCCCACCCCTCTTTTGTATCCCAGGAGTCCAGTCGGTTGTGCCAGTCTTCAGAGAATCCTGGAATGGTTTGGGTTGGAAGGGACCTTACATCATTCCAGATGGTCTGGAATTCCGTGGGCAGGGATACCTTCCACTAGACCAGCTTGCCGCGAGCCCTGCCTAGCATGTCCTGGAATGCTTTCCTTGGGAAGAGCCAGCTGGCCAGGAAGGGAGTAGGTGCTGTGTCCTGGTGGGAGCCTGGGTGGGAAGGCTGGGATGGGAAGGAGGGCAGGCGGCTGGTTCAGAGGGGGTTTGTGGGTGCTCCAGCAGCTGAACTGCACCTGTGGGGTGGGAGCTGTGCCCCAGTTCTTGCTGATCCCTGCAGTGGGTCCCCCCCATTGGTCTCTGTGGAGGTGACTGCTGAGCACCTGCCATCCAGTTTGCCTTGGTCCTTGGGCTGCACCGAGTGTTTTCCTGCAATCCTGGAGGCTCCAGGCTGCATGGGAGCCTTCCCACAGCATTCTGGCAGCACCATGGTAGTACCATCATAGCACCATGTACTGGGGCAGCACTGTGGTGGGATTGCTGGTGCTGGTGGAGCTGTGATGTGCTCTGCTGCCAGAGTCATGGTGCTGTGGGACTGGTGTTACTCTGCTGCATCATGGCAGTGCCACAGTAGCACTGTGATGTCATTGGGGTGGTGCTGGTGGTACCATGGCAGTACCAGCCTTAACATTGACGTTGATCTCCAGAAAGGTTACCTTGTGTTTTCCTGGGAAAATAAAATCCAGCAGTTTCTCCTGGAGCCAAGTGGATTTAGGGATGTGAAAGGCCCTAGGAGGGAGCTCAGTTCTGCAGTCAGCAGCAGAGCAAGTGCTGGTGCTACTGGGTTGTGGAGCAACACCCTCCTGCGTGTCAAGGGGGACACCTCAGCCTGGGGACACGGTGCTGTGTTAGAGCTGGGGCCAGTACAGGCTTGCTCAGCTCCCCTCCAAAGCTGGGCTGCTCCTGGCCAGGCTGGGAACATGCCCTGTATGTCGTGCTGCCAGAGCCGGGCTTCCTTTAGGACATTTGTTCTTGGAATGTCAGAGCTGCATAATGTGAACAGGACAGCTGCCTCCAGGGAGTCCTCTCCTGGTGTGGGGAAGAGCCTCCTGAAGGCTCATCACTGACAGAGTTGATTAAAGATGTTGATTTTATGATGAAGCTCTTGCTGTGTGTCCCAGCCTCCGACACCACTGCTCAGCCATTCCCTCAGGGACAGGCTGTGGAGAGGCATTAAGACTGTCTGTAGGTCAAGTTAATCTTGGTGTTCTTGCCTGGGTCTCTCCTGAGTGCAGAGTGTGGAGAGCTGTTGCCCTTCTTCCATCTGGGAGTTGGCAGAGGAACTCTGGAGTTAGGGAGGTGGGATGAGGGAGATACACCTGGAGCCTCCCATCCAGCCCCTGCCCCCAGAAGGCTCCAGAGATGGAAGATACTGATCATGTCCTGACCAGGCAAGAGTTGAATTTCTCCAGGGACTGGGATCCCACCAGAGGAATGTTCTCCACAGCCTGATGGGAATTTTCCTTGTTCAGATTTGTGCCCACATCTCTCCATCCATTTGTCACATGTCCCTACATCCTGCAAGGCACCGCAGGCTTCCCCAGCTTCTTGGCAGAGCAGTGTGTCCCACCATGGCCCCACTGGATAATGCTCTCTGGGCTTTGTCACAAGTGTATCCTTCCTCCTGGGCCTTTGGAATTGCTCTGGTCCTGCTTCCCAAAATTTCTGTGTGGACATGAGACACAAGAAATTACTTTCCTGCTGAGAATCTCCAGGCACAGCAGAGGGAAGATCCCAATCCAAATAATGAATATTAGAGAAGCAGAAAAACACTGTCTGTATAGGAAGAATGGGGTTAGAGTGGCACAGATACAGTCTGTCTGGAAATTGGAAAGTTCCCAGAATGCTGTCAGATGGATTTTAGAGCACTTCCCACAAGAGTTTGTTGCCTGCATCTCCCAGGGGATGCTGCTCCAGCGGGATTTGCTTTGGCCCTGGAAAACTCAGGGTGGTTTGGGAGTGGGTTGCTGAAGGGAAGGCTCCTTCCTGGAGCCCTACATTGACAAGAGAAGAGGACCAAGCTCGTTCACTTTCTGCATATTCCCTGCATCCTTCCCTTCCAGGATTACTCATCTCCCCAAGCTCCCCAGATCACTCATGGAAGGGATGAGCTCAGCAGCTGACCATTCCCTGTTCCCATCCCAGAACCACACAGGCAAGGGGCACAGTTAGGGTGCTCTGAGCTGGCTCTCGTGACTTCTTCTCAATCACAAGAGGTTGCTTTGGATCTGAATTTCTTACAATCCAAGCCTCAGTTTCCCTGAGGTCATGTGGAGCTGAGAATATTCAATAAGGCCATAAACCCAAATGAAAATGCTTAAATCAAGGAGCCCTCCAGTGAGTAGGAATTTAAATAGCCACAAAAACAAAAACAAAAACAAACAAACAAAAAAACCCCACAAAAAACAAAAACTGTTGGTCCCAGTGGGGCTTAATAAAACAAAGCAGAGACACAGGAAGAATTATAAAATGCTGGTAAATATCCTCCATGTCAAGTGCTCAGGCCAAGCTGCATTTAATGATAAGCTCAGTGCATTTTGTAGGAATTTGTGGTCTTTCAAGAGCTTCACATTTTCCATTGGCAAAGCTGGAAAGCTGTTCATTTAGTGTCTGAGGGTGTGTAGAGCTGCATCCTTGACAGCAAAGGGTAGGTCAGCAGAATGAAAGATGGCAGTAGGACAGGGAGACCTTGGGCAATGGAGCCAGTTCTTGCCATTTCCTGCAATCCCAATTAGAAGATTGTGTTCCATCATGCTCAAAATCTGAGTAAATTAATTTTCCTTGGTTTGGCAGTGCTCAGCCTCATGCAAATACCTTAGTGCTGTTTGCTGCAGCACTGTAGATGCATGGCCACCTCAGGCAGCTGTGTGCCAGCAGGAGCCAGTGCCTCTCTATTTGTAGGAGTGAATGGAAAACAAGGCAAAGTGAGACTAGGGAGACACCAGGCAGTGCTCATTTTAGCTCATTTTCTGATTAAGCTCACACCTTCTGTGCAAAGATGTGTCCAAATGGCTTGGCCAGGTCACTTGTGTGAGACGTGGAGGGTGAGAGACACCAGGCAGTGCCTCCTCACTGTGTTTTGGGCTCCTCTGGGCTGGTGGGATTTGGGACAGGGCTGTCACACTGTGCTGTGTTGGCCATTGCCAGACCACGACCAAGATGAGCAAGAACACTGATCCCAACCTAGAATCACAAAAGCCTAAAGTAGTTTGGGTTAAATTGACCTTAAAGCCCATCCAGTGCCACCCCTGCCATGGCAGGGACACCTCCCACTGTCCCAGCTGCTCCCAGCCCTGCCCAGCCTGGCCTTGGGCACTGCCAGGGATCCAGGGGCAGCCACAGCTGCTCTGGGCACCCTGTGCCAGCCCTGCCCACCCTCACAGGGAAGAACTCCTTCCTATCTTCTCATGCCATAGCCTGGGCAACTGGAGCAGCTTTTTAGCCAATGTGACCCAAAATAAAAGGTGTTCTTGGCCCCTGGGAAGCTGCCAGTGATTTGGAAAACAGGAAGAAGTGGGTGAGAAGCTGCAGTCCAGATTTCTGGGCAAAAACTGACTTATACATCCGAAATCTGCCCCTCAGCTCCCTGATGTACTCTGCTAGGTGGAAGAGCAAATATAACTCTTCAGAGCTGGACATGGCGAGGAACTGAGTATTTCCACTTAATCAAAGCACACCTGTGATCGTGGATGTTGCTGCTGAGGCTCTGTGCTGGGGAGAGTTGGTGTTGACTTTGCAAGCTCTGATCCTCTTAGAGAGCTGTGGCTCTTCTTTATGGGTAGGGGATTTACTGAGCTGCAGCTCAGTGGCTTCCCAGGGTGAAGGCAGAAGTCTTATGTCTTTCTTGGGAGTGTCTTTTTGGATTAGAGTTTCTGTTACAGGGAAGATGAGATATTAGAGAACAATCATCCCTACTCCAGCCATCAAACATCAAACCTGGAAAGAATTAAATTTTATCATTCTTCACCAGGGGTTTTGGGGTTTTTTGCATGTTCACAAAATAGAATTATCTGACATGTGGCATCCAGAAAGAGTCCAGATGCTCCACAAAGACCTCAGGGTGCTCTGGGCCTGAGCCTGCAGTGCTGGGAGCTGCAGACTGACCTCTGCTTAGAACTAAGCAACAAAAAGCTCCAAAAATGTCTTGTAGTAAGCCAGTGCACATTTTAGCTCAACTGATTTGCAATGTGCATGAGTACACAGCAGCAGAGGTTGCGAAGTCTTTCAGTGTTTGCACTGAAGTTTTTCACACATTGCTTCCCACATCTTCTACATTTTGCATTTTTTTTTTTTTTATGGTGGGAATACTGTTGTATGAGTTACTTCTCTGCAGATTCAATTATTTGTTCAGCAGCAACCAGAAAATTCTGCAGTGAGGGGAAAAGACAGCTTAGCTGTCATGGATTCAGAATGTTACAGCCTGAGCAGGTTTTATGGTGCACAGCCTGTCTTCCATATATTCCCCAGGTGGGCAGTGAAACAGAGACATCCCCTGAGTGCAGTGAGGATGAGTCCTGCTTTGCCGAGAGTGGAGCTTGGCCAAATCTTTTTGGAAGCTGGTAAGAGACAAGCTGTAAAAGACAAGAATACCAGTGTTCAAAGGGTAGTTGGAAGAACAGGCTTTTTACCTTTTTTTCACCTTACAAAATGCAAATATCTTTCTCACAAGGTGTGTAGGGGGCAAAGACCCTGCAGGGGACACAGGGGTGGCCAGGGGTCACACAGTGGCCCAAGAGCAGGAGGGTGATGTTCCTGTACTTGAGGAGTGTTGCACAACCTGGTGCTGCTGCAGGTTATCTGATGGATCAGCTGCAGTTTGTGGCCACACACAACCTGGGATTGCAAAACACTTGGTGCTTAACAGGGAGGGAACTGGGTCACAGCTGTGGAAAGGCTGTCCAGGGCCACACAGACCTTGTCATGCCTCCACTCCAGGTGGGTTGTGGCTGTCTGGAAGCAGGGATACGTCTCCATAGCCCACTGGAGAGCAGGTCAGAGCAAACTGGCCAAACAAAAGAACTGGCCATACCATCATTGTTCAGCCAGATGAGAACCTGCATCCTGAGCAGCACCTGTCCCCTGCCAGAGTCCCTCATGGCTTCTCCAAACCCTCCATTCCTCACAATTCCCCACCCTATTTTTTGTCTGATGGTGAAGGATGAAGAACCACATGTGCAGCACCTCAGGAGCATTTCAGAGCTTCCTAGCAGCCGTGAGGTATTTCAGTGTCATTTTCTCTCATCTCCTTGCAGATCCTCCTGTTTTTTGGATTTGCTGTCAAAGGTGAGGAATTGTGCTGCATTGCACCCTGGACCCAGCTGCAGCCTAGGATTTTGGAAGGCTGATCCACTGCTTGGGAGTTTATTTTCCATTCACATTCCTCCCTGTCTCAGTTTTGCAGGAACATTAATTTCTCCCTGGCTGGGGGGCTGGAGAAGCTGAGCTCATCAAAGGACAGTGAGCCAGGGCCATCAGGACTACTGAGCTGATTATTCTCCTCCTGGAATAGCTGGGTTTGTGCTCCTGGGATTCATAATGGTGCTTCCACCAAGGGTTTAAAGATAGAGAGGACCTGGTTTTGTGAGACTCCCGTTTTAGCTGCATCTCATTTTAAACACACAGTCAGGAGCACATGAAGAGCTGGCAGTGGTCAGAGAGTGTGCAGGAGAGGATGCCTGGGGAAATGCAGAGAAACAGCAAATGTATAGTGACTGCTCCCGTGAATATTCCCTCAATATCTTCCAATTCATGGCTCCTCATGCTGGAGGCAGGATTTTTGAAGTTAATAGCCTTGGATGGATTTTTTCTTCCGTGAATTTGTTACATGGGGTGATAAAAATCAGATAAATGAGGAAATCACATAAATAAGGGCAAGTAGTGGGCTGGAAGAGGGATGGGCAGCAGGATAAAATGCTGACTGATGCAAAGGAGAGTTGGCAGCACACAGGGCAATGGGGAAGTGCCCTAAAGGCAGGGGCACAAGAGAGATGTTTGTGTCTGAAACCAGGAATGGCGCAAAATGTAGGAAGGAAGCAGGACAAGCACACTGGGATGCACTGCATGTCAGAGGAGTGGCAGGATAACCAAGCTTCATCCCAGGCATGTCTCTAGCTTCTCCCACACCTTTGGCAGCACTGTCCCTGTTCCCTGGGTGGGGATGTGCTGGCTGCTCGCTGTGCCAGCGGCACTGGGGCTTGCTCTGCTCACTGACCGAACAGGAGGTGAGGCTATTTTTGTCTTGCTTTTGACATGCAGTGAGGACACTGCCTATGGAAAATAACTTTGTCCTGTGAGGTGGCTGATTCCCTTGAAACTGTCTGGAAGAGGAGAAAATGGATTGGCAATGACAGGCTTCGTTTCCAAGTGAAGAGGATTGAGAAGTTAAGGGAACTAATTACTAAAGTCAGGTGGAACGAACAGCTAAAGGGCTTTGACATGGTGAGGGCTTGGGGACAATTATTTCAAATGAAGGAGAGGTGGTAGATTTAATATATCCAAGATAGCAGGAGAGCTGGGATAGTTTCACCTGGGAAATCACTCTGCAAGGTGTCTGAAGATGGGGGTTGTGTTCAGAGATGGCTCCTGCAAAGCAAACCCAGGAACTGGACCCTGGATCAGCTGCAGATGGAGAAGTCAGGGCATCTTGAAATTGTCAGTGGTTTATATACCTTCAAAGTGTGTGTGGTTTCTACACTCTCAAATTCGGTTTGTTTTCAAATCAGCTGTGTGCCTGCCTGTTTCCAAAGGCCACCTGAGACCTCCTGCTCATGGGGCCACCTGGCACATTCCTGGTCCCTGTCTGGCTTTCAGCAGGGATTTCAAAGCCAGGCTGTGTTTAGACTTTGGCTGTTCCTGGGGCTGGCTGGGGAGCCCTGGGCCGGCGGGTGCCAGGCTGTGCCACGGTGCTGCCACAGCCTCAGCCGCAATGCAGAGCACGGCTGCAGTGCCTGGCTGATTTACTGTCCCCCCCACGGCCTCCTGCAAGTTTCCTGCAGGACTTTAAGTACTGTACTGAATGCTGGGTGCTCCAGAGGGATTTTGCCTGCATGACCCATTTAACAGCCTGGCTGGGCAGCTCTCCCTGCAAAAGCTGCTGCAGCTCTCCAGTGCATTTGAAGTTTTCAGGTGAAAAAGCAGCAGTTTTCTGGCAGCTGCCATGCTGAAGCTTTTCTTTCTTTGCTGTTTTCAATGCATCTTGGAGAAACTTTGGGCTCTACCTGCCAAAAGACTTGACAGATGAAATGGAGGCTTCAAAGCCATGTGCCTGCTGCGCTCCTCCCTCAGCATCCCTGCTGTTCTGCTCCTGCCTTCCTCTCATTTTAGAAACTTTCCCTGTGGCAAAAGATCACGTCACTTGTGTTAATTTTTAGGTTAATGTGTTAGTGGCCAAGGATGCTCCTGCTCTGGGGAATGTGGCTGCCTGGATACCCCCTCTGCTGCCCCATGGTGTCAGCTCTGCCTTGGCTCACGGAAAACCTCCCTGACCGATGAATGCATTTGGATTCCAGCTCCTGCTGACACTTCTGTATGTCTTCATCTGGATGAGTCACTTTGTGGGGGGAGCCTCTGCATCTCTCCTCCCTAATGATTTCTTCCAGCTCCCCGTGAAATACACCGTGGGAGCCCCAAGTGCAGCCACGAGCGAGATTGCACCGTGCAGCGCAGGATCCTTAAGGAACTGCAGAGCAGTTGATAAATTAAAAGCCATTTCATTATAGGAAATGAATGTTTAATGAGCGTGGGATGACGTCTAGACAGCCCTTCGGTTCCAGGCTCTCCATGCTCTTGGAGGAGGGCTCAGCTAACGCAGCCAGCACTGGCTCAGAGCCAACAGGAGGGTTTGGCAAAGCATTCGTGGCAGTGAGGTCCCCGCGCGGGACAGGCGTCCTGGCCCAGCAGGGATCTCCTGCCTCCACTTCTTCTCGCTGCTGCTGTCCCTTGTGCCTCTCTGGGCAAAGCCCCAAGGAGCTGCGGCCGCAGAGGGACGTGCTGGCACAGGGGAGGCTTGGCCCTGTGCCTGGCCCCAGCCCGGAGCACGGAGCCACACTCTCCTGCTCCATGGCACCTTGCCTGGGGAGGCTGCAACATCCACAGAATGGGAAGGGACATGCCAGCCTTTGCCATGTCGTGACACGAAACCTGGGCTCAGCTGGGGACAGCCTGGCATGGTTGGGGGTGAGGGGTTATGAGCCTTTGCATCCTGCCCTGATGAAATGGTTTATGGCTACAGAAATGGGGTTTCAAATGCAGAAATTTGAATGTAGGTCCCCAAAATATCCCCATGCCTTGCTGGAGGTGCTGATTCTCCTACTGAAACCCCATGCTGCTGATGTCAGAAGTCCTGGCTGGCCGATGGGGGAGGCAGGAGCACATCAGCTCCTCCTCAGAAGCTCTGCTGCTCGCATTGCAGCGCAGAGGCTGCTGGCTCACAGTGCTCGCCCTGTCTCAGGGCAACCACAGACAAGAATTTTGAGACCTCTTGGCAGTCGCAAGGAGATGGAAATAATGCACTTTGACTTCATCACAGGGCTGTCTGCTTGGCTCTGGGGGTGGCAGCAGGGAAACAGCCTGAGGCACTGCCATTCACAGCCCTGGACCCCTCTCTCCATGAACCTGCCTTGCTTTGTCCCCTCTGTCCCCTGCAATGCCCACTATGTGGATTCCCAAGCTGAGGAAGTGCTTTGCTGTTCCTGGATCTGGTGATGGGGAAAATGGTCTCTGGGACACCTCCCTGTCCCTGTAAAGCTGCAGGGATGGGACTGATGCTGCAGGAGCTGGTACTGGGCACAGAGATGTGCACATGGCTCCCAGGGGAGCTTCTTGATATCCCTGTGATGCTGAGTTCAAGGATTTCCTTTGTTCCTGGGCCTACCCTGACCATCCCTGGGAGCAGCCCTAAGTTGTTGGAGTGCAAGAGAGACCATCCAGGCGCTGCAGTGTGATGTCCTCAGGAACAGTGGCCTGGAGTGCCTGGGAGGGGAAAAAATAGAGGAAGATGCATTCTTGCTTTCCCACATGTGGGTAGCAGTACAGTCTCCTTCTATGCAACATATTTAACTCCAGCTTTCACAAAACCTGGGATTTCTGTGGGGAGAGTGGGCATCCACATACCACTCTGCCAAAAACCTGTCAGCTCATGGCACGTCATATCCTGGTGTCTCATGGGGTTGATGGGGCTGGGGACACAACGTGAGACTGATGGGAAGGGCTGGGTGTCATCTTCTGATTATTTTTGTTTGTTCGTTTGTTTGTTTGTTGTTTTCAACCCCCTTCAGCTGTGTTTTCCCTCCCTGCTTTGTCAAGGCATTTTCATACAGGTGTGAGAGGTTGGGAGAGCCATGGGCACGGCATCATGCTCAGGAATTCAGTGGGAGGGAACTTTGTGGCACTGGTTTCCTGCCCTATCTTTACAGTGATGATGGAGAAAGCAGAATTGTTCGAGTGTAATGAGACCTCCTAGAGCTGAACTCCTGTCTGAGCTCCTGCTACCCAGAAAGCTTGGGCACCATTCCTTTGGGAGTGAGGGATGTTTCCCCTGTAGCTTTGGCTGGAAAACTGCAGGGCAGAGCTGTGCACACCAGGAAGGTCGTGGCCATTCAGCAGGGACTTGTTGGGCTCTGGGAGTGGGTCCTGCAAGACCTGCCTGGCTGCTGGAAAAACATGTGGCTGGATCTTCCCAAGGCACTGCCATATGGCAGCTGTGAAGCAACAGCTCAGCTCTGAGCTTTGCTAACACCCAGAAATCCTTGCTGAGAGCTGCTCCGGCAGCGAGCCTGTGGTGAGCTGCTCTCAGCAGGAAGCAGCAACCGCAAAACTCTATATACAGCTCCTGGCAGAGCTGCTGCTGCTGCTGCTGCTTTTGAGGTGCCAAAAAGAAGGTGGTGTTTGCAAAGAATCTTGCATGTCACCTTCTGGAGCCAAGGCTGACACAGAGGGGAAGATCTGGAGTCTGGCTTCGGGGCACTCTCCTGAGTCAAACACGAGTGCTGGTGTGGGGAAGAGGGCAAAGAAGTCTGGTTGCCTCCAAAGCCATGTGGTGCTGGAAGCCACTGGGTCCCTTAGCCATGGGGAGCAGGACACATGTCTGGAGTGTCAGGAGTTGTATTCTGCCTGCCTGGGTCTTGTGGCTCTGCCTGTGCTTCACCTGAGCCCGTTTGGATGGTTCCATGGCTCAGGACAACTGAAGGGTCTGGGCTTTTTCCCTGGGTGGAAGTTGAAAGACTTCTTAAAGCTGTGGAGATGGCAGCTGTCACCCTCAGGGTGACTTCAAAGGCCAGTTGTCACCCACTGGAGATGCAGCCCCTTGCCTCCTCTTGAAATCAGCCCCCATATCCCACCCTTTGCCACCAGCACCATGACCCTGCCAAGCACTGGCACAGGGAGGCTGGGCTCATCATGGGGCTGGGGCTGGTGTGAGGCTGTGGCCCCTCTGCCATTGCCCCTGGTGAATCCCTGTGCTCCTGCAGGACCTGCAGTCCCTGCCCCAGGCAGGTGAAGCCCTGTGGTCCTGCAGGACGTGCCCCAGGCAGGTGAGGCCCTGTGGTTCTGCAGGATGTGTCCCAGGCAGGTGAAGCCCTGCCTTGCCTCTCTGTGCTGTTTTGCAGAGTGGGGCTGACTACAGCTTCCTTGTGAGCCAGAACACAAAGCTCCTGAGTGCGCTGGAGGACCTGCGGCACCGCTGCTCCAGCCTGGCTGAGGAGAACAGCTTGCTGGTGAGCAGGAGATGCTGTCATGGGATGCTCTGTGGGGAGGGAGTCCTGGACACAGAGAGCTGCTGTCTGCTGCCAGCTCTAAGAGATCACAGAATCACAGAACATGCTGAGTGGGAAGGCATCCACAAGGATAATTGAGTCCAAGTCCTGGCCCTGCATAGAACCATCCCCAAGAGTCACACCTTGTGCAGGACTATTATCCAAATGCTTCTTGAACTCATGAAATAATCTGGGCAGGGCCAGAGGACAGAAAATGACTGGGTGCTTTGGGTGCACACAGGGTCTCTTCACCCTGCAGCCCTCAGCTGGAGCTGGATCCTTCCCTGCAGTGCAGAGCAGGGCTGGGCAGGGGAGGGGAAGTCGCTCTTGTTTCCTCTTTAACTGGAAAAGCAGAAACACTGATTCACTCAGCATTGGCTCTGGGTGACAGTGCAGCACTGCCTCCTGCTCCCATGAGAGCCCAGCATCAAGATCCTCCCCAGCTGCACCCCAAAGCCAAGCCAGGCTGCCACAGCCTGGGCCCTCTGCCTCTTCCCTCATCCCTGACTCCCCAGATAGGCAGCCAGGACTCTCAGGAAAGAGGAGATATTCCCTTCCTGCATCTTTCCTGGAGAGCACCATCCCTTACCCAGCCCTGCAGTGTGGGGGTCCAGCTCAGACATGCTGGGCATATTTGATTGCTCAGCATTTCAGATTTATATCACCCCATTCAAAACACATATTTTAGATCATCTTCTTACATTAAAAGTATAAATTCAGCATGACCTACACCCTGAGGGGTTACCCTTTATCCAACATCTGGATTTTAGTAAAGCACAAACCTGTGTGTTAAATTTGACTCTCAAAAATCAGGCTCAGCCTTCCAGCCCAGGTGCCCATAGTGCACTCTCACAGGGGGAGGGAGGGAAATAATTGTGAGGATCAGTCGACCTGACATTTCTCCTGATGTGAAAAGATGGCACAACACATCTGGGTTTGACCTTGGGAGAAGGAGCCATTGGCAAGTGGCAGCTTATTAGAACAGACAGATAACAAATAAAAGAGGATTAAGAGTGAACAGAATCAATAGGAAGAAAAAGAAAATTTGCTTTGCAAATATCATAAAGTCCTTTGTCGCCTTCTCCTGCTCATGCTTTGGTGTCAGGACAGAAAGGACACCGATAAGCTTGCTGCAGTGATGCAGTACAAATCCTCAGGGATGTGTTGAGTCCTGTAATCCTGGGGAAATAAACTGGGAAGACTCTGGAATAAAAAGCCCAAAGGGTGGGTGGCCAGGATACCCTGATGCTGGAGACATGTTGAGTCCTAGCCGAGCCTGCAGCAGGGAGGTTGGAGATGGAGATGGACCATTTGGGATGGTCTGGGGTGGGGTGAGGGGCATCTCATGATGACTGAGAGGTCATATTAACAAAAATACCAGGAAAACACAGGTTTCAGGGAGAGACAGAGACTCCAGTTCAATGGTTGGGGTAGTTCTAGGCGAACAGGCCAAGCCCTGGCTGGGAAAAGGCCTGTGTGCCCTATGTAGGTTTGGTAGAGGCAGGGATGTTGGCTGCTGAGCAAAGGCTTCACCTCTAACTTCTCCTTCTGCTCTCCAGCGCAGGAGCTGCTTCCCCCAGACAGAGGAGAAGGTGAAGCACCTGAAGAGGAAGAACGCGGAGCTGGCGGTGATTGCCAAGCGCCTGGAGGAGAGAGCCCGGAAGCTCCAGGAGGCAAACCTCAAAGTGGTGTGTGCTGGGACCTGCTGCAGCTGGGGAGCTGGGCTGGGAGAGCACCTCACCACCAGGACCTTTGGTTTTCTGCTTCCATCGAGCTAGAAAGGCCTTTCCTTTCCCTTTTTCTTAAACCTACAGCAAACATGCTGTACATGTTATAGCAGAGCAAGAATTACCAACCCCAGCCATCACCAGCTTCACTACTCCACTTGGAGGCTGGTTTGAGGAATTTCTTTCTGCTTGGTTTCTTACTGTAAGGTCATAGTTTAAAGTAATTAACTCAGCTTTCTTTGGGTAAGTCAGGAAAATTCATCTGATTTCATCAAAAAGAAACAGGAAGGATTTGAATAAGAAAAGGAGTGTGGTGAAACAAAACAGGAAGGGGTGAGAGGCAGCTCTGTCCCATCCACACCTCACTGGAAATGCTGTGCAAAGCCACAGGGCTTCTGCCTTTTCCAACCCAACAGCAGCTTGTTGTGAACCCTGGAGCATGTGACATGGGGCAGCAGCAGTGGGAGGTGGCTGTAGGGTGTGGGGTCTTGGGCACACCTTCCTGAAGGAAAGCAGGGATTGTGATGGGTAATTCAAGGCATTTGGGGTAGAAAGGAGGAAGTGAAAGTTGTGCTGGAGAGAAGGTAGGGGGATTTCCTGGCATTGCTGCCCTCTCTGTCCCCAGGCACTGTCTCGCCCGTCTGTCACGGGGTTTTGGTACTTGCAGGGCAACAGATGGACTTGTCAGATACTATGGTAAGAGAAACCATTTGGCATACTATGCCTCTCTCCAGCACCTCTACAAATACTGTTTCATTTGTTTCCCCAGTGAAACTTTGGGGTGGGGACAGTTTAGGGTCTGTACAAGTCCTGGAGATCTGTTGGGTTCCTGTGCTGGCCTAGTTGTCCTGACAGGAGCAAGTGCTGGGATGGCTGAGCCTTGTGGAGAGTGGGCTTGAGGCAGGACCAGAGAAAGGGCCCTGAAAGGACATCCCAGGTCACTGTCCCAGGCAGCCTCAGCTCATGCCTGGGCAGAGCCTATACTCAGCCAGCTGCCTGTTCCTGCCTGCCCCACTCCCCATAAGCACACTGCCATCCTCACCTTATGCTTTCCTCTCTTGCAGGGAGCATGTGAACCAAACTGCTTTTCCTCCAGTGCTGTTTTTTTCCCAGTCTTCCCTGGCCATGCTGGCCCTAGTTCTCCTTAGCCTCTGCCTTTCCCTCTATCTTCTGCCCATCTATGCTGAAGCTCTTTCCTGCTAGAAACCCATGGAATCTCTGTTTCTCTTCCTGGCCACCTCTATCCTTGATCCCATGCTCATCTTTCCTGCCATTCTCCCCTCCTCTCTGCTGTCTTCTTTTGTCTTTTTTACCTCATCCTGTTTTTCTCTTCTTCCCCTCCCCACTTCTGCCCCACCTGCAGCCCCCATGCTGGCTGTACCTATTGAATACCTTGTCCTTCTCTCTTTGAATCTCTTCTTTGAGCCACTTTTCCATCCAGCCTTTCCTCTTCTACTTTTCCACAGGTGTGTTCTGCTCTTCTGTCTGTTTGTCTGTCCTTTGGGGCAGGCTGCATTTTTTGATAGTGCTCCCTGTGCTAGGTGATGGAGTGGTGGTTGTTGAACACCAAAGGGTGATGGGGTGGTGGTTGTTGAACACCACAGGGTGATGGGGTGGTAGTTATCACACATGAACACACCTTACTGCTCTCTGGTGTAGGTAACTGCTCCAGTGCCTCTGAAGGGCTCCAGCCTGGAACTGTGCAAAAAAGCATTTGCCCACCAGCGTGCCAAGGATCTGACAGAGCAAGCCAGTGCTCTCCTGGCAAAAGACAAGCAGATTGAAGCTCTTCAGCAGGAATGCCGGGAACTGCAGGCTAAACTCTTGGCAGGGAAGGTGAGACACTTTGTGGGACATCAGTCCGGGACTGGGGACAAGCACAGCAGTGGTGATGGAAACCAGACTCCAGGAAGTGGTGTGAGGGAAATTAGCCTCACAGTGGAGGCTGAAAACGGGAGGGGATTTGATGCATGAGCTGAATGGGGACACCTGGGGGAATGTGTGGTGGAGACTGTCCAGTTCTCTCCAGAAGTGTGTGTTGAGGGACACCCTGCTTGTCCCTGCAGTTCATGGATCTGAGCTACCATTTCCAGCAGTGACTAAAACTCCTTCCCTGGAAACCCCCCGAGAGGCCACAGACACAGGGTGACTTTTCAAAGGGCTGAGCTGCAAGCAAGCTGTAGAAGCAGGGCCTCCTTTTAAAAGTGCTTTTTTGAGAAGCCAACCACTACATTCCCAAAAACCAGTTTATGTCCCCAGCCTTGAGCTGCAGCTTTCTGAGGAGTCACAGCCACCATGAAACTGAGGATAACTCAGTGCCTCCTGACAGGTTTGTGATGAAGGCTACAAATCACCAGGCAGGGCTGGTTCATGAAACCACCCCAGTGCTGGTGTCTGCTCCTGGGCTGGTGATCTCCTCAGTACCAGCACAGGCCATGCCAATATAAATGATGGGATAAAGTGGTAATTCAGCTCATCCTGAGATCTAGGACTGGTCAGATGTGTCACTCCTGCAGAGCTCTTCTCTGTGATGGCTCTGAAAGGAGCCTCTGCAAGCAGCTGGGCCTGGGTGAGGTGGTTCCCACTCAAGGTGCCTAAAGCAACACATTCTGGGCATCTCAGCTGCATTGATTCCCAAACTGGGTACTTGCAGTTTAGGTCAGTTCAAATCGTCACAGGATCTTGGGGCCATGCTGATTTCCCTGTTTTGCTAATGCAAATGTGGTCAAGTGTCACCCTACCTCCCTGCTCTCAGCTGAGCTGAATACTTGCACTTCTACCTGTCCTACTTCTGTGATATTTAGGGGACAATTACTTCCTCGCCGAAAACAGCTTTATTTTTGTCCCTGACCTCCACATATGTTCAGTTTAAATACAGGTTTGAAAGGTGGATTCTCAGTCTTTCCCTAATGTAGATCTAGTTAGGATTAGAACAAAGGGGTGTATTTGGTATTTGTGCAGAACTGCCCCATTGATCTTTCCTGGCATTAAACCACAGGACAAACTTATCCAGGTCTTTCTGTGCTCCACAGTGTCAACAAGAAGTTTCCTTCCCCTTTCTTTGATTTCTCACCTCAGGCCCCCACAGAAAGGGGAACAGACCCTTTTGAAAACACTCTGATTTTCCTAGCAGAGTTTGCTGGGCAACCTGAACTTGCTAGGGACAGGAGTGACAGATTGCAAAGGAATGTGACAGAAGTGGGTGAGCAAGATTCATTCCTGGCCAAGAAAAAGCACATGAGTGCAACCCCCAGGGCTGACAAATTCAGTCACTGCCTTCCTAGGCTGACCTGGGTGACCTGAGTGACCACCCTGTCCCGGAAGGTGACCCTGCCTGTGGCACCAGCAACTGGGACATTGATGCCTGAGCAGAGAATCCAGAGAAAAGAGAGCAATATAGATCATTCTGTCTGATCTTGTTTTTCCCATTTCTCTTCCAAGCAAACTGCTCATTAAATTTTAATTTCCAGCTACTTGAAATTCCAAATTCCCCTAATCTGTCTGCAGCATGCAAAATGCATTATGCCAATGAAGGGTGTTTTATGCAGAGATATGATGTTCATGCTCAGAGTTTGTAACCAAATCAATTTTAATCTTGGGTATTTAAATCAGTAGAAATTTTTCAGTAGCTATGAAATGGATCCACTCCATTCCCTGGTAGTAGCAGGACTTACAACCTGCAGCCTGGGCTGCAAATGCATTGGTCTTGTTTTGCAAAGCCAGGGCTCTTAGGATGGAATAAAATAATTTCCTGAGATCATACTCCAGTGATCTGCTTCCAATCAAACCCTAGCTCCAGCTAAATCTAGGCTGCAATTTCTTGCAGCATGGATTCTTGGAAGTGGAGGACTTGGGGGGAACAGCTGCAGGGGATGGGTATAATAGAAACTGAGGGGAGGACTGAGCTTTTTTCCTACTCCCTTGTTCCCCCAGGCTCCAGAGGCTGTCTGTTGGGGGAATAGCTGCCTTTTTGTGGTGGGGGAAGGGAGAACTTATAAATGGCCCCAGCCAATTTTGTTTAAAGAACTACTACCCTGATAGCCTGAACAGGGGTCTGGCACAGAGGGGGCCCAGCTGCTCACTTCTTGAATCTATAATCAGTTCCCATTAATGCTGCCTCAGTTTCCCACTTGCAGTGTGAGAGTAACCATGGTTCTCTCCACAAATTGTATTTATAAAGCACACACTATTTTTAGGGCAAATAAGAAGCAAACAGGGAAGCAGATTAAATTTGTCCTGGATACCAATTATGTCTTGAATTCTCTGGCTTAGGAGCTTTCCAGGGGAATGAACAATGTCTCCTCCAGCAGCAGATTTTCAAAGACAGGTTTTCATAACCTGATTTTGTACGTATAGACATGCAAGTATGTGTTTCTTCAGCTTCCTGAAATCTGGAAAGCCTCTCCTTGGTTTTGTGAGAATCAGATTGTGCTGGTTTCCTTCAAAAGCTGCTGTGTATGGATCATGAGTGGATGGGAGTCACCCCTTGTGCTATAGATCGGTGTCCATCACACATACTGTCTTGAGAGCAGAGAAATCAAGAATGTTAGGAAACCAAATATTATCCTGAGGAAGAACTGACCAAATCCCAGATGTTCTTAATTCCTGCAAACTCTCAAAGCCCAGTGCTTGTCAGCACCCACACCACGGAGTAAAGAAAGCAGTGAGAGCTCTGTTTGGGTTGGGCTGTGCAATGACATTATCCTGCCACGCTCTCTGCTGGCATGTGCTGAGATGGCCCATGCTTAGAAAAGCCCCGGGAGAGCTGCACGAGCATTACAGGCGGGGTTTTAACTTCACGAGGAATAATGGACTTGCATCAAGGATGTAAAGTGAGTTTTGAGGCTTTGGAGACTCAGGAATCAGCCATGAGTGTGTGTCACACTCCCTGGGTTTTCCCAGCCTCTCCTCTTTTGGAGTTTGCATGTTAAATGTGACACATTTCACCTTTTAAAGCCTGTCAGTGCATGGTGCCATGGTTGGTCTCCCACAGGACAATCCTCGCTGCCTGAACATCATCGAGTTTGACCGCCTGCTGCGGGAGTCACAGCAAGAGGTGCTGCGGCTCCAGAGGCAGATCGCGCTCAAGAATTTCAAGGAGTGTCTGCGTTCTTCCAAAATGAGCTCAGGCAGTGCCATGCCCAGTGCTGCTGCACGTCTGGGACCGACAAATTCCTGCCTCAAAGGTGCATCTCGACTGAAGGAGGCCTTAGGAGACCCAGCACTGGGAGGGAGAGCTCGCAGGGAGGTGAGACAAGTGGGTCAGCAATCTGAAAGTCTGGCTATTTAATTTCTCAGTTAATTGCTGTTCTTATGGAAAGGTGAGGACTGTGGTTCACATCCACTGCAAATAGGCACAGTGCTGGTTTCCAAAGGGGCTGATTCCAGCACCAGGTCTCAGGGTGAGGAGGGACGTGGATGCTGCTGGCAGCCCACACAGTACAGGGACACTGAGCTGTACCAGAAGCTCAGTCCTGCTCGTCATCCCTAGCACAGGGCTCCTGTGCTGTGTCTTTCCGCCTAGGAAAAACAGGTAATGTTTCTTCTTTATAGAATCATGAAATGGTTTGGATTGGAGGGATCTTAAAAGTACATCTCATTCCAGCCCCTGCCATGGGCAGGACACCTTCCGCTATCCCAGGGTGCTCCCATCCCTGTTCAACCTTGCCATGGACTCTTCCAGGGATGGGGCAGCCACAGCTTCTCTGGGCACGCTGTGAGAGGGCGTCCTCACCTCCCCATATCCCATCCATCCCTGCCCTCTGCCCTGAGGTCTCCCTGGCGCCTTCTCTCCACGGATGCCCAGCTCTCCCAGCTTGGCTGCAGAGCAGAGGGGCTCCAGCCCTTGGAGCAGCTGCGGGGCCTCCTCTGGACTTGGTCCAGCATCAGGGCCCCAAGCTGGAGGCAGCTCCAGCGGGTGTCAGCAGAGCAAAGGGGCAGAATGTGCGATGGCGCCGGGCCCCGCCGGCCCCTGGGCCCGCAGTGGTTCGGCCCGGGGGGGCAGATCCGGGGCCGCCTCAGGGCGCCGCCCCCGCCGCGGCCGCGCAGCCGCCAGGTAAGGCCGGGCCGGGCTCTGCTGGGGCTGCGCTGGGCCGGGGCTGGGCCGGGGGTGCCGCGGGGCCTCGGGCGGGGCCGCGCCGCCGCCAGGTAAGGCCGGGCTGCGCCGGGCGGCCCCGGGGCCCCGCCGCGGAGCGGGATCGCCGAGCGCCGCCGCCCGGGCCGGGGCTCCGCGGAGCCAGGCCGCGAGTGCCGCTGTGCCCGCGGGCCCCGGGCCGGCGGCTCACGGGTCTGCGATCCGCGGGCTCCGGAGGATTTGGCTCCGGGGGTCTCTGCCTGCATTTTCCCGTGTTCTGAGTGTAATAGAATCCCACATCCCCCGGTGGGAGATCGGGCTGCGCGTCTTCCCCCTACCTCCCCGCCAGCTGCTCTCATTTATTGCCCGTCGGCTCTTACAGCGGATTCATTGAATATTCATTGCTCGTCTGTCTACTCCAGGACACTCTTGGATTTACAAACCCTTCTCCTTCAGCCATTTTTTTTTTTTTTTTTTTGGTGTGTGTGTGTGTATGTTTTGTTTTGTTCCTTTCCAGCCTCTTCCATTATTCAGTGTTCATCGTCTTTGTCTCTCTCCTTTGTGTGCTTTCTCTGTCAGTTTTGTGTTGGGGAAGCAGCGTGCAGCAGCATCCCGGACACTGTGGCATTGATTTATATGATAGCATAATGAAGTTTTCTCTCCCTTTCCCAAAAGATCTCTTTACCTTTTTGTCTAAGCACTCTTTATTAAAACACCGTTATTCTCTGTAATCACTCAGTGTCACGAGGCCCTCATCACTGTTTGTCTCTGCTACATCAGTACTTGCAGAGCACAGTTTGTGCTCCCTGTTCTCCAGCCCTCTCATTTTTCCTGAATATTTACCAAGAGAAAATGCTCCCTTCACCCCATGGTGGCTCAGTGCCTGCAGACACCTGTAAAAGGACTGCAGCTGAATGTCTTCTGACTGCTCAAGCAGGTTCCTACTGGGTCTCCCTCACCCACTTACTTGCTGACATCTTAAAAAAATCTCTTTATAGATCTGTGAATATGTTTCCCCTCTGCAATATCAGTTTTTTGGGGTTTTTTAGAAGTATTTGCCTTTTGTGCAATTTCTGTCAGTTTGCCCAGAGCTAGTGTCAAATGTGCTGATCTTTCTATAGTTATCTAGTGGAATATCTAAAAACTGGAATATTCTTAAAGCATGGCATTTGCCATCTTCCAGGTATTTTGTGTTAAGGCAGTGTTGGAGAAGTGACTTGCTGCACGTACTCAGTTCCTGCTGAAGTGAGGGATTCATTTTGTGCCAAAGAGGGTTTTGAACCCTGTGGTGATTATTACGCAGTCTTGATGGTTTGTTACTGTTTATTTTCTTGGCTTCCACAGTTCTTATGGACAATTCAGTTTCAGAGAGGTTCTCAGGCTTGTGCTTCATAGTTTGAGATTTCAGCCCTCATTTCCCCCCCACAAATTCTGCTGTGATGAAGAGGGATGCACAGATGATTTTTTTCCCCTCTGCCATGCCTTTACGTTCCTTGAATGACCCTTGCATAAATTGATTTCCAGGTCATCCTGCAGGTTCTGTCAGACAAGATGGCTTTTCTCATGCATGTGCTTTGTTTCTCTGACTCAGGAGAGTCTATCCTCACTCAGAAGATTTTCTGGCTGGCCAATAAGTCAGCAAGGCTAAATCTGACAGCACTGGTGAAGGGAGGAGGTTGTTGCCAGTCCCTTGGCTGAAACCTGTACCATGAAGCGTCCTGGGCTGGGGCCCCAGGAAGGGCTGAGGGAGCTGGAAAGGGGCTCAGCCTGGAGAAAAGGAGGCTCAGGAGGGACCTTGTGGCTCTGCACAACTCCCTGGCAGGAGGGGACAGCCGGGGGGGTCAGGCTCTGCTCCCAGGGAACAGGGACAGGAGGAGAGGGAACGGGCTCAGGCTGGGCAGGGGAGGCTCAGGGTGGACATCAGGAGGAATTTCCCCATGGAGAGGGTGCTCAGGCCTTGGAATTGCTTAGGGAGGTTTGGAGTGCCCATCCCTGGAGGTGTCCAGGGAATGCCTGGATATGGCACTCAGTGCTCTGGGCTGGGGACAAGGTGGGGATGGGACACAGGTTGGACTGGATGGGCTTGGAGGACTTTTCCAAACTCGGTGATTCTGGGATTCTCTGAAATACCAGTTTGAAACTTAGTATGAGCAAGGTGACTGAAAAACAAAAAATTCTCAGAAACATTTACACAATTAAATGGGTTTCACAGCAGACCTGAAAGTTTCCAAGCACTGGGATCCTTGAGATGGCGTGAGTTGGGTGGAGGATCCCAAGATTTCCATGTGCTGATCAGTGCTCAGACTGTTGGTTGGACTCTGCAGTGAACCTTATTCCATGGATGATAGGGAACAAGGTTCACAGGGTGAATTCAGAATTTTCATTTAGGAAAAAATGAGAAATCCTTGGTAGCCTGGGCTTGAGTGTGAGCTTTTGGAGTTCTCAGGCTTTCAGTAGAAGAGCCATGAATATAGCTGTAGATAAAACCTATGTCTTTCAAGCCAAAAATACCTTAAAAATCACATCCTAGGTATAGTGCTTAGACACTGCCCTAATGACTGGCTGTACAGGGAGCTCAGAACTCATCCCATGGATCCCTCAGGGCTGAAGCTGTTCAGGGTGAAATGAGGAACCCCGTGTCTGAGGAGAAGTCAGCTGAAGGCTAAGATAGATGGATTCATAAAGTCCTGCTGCTTCCTCCTTCCTCATAGTACAGGTTTGCTTTGATGATCCTTAAGATCTGTCCCTAAAATCTGTTTATCAAAAATAACTTTACAGTTAATGTTTAAAACCATATCAAGGCTCTTTTTCTTCTGTGTGTCTCAGTCCTTGCCCTACTGTCAGGGCTTATTCTGGGCAGACAATGACAAGTATCAGCAAAAAATTCAGAGGATTAAGCTGTGTTTGTCTGTGACCCAAATGAAAAGGCATTTTGTTAGAAACTTGTTTACAGATGTGTGTAGAAAGTGTCTCCTTTCATGCCATGGCACTGCTGCCATTTCAGCCCTTCCCAGCTACCTGCAGAGGTGGGATGCTGCATTTTTTGGTCTGCTCTTCCCTGCCCTTAGATTCTTACCTCTTCATTTATTTCTGCCCTTTGTCGGTTGTGTTCTCCCTTCTCCTCTCTGTGTCGCCTTGGGGAGGGCTGTGAAAGGTGGTGCTGCTGCCTCTCATTGAGTCATTAGGTGAGGCACTAATGGGAGCTTGGCTCTGAGAGCTTCCAGGAGCCCACTGCTCCTGGGAGGTGCTTCAGTCAAGCCGGGCTGGTTGGCAAAGGGCTTCAGGAGATTCCCACCACCGAGATCCCTGCGAGGTGTCAAGTGATGCAGCTCAGAGATCAGCAGCTCCCTGTGGAGCACTGCTCTCCTGGGTGGTACTGCCAAGAAAGTCCCTTTTCCCTTAGCATGCTCTACAGTCTTAGGATGTCCCTGAGCTCTCTGGCATCTCTTCTGCTTTCAGGTGGAACCAGGTGTGCAGCCATTGGGACCTGCCTCTGAAGGACATGAAAATTTTCCTCCCAAAAATGCAATAACAAACCACAAGAACAGCAGACAGATACAGCAGCTGGTGAGCTGTGAACCTGGTCTGGGGGAGGGAGTGTGCTGCTTTCTTGTTTTTGTTGGGGGCTTCATATGTGCAATCCAGGTGGAGATTCTGGGGACTGAAGTGTTTTTGGGTGCAGTTGCTCTGCAGAAATGGGAAGCTTGGGGAGCCAGTAGGAAAACACAGGCCATCTGCATGCAGAGTGTTGCTGGGCAGCAGCTACAAGGGGCTGTCAGGGGAGTATGTCACACTCAAATGAGAGGGAAGCATGCCAGTATGCCACTAGGTACTGTGCTGTGTCTGGTTTAGGCTTATTTGAACTGGGGACAGATGTGCATGAGGAATGTGAATTATTGTGAATTATTTCAGCAATTAACACAGTGCACAGGGAGGTTTAGCAGCTCCTGTTGATCTGAAGGCTAGTCAGTAGTGAGATCAAGAGGATGTCCATGCTCTGTTAGGTGTAACTGGAGTTAGAATAGGAGCTAAAATAGCACAGCTGGTGTTTAAAGTTGAAAATTTTATACAGCTCTGTTGTTTTGTCCCCTACACCTTGTCCTCTCTACTGTATAAATAGGAACAGTCTATCCATGTGGAAGCAGAATTGTTTCCAGACTGAAGGCTTGGGGGAGAGAGAGGAATTGTTGTTTTATTTTTTGATTTTCCTAACTTTCAGAAAAATCTCCCTTGGTTTCTACATTGTTCAACTTTGTCTCAAAGAGATTTTCATAAGAAAATGTAGAATAACCTATGCAGCACTGGGTCTGAGAGGCTGGGCTTGAATTTCACATGCATTGTAAGAGTTTGAGCTTGCTGATCCGCTTGTTTTCTGCAGGAAGTTGAACTCAAGAAAAAGCGCAAAAAATGTGAAAACCTTGAGCATGAAGTGAGGAAAAAGCATAAACGATGCAAGGAACTAGTAAGTGTTCTTGTTGCCTACTGTTATAATTGGAGAAAAGGAGCTGAGTTGTTGTGTGCCTCTCCTGCATTCTCTTCAGTTCATCTTAATAAGGAATCGCCAGTGTTTCTGTTTATTTGAACAGTATCAGGAATTTGGGGTTCCAGCCCTTAAGGCTGGGATTTAAGTCTTTCAGCTACGTGGGGGCTGAATACAGCCACGAAAATCACTGGATGAATTTCCATGGCATTTGCTAATTAGGGGAGATACTTAATTATGTTCACAGGCACTCCAGGCAAATATTGAAATGGTAATAACACCATCCCACTGCCATTTTCTTGTTCTTCTAATTGGCTGAAATCCTTAATTCCAGGGAGGTTTTGCAGCTCATAGCAGAACATCTGGGTTTCTCCCTTCTGTTTCTGCTTTGCTTTGCTCAAGAGATCACAGACTGGTTTGGGTTGGAAGAGACCTTAAAGGTCATCCAGGTCCAGCCCCATCATCTGGGTTCTGTTGGAGCAGTGCTGCTCACTGTTGCTTCCCTGTCCTTGAGCAGCATCCCACCAGCATCCTGCACCATCAGGAAACAGGAACAGTGGAGCTGCTCTGCAGGATAATCTAGGGGAGTTAGACAGAGTGCCTTGGTGTAATTCCTGCTCTTTCTGGACAGGAGATCCAGCTGCAGGAGGTGCAGAATGAAAATGCACGACTGGCTGAAGAGAACTTGCAGCTGAATGAGAAGGCTGGGTGGGCAGGACAGGTAAAAAGCAATGTCTTTGTCAGGTTGGCACCATTAGCTTCTGCAAAGCTCTCCTAAGAAGAACATGCTGTTCTCAAGTTTCCAGCTCAGTAATGGTCATGTCCTGATCTTCTGTTCCCAGCTGCTTCTCTGGACAGAGAATAATGCACAAGAGTTAAAAAGTAATTTGTCAGTCCCATGTGTCAATTTGCCACCATGTATAATGCTTCCTACATATTTAATAACTGCTGTAAGTGGAAATGTTTGTCTTTGCTTGCATTGTTGGTAGTTGTTAAGCCATAGTGCACCCTGGAACCAAAAATTCCTTGTGGTAAGTGGAGGAGGCAAAGATGGTTTCAGCAGGCTACTGAATTTTCTGGCCTGTTCTCCGTGTTTAATCATACCATGTAGGATTAGAAATGCTTACAGACCTTGTGCTTGTTTTGTTTCCCTCTTCATTATATAGCCTGTTCCTATCCCAGTCTCTTCCTCCTTGTAAAAGGGAAGAGGAGATGAATCTAGGGAGAGAAACAGTGTGCAAATACTGTTACACATTAAGGCCTGATAGAAATGCTCATTTATTTGTTTTAAGTGAAAACCTGAGGGAAAAGAGGCTCCTGATTTTGGCAGAAAGCACAGAAATAAACTGGTCTCTGTTGTTTTTACAAGGAACACCTATGGCTGCTTGTGCTCACTGAAAATCCTTTCTCTTCAGGTTGAGTCTGAGAATGCTGACCTGAAACTGCAGGTTGTTTTAGTGACTAAGGAACGGGATTCAGTAATTCAGACGAATCAAGGACTCCAAACCAAGCTGGAGAATCTAGAGCAGGTGCTGAAGGTCAGTAGGATCCACATGCCTGGAAGGACTGTCCAAACACCTGCCTTTGAATGGCACTGGTGGTCTGTTGGCCTTTTTTGTCTTTGTGCTTCCACTGGGAATTCTGCTTCTGCAGGATCCTGGAACATGGCTTTCCAAAGTGCTTTGGAAAGGCTGCTTCAGGCATTTGGGTGGGAGATAAGGTGGCCATCACTGATTTGAAGGTTTTCTGTGGCAGTGTTGGTCTGCCTTGTGATGGGAATTTCTTACTTCATGCAATGATGACATGAAATACAGACCCTGATTTGGCTTTGTTGCCATTGGTAGAGCACAGGACAGGGTTTCAGTAGTGTCACCCCTCAGCTGTGTGTGCCTTGTCCTGCAGCACATGAGAAATGTGGCTGAGCGGAGGCAGCAGCTGGAAGTGGAGCACAAGGAGGCACTGCTAGACCTGCAGGAGAAGCAGGAGGAGGTCCGGCGGTTGCAGCAGGTACGTGGGGTGTGATGGGGTGGTTTCCTCTCTGAATGGACTCCTGCATCTTCTTTCCTTTGGAGGTGTGCATGGACTAGGCAGATATGAGTTTACAGGGTAACAGTGTCTGAGTCCAGGTAAACTCTGGTACCTGAGCAAAGTGAAGGCTTTGTTAGAAGGTCAGAACTGTATGCCCAGAGCCTAGAGATGTTTCCAGACTGTACAATGGTTTAAACTGTAAAATCATGGAATCATTAAGGTTGGAGAAGCCCTCCAAGATAGAGTCCATCTATTCTCCCAGCACTGCAAGGCCACCACTGACCCATATTCCCAAGAGCTAAATCTACACAACTGTTAAAGTGTCCCAGAGATGGTGACTTCACCACTGCACTGGGCAGTCTGTGCCAGGGTCTGTGAAGAAATTTTCTCAGAATTCAACCTGACTCTGCCCTGGCAGAGCTTGATGCCATTTCCCCTTGTCCTGTCCCTTGCTCCCTGGGAGCTGAGCCTGACCACTCCCCCCCCCCCCCCGCCCTCTCAGCTGCCCCCTCCTGTCAGGGAGTTGTGCAGAGCCAGAAGGTCTCCCCTGAGCCTTCTTTTCTCCGGGTTGAGCCCCTTTCCCAGCTCCCTCAGCTGCTCCTCATCAGACCCATGCTCCAGTCTACAATGGGCTACCAAGGTAGGGTGACAGTAGAGGTGAACTCAGGGTGGCTGCTTTCTGATTTACTCCCTTCCTTATGTTTCCTTAGGCACAGGCAGAGGCAAGAAGGGAACATGAAGGAGCAGTACAGCTTCTAGAGGTAAGACAGAAAGAAGAGAGTTTACTCTGAATTTGGTACCTTTTGTTTATAATACCAGTTTGGATGCCTTGGGTTTTGTTGGTTTTTGTACAAAATGTTGTAGTGCCTTGATCAAAGCAACATGTTGCTGCAGTGAAAGTAATATTGGATCAAAGTTTGGGGAGTTATATCCTGGCCTTTTCAGTCCTTAGAATGGCTACTTCATTCAGAGCATGCCTAAAAACTCTTTTAGGGGTGCATTTAGTAATCAAACTCAGATCTGCCTGTTCCATTTTCCAGCATCGTGAAAGGAGAGTACTTGTGTCTGTGGGATTTAAAATTTCTCTTGTATACGTGTGCTTTATTTGTTCTATCAGGGAAAAATAAGAAAAATTTATTAGGTAAAAATAAGAAAACCTGAGCCTAAGAAGTGGTGAAGCTTGGGGTTTTTCCATTGTCCCATTTTCTCTGACACACACACAGAGGAAATGTGCTTTGGCTTGTGGCTGACAGTGTACTGGTACAGGCTGGCAGATGTGCTGAGCACTGCTTTGGGGTTGATTGGCATCAGCTCCATGTCTGTCAGGGTGACTTTGGAGAAAACATTGGATTTCTGGAGCTGCAAAGCCACAGCACCAAACCCTGAAACTTGATGTGACAGTGACTGCCAGAGGCTTGGGAATGGTAGCAAGGGGAGGATCTTCTGCTCTCTCTGAGGTTTTCTGAGCACTGCAACATCTGAGACAAGCAGAAGGTCTTACTGTACCCCCAGACAGTGAGGTCTGTTGGGGCCATGCTCCTGTCTCCAGTGTTGACAGTCAGGGCTGGCAGACTGAGCTCCCTGTGCCCACTGCTGTGCAGCTCTGTGGCTCTTGGGAGCCCAGGACTCTTGATGCAGATGGGAAGTGTCCTTGATGAAGGAGATTACTCCATGAGTGCAAATAGCACCAAATTTGGATGGGGCCTGGCCAGTGTCTGAGCTGTAGAGCCCAGACATGGGCTCCTGCTGAAAAGAATTGAAATGTTGCAGGCTGGGTGAGTGTTGGGGGCTGTGACATTGTATCTTGTGCCCTTGCACATCCTTTTGGGTACATCTGCGTTTGGCTGCTGAGATGGGATCAGCTGATGCAGGTGCTGCTGTACATCAGCTAGTGTTTAGATGGGTTCTGAGCAACCTTTAGGGGAAGGAAGGGCTAGTGTGTTTGTTTCAAGACCATTGGAGCAGCCTGATCTAGTGAACAGTGTCCCTGCCCACAGAAAAAGATGAGCTTTAAGGTCCCTTCCAGTCCAAACCTTTCTGGGATTTGATGATTTTATGATGTTTGCTAAACATTTTCTGAACTAACTCAGTGAAGGGTTGGAGAAGCTATTTAGGTTGTAACCAGACATCTCCCTGTGCAAAGAAAAAAAGAGACAGTCCTCTTGTTCTGTGTTTGAGGGTAATGTTCTTCTGCAAGGGCCTTATCAGTTAAATATTCTTTCTTACATGCTTTCATGTTACTGGTACAGAGATCACAGAATCATGGAATGGTTTGGGTTGGAAGGGATCTTAAAGTTCATTCAGTTCCACCTCCTGCTATAGGCAGGGACACCTTCCACTAGACCAGGTGTGTTAGAGCCTGATTCAACCTGACCCTGTATTTTATAAAGTAGAACAAAGAAAGAGGAGCTGTCATTAAAAGCCAGTTTAATGCAGAGCAGCAGTCATTTAAATTACTTAACTATAGTCATACTCATTCCAGAACATCAGTGTATGGCATAATTAGGGGGTTTGCAATGCCTGTGCTATATATTGTCTTTTTTACATGTGTTTGAATTGCTTTTTGATGTGATATTAATGAAGAATGAGTTAAGTCCATTTTCCTGTTTGAAGACTTCTGTCCCATGATTGTCATGAGTTGAGTCTCTCTCCTTGGAGATGTTCAGAGCTCTCGGGCACCAATCCTGCTCTGAGCTGAGGGCTTGGATCAGGTGATCCCAGTGCTCTAGGTGATCTCCTTCAGCCTCAGGTCTGCAGTTCTGAGATAAGGCACTGATAGGGGTGAGGAGAGTAAGATTTCAACTGCCTTTGGCACTGCATAGTTACATATGGAGGCAGCCTCCTTCCAGGAATCCAGTTTTGTTGGGAAATGAGGGGACCAGAGCTCAACTTTGTGTGTTTTCCCTGACCCAGGAGCAGGATGCAGGACTGACCAGGCTGTCAGCTGCTTAAGACCCTGTCACAGCCAGGTTCTGAGCTGTGCTTTCATTCACAGTACTCCATGATCTCAGACCTGGGGAAAGGTCTGGGCACAAAATGTCCATTCCATTCATTTTTGAATGGGTGCAATGTGCTGGAAAAAGTGGGCTTGAAATTTAGCTGCCACTCTGAGCATATTGTCCTTTATCTCAAAGCACACTATGATTTGGAGGCCCTCAAAAAGTGCCTGGTTATCTTATTCATGCATTTGGTTGTAGGATTTAGCTTTTGTTTGGCAAGCAGATGCTTCTGGGAATGAGGTGGGAATCTCAGTATGGAACAAGGCAGACACTGTAATTTGGTGAGAAAACAATTTCATTTAGACTAAGGGCTGGGTTATCTTTGGCAGAGTGCTGTAGTCTAACTGCTGATGTGGTTTTATATCTCTTTTTCATTTTCTTCTTGCTCCCAGAGTACTTTGGATTGCATGCAGGTACTGCTCTAATGCTGTCAAACAGGACATTTTCCCCTCTTTTCTGACTTTGACAGTTGCTTGATATTCTTGTTTTAACTATACTCTGGAAAAGATTGCAAGAGTGTTGCTGCCAAGAAATAAATGTAATTAAAGGAGCTCTCACTATGAGTTTGATGGAGCAGCTGCTTTTCCCTTTAAGTGCCTTGCTTTCTTGACCAATTAGAATTAGGAGCTTGCTTTTTTGGCACTTTTAGATTAGATTTTTAGAATTGTCCAGCTGTGCTTCTTCTCCACATTTAAGTGTCTTTGCAGTCCAAGAGTGAAGTGTTTCCTTCAAAGCCCCAAGGCAGTGGTGACACCATTGCAAATGAGTGTTGTGGAGAAGATGAGTCCTGCTGGCTTTATAATTGGCAGGAAGATGGGAAGCAGACATTGTGGATAATAGTTTTCCTGGAAAAGGTGGTAACTAATGAAGTTCCAGCCTGGGAGCTGTGCTAGCTGGCCTATTCACAGGTGGTTTGGAAGGAAGGCTGGTATAGAAATGCTGGGGTTTGTAGCTGATAGAAAACTTCTTTAAAACCTTCTAATCTGGCAGAAATCTCAGCAGCAATGGGGAGATAAAATGCAGGTGACACTGACTGTGCAAAGGTACGTGGAGGAGAGAGAGCAGGGACTCAACATGCCTGGTGGTGGGCTCAGAATCCCCTGCTGGCATAGGAGGTGCCAGGTTGGAGGTAGGGGATTTTTAAAAAAATTCTCAGCCACAAGTTGGTCAAAAAAGCAGGAAAATGGTGGGAGCTCTCAGGAAAGGACTTTATTGGGGCTGTGCTCACATCCTGTAGAAGTTCCACCCACACTGATGTGGAGTTATAGATGTTCTTTTAATTCCTTTGGCATCAGCTCTGCTTTTATAAAGAGCTTGGACTGCACACCTTTAGAATTCCCTTGTAGCAAAATGGGGATTCTCTGATCTCAGAACTACATAGCAGAAGATATGGAGGAAGAGAACAAGGGACATCTGAAAGGAGAGCATGAACTGGGGAAGTGGAACAGACCAGCCAAGAATGAGAGTTTCTTAGAGATGGGGCTGAGCTGGTGGTGGTTGGGTGTGGAGAATCAGTTCCTGAGTTGGTGGCTAAACTGACCCCACCAAGCTCTGCTCCTGCTCTTGCAGCCTCTTCTGGAAGTCCAGTCCCTGTTGTGGGAGACTCCTCTTTCTCTCTGTTTTGGGTGGGGCACGCACACAGACAGAAGTCTTCTCTGTGTCTGGAGCTTGATTCCTGCTGGTTCCCTGAACCTTCTGGCCTCCTCTTCCTCATCCTTCTGCCTCACAACACTGCCCTGGAAACATGCTTCCCAGCTGTCTGTGGTCCCCTGCAAGTAGCTGCTAGAAGTGCACCTTGTGTATGATGTGGCACTAGTACTTAAAACATATTTGTATGTTGTTTGGAATAACAGGCTAAAAAGACACTTGACTAATTAGGTGTGTTAGAATTAAACTGTGAATTATACAGGCTATTGGCTTGGCCACCAGTGTAAATGGAATTAAACTGTAGTTTATAAATTTACAGGATGAGGTACTATTATGATGCTATTAAACACAATATCCAGGTGTGTCTGCTGGCTCATGTCTCCAGAGAAGACAGGAAATCCCCCTCTGGTCCTACAGTCATTCTGTACTTGTATGTTGTAGGCTCTGTCCCAAGGTGGGAACAGGGGTGGATATTGGACTTGAGGAAGTCCTCCTTTGTTCCAGTGCAACTGTTCTTACTGTTGAGGATTTCTTTTCTCTGTTAAGATGTAATGTTGTAGGGGAGAAGTCTTTATGTGAAAAATCCAAACTGTAAGTAAATTCAAACACTGATAATGGCAGAGGAGTCTTGTGCACTGTGACTTAGTAAACAAGGAGTTGACTCTGAGCAGGTGGATAATGCAGACACTTCTGGAAGTTAGTCTTGGCATCTGAATTCAGTTCAGAGATAGTTCTTGCCCAACTTGAGAGACTTCACCAGGCTTTCCTTAGAGCATGAGAGCACCTTTGGGCTTGTGGAGGGGACTAGTAATAAACTGAAATGCCTAAAACAGATATGTCACAATCAAAGAAAAGAGCATGACCCCTGTAAATCCTTAGGGAGCGGCTACAAAGGTTTTGTGTTATTCTGAGACCACAGAGAGAGCTTTCTCCAGGTCAGAATTGTTATTTTTAGAGCTGCTTAAAAACTCAGACTTTCTGTCTCACATATTATTTCAAGACATCGTTTATTTTCTGAGTTGGATGGAGAAAAGCACTTCAAATACACTTTGGAAAATGGAAAATTTTGAAGAGTGCAGTGCAGTCATCTGTTTTGGTGCATCTTATCTACAGGAAACTGAGAGGAGGGAAAGGAGCAGGTGCAATCACCTGAGAATTGTTCTGCCTACAACGTGGGGGAATGTGGGGATGTGTAAAGACAGCCAGGAAACAGCAGTGTTTTGTCAGAGGAAATTCTAGAGATGGTAAAAAGAGAGTATGGGAAAATACAAATGGTTCTCTAGCAGGAATGTGTCCTTCCCTCTCCATAGTGTTTTCCAGGGCTCCCTGGCACCTCGTCTTGCTGAGGTGTAGCTTTCTTGTCCTCAGCATGCATTTGCCTGGGGTAAATAATCTCTGTAGGACCAGAGGGGAAAGTCTCTGGGCTTCCCACATCAAAGGAGAGTTCTGCAATATGGACCTGTGTGCTCTCTGCCCTTCCTAGTACCTGGAGGAGCCAGGATCCAGAGGGACAGTTGGCAGTCGTGCCTGGAATGGTGGGGAGGTCAGGTTAAGGTTTCAGGAGCTTGCTGGAGCCTCTTGAGTGATGGACAAAGTTGGAAGAGCAATTCCTTTTGGAGACATGATTTTAATGCTCCAAAAACCATGCAAAGCCTTTTGAATCTTTTTAAAGCTTATTTATCTCTGATTTGTCTCATCTGGTCTTGTGGAGGGCTGAGAGAGGATATTGAAGTTCAAACCCAGAATTTTAGGAATAAGTCTTAATGGAGTTTGTCGTCAACTTCCTCAGAAATGATGAGCCTCAGCTTTTCTAAGATAAGTAGAGGTGTGAGGTTGCCAGTTTCTTATGACTGTTCCTAGGCAGTGCATTTAAAAGCATCTTTTAGCTCCTTGGAGTCTGAGAAAAGATGCAGCAAAGGCAAATCCTGTTTGGAAGCTCAGTGTTTGGACAGGGGTTTGTTCCTCACCTTGTTCTCTCTTGGCAGGCCCGGGTGAAGGATCTGGAAGACCAGTGTCGCAGCCAAACAGAGCAGTTCAGCCTCCTGTCGCAGGAGCTCCAGCAATTCCGGCTTCAGACAGGAAAAATCGACCTTCTCACCTCCACCCTGGTGACTTCAGAGCTGCCCCTTGCTCTGTGCAGCTCCACCCCACAGCCCCACTGGGAGAAGGGTAATTGCTGGACATGCCTGAGAGGGCTTTGACAAATGGGTTGATATTTATGGAAATGAAGAGGGCTCAAGGAAATAATGCAAATGTTTTGTGAAAGTCTGACATCTCTGTCTCTATTGTAAATAGGGTTCATTTTTGTTTATTTTGTAAAGAGAAGGTGGCATTTCTGCAGCCAGGGAGAGCTTGGTTGCCCAATATGTTGAACGAGGCATGTTTGTAGGGACTTGGGCTGCTCCCTGGAATGCTCATTGCTGATCCTGTATCCTGCCTGTGGCTGTAACTAATGAACAGCTGATTTTATTGCAGAGTCAGCTGTTCCTGGGTTGCTCCCCCATCAGAGCACAAAGAAGGTTCACAATGAAGAGAATGACAAGCTGGAGCCATCACAGCGGGGGCCAGACACCACCATGGGCTCCCCAGCTGCTCCCACCAGTGCTCAGAAACAGTCCAAGAAAGGGGAGTCTCAGTCCAGCTCTTCAAAATCTGAATCCATGCAGAACAGCCCAAAATCCTGCCCAACTCCAGAGGTCAGTATGGGAGTCCCCTCTTCTGCCTGTGCTTTCCAGCCAGAAAGGGAGTAAATGCATTGCTGAGAGCACCAGTAAAGTTGCATTAATTCCCCAGTAAGGTCACATGCATTCACCAGTAAGGCTGCATTCATTCCCTTCTGGCTACCTGAAGAAAATGGGATAAACAAGAGAAAAACTGTGGAAAATACTGAAATTACCTTGGATGCCATGTCTGTAATGCTCATTTTCATATATTGCTGTGCTCCATGAAGGAAACAACTAGTTAAACAGTGCCTGGGAGCTTGGAGAAGGAGTGAGATGGGATGTGTGAGTTAGCTCTTGCTAAGCTTCCTTGTGGCATCTCAACTGCCACTAAAACACATAAAGGCTACAAACTGGAAATTTTAGCATGGGGAGAAACCATCCAGGCTATTTTTGGCCTTGAGCTGTGAATGAGGAACTCAAACTTCTTTTGTCTGTCTGGTGTTTTTAGTTACTAAGATATTACTTGGTGAAAGAAACCATGAGAAGATGGCAAGTTTGTGCTAAGAAGGATGGAACTAACAGACTTTGTGTGCTTGCATCACTAAGATCTCCTCAGTTGCTTCTTCTCCCAAGGAGTCCTTTTGTGGTGTTGTGGGGTTCATTTGAGTAGGGGCTGGTGCTTTCTCCTATGAATTGCTTGAGGGGACAGTTTAGGGCAGAGCAGTGCTGTGAGCAGGGCTGGGGTGAGGGACACGTTTTGTTCTTTTGGGGTTTCCTGAGCACTAAAGCCACTGAAGTGCTGAGGTGCCCAGGTCAGGACACCCACAACATCAGTGCCAGTCAGAGCCTCCCACTGTGTAAGAGTTTAGGGAAGTGCCATGCTCAGTGCCAAAGTGGAGGTCACACCTGGGGAGGAGCAGGTATAGAACTGTTAGCAATTCTGTAGCAGGAAAAATGCCTACATTTTAGTTCAAGAGAAAGCTTGGAAGCCACCATGCTTCCCTGGAGAGATAGATGCCTGCAGAGATCAGTGTGGGACCCTTGGAAAAGAGCCAATGCCTGGGAGTGTTTGGCTTCTACAGCACATAATTGTGGGAATGTTCCAGGCTAAGCCTGTTCTTTTATGTGTTACAAGTGTTTGTTCTCCAAGGACACAGGACAGGATTGCATTACAAGGAGTACAGTACCTTGAAAAGATGCTCTGAACTCTTCCTGAGATTGACTCTGGCTCTTCATGTATTAGAGAAATTACTTTGTGTTCTCATGCCTGCAGTGGGTCTTCATGAAAAATATATTTGCCTTGAGGTATGCTTTAAAAAGGCAGCTTGAATTGGTTCATTGGCACAAGTTCAGACAAACCCCAGGGAGTGCTTTGCCTCAAGAAGAAGGGTTGCATTACACAGCCCATTGCCACTGGATGTAAAATCCCAGAATTTCACTGGGATCAAGACAGCTGAGAGAAATTTCTCAAAGGTGCTTTGCCAGTAGGCACTAAATACCTTGAGGATGCAGCCTTCAGCTTAGGAAGTGTAGAAGGAGCTGCTGGCTACAAAGGGAGAGGTTTTAATAGAAATGGGGGCTCCCTGCCCTGGCTCTTATATTTCATTCAGTGTATGATGTTAGCAGAACCAGCTAAAACCAAAAGTTCTAATCAAAACTCTGTCTAAAGTACACAGACATCCTACAGAAAATGTAGAGGTGTTGGAGAGGACAGAAGCAATTAAAGTTCCCAACATCCAACAGAGCTCCTTTGATCAGGTTTGTGTTGCACATCGAGGCACAGCTACCATGTAGAGGTAGCAAGAAATCAACATACTGACTTCTGGTTATGTGGGGTGGAAGAAGGCTTTAGAGCCTCTAGTCCAATCTCCTGCTCCAGTGGGACTGTCACCAGCTCTAAATCAGAGTGGCCATGGCTTTGCTGAGCTCAAGCTACAGCTACTTCAGAATGAAGATCCCCTAGTGTTGGAAAATCCCAGCTCAACAGAGACGGGGCAACTGAGTGGCATTTTAAAAGATTTTATTCCATTATCAATCTCACTGAAGGGTGAAGCATAAGAGATGTAAAACTCTACACCATTCTATCAGAAGCCAACTTATTTCCTGGTTACAATACCTTATAAATGTTTTTCAGCCTATTCGCTTTTGCCACACAATGGTGCTAATACTTCTAACACCAATCACCTATTATTTTACCCCATGTGGTCTTGCCACAATGCATCTTTCACAGTTATAATTCTCAAAAATATCTGCTCTTTTTGCAAGGCCAGTGTTTGAAACTTGTTTCTAATTCAGTCTCTCAGCAATGTTTTCTCTATTCCATGGCCTTTCTAAGTCAGCACACCTTATCTCAGTGTTTGCATAGCCATGTACAAGACTGTGTGAGCTTTCAGAGGCTTTGAGAATCCTTTACAAATCCATTTCTCACATCCCAGCTCTTGGGAGCTGTTCCCAAGGTTGTATCACCCACCTGGCCCAGGAGTTTTTGCTTATGTCTGACTAGAAGTCCTGAAACTCTGGCTTGGGGCTGTTGCGTCTTATTACTGCCTCTTCACTAAAAAGTCATTCTTAGATATGATCCTTAGTCCAGGGGCCAGACTGACACCAGCCACGTGTTCAGAGGATGTGTTCACTATGAACAAACACTCTTTAGTGTTCCTTTACTTAGATCCTTGTCTTTAACATTTTTAGGTGGACACTGCAAGTGAGATGGAAGAACTGGATGTTGACAGCATCTCCCTCATGCCAGAGCCAGGCAGCCAAGGCACTGCAAAGCTCCAGGTGTTCTTAGCTCGATACAGGTACTGAGTGTTCATTTCTTGTGCTCTGTGAAGTTACACAGGTTATCCACAGGTCCCTACTTCACAATCTTCTCTTGGATTCACCACTATTAGGAGTGGATAAGAGTAGGTTAAACCTTTTATTTCTCCATGGGATTTTTGCTCTGGGAGTGTCTAGCCAGAAGAAGACAAGGCTCTGGGGAGACCTTAGAGGTCCTTCCAATGCCTAAAGAGCTGCAGGAGAGCTGGAGAGGGACTTGGGACAAAGGCCTGGAGTGACAGGACAAGGGAATAGCTTCCCACTGCCAGAGCTGGATTAGATGAGATATTGGGAAGGGATTGTTCCCTGTGAGGGTGGGGAGGCCCTGACACAGGGTGCCTTGAGCAGCTGTGGCTGCCCCTGGATCCCTGGAAGTGTCCAAGGCCAGGCTGGACAGGGCTGGGAGCAGCCTGGGATGGTGGAAGGTGTCCCTGCCCGTGGCAGGGAGTGGAATGAGGTGAGCTTTAGCATCACTTCCAACTCAAACCATTCCATGATGGAATGATTTGAGACCTGGCACGTCCTGCACAATCCAGGCTTAGCTCAATAAAAGCACAGTAAGCTCAGTAACTGTTCAGTGAACAGCACTGTGTGAAACTTTGAATATTGTTCTCTGTTGAAAATCCGTTCATCCTGACATATTCATTGAATTGTCTGTTTTTTTCAGAATAGTGCAAGATGTTTTTCTCCAAGAAATCTTATTCCAACAATTAAGAAAATTTCAGCTTAGAATTCCTAAAATTTTTGACCAAAATACCTCTGGCTTCTGGTAATTTTTAAAGGACAAAAAAAAAAAAAAAAAAAAAAAAAAAAAAGGCCAGATTTTTCAGATAACTGTTACCATTCACTGAGCCATCGTGGTCAAGCCCAAGTTGCTATGGTTCAGTGTTTACCTGTCCTTCAGCCTTTCCATTGGGAATTGGGAGGAAGAGAATGGGGGTGATTCTGTGCTTGTGAGGAGCACATCAGATGTGGTCTGTGTCTTCATGGCAGCCTTGGGCCCATAAGGTCTCAGTCAGATCACAGAGAGGTAAATATTGCTTTGGCATGATGTAGTATCTTTTAAGGAGTAAAGAGCAGGAATTGGCAGTATGTGTTTGTAAAGAGAAAGGTTTTTCATGAGGCATTTTCCTGTGAAATGAGACCCTCTGCTTGGTTTTAAGACTCCTGGATAGGCACGTTAGAACTGCCTGGAGTCCAAGCCATATCACCAATGTATTTTTAATTTTCTTGCTGATGAGGTTTTTGGATTGCTGTTTAAAATACGGGGTTAGAGCTGGAGGAAGCACCACAACCTCTTTCAGTGCTTGCTCAACCTCAAAGTTTTACCTCAGGTTCAGGTGGAGTTTCCTGTTTCTTTGTGCCCACTGCCCCTTGTTATGTTGCTGGGCACCAGTGGAAAGCATCTTGATACCCCCCTAAATATACCTATGCATTGATAAAATCCCCTATTCTGTTGACTTCTCTCCAGGCTGAATAGGCCCAGCTCCCTCAGCCTGTCCTCAGAGAGATGCTCCAGTCCCTTCAGCATCACCATATCCCTGTTCCTTTGGATTTCACAAGACATCTGTTCTGCTCTTCAGAAATTATCTGTTACTAAATATTTTTTAATGTAAACTACAGTCTTGACCTTTGTCTGTGGAATTTGCTGCTTGCCAAAGTGGATGCATTCCCGGGGGATTGAAAGCTTATCAGCATCACAGCTGTAATGTGTTGCTGGGAAGGTTCCTATGCAAATTAAGTCTTCCAATTGTAAATATTTCAGCTACAATCCTTTTGATGGACCTAATGAAAATCCAGAGGCAGAGCTTCCACTGACTGCTGGAGAATATATATACATCTATGGAGACATGGATGAAGATGGCTTCTTTGAAGGTGTGTTTTAGTAAAATGAAATGTGATTGAACTGCTGTGGAGAGTTCATCTCTCCCTAGAAAATGAGAGAGAAATTTACTGAATCTTGAAACCTCAGGGTAAAGGGTTTCAGCCCAAAGTTAGTTTGTTAGAAGACAAGCAGATCCTGTTAGAAATGGCTTTATTTTTGTTATGAATAAATCAAGTCTAAACTATGAAATCTTTATCTAGTGATTTCAGAGGAAATTTTGCCACTATGTTCAGCAAGTTCTAGGTTTCATCCCCGATGGTTTCAACCTCCATATGGTTCCTCTCTCACCCTGGAGAGGAACATGTTCAGCCCATGGGCTGTTTCCCTCTTTCCAGTGCCTGTAGTGAGCTGGGAACTGCAGCAGGTGGTGGGCTCCATTGCCTCGTGCTCTTTTGGCAGAGGGGGGATACAGTAATCAACCCAGACTACAGATGTGACCCTCACTGGTGTCACACAGTGTTTCTGTTTTGACGCCTTTGCAAACATGATCCTGGTTGACTAAGAGGTGGATGGAATCAAAACCAAGATTTGTGGGCTGTAAATTTGTGCTGAGGTTTCTTTGTGGAGCCACTTGCTTAAGGGGTAATGGTACCTGATTTCCCGAGGTGCTTTGCAAGAGCTGAGACAAATGCATGTGTGTTGCACTGCTTGCTCTGTGACTGCTCTGCCTCATTTTGCTTTCTTCTGTTCCCAAGCTTAACATTTATTTGTTTGTGTATTGTTTAAAAAGGTTATTCTTCACTAACCTTTTCTGCTTTCCCTGCTTTCAGTTGATTTGCTGTAGATAGAGTTTGGAAGGGGGAAGGCAGTGCAGTCCATATGTGTTGCTCATCTGTGGTTTAATGGGTCTGCACAGACCAAGTGCTGTATATCTGTTGTCCCCACAAGTCTTTTTGGGACACTTTTAGTACAGGAGTTAACTTAAAGGAGGGAGCAAAAAGGAAGGCCAGAGCTAAATACAGAGCTCGAAAGATGGACTTTCTTGAGGAAGTACTGCAAACCCCAAATCTGTATGGCTGGGAGAAGACGTAAAATCATCCATCTGCATAGTTCGGGAAGGCTAAAGAAGTTAGTGAAAGAGCTGTGATGAGGAAGAATGGGATAATGAAGAAGGAGAGAGCCTTTAGCTAATTACACAACCCAACTTTTTACTTAGTTGGCTCTGAAATGTGTGGAGCAGTGAGTTTCCTCACTGTGTCCGTTGGTACCTAACAAGGGAAGCCCTAGAAAATCAGGAAACATTGCCAGGAGCAACCTCCCTGAGGTTTTTTCCTCTCCTGACTGCACAGCAGTTGTACCCTGGCATAGATGTTGTCCCATAGTCCTCACAGCTGAGCTGGAAGGCTCAATGGCAGGAGCAGTGGTAACAGGTGTCCTGTTTTTTGTTTAGGGGAGCTGATGGATGGCCGGCGAGGGCTGGTCCCCTCCAATTTTGTTGAGCGAGTTTCAGATGATGACCTCATGACGTTTCTGCCTCCGGAGCTGAATGATCTCACCCATAGCTCATACCAGGAAAAAAGTTTGGTCAGTGCAAGCACCAGCAGTGGAGATAAGAGTGAGCTCTCCATGGAAGAGGGTAGCATCAGTCCGTTGGCCAGCAGAGCAGAAGGAGATCAGGAGGAACCCGTTAGTCACACAGCAGTGCCTTATCCAAGAAGACTGACTCTTATCAAGCAGCTTGCCAGAAGCATAGTTGTAGGCTGGGAACCACCTCTTTTGCCAGCTGGCTGCCCAGACATACAAAGCTACAACATCTATGTGGATGAAGAGCTACGTCAGAACGTGAAAAGTGGCCTTCAGACCAAAGCAGTGATAGAAAAGCTGGATTTACACAGCAGGGCTTACCGCGTGTCCGTGCAGACGGTGACGGAGCACGGCCGCTCTGACAAGCTGCGCTGCACGTTCTCTGTGGGGCAGGGCTTTGGCTTGGCACCCACGATGCTCAAAGTCAGAAGCGTCACGGCCACTTCAGCAGAGGTCACGTGGCTTCCCTGCAACAGCAACTACAGCCATGGGGTGTATCTCAATGGGCAGGAGTGTGATGTGACCAAGCCAGGCGTGTACTGGTACACCTTCCACAACCTGCAGCCCAGCACCCAGTATGTGGCCAAGCTGGAGGCCCGGCCCATGAAAACTCCTTGGGAAGAGGTGCCCGAGGGGCAGGAGCAGGACTCAGCCGTGATACACTTCACTACCCCTCTAGCAGGTACCGCAGGCCTCTGCACATGGAGAGGCTGTGCCCAGCTGGCCTTTTGCTGGGAAGCCATGGGGCAGAGGGAAGCAAGGTTGATTAGGTCCCTAAAGCCTATGGTGCTGCACTCTTTTGTCTTAATGTTTTTCTTCCTTTATTTTAAAATTTAATTATCCTTTTTGCTTTCATTTGCTTGGGAAGACATCCTCTGTGCTGGTTGGAGCAGCTGTTTGGGCAGGGAGGATATAGTTGGCCATGACTTTGCTCCAAGGGTTGCTGCATCTTGACCTCCGCTACTTTTGCAAAATTCTGTTTTCTGTGCATTAAAGCTTTCACAGAACAAGAGCATCTTATTTTCTCTGGTTCTGTCTGTCATTTCCCAGGACTGGCCTGGCTGTTGTAGTTCAGTTCTGCAAGATCAGGTCTGGTTGGGAGTTTGCTCTCCGATTCTAACCAGGATTAAGCTTTATTCTGTAGCCAGATAAGCAAGAGGAATTTGTGTTTGGTCTCTCATAGGCACACCTGATGCTCCTTTGGATGTCCAGGTAGAAGCTGGTCCCTCTCCAGGTATCCTGGTTATCAGCTGGTTACCTGTTACCATTGACGCTGAGGGATCTTCCAACGGGGTCCGGGTCACTGGATATGCTGTGTATGCAGATGGACAGAAGGTACTGGCTGTGCAGAGGGGCTGGGGCTGCTGCAGGGGTAGCATGAAGTGTCAGACCTTAGGACATGGAAAGCTGGATCCAGGAAAGTGTCCTGAGGAGGCAGTGACAGTCCTTGGCCTGGAAAGGAGTGACATCAGAGAAGGGACATTGCTTGGGCTGTGTGATGCACACCACAAAACACATCTGTCCAGATTTTAGAGGTGCTCCTGGAGCAGGACCCACCAGCAGCAAAAAAGCCTCCTCTGCTCAGCCCAGGCACTGGCCTGATCCTTTGGCAAACAGTGAGTCCCTAGGATGTGGACAGAGCACGAGGACAAATACACAGCTACCACCTGGAGCTTTCTTTCAAATGTGAGGAGTGAGGTGTAGTGATCCAGCATAAGCTTGGCATCCCCACAGCATGGGCAGAAAGGTAGGGGGGGAATCTGCCCCTCTGCTGTGCTTAGGTGTGTGACCCCACCTGTAGAGCTGTCTCCAGCTCTGGGTCCCCCAACATCAGAGGGATGTGGGGCTGCTGGAGTGCCTCCAGAGGAGGCCATGGAGATGCTTCAAGGGCTGGAGCCCCTATGCTCTGGAGCCAGGCTGGCAGTACTGGGGGTGTTCACCTGGAGAAGAGAAGGCTCCAGGGAGAGCTCAGAGCCCCTTCCAGGGCCTAAAGGGGCTCCAGAAGACCTGGAGAGGGATTTTGGACGAGGGATGGAGGGACAGGATATGGAATGGCTTCCCACTGGCAGAGGGCAGGGATAGGTGGGATATCAAGAAGAAGCTGTTCCCTGTGAGGGTGAGGAGGCCCTGGTACAGATTGTCCAGAGAAGCTTTGGCTGCCCCAGCCCTGGCAGTGTCCCAGGCCAGCTTGGACGGGGCTTGAAGCAGCCAGGTGAGCTCCAAGTGGAAGGTGTCCCTGCCCATGACAGGGCTGGAATGAGATGGTTTTTAAAGTCTCTTCCAACTCAAACCATTCCATGGTTTTAACATACAAACACCTGGGGGTTCAGTACTGTTACTGATATAGATCATCCAAGGACTTTCTGTATTAAAAATGTCCTATGGTCTTGTGAATACATGATGTTGTTTGAAAGAGCACAGTGCAAAACAAAACAGTGCTGTGTTGGATAATTGCTCTTTTGTCGTGGAAATGCTTTTTCTTCTTCACAGGTGAAAAAATGGTGGAATCTGGGAAGGTAGTCAGAAGAGTGGCCTAAAAAAGGAAAAAGCTTTTTAAAGCTTAGAAAACAAGGAGTGTTAAAATCTGGAGTAGGAGTGAATATATTCATATTTTGTGGACTCTTCTGTTTCTCAGATTTCTTTTTAACTATTCATTTTTCCCAGATACTGTGCAGAAGGGTGGGAATTCTTCACTGCTGCTCTCCAGAGCTTTGGGTTCTGTCTTAACTTTTGGTTGGAAGTTGTTCTACTCATAAGGGCTGAGCTGTGCACAATAAATAATTCGTTCCTGTTCTTTCGCTTACAGGTGATAGAAGTTACTTCTCCAACAGCTGGGAGTGTCCTGGTGGACTTGTCCCAGCTTCAGATGTTCCAGGTGTGCCATGAGGTTTCTGTGAGGACGATGTCTCAGTATGGAGAGTCCGTGGATTCAGTTCCAGCGCAGATTTCCTCAGTCCTGCTGCGATCCTCGCACTGCAGTTCCCCTGTGTGCACCACTGTCCCCTTCAGACTGCCCCGGGGGGGCCCCAGGGCCTCTCTGCCCACTCACAGCCCACAGCACCCGCCCGCGCTCCTGTTCCGGCAGAAAATTCCTGCTGAGAGCTCAGATGCCAAATTGGCTGATCCGTCCTCCAGCCCTGTGGGCTCAGCACGGCCCCTGACAGGGAAAGGCTCTTCCCCGCCGCAGCTCCCCTCCCCTAGTGCTTCCTTGGCCCCAGGCACTTCCCCACAGGGGTTGGGCACTGTGGGAGACAAGAAATGCCTGAGTGTGCCTCCCCAGCAGGCTGGCACAGCGCTCCCAGGGCAGGGCACGGAGCCTGGCCCTTCCCAGGAACCGGGACTGCAACAGCCGGCTGAAGGGACCGAAGTGCAGGTAAGTGCTTCCATCTCCTGCCCAGTGCCAGCTGTGCAGGGAAGGGCAGTGGATCCTTTTTGGGGAGTGGGACAAGATGCCTCTGAGCACCTTTCTGTGACACACTATTGTCTCTGTGCTGTCATCCAATGGTGGCAAACTGTCAGGGAGTTCTGGATCTTGTGTACTTGAAGGATGTAGCTCACCTCTTGATTCTGTTTGCTGGCAGATGAGGAACAGAGTGAGGAAAGGAAGAATTTGCGGAGTTAAAAGATTAAAAGGATGCTCCCATGTTAGTCTGGCATTGCTGTGCTCTCTATCTTGAAGGGACCTTCTCCAGTCTGGGGGGTTTGTACAAGACAGTGGTAGAGCACCTTGGTGGGGCAGCCATGGCTGCAGAACAGGCAAACTATTCTGACACTGGCTATTGGGAGTTCCCAGTGGGTGAGTGAAATTCCCAGTGGAATTCCCAGTAGGGTGGGTGAGTGCCTTCAGAGTTCTTTTAGGGCAGAGCTGAGGATGTCTGAGAGCCTTGTAATGATTGTGAGTGATTGCTCTGTGACTGTGGGGAAGTGGGCCCTCCTGGTGTGGGATGTATTTTATCAGGGAAAAGGATCTATTTCGCATTCTGGCTTTTGACATCAGAACTCATAGGAGTGCTTCAAACTGTTAGATTGAGCACAGCTTTATTAATTATGGCAGTTTGACCCTGTGAAGACTCAGGCTGAGACTTCTGAGAATTTCTGAAGCAACAGCAGCATGTTGTGCTGAAGCCCAAAGGCCAGCTCAGTACCCAGGAGAACTGAGATGTTGAGTCCAAAATTTCAGTGATCAGCTTGTGGTTATTTGCAGCTCACAGTACCTTGAGTCAACTGCTGGATTCATTTACCCACATTTCATAGAATCATGGAGTGGCTGGGATTTGAAGGCACATTAAAAATCATGTGGTGCATAACAGGGACACCTTCCACTAGGTTAGGCTGCTCCAAGCCCCATCCAACCTGGCTTTGAACACTTCCTGGGATGAGGAGTGTCCTGGCGGATTTGTCCGAGCTTTAGATGTTTGTGGTGTACCAGGAGGCTTCTGTGAAAACGATGTCTCAGCTGGTGGACTCAATTCCAGCCCAGATTTCCTTGTTTTTCTGTGAGCCTATTACTGCACTTCAGCTCTTTACAGCATTTTTGCCTCCAGACATTCAGATGTCTGGTCTAGATGGCTACACTTGCGGTGGTTACTTTGCTTCCTTTGTGGAGAGGAGTGAGGATGCAAATCCCAGGATGCAAATCATTCTTCTCACTTGAGGTGTGTTTCTTCACTTGGCTGTCAGCAAAAGGAAAAACAGGGCAGGAAATCTGAGCTGTGAGATTAGACATGAGATTAGGACCTGGCTGGCTTTTTGTCCGAGCCCAGGGGACATTGAGAAGCTTGACACTGCAATGTCTCAATGTCCCTGGTGTCTGATCCTTCAGTGTGTTCAAAGTGTGCCTGGTACATAAGGACAAGGTTGTACTCCATTGTAAAATGCAGGGAGGCTCCCTTGATTAGAAGCTGTTCTCCAGCTCAACCCAACATGCCAGTTGGTGTCTAGGCCATTCCTCTGGCAGATGACAGTGGGAAATGACTGTGCTGTATAGCTTGGGCTCTTCTGCTGCTCTGAAACATTGTTACTGTCAATACCCTTGTGGGCCTTTGCTGAGCTGCAGTCACTGTGTGTCTCCTGGGACCTGAGGACAGGGAGGGGTTTGTTCCAGGGCTAGCCAACATTCCCAGCTCTAAGGTGCCTGCAAAAATATTGATATGCCTACAGTAAAGAACACATCAGAGGGTCAAAGATAAGGGGTGATAAGACTCCGTTTTGGTGCATAAGTAGTGTGAGATGCCTCCCCATGATTTCACTGTTGGTTTGTTTCCCAGATGGAGCAAGCAAGAACCAAAACACCAGAGCTGATGACTGACAGTGGGATGAAGCTCCAAACAGAAACCTGCCACGTGTGCTCTGTGGAGGAGGCACCCAGAGGTCCCAGCGCTGACACAGAGAGAGAGGCAGAGAAGCACCTGAGCTCGGAGCCTCTGCCGGCTGGGGGCACACAGGACGTCCTCCCAGATGGAAACACAAGTGGGAGCAGCTGCCAGGACTTCCTGAGGTTGTCTCCTGGCAAGGAGGTGGTGAAAGAAATGTCCAGAGTGAAAAGAGAGGTTTGTTTAACCTTACTCGAATGTGTGTGCCCATGGAAGGATGTGAACTGTACTTGACCTCCTGAGTTTTCCAGCCTTAGTGCTGTTCTGCAGGATGTGAAGTGAGGCTGCTGGTTGTGTGTGTCCACACATGCCAGTCACTCCCTTGAGTGCTGCCCACTTCCTTTCCTACCACACCTGAGCTGTGTATGTGCTCAGAGAAAGGAAAAATGCTCCTTTGCTGCTGAAATAGTCTGGGAGAGCTGAGAAAATGTGTTTTACTTTTCAACAACAGGAAGAAAAACTGTCAGAAATGGGCCGCCGACAGTTGACCCTTTTCACTGAGCACAACCGGAGTTCTGACCTTTCAGATATTTTGGAAGAGGAGGAAGAAGATGAGCTGTCTTCAGAAGCTCTGGAGGAGAAAAAATGGGACCAGAGAGAGCTATGTTCCCAGGAGAATGGGGAAAAGGTAACTTGTCCTGAGTGCTGCTTGCAGGGAGTGCTGGTGCAGCCATCCCATACCATCAACTCACAGGAGGAGGGGTGAGGGCTGAGCTTTTCCTGAGGTCTTGCTTCTCTGCTTTTACTCCCAGTGTTGGCTTAAGGTAGTAAAAACACAAGCTCTCTGGGAGAGGGAAGGGGGTTTGTTTAAATTAATGGAGCCAGGGTTTAATTAGTTGGAAAAACACACAGTGCAATGTGATGTTTAAAATCCAGGGTTAAAATCAATGGTATCGATTGAGTTCTTAAAACAGATAGCAAACAGGGTGGGATTGCTGGGATGTCCTGTGCAGGGCTAGGCATGGGTCTCAATCCTTGTGGTTGCCTTCCAGCTCAGGATATTCCCTGATTCTATGATTATTTGGCTTAGGCCTTGATGCTTTCTGTAGCCAGGGTTGGCATGTAGGAGCAGAGTTGTGGCTTTTCCATTCAAATGCTGCAAGGGATGAAATCCTGCCTGACCTGAGCTGTAAGTTAGCAGCTTAATTCATGCTCAGAGAGTTAAATCTGTGGGAATGTGATTCCAACTGCATGACCTGTATGGTGTGTAACCATACAGATTACAGCAGTTAGGGTGAATGTTCATGAGGGAAAGCACTGAGAGTGAGAGACTGGAGAATTAAAAAGCTTTGCAGAAAATCTGATATGCCTGAATGGCAAGAAAGTACCCTCTCTTTAATTTGTCATGTGGCCTAAGAACATCTGTAGTTGATGGTGCCCTGTGTGGCTGCTGATCTGCAGGGATGGGGCTGGTGAGCACTAGATGGTAGCAGATGGTGTAGTGACTCTGCAGTAAATTTTCTCTTGTCCTTCTGAAGGGTCTTGTGCTTCCCAGGTGAGGAACTGCACCTGCAGCACAGCACATGAGGAGCCCCAGGAGAGTCTGGTGGCTGGAGATGCTGGGGCTGCCTCTGGAGGTTTTGGAAGGGCTTCCAGTTGTTGGGATTGGACTGGGAAAAAATGGAAGAAAAACAAGTTTCCTGGAAAGAGAAGGAAGGAAATAAGAGCAATCAAGAACACTATTCTTTGTTGATTTTTTTTTTTTTTTTTTTCCTCTTGGTGTTTTATTTACCTTAATGTTTTTATTTGGTTGGGCTTTTTTCTGAAGAGAAACACCAAAACCCTGCTCATGTTGTGTTGAACTGAACAAACTGGTGCTTCTTGACTGGATAAAGTGATTGTTTTCTGTGCTGTGACAAGATGCTGAGTTGGGAGAGGACGTGAAGGGTAGGAAGCCTTAGGGCACAGAGCTCCCATTACTGCCTTAGGCATTGAAGGGGATGTGACTGGAATAAGGCTGTTTTCTAGGATTCTGCATATTTAACTAAATTTTCGGTTACTTCAAGACTCCTCAGCCAATTCTTTCGGGATCCAGAGGTTGAAAACATGGAGGGATGCTGCTTTTAAAATGTTTATCCTCAAATAAGTTGTTTAATTGCTGAAGCTCTTTATTACATTAAAACTCAAAAGCAGAAGCCACCACTTTACAAATAGCTAAATCTTACTGAACTTAATTTTTGGTTGTATTTATGAATTTTACGTATTCCTAATGGGTGCTTACAAGGCAGGAGCCTTGAGCATATATTGCGTAAGAAGAGTTTGAGAAAATTGGGAGGTTTTTGGTCTAGAGGAGTTGAGTGGGAGATTTTGTAACTGCCTGTAACTATTTGTGTGATGGTTAAAAGGATGAGAGCCAAAGTCTTTGTTAGTCTTCTTGTTTCTGGGAGATGATATATTAAAAGAGGCAGAAGTCATGAGCTGCTGTTTGTGATGTTCATGTTGGAGATGAGTTCAAACTTTGTTCCCAGGAGGGCAGTGCAGTCTTGGGACTGGTCCCTAGAGGGTTCAGGATCTCCATTCTTCGGTGTTTTCAGACCTCATCTAAGGAAAGACATGGATTTATTGTTGGCAACAGTCCTGCTGCAATTAGGAGACTGAACTGGAGACCTCTGGAGGCCCCTTCAACCAGTTCTAAATATAATTCAAGACTAACTTTTGCTTGGAAAAAGCTATAGAGGTTGGAACTATCGGTAGACAGCTTGTAACTGCCTTTGTTTCTTCCCCACTCTGGTTCAGTTTTTAATTATCTCTGAACAGACCTGCTCATGGCTGTAGTTTAAAACATTAATAGCTGCACATGCTTTGTAAGCTATTTGTAAGTGCCTTTAGAACACATAATGATATAACTTGTCAGGGAAGTTGAACTAGAGACCACCAAAGATACCTTCCTACCGAAATGTCACTATGCACCTGGGATTTTGCCTTTATGTTAGTGCTAATGTAATAAGAAATAAACCCATAAATTCTACAGTTGGTCCACAACAAATTTTAAAATTCAGCAGTGTTGTCCCCAAAATTTTTTGTAACCTGATAAGCTCTCACCCATCTGCAAGTGAAACTCGTGTATGTATGGCCCTTTGAGGTAAAGGGTTTTCCTTTGTTTTTGTGGAAATTCAGCTCCAGGATTTGCAGGCAGGAACCTGCAGTAGGGCTGTACTTTGCTAGGAGATGGGAAGGGCCCAGGCAGCAGCATCTCCATGGGCCATTCCCTGTGCTCCAGGGAGAGGGCAGAGCTAAGGGGGATTCATGGCTCCGTGGGTGAGCACAGAGTGAGGCTCAGCCCTGTGGACAGAAGAGCCCATTCAGCTGTGCTGCGGAGGGACAGCGCCTCTCGTGCCCCCATCCCACCCCGAGGGTGCCAAGCCATGGGGAATGGTTCCTGTGGCAGGAGGAGAGGTGCTGCTGGTAGCTGTGTGTGCAGGAGGGGCTGGGAGGGAGCTCTTCCATGCATTTGCCTTCCTGCTTCCCGCCACATTGCTGGGTCATGCGATCGCTTTTGCCAGAAGATCCATCGCACCCTCTGCCCCCTCCCCTCGCTTTGCTGCAGCCACAGCTCCATCCTGCTCTGCTGGGAGGGAATCAGGGTCACTTTGCCTCTTGTTTTAATGTTTATTTCCTCTCTTTTTTCCTTTGCTTGTCCTGGCTGTGGCTTTTCTCGGGGTCTGGGTACAGATGGATCTTTGTGATACTGACAGCGATGAGGAGATTCTGGAGAGGATCCTGGAACTCCCGCTTCAGAAGAACCACAGCAAGAAGTTGTTCAGCATCCCTGAAGTGACTGAGGATGAGGATGAAGATGAGGATGAGAAGAGTGTTACAGAAGAAAAGATAGACCCTCAAGACTCCTTGGAAACACAAACCTACCATTCAGAAAAAACAGAGAAACCATCCAACAGCAAGGAGCCATTTCTGAAGGAAGATGGGAATAACACCTCCAAGAATGTGTCTGCTCAGACTCCTCAGGGGGAGCATGGTACTAAGGAGAGCAAAGTGGATGCTGACCATGCAAATCCTGCCTTTGGCCAGCTGGCTTGCAGTCAAAAGAAGGTACACTGGAACTGGTGCTATCAGGAGAATGATCAAAAGCCTGGGAGTGGGACAAGTCCCTCTTGGAGCAAGAAGAAGGGAAATAATTTTCAAGAGAAGATCCGGAGTCGGCCTGAGACAAGTAGGAAGAGACAGAGTGATCTAACAGAGCACTGCAGTCGTCTGCTGAGCAATTGCAGCCAGATGGGGAGTGGGTTATACAGAGCTCCCAGTCTCAGGGAGGAGCTGAATGTTGTCAGCAGTGCCAGTGGGAAGGAGGGGTTGGATTTGTATAGCCGGGCCAGACAAGGCACCTTAAGGAAAAAAGCCCCAAGAGCAGTGGGAACAGGGGAGGCAGAACCTGCTGTGATGGCAACGCACTGCCCCAGCCCCAGGAGCCTGGAAATAGACATCGAATATGACTCCGAAGATGATCAGGATTCAACCTGTGCATCCTCCCCAGAGAGCAGACTGTGGCCAGAGAGGTCCCAGAGCTGCCAGGGGGACTGGAGTGATTGCTCCAGTCAGTCTGAGGTTGCCCACTCAGGTGGCAGAAGGCACCTGACCAGGCTGGAGATGATGGAAGAGCAGGGTATGGAGTCAGCTGGGTCTCTGAGCCAGCACCTACGATTTTTCTGCCGGGAGAAGGAAGCTCCGAGTTCTGGGGAGCAGGGCTGGGAGCTGGACTGTAAGTCACCTGGCTGGAGAAGGAGGTTGGAACATTCTTCGAAGGGGATACGTAGCACCTCCTTGCACAAAAGGGTTGGGCGACTTTTCCTATTCTGGCTTTGAAGCAGCTTGCAGTGGTGCTGGCTTCCCTCTGCTTCCCTGGCCTGCCTGTATCTTGCTTTGTTCAGTGTTGTCCAAAGAAAGGACCCCTCCTCTAGGATTGTCTGGAAGAATATCTAAGAGATTCTGTAGTTCTGTGCTGCTCCATGGCTTTTCTTGTAGTAGCTGCTTCTGCTTTTCCTTCTCCCTGACTAAGTGTCACCGATGCAGTATTCCTTTTCACACTGGGTCTTCCTCCCCATGGCAGGACCCAAATGAAAATCCCTGGTGCAATAAGCTGATTGCTGAAAGCTTTGTGTAAATGCTGACTGTAATGTCATTGCGTCCTCTTGAAATGCCCTTTCCTGCATCTTCACCCTCACCAAGGGGATCTTCACTGGTGCCTGGCAGGATGCCTGCCTGTCCTCAGTTCTGTTTTCCAACTCCCTTGGTCTTTCCAGCTCTAGAGTGTCCCTGAAGAGGAATGTTGCATTTGGATGCACTGCTCTTTGTGGAGTGCGTTTGGGCTGAGCGCTGTTCAGGGAGTTGGAAGGCAGAGGCTGCTACTAATTCTCTGGTGGTTCCAATTGCAGGCATCGAGTCATAACGATTCCAGGGGCCCGGAGCCACCTGGCACAGCCTGGCAGGCTCCTCGCAGGAGACGGAGCAAGAGCATAAGAAGAAGCCAAATGCAAAAACCTTTGCTCTCTAGTCCAGGTGAGCAGGAGCAGGGAGAGAGGTGGGCAGCAGGAGAGATGGAAGCTCCTGGAAATGGCTGGGGAAAGGCTGGCAGGCCGTGCAAGGGCAGGACTGACGTTCTCTCTGCTATGCTCCCTCTGTGCACAGGCCCTCCAAGGAGCACTGCTCCCGAGAGCTCTGGCAAAGATGATGGCATTCGGATCTTTGTGGCTCTCTTTGACTACGATCCTGTCTCCATGTCCCCTAACCCTGATGCAGCAGAAGAGGAGCTCCCATTTAAGGAAGGGCAGATACTGAAAGTAAGAACTTAGTGAACATCTACGCTATGGATCTGTCTGGTGTTCCAGGGGCAGCATAAACCTTGGGAGGTCTGCATCTTCCTCACAAGGGAAGTAGAGGGGCAGATGCTGTATATTCTCTCTGGTGAACTTATAGAATGGCTGGAGCTGGGTCAGGGTGGGTCAGGTTGGAGATCAGGGGAAGGTTCTTCCCACAGAGGGTGCTGGGCAGTGCCCAGGCTCCCCAGGGAATTGGCACAGCACCAAGGCTGCCAGAGCTGCAGGAGCATTTGGGCAGGAAGGGGTTGTTTGGGTGTCTGTGCAGGGCCTCTGTCCAGCAGGGCTGGACTAGGTGATCCTTGTGGTTCTGTTCCAACTCAGGATATTCTATGATTCTTTCTCTGTGTAGCTCTGTCCCTGCAGCCTAAATAGTCTATTTCTCTTCGCAGGTTTGTGGAGACAAGGATGCTGATGGTTTTTACCGGGGGGAGTGTGCTGGAAGGGAGGGATACATTCCATGCAACATGGTGTCAGAAGTCTCTGTGGAGAGCAGTGAGCTCAAGCAGCAGCTCCTAAAGCAGGGGTTCCTGCCTGCGGACAGGGACATGGAGAGCCCAGGTACTGTGTGTGTGTGTGTGTGTGTGCACGCCCTGCTCCTGTAGCTCTTTGCTGGAATGTTGGAAGCTCAGTCCTGCTCTCGTGTGTGGCCAGTGCAGACACCAAACCCATCTGGAGAGCTGTCCATGCATCTGCAGCTTGGTTTAGTGGCTGCTCCACAGCAGGGGGAACTGACTGGATGTGGGGTTTCCAAGCTCTCAGTTCATCCCTCACTCCACTGCAGCATTTGCAGCTGCTGCAGCTGCTCCTTGGCTTGAGGTGTGTGAATTCAGCACGAAGTGAGGCTGAGCCTTGCTAGGGACAGGGAAACAGAAGCGTTTGAAGAGCAGCTGAAGTGTGCAAATGAGAGCTTTCACTCTGTTTCTCCTTTGTTTTGAAAGCCTGTGACTGAACTCTTGGGATGACCCTGCTCTTGGGTGAGAGAATTTTGTGACTTGGGAATGGAGATGGGGAAGGGGGAGGAAAGGTGTGAGGTAGACAAGAGTGTACAAGGAGACCTGGTGGTTGGGTTCCTCTTTCCTTACTCCCTGAAGTATGTGGTCAGTGCTTTGTGTGCTGCAGAGGCTTTCCTGTTCCTCCCCACTCATGTCAGAGAGAAGAGGGAGCAGCCTTGGGATGTGCAGCCGGTGCAGCTCAGGCTGAGTCAGGCTCAGTGGCTGTGAGCTGCCCCTGCTGTGAGTACTGGTGTCCCAGTGCCTGTCCCTCATGCCTCCCAGCTCTCATCCTGCACTCCTCTGTGCACCCTCTATTGCCAGTGCCAGTTGTTGGATCTGCTCCACTAAAACACCAGGATATTCCTGGTTTGGCTGGTCCCTGTTTCCCTGCCAGTTCAGCAGTGAAAAGCAGCACAAGTTGATAATGGCAAAGGTAAGCCCTGACATTGCCTGAACTGGGAAAAAAAGCCCAAAGCAACCTAAAAATAAGAAAACTCAAAAAAAAATAAGGAGTAATCCAATTTGTTCCTGTTTCTGTGGAGGGATACCCAGTATCCAACTCTAACAGACCTTTAAGGTCCCTTCCCCCCAAACCATTCTATGATTCTAAGGGGCTGACAGTGCCCAGCTCCTAAATTTTGGTCCCTGGAAAGTTGATCCTGAGGAGCACAGGAATTGAAGGAGCTTGATGCTTTCACTGTGTGACTTCTTGAATATGTTTGTCATTTGGCCTCTCCCATGTCTGAAGAGAGGAGATTTGAGTAGCATGTTTTTTAGATCCAGAGATAGCTGGATGCCTGTAGTAGCCTGTGTCCCTCGCTGGATATACAAGGCTCTCTCTGCCCTGCCCCACTGCTAGTCATGGAAGAGTAAAGGATTTCAGTAGTTCTGAGACTTCATTAAACATGGTGGGTTTGAAAGTTTAGTAGTCAGTAAGATATGTGTGCAGGGAGGGACTGTAGGTTTGGCACTGATGGGGACACACTTCAAATCCTTGGGACTGTTCTGGGCCCCTCTTGGCAAGGACACTGAGGGGCTGGAGCGTGTCCAGGGAAGAAAATAGAGCTGGGGAAGGGTCTGGAGCCCCAGGAGTGGCTGAGGAAGCTGGGAAAGGGGCTCAGCCTGGAGAAAAGGAGGCTCAGGGAGGACTTTGTGGCTCTGCACAACTCCCTGCACAGGAGGGGGCAGCTGGGTGCAAGTTGGACCTGGTGGTCTTAAAGGTCTTTTTGCAGCCGTAGTGATTCTCTGATTCCTTGGCAGCTGGGCTGGCTGTACCTCTGCTGTTTTCCTGCTGCCATAAAGGCCTATCACAGCCTTGTAACTAAGAAAATGCCTTGGAGGGGTTGGTCTGGGCACTCCACAGGTTCATTTGGGATTTCATCTGGTTCTGGCCCTGCTCAGTGCAGAAGCTTTAGCTAGAGACATGGGATTTTTCAGGTGTTAATGGTACAAGATTTTATTTTGTCCTTATGGTGCTGCTTCTGAAAGCTAAGGAACAGCAAGGTGAGCTATGGAGTGGCTAAAAGCATAAGTACAGTGGATTTCTCTGTGTATTTGGGATGTGGATCATGCATCATCTGAGTCCACATATGAGGCCCAGAGGGCTTTGCCCACAGAAATCCAATTGTCAGCCTCCCAGGGGAGGCATGTCATCTCCTCTGTCCCCTGTTACTATTCAAGATGCTTCTTGCTTTCCATTCACTGTCTGTTTCTCTTGTCTATTTATTTGCTTTTTTGGTGTTTTTATTAAGGAAATGGCACATTTTCTCCACCTCCACGCCGCCAAACCGTCCCTCCTCCAAAACCCAGACGCTCCAAGAAAGGTCTGTGTCACCCACTGCCTCCTCTTTGCTTTTTGCTATAGGATTACAGACTGCATTGAATTTTTACTACTTGCTTTCAGGACCCTCAGATGTTTGTACGACTGCTAGGAAGTGGAAAGAGAGCCCATCCCTGTGCTGGTGTTAAGTTTTTAACAACAGTGATGTCTTTTATAGTTTGGAGCTTGACCTCTGCTTCTTGTTACGTTCCTGAGTCCTGGTTACTGGTGTAGACTTTGAGTTGCATGAATATTTTGCTTCTGTTGTTTGCTGTCTTGGTGTTCTTTTTACTGCTTGTCAGTTGTGTTGTGTGGTCACTGTTGGAGATGACCTCTTACTGATGAGGCATTTTCTTCTCCCAGCAGGGCTGGACAAACAGGAGTACAAGTCTCAGCCAGGTGAGAAGTGCTTTTACTGTAGAGCAGATAATGCATGCTCCAGATGTGTTTTGTGGTCAAGAGCCAGTGTGACACCCTGTGGTGCTGCTTCAGAGCACTGGAACAAAAGGTTTTAGTTCTTTTTATTTAGTGGTGGGTGCAGAATGCTTTGGTTGAGCAGGGGGTGCTTGCAGGAGGAGCACACCTGTTGTTGTGCTGAGGGAGGAGCAAGGCAGTCCTTCATTCATCACACACTATAGTCCCTGTGATCCAAGGGACACTGAGAGGGTGCTCCCTCTGCTGAGGTGCATCCTCTGTTGATATCCAGAGAGGCCAAGTCAGAAAACACTTTGCCAGCCCATCCAGTGCTGACCCAAAGCAGAGTTAAAATCCATGAATGTGTGTTTTCTGTAGCACCAGACTTGGCTTTTGTAGGCTCAGGGTAGGTCTGTGGGTAATGGGTCTGAGCAGGCAGGAGATTGTGGGTGGCAGGGCCTGCACTTCCCTGTGTGCTGGTCCCTGGCCCTTGGAGGATAAATTTTATAGCTTAATAGCAGAACACTGTGTAGTGGGAGGAGAAATCCTTTCAAGACACTGTAAAGAAGCTGTCCTCTGTGTGTGTACATATATATGTGTGTGTGTGTGTGTGAATAGGAAATATAAAATAAAACACTCCCGTGCTACAGACAGAGCACCGGGATGGGGGGGTGTCCCCACTTTTGCACTTAGGAGGCAATGGCCTCCTGATGCTTCTAAGGTCTCTCTCCACTCAGTATCCCTCAGTGTTCTTTTTGCTCAGACCCCTTCAAGAATGATGAAGGAGTTGCTGTGACTTGGGATTTCCATCTAAGAATATTTTCTTTTTCTCCTGTAGGGCAGAAGCATAAAGACATTGAAGCAGAGCTGCTGACTCCTCGCAGGATGGTGGCTGCCTTTGACTACAACCCTAAGGAGAGCTCTCCGAACACAGATGTGGAGGTAACCACCAGCTGCTCCTCTCTTCCCAGAGGTTTCTTCTTCCTATTTCTTTTTTCCTTCTCTCCCAAGACACTCAGCACTTTGATCCAACCAGAGTCTCAGTGAAACTGTGTGAGTATTCATTGCATGCTTTAGCAGTCAGGACTGAGCAGATCTGGGCTGGGAGGAAGCAGCTCTTACTGATAGCAACTGAAAAACCTGGGAAAAGGAAAAGCCTGCTTAAGGGTTTGAAAGCACTTTTGACACTTAATCTGAGCATGACTTTTGTGTTAAGTATCTGTGTAGGTCTTTGTTCAAGCAAAAAGATTTAGCTCCAGTTTAATGGACCAGTTTACAAAGTTCTTGTTTTCAAGCAATTCCTATATATAGAATCACAGGATCATGGAATGGGTTGGGTTGGAAAAGATCTTAAAGCCCATCTCATCCCACCTCCTGCCATGACCAGATTGTTCCAAGCCCCTTCCAACGTGGCCTTGGACACTTCCAGGAAGAGGAAGGGATATAATCTAAACAGGGAAGGATGTGATCTAAACACTGATTTTGTGGATAAGTCTGTTCCAGGTAGAAAGGTGGCAACACAGAATCCTTTCTGCAAAAAGAGATGAGCACATTCCCTGTTCTCTGTTCCTCTAAGCTGTGTTAACTGTGTTAGCACTGAGCAAATACAAACATGGGGTTTGGATTCACATCCTTTCCCTTCATCCACAAAGGAGTCTCTGGCCAGCAGAGGGCACAGTTCAGGTAAAGCTTGCTTCCCAAGCTGTCTCTCCTGCCCAGAGATATGCATCTGAGGATAGAGTGTTTTAGGGATGATGGGTTATCTTGGGAGAGACACAATGTGAGCATGTATCTAGCCACCAAACACTTTTGAACCTTTTTCACTGAGGAGATGACTGTACTTTTTGCAGTGATTTGCTCTTGTAGAACTTTTTTGGACAAGAGTTTAAGTTATGGAAACAAGCTGGTGGAGTTCTGTGGGAGATGCCCCCCAGGAGCAACCTGCAGCCTTAAGAGATTAAATTGAGGACTAAGGATATAGTATGGTAAATATATTGGAAGTAGATCCCTTCCAGCTGAAAATTGTGAAGTGCCAGAATGTCTTAAGTGGGACTTGACCTGTTTGGAACTTCCACTGGGCAGCTTTTTCCATTAAAAGAGACTGGTGACCCCTTTTTCTGTACCCTTGTGCCTCATGGAGCATGTGCTGCGGTGTCTGACAGGACAGAGGGTGTGACAGTGAAGGGTCACTGTGTGCTCTGCTTCTGTTCAGTGTCCAGGTTAAACTTCCCTGGTTGTATGCATTCCTGCTAGTGACTAATCCCTAAATGCTGCATACAGAACAGGCTCATCCAAGGAAACAGGATTTGTAATTATATTTCAAGAAATTGAGATATTTCTGGTGCTTGCTGAACTTGTCCTCAGTGCACCTTTCCAGAGCAGGTAGGTATATTTTGAAACCTTATCAAATTTGGTTTAAAAATGGGCTTTGCTCTTTTCTTAATTTATGTAATGCTTTCCTAGCAGTGAATTCCAGAGTTACCCACTTCAGTTTCCCTCCTGCATCTTGGTCCTGCAAGACTAAACACAGTGGGCTCACTTCCTTGGAGTGAGACTGGGCAAGAAGTCAAGGGGAGCATGTGTTCCTGGTGAGAAATTGCAGGCAGTGCTTCTCCTGTGACCTCTGTTCTCTGGCTCTTTGCAGGCTGAACTGACCTTCAGTGCCGGGGATGTTATCACTGTCTTTGGGTCCATGGATGATGATGGATTCTACTATGTAAGTGCAGGGCTTGGGAAGGTCCTGTGGAAATGGTCGGAGATCATGGTGTGGTAGGGAAGCAGAAATCAGGCAACAAAGTATCCTGCTTTTGGGAAAAAAAATAAACCCTCTCTACTTAGTGCAGGGCAGCCTGTTTCGGATGCTCATTCCTTCTGCTGTAAATCCAATATTACAGAATCTTGGAATAGTTTGGGGAAGGGACCTTAAAGCTCATCCTGTTCCACCCCCTTCCATGGGCAGGGACACCTTCCACTCTCCCAGGCTGCTCCAACCCTATCCAGCCTGGCCTTGGATACCTCCAGGAATCCAGGGGCAGCCACAGTTTCCTGAGCACCCTGTGCCAGGGCCACTCTCACAGGGAACAATTCCTTCCCAATAACCCATCCATCCCTGCCCTGCTATAGTGAGAAGGACCATTGTCCCTTGTCCGGTTTCTCTGTCCCTTGTGCAGAGTTCCTCTCCAGCTCTCCTGGAGCCCCTTCAGGCACTGGAAGGGGCTCTGAGCTCTCCCTGGAACCTTTTCTCCTCCAGGTGAACAGCCCGAGGTATCCCAGCCTGGCTTCAGAGCAGAGGGGCTCCAGCCCTGGGAGCATCTCCATGGCCTTTAAATGTCCCAGTAGTTACAAGTTTATCTTTTTGCATCAGTTGCCTGCAGGTTTCCCAAAGTCTTGCCTGAATTTTCCCATATACACACCAGCTGAACCAGCACCTGCTGAGAGCTACCATCTCACCAGGCACTCAGACCCTTGGGCCAGAGACTGGAATGGTGATCCAAATAAGCAGACACATTCCTGGGGCTGTGCCTGTCCTCCAGCTGTGTGCCAAACTTGAGCCTTGGCCCTTGGATCATCCACCTCTTCCTGCAGGGAAACAGTGTGCCTTCACACATCAGACTTGAGGCTGAGCTTCAGATTAAGTCTGAGGGCATCACTGGGAATGTTTTGTTTGATCCTTTTATATTGTTATAAAATACTGTCCTTTTATACTGTTAGTGTTTATACTGTTATTGTATTTATATTGACAAACAGCATTGCTGGGGTGGGTTTTGTCTCACCCAGTTGCCTTCTGTTGAATTGGATACATATTCGTAGGAATACAGTAGTGCAGCTCTGAGCCTCTGTGATCATGGATGCAATGCCTACAGGACATTGTAGCAGTACTACCTCATTCTTTAAAGACATCAATAAATACCAGGGCAAATCAAAGGCCTCTAGGGCACCTGTGGCACAGTCTTATTCCAGTATGGTAGTGGAGGTTCTGAGGTTGTAGGAATCACCTTTGTCACAACTTGCTGTCATCTCTTCTTCCTTTACTCTCTTCTATGTTTCTGTGCTCTGAATTGTTCCACAATTAAGCAAGAACATGGGTTGTGGAATTTTCTGAGGATCTTCCCTATGTGGGTGTGTTCTGGACTTGTCTCAGCCCACAGCCCAACCTTCTCTGCAGGGCACTGCACCTTGAGTTGTTATTTATTTCTCCAGGAAAGCTGATGTGAGAATTGATTGTTGATCTTGCAGGGAGAGCTGAACCAACAGAGAGGGCTTGTACCATCCAACTTCCTGGAAGCTGTCCCTTTGGATGGAGACATGGCCGAGGAATTCCACTCAAAAGATAAAGAAGCTCCTCTGCTGAGTGCTGAGAGCCAGGTGAGATGTGCCACTGCATGGCACTGCCATCCAGACTGGAATGTGTCTGGAGCCTGGGCACTGCATGGCATGCAGCACCCATGGGATCACTGAACTTACTGCATGCAGCACCTTCATCCCAAGGGAGTGCTGGGAGCACTTCCCAAAGACTTACTTGTAGTGCAGAAAGTGGCACAAAACAACACCTGCTGGGGCTTCAGTGTGGTCTGGTGGGCAATTAGCATTCAAATCCAACCAGCAAATTGTTCAGATCCACTGAAAGGTCAGTGGGAACATTGTACTGGAAGGAAAGTTCAACCAGCTCCCCAGGCACATGAAATTCCTTAAATATGATTGTATCTATGCCAAAGAGTTCTGGAATTTGCAACACCCAAACACCAATGTTCTTCCATCCACCCCAAGTTAGATATATCTTAATCCAGGCTGAGTTGCTTCTGCAGAAGTTCAAAACACACTGAAGAGTTTATGAAACAGATCTGGGGAATGGATCCTACAGTTTCAAAAGCATCCCCCTGAGTCAAGGGATTCAAAGGTTAAATTAACCCCTTGCATTGTGTTGCTGAGACTCTTGGAATAAAGGCTTAAGTGGGAGATTGGGGTCATGTCAGGAGCTGAGGCTAAAAGTGTAGCAGCTCCTTTGTCATTCCTGGGCCTCCTGTGCTGCCTCACTGTGGAATGGGAGGCAGGAGGGACCCAGCTTGGTCCCAGCTCACATGGGCTCAACCTTCAGTCAGTCTTGGGAGGTTGTTGGCACTGCCATGTGGTGCCAGACCCACATGAGTCAGAGCAGGTTGGTTTTGAGTCATCCTTAGAGAAGTAAGTTGCCCTGAATCCCTGAATCCTGCTCTGTTGAACTCCCTGCTGGTGCCACCTCAGCTTTCCTGCTCTCTGCAGCATTTCTTGGCCTTTTTTCATGCTCAGCGCTTCCTCTTCTCTGTATCCATCTCTTTCTTCAAATGCTGCCTGGTCTACCTTCACCTCAGCCCCTTCCCTTGCTTCCAGGCATTCCAGGCTTTGTGGGTACAGGATTTGCAGTCCAGCCTTGATGCCTTCTCGGGCAGAGCAGCCTGGCTCCAGTAATGGGCAGTTTGTTGGATCATCTGCTGACCTCAGCAGCTCTCTGGGGCCCTAATATTTCCCTGTTGAGGATATTGGTCTTTTCTGGGGAATCACAGGTTAGTCAGCTGTTACTGTCAGGGTTTAAGAGCCCTGGGGTCACCCAAGTCTAACCTCTCTGGGGATTAACAAGAATGCAGAGTGGGGTTCTTTGTTTACTCTTACCAAATTATTCATCTGTTGAAACAGAGGGTGCCAAAGGAGACCTCAACCAGTAAAATAAAGGTGGAATTCTAGGTGTAATTTAGGGCAGATCTTCCCCTTCCCTCTGGCATCAACCAGCAGCCACAGGGCCTGTTTCAGATTCCAGGAATTGTTATTCCAGCCCCAGCCTGGATCCTCCAAGGGATCAGGGGGAGTTTGCAAACCCTTCACACCTGCAAGTGGCAGACAAGGTTACCCAAAGCCAAACCCACTTTCCTCTCTGCTGCTGAGTTAAGTGGGTGACTGATTGCCTGGACAGCACTTTTGCCCACATATCCCTGCATGCTGAAGGTTGGAATCTCTTTTCCTATGTTTCATGACATTTTTTTGAACAGAAGTGCTTTTCAGGTGTATTAAAAACAACCCATATAAAATAGACACATTTCAGGCTTGCCTACCCTTCAAACCTTTCCATTTGTCTCTAGTTCTCTGTGCCTGAGACCCAAAGGAGCCTCCCCTTAACACTGGCTCTGACTTCTGGGTGCACAGAGCAGGAACCTCTTTGGTTTGGTACTTTTGGTACTCTCCTGATCTGTGAACTGTTCTTCTGTCTGTAATTTGGGGACTGTAAAATTCAGATAATGATGATTAAACCGACTTTATTTCAGTGAGAATCAGCTTGAACTCTTTAGGCATAACTGTGCTTTGGCTGCTTCTGCGTCGTGCCAGCCTGGCTCCTGTCCTGCTGCCTCCCTGCTTCTCCTGGACACCTGTTCCAGGGGATTCTGGCTCAGCACCCCCAGCATTCCTCCTGCTTGTGCTTTGCAATCCAGACCTGCATAAACAACTTCCAAACAGGAAGGGCACATTTCCCCCCTGTTAAAAGTAGTATATTTACCCTACTCAGAGCCAAACTGGTATTAATTAACTGCATTTAAGTGTTTTTCATGATTCCTGAGAAGACAGAACCTGACCCCGTGGTGGTTTTGGCTGTCACAGCAATCACAGCATCCCAGCCTGTGGGCAGAAAACCTCATGGGGAAAGGCAGAAGAAATACCTCTTGTAAAACAGACATGTTCCATATCCATCCTCTAGCTAGAACGAACACTCCCAGTGATACAGCCATGCCCGAGGCTTTCCAAATTCCTGTAACATTTTCACCCCACGGAGTTAAGGGAATCTTGCTTGTTCAATTTGCTGTTAGCAGAGTGGGCTCCCTACAAATTCCCAGTCCCAACTTGAGCCCTGGCACCTCAGGGGGGATGTGTGTGTGCCATGCCAGAGCTTTGAACTCTGTTACAGCTTGTTCCAGTTGCAACAGAAGCTTCTCCATGGATGACTTTTAAATCACTGGTAACTTCTTGGATGTGATGTTCTTACCTTACCTGTTCTTCACACTTTCCTTCTCCCTCCTGCCATACCAAAGGCAGAATAAGGACAATTTATTTCCAAATTGAACTGGAGAAGGTGGATAATTTTTAGTCATTTCTGAGTAAATCTTAAAACACTGGCAATGGAAAAGATGAAGCAATTGAACTTACAAACTGACAACATCTGCAGATTAGAATAAACAGACAAAAACAGCACAAAGAGAAGGATCCAAGAAGTTCTGGTCACAGCAAGGGCCCAAAACACTCATGGCTTACCAGCTCAGAGCAGCTGCATCAACGCTGTTCCTGTTGATGGAATATTTTTCTATCAGTAATATGCAGTTTCTGTCAAAGACTGATTATAAAGCACCTTCAGAAAGTGTTTGATTCTAATTGATTTCATGTATTTATTTCTGCCTGTGTTATGCACCCGGGACGGTTCTTTTCTTCAGAGAATGAGGAAGAGAAGAGTGCAGTGATAGATATGAATGATACATAGAGCAACCATGTAAGTGTGTGAGACCTTCAACCTCCCACCCAGCCCAGCACCTTAAAGGCTCCTACATCTGGAGTTAGCTCCTATTCTTGCTTTTAGTTTGACAGGCTGGTTTTAGGGCTGTGGTGGCAAATCCAGCTTTCAGGTCTGATGTCAGACCTTTCACTGCCAGCTGGGTTCTGTGGTAAAGGCAAACCATTCAGCACAGAAGTGCATTTGGTTGGAACAATTATCTGGTGGTTTTGGGGACCAGGATGGGACTGTGCTGTATATTCAAGTTTGGGAAGGACCTGCTTTGTAATTCAGCTTGGCCCTTCTGTTCCCATCAACAGCCAAAGCATCATTTGGCTTTTGCAAGATCCTCCTCAGTCTGAGCACACTTCTTGTTCAGTCTGGGGGTTTTTCCTTCTGGATTTTACTCCTTCCTGAGAATAGTCCTGAAAAACCCCTGCCCACCATCCATGTAAAGAAATAGTAATGTTTAGTCCCTAAAGCCAACTTTGTGTGGATAATTGTTCTGGGGCTGGGTGGGTGAGACCCCTGGTTTTGGGGGCCAGAGGGAGCAGTCTTTGTTTTGCTTAGTTTCAAATGTTTTCCAGAAATTAATTCCAGAAGCTAATCAATAACACCTGAGAGAGCACTGAGACCACCCCTGAAAACTGACATCACTCTTGTGTGATCTTATGTGAAGATTTTGGCAAAGCTGTTTTTCCTTTGTTTTCCTTAGAGAAGAGCCCCCAATTTCAGTATGATTTTTCTCTTACCACATTAATCTGTGAGCTGGTTCTTTGCTTTCCTGCCACATAGAGGCCTCTGAGAAGAGGAGAAATTGTCTGTTGGGGCCACTTCAGGTCTGTCCTGAAACTGTCCTGAAACCTTTACCCAAAAAGTGTTTTTCAGTGGTGCATGGACAGAGCCTCCACTGCTTTGGCTGCACAGGGTCCTTTACATCCCTCCCACATTACTCCCTGTGTGTGAGCCCCTTCTGGTGCTAGCCCAGTGCTTTTGGGCATTTTATCCAAGGATTCCATGTTGCACAAATCATAAATAGTTTCTGGAGCAGAACTTGGGGATTCTTTCTTTTGCTCCCAGATAAGAGAGTGGGCTCTAAGTTAGCCCTTGCCTGGCTTTCTTTTTACCTTTGCCTCCATAAATCTTGCATTTCTGGCTGCAAGTGGTTCATCTGGATTTATTTGGGTTTACTCCCAGACTCCTCAGACCTGCCTGACACTGGGCTTATCAGCACCAAGTGCTGCTCTTTGCACAAGAGAGCTGCCAGGATAGACAGAGGTTGCAGCTGCTGCTGCAGCATTGGCTGGAGGAGACCTTGCAGACCTAAGGGCCAGCCTGGCCATCCATCAGCACATGTGACATCCTGTGGCATGTCCTGGGCAGCAGCTGGCCTTAGGGCACAGTGCTGCACATCTGGAGTGTTGCAGGAGTGCCTGGAAAGCAACATTTTCAGGAGAGCTGAGAGTGTGAGCTCAGGAAAAGTCAGTGGTGGGATTGGTTACTGTGGTAGAGAGGCAGGGAGGAGTTCCAGCTCTGTGCTGTAGTTCAGGTGAGGGAGAGTCTGATGGCACTGGTGCAGCTCAGTGATTGCTGTGAGGTAGAAGTTGACTCTCAGCTTTGTGGAGTTGGGAGGGGTCACAAATTCACTGCAAGACAGAGCTCTGTGTGCTCCTGCCCACTCAGGACTGTCTCCATGAGTACATGTAAGTGCTGAGTCTGACCCAGAGCAGAGGTTTGTGCACATCCTGGGCCAAAAGTGCTTCACTCCTGTAGCAGCCCAAACTAGCTCAGCTTCCAGCCATGAGGGGAGGAGAGGTCACAGCCACTGGGTGCTCCTGGTCCCAAAGGAGGTGGGTGCTGAACCAGCAGTAGGGTGACAGAGCAGAGCTGCCTTTCCACTTCAAGAGACTTTAAATAAAGTCCCCACAGGGCATGAGCATGACTGTGCTAGAGTGAGGGAAGCAATGCTCTGCTTCTGCCTTCCTCAGCTGCCTGCCCTGGACACAGCACGAGACCAGGCACATCCAGTCCTGCCCAGGAGCAGCCAGGATCCTCACACAGTTTCTGGCTGGAGTCTGATCTTCAGGAGTGCTTCCACCTCAGGCAGAGGGTCCTGCTGCCACTGTCACTATCTCAGGTTCCCTCTGGGGGCTGTGGCTGCTGCAGACCTGTGAGGGACTCAGTGGGACCCAGGGAGGCATGCTGAGGGTGATAGGTTCCAGTGTCCAGAGGACTCTTTTCTGGCACAGCTCCAGCCACTCTCACTTGTGTTGTGAGTAATGCCAAGACAGGATGTACAGCTGGAGTGTGGAAGCTGCTGGTTTGTGAAAGCTGTGTGGAAGAGAAGGCACTGAGACTAAGGCTCTCCTAGGCCTCAGAAACCCAGAGCCTCTTCCCTAAGGAACTTTGCAGCCTGCTAGGATAATTTGACCTGCCAGATTGGTAATTTCCACTGGCAGGACACCTAAGCCTAGTGAGAGGAGATGGGGAAGGAAGGCTGCTACTAGGAACTGGCCTCTCAGTGCTTTGAAGGGGACACTGAGCCCAGGACTAGGGCACGTTCTGATTTCCAAAAGCCCTTTCCAGATGGAACAGGACTCTTTGAGACTGGTGGGTCTCAAACACTCAGGGGCTCAGGAACATTCCTTTGTGCCACTTGATCCGACTTCTCTGTGTCCTGTTCCATCAGTGCCACTGCAAAGCACCAGAGTTGTCTTTCTGCCCCTCCTGCCTCTGGATCTGCTGCATGCTGAGCAGCTTTGCAGGACCCCAGTTCCTCTTCCTACCATGGCCACTGTTGAGAAGCCTCACAGCTTAGCCAGCCTCCTTGATCTTCTGGAGGTCTTGCAGAGTACTTGTTCTTAAAAATCTGGTTTTGTTAATGTTCTGGGTTCTGTCCCAGAGCATGCTGGGATCCCAGAGGCTCCATGGCTGAGGCATCCATGGATTCATCAGTACCTTCTCCATCCATGTTCTCAGAGGCTGCTTCACTTACTCAGCAGTGGAGCAGCATCTTTCACCATGTCCTTAGTAGATCTTTTGTGCTGTCTAGTTCTTAGCCCTAAGTTCAGGAGTTTCAGGAATTCTTAGCTAAGGAAGGGTCTGGGTTGTGGCTACAAAATTTAAATAGTTTTGAAACTTCCTATGTGGAACTGCACCTGCATAGAGGGGAGAAGGCCAGGTTCTCTGGGTGAGGTTGGTGTTGGTGTGATCTCCTTCAGCAGCTCTAACTTGTGCTTTTGTCTTTTGTTTTCTCTCTTTCCCACCCAGCTAAATCCAGATGGATCTGTTGATCAGAGTGACTCCTCTCCATCTCCTCCTCTGCCAGCACCTTCCTGCCTTGTCCCAGGCGAGCAGTGTCCAGAGCAGGCATCACTGGCCCTCCTCACCTGCAGTGATTCACCTGGGCAGAGTAAAAAGAAGAGAGGGTTCTTTTTCAAAGGGAAAAACCTCTTCAAAAAACTTGGGTCCAATAAGAAAAACTAACAAGGGGTGTATTCCATCCAGGCTGCCACAGAGCCCCAGAGACTGAGAGTTCAGGAGAAGCCCTCTGCAAGAAGTGGATTATTTTCATAGGGAAGAAGTATGTGTTGAATAGAGAAAACTCTGGAGGGTGTGGGAGCTGAGAGCCCTTGGGGAAAAAGTGACTCTGGGGTATGAGGGCTCAGCTCTGGGATCCAGCATGTCCTGCTCCATGCAGCCCTCAGTTCCCTGTAAATATTTTAATTTAAGGATTATATTCTGGCTGTAAGTTAGCTAACTGGCTTTTCCCAGCAAAGCCCTAGCCCCTTAGGAGAAATCCCTTGTACTCCACACCCTGGTATTTCTCTGCCCCAAAGGAGGTCATGTCAACTCCTTCACTTCCTGCAAAGAAAATTTGCACTTTTCTGTTCCCGTGACTCCCCTTCGCTGTCTCTGGGCTGATGAGTGAGTTCTTACTTGTACTGTAACCCTGTAAATACGTGCAGCTGTGCCTCGGAGCATCCCACACTGCCTCAGTCAGCTTCCAGCAGGAGGCTCCCCAGCGAGGAGGGAGCGATGCCCAGCAGGGGTCGCTGCTTCAGCGTGGGGTGGGCTGCTGTCAGCTGCTCTGCCTGGTTCACCTGGACCACGCACTGGCTGGGGACTCCGCCTTATTATTTATTTATCGATTTATTTATCAATTGATTTATTTATCTACCTATTTATTTATTTATTTATTTGTCTGTCTGCCTCTCTCCACGGTTCTGTTCAGCTGTGTCTGTAAGCTGCTGCCAAGCCAGAGTGTTTGAGAGCAGGGCTGGGGCTGGGCAGCTTGCACTGTTTTTGTAGGAGATGAAGTGTTCCTGCAGTTGAGACACAGCCCTGTCCAAGCAGGGAGGGTTTTGTATGCCATGGTTTCTGTCCCTCCCCGTGTTTCTTTCTCTGCATGTTCCAGTTCCTTGTTCTGAACAGGGCAGTTCATGAACTCCGTGAGTGGTGCCAGCACAGCGGCCATGAGTGGTGGTGGTATGGTATGTTTTTATTTAATATCAAATTTTATTATAATAAAGTCTATTTTCACAAAAATACATTTTCCTTAAAAAAGCCAAAGATTCAGTGATGCTTCTTCTTTGGGGGTGGGGAAACTATACCAACCACACACACCTTGAGGATGTTCTGCACCTTCTGTGTCCCCTTCTCAGAGGGACACGTGGCTGTGGATGCCCCAGGTGCTGGGTGAGGGCAGGGGCTGAGGTGGCAGCTCTGGGACTGCAGGACACCAGGGAGGGCTGTGAGTGTGAGGCTGCCCAGAGTGCCTGGCTGGAGCCCTGCACTCCCAGTGCCACTGGTGTGCAAGTGTTGGGCCATGGCCATAGTCCTGCATCTGGAGCCTCTGGGAATCCAGCCAAGGTGCCAGAAGTCACTGGGATTTTGAGGGTATTCTTGCAGGATTTCCCTGACAGGATGGACTTGTTTGGGAAGCTGCTGGTCCCTAGAGAGAAATACTCCTTGAGGATGTTGATACTGCAGTAAGTCATCGTGTCCTGTGGTACATGGGAGTCAGGGCAAGGACAGGCTTTGAAAGGATGAAGTGCTGCAGCTCTGTTTGAGTTTCCATGGCTTCTGGAGCAGCCTCAGTGGTGAAACTCATCAGCAACCCAGAGCTTTATCTTCAGCCTGTCCTCCCATGGAGGAAGTCGTTGCTGTTCTAACTGAATTTACCAACAGAAGTTTCTTAAGTGAGTTGTTGAAGGTCTTTTGAAAGAAACTGTCATTGCTTTTATCAGTTCCTCAGGGGATGAACTGAAGAACAAAACCTTTAGGAAGTAAAGCAGCCGCTGGAACATTCTGGGGTGTGCCCAGAGCCAGAGGTCCTGTGAAGCCAGTGCCTGCCTGCCTCCCTCCCTGGGACCACAAGGTGTGTGTTGTGTCTCTACCTCCTGTAAATTTTGCTGTGATGGACCCAGACCCATCATTCAAAGTCTCCCTAGTTCAGCTGGTTCCCCAACACCAGACAGGCTGTACAGCAAAGCTCAGAGGAGTCTCCATGAGAAAGATTTAATGTTAACAGCTTCAAGCTGTTATAGCTAAACTTAAAAGGCTACAATAAGCCAAAAAAAAAAAAAAAAAAAAAAGGGTAAAATAAAGATCATCCAGATGTTCTGCTTTGCATCCTGTGCTTCTAATCACTGTGCCACAGCTCAGGTGTGGATGGCTCCTCTCTGCTTGGGGGAGCTGCTTGTGGCATCAATATATTCCTGTTTCCATTCTCCAGATGAGCAGCATGTGATCTCTGAGTGCAAGCATTTGGTGCTTGTGTTGGTGCTCACCAGAAGGCTCAGCCTTTCCCATTCACCCTGATCTGGGAGCAGGGTCACAGTCTCCAGGGAAAGTAAATATTTAAGGGACAAAGGATCTCATAACCCCCCACTTCCATGGTTTCTGAAGCAGAGAACATTTTTTCTTTTTGAGACCAGTTTGGTGTGGCGTTTCTCAGGGGTTGATGTAGGAGTTGGTGTGTTTAACATCTTTTCCAATGATAAAGGGGTCATGGGCATCCTGGGCAGTGTCCTGGTGACACCAAACTGTGTGTCAGGGTCACACACTGGAGAGAAGAGATGGGGCATCCATGAAAGGCTGGAGAGGTGGAGCTGTGCAAAATTCATGACACTTAACAAGGCCAAGTAAAAGGTCCTAGTTGGAGTTGGGGCAATCCCAAGCTCAAGTACAGGCTGAGAAGAGAGATGGATGGATGGATGGATGGATGGATGGATGGATGGATGGATGGATGGATGGATGGATGGATGGATGGATGCAAAGCTGCCTTGAGGAGAAGGACTTGGAGGTGCTGATGGATTAGAAGCTCAGCACAGAATCACAGAATGGCTGGAGCTGGGAGGGACATTAAGATCATCTGGCTCCAAACCCCTGCCACAGATGTGCCCCAGCCATGTGTGTCAGAAACCCCCCATGCCCTGGGCTGATGTCCCACTGTGGGCAGAAGGGGAGGGAGGAATTCTGCCCCTCTGCCCTGCTCAGGTGAGACCCCACCTGCAGAGCTGCTTCCAGCCCTGAGGCCAACAGCAGAAGGATGTGGAGTTGCTGGAGTGAGTCCAGAGAAGGCCCCAGAGCTGCTCCATGGCTCGAGCGTCTCTGCTCTGGAGCCAGGCTGGGAGAGCTGGAAGTGCTCACCTGGAGAAGAGAAGGCCCCAGGGAGAGCTCAGATCCCCTTTCAGAGCCCAAAGGGACTCCAGGAGAGCTGGAGAGGGACTTGGGACAGAGGTGTGGAGTGACAGGACAAGGGGGAATGGCTTCCCACAGCCAGAGGGCAGGGACAGATGGGATATTGGGAAGGAATTGTTCCCTGTGAGGAAGAAATGGCTTCCCTGGCACAGGGTGCCCAGAGAAGTTGTGGCTGCCCCAGCCCTGGAAATGTCCAAGGCCAGGTTGGACAGGGCTTGGAGCAGCCTGGGGTAGTGCAAGGTGTCCCTGCCATGGCAGGGGCTGGAATGGGATGGTCTGTAAGGTGATTCTCTGAATTAAGTTCCTCATTGTGAAACACATTTATCAGCACTGACACACACTAACTGTCCATAGCCTTTGAAAAATCCTCCTCCTCCTCCTCTATCTGATGCTGACACAGCTTTGCAAACCCACCAGCTCTGCCCCTTTGCACAAGAGCTGTGCTGTGGTCTCTGTTGTGCAAACTGCTGGTTCTGGAGCTGCAGCTGGATCTGGTTCTGGTTCTCCTGCTGGAGGGTGGAGCTAGAGCTAGGTTTGGTGCTGAAGCTGGGACCTCAGGCAGACACTCTGCCTCTGTCTCACACACTGAAAGGGGTGGGTGGGCTGGAGGCACCTCCTGAGTCTCTTGGGTCAGGGTCACCTTGAAGGCTAGGGGAGGTTGCTCAGGCTCTTATTCAGGGGAGCAATGTCCCCAGGGATGCAGGCCCCACCTCTGCTCTGGGCCCTGTCCCAGCACTTCACTATCCTGGGTGTTTTCTTATATCTGTTGGGAATTTTCCTGACAGTACCAGGTGCCATTGCCTCTTGTCCCATCCCTGGGCACTCTGAGTAGCTCTGTCTTCTCTGCAGCCCTTCCATGAGACAGTCAAAGTCAAGAATAAGGCTTCCAGAGGCTTCTTCCCTCCAGGCTGACCAAACACAGCTTTTTCCTGGGCTCCAAGTGGATTCTTTCCAGGTTGTCAAAACCAGTCTACAAACAAGACCAGCCTCACCTGGGCCTCACTGCAAGATTAGTAATTTGCTTTGCTGATTTTCTTTTAAACATTAAAGAACCAGGACCAGCATCAGTTCATGGCTCCACTTGCAAGGAGGCAGCTTTGGGGATGGGATGATGGATCCCAAGGCTGGGGATGGACACACCTTCAGAGTCACTGCCAAAGGCACTGCACCACCTGTGCCATTCCACAGCTACTGTGGGTCCTGGTGGAGTCCAGGTGAAGACCTTCATCCAACCAGCCCTGGGGAGCCCTGGCAGGAACTTGGTTGCTTTCAGTCTGTGCTGCTGATCCAAGGAGTTTTGATCCATGGGGGCAAACACAATTGCAATGTGCAGTGAGGAGGAGCTGAGGAGCAGCTCCTCTGCCTCCCTGTACACCTCCATGCTCAAACACATCCCTCACTGATCCAGCAGTACCCCTCTGCCCTGTCAGCATGGTAAGCATTTGTCCATCAGATGCTTTTGCTCTGGGAGAGGAGCTTTGGCCCGCGGCAGAGGAGATGTTTGCTGAGCTCCTGAGCAACAGCATCAGGCTCCTTTGGGCAGGAGCCAGACCCACCTGGGCTGCCCCGTGCTCCAGACCAGTAGCTGGAGAGTTCAAGCCATCCGTCCCAGTGCCTCCTTCTGCCCAGGAGCAGCTCTCAGGGGATGTGGGCAGAGCACGTCAGGAGGTGGGATGGGGAGTGCTGGGTACTGCAGGTGTGTCCGGAGGTAGATGTGAAGGCGTCGGTTCCACCTCTGAAAGCGGCAGAGGATGAAGAGTACCATGGGGAAAGGTGTCCCTGGAAGACACCCCCAGAAGTGTCTCACAAGACTCTCAAACCACCACAAAGTGATCACATCTCCACCTGCAACAATCCCGGGAAAGCTCCGGTGAAGCATCAGGCTGCGCATCCCGGTGCGAGCAGGAGAAGCTGCCGGCGGGCACGGGGGGCGGTGAGCGGTGAGCGCTGATAACGCCGGGCAGATAAAAGCGGGCGCGGAGGGGCCCGGGCGGGGAGGCGGTGCTGGATCGAGGTGACAGCCTGGCCCAGGTACAGCCGCTTTTCTCTCGCGGAGAGTTTGTTTCTCTGCCGGGGGTGGTTTTGGGAACCTGGGGCAGAGTGTGGGGCTGAGCTCTGCGGTTCCCGGGCCGGGGCCGGGGCTCGGCCGGGCACTGCAGCGCTGCTTTTACACAGCGGCTGCTCAGCCCGCAGCTCTGGCTCGTTCTGGGAGCAGCCTTGGGAGGTGAGGGGTCAGCTTGGGGAAAAGAATCCCAAATATCTATTAAACGGCTATTAAATACTTCCCGTTCCTTCTGCAGCCCATGTTAAAGGAACGGCTAGGTAATCACTGAATAAATTCCCATTAAAACACAAATATGAATGCTATATTTTATAATTATAGGGATAGAGTGATACCCAGCTCATGGTTGGCTTCACTCTGGCTCTATTGAAGAGCATAAATAATTCGCTCATAGTGATTCTTGTAGTAACATTCTAAATATTGAAGTATTATTTCCTCCTCAATCCCAGGCTAATCAGGAACAAAGATAATAGATAATAGATAATAGATAATAGATAATAGATAATAGATAATAGATAATAGATAATAGATAATAGATAATAGATAATAGATAATAGATAATAGATAATAGATAATAGATAATAGAGTCCTTATATGTTTTCATGTCATCTCATGTGACATGACTACATGCAAGGAGGGCTCTTGGAATTTAAAGGCACCGTGCTGTCCCGGCTCTTCCTTCTTCCCCACCAGCTCTCCATGGAACGCTCTGTGTTCTGCCCTGGCAGCAGATTCTGGTCCCTTTGTGCTGCCCCCGAAGTCCCAAGTGGCACCACAAGGTGCCACCAGTGCTGGCAGTCCCTGGGACACGATTCTGCTCATTTCCCACATGGCACTGACAGGACCTCCCAGGGAGTGCACTCTCTCCTGGAAGTGTTCCATTGGCAAGGGGATGCTCCATGAGCTCCCTTGACATGCACCATCCTCCACCTTGGCAAGAACCTTCCTGATGCATCCACGTGTTCTTGGTCTTCTTCACTTACATTTCTTTGCAGGGATGAAGGCAGAAAGCTTCCTGGAGTCGCTGATGATCCTCAGCCTGTTCCAGGCATCTGTATCCTCTTCCAACGGTATTGTCCCTCCCTAAGGCTTTGCAGATCAGGGGATTTTCTGAGTGGTAAAGATAAAGCTATGTCTGGAAGAGCCTGTCATTCAGCAGCACAGCCCTGAAAATGTGCCAGAAGGAGCACAGTCTGTACCTCTTCTGGCACCACTTGGCTCTTTTAGGTTTTTACTGGTTCACATCCTGCCTGATTCCTTAAAATCAGGTAAAAGGAGATAAGTTCCCAGCACTGGTTCATGTCCATGGAAACAGGGTCTCCCTCCCTGTACCAGCACCTGAGAGAGCTCCCAGGGCCTGTGGAGTGTGGAGATGGGGCAGGCACTCTCCCTCTTCCAGCCCTGAATCACTGCTCCAAAACATATAGGGATCTCCATCTATTAATTTACAATGTCAAATCCTTATGAAAAGCATATGCCTGGCTTTTCATTTATCTCAAATGGTGGTCCAGGCAATAATTTTTCTCATCAGGATTGTCCAAGAGTTGAGCTCTGGGCTGATCTGGAAATACATTTAAAAGGAACTGGGGAGATTGGGCAGCTCTTGATCCCTATGTGCTATTTTCTGAAGTTTTCCTCCTTCCCAGAAACTGTAGGAAAGTGCTGTCACTCAGAGAAGCCCTTAGGGCCTGTCCCCTCCCTTTCTGTGACCCACGGCCAGAAAATGATGAAGATGAAATTCATTTTGGGGGCTCCCACCAGGGCAGGAAGGGGAGCAGTGAAAATGGCAGGAAGTTTCAGGAGGGACTGGGGAATGCCATGGGGAAATTGAGCTGCTTATAGAATAAGAGAATCTCAGAAAGGTTTGGGTTGGAAGGGAGCTTAGAGTTCACCCCATTCCAGCCCCTGCCACAGGAGGGACACCTTCCACTGTCCCAGGCTGCTCCAAGCCCTGCTAAGCCTGGCCTTGGGCACTGCCAGGGCTGGGACAGCCACAGCTGCTCTGGGCACCCTGTTCAAATGCTCTGCTGTGAAAGGGCAGGACGGGTGGTGTGTGCACTCTGTGCAGCTGTTTGAAGCCTCCACTGATGGAGGAATTCTCTTCATGTCCAGGAGAGACACTCAGACTTCGCTGAGGAATATATTTATATGCAGATGTCTGGAAAGTGAGCAGCACTTGCTCCCAGCCCTGCTGTGTCCAATCCCCGGTGTGGAGGCGCAGGGATGCTCCTGCGGCACCCTCACCTCTGTTCTCCCTTTCTCCGCTCAGACGCGGCGCTGGAGCTGTCGGACACGTCCCTGCTGAGCAGCGTGGCCGAGGCTCGGCAGCTGGTGGATGCTGCCTACAAGCGCACTCGGGAGCGGTGAGAGCCGGGCTGGCTGTGGCGGCTCCTGTCCCTGCTCCTGTCCCTGCCCCCGGCTCCTGTCCCTGTCCCCTGTCCCTGTCCCAGCCCCCTGCTCCTGTCCCTGTCCCCTGTCCCTGTCCCTGCCCCTCCCCGTCCCTGCCCCCGTCCCCTGTCCCGTCCCTGTCCCTGTGGCTGTCCCGGTCCCTGTCCCTGTCCCCTGTCCCTTCTCCTGTCCCTGTCCCTGCTCCTGTCCCCGTCCCTGCCCCCTGTCCCCTGTCCCTGTCCCTGTCCCGTCTCCTGTCCCTGTCCCTGTCCCTGCTTCTGCTCCGGTCCCTGCTCCTGTCCCTGTCCCTGTCCCTGTCCCTGTCCCTGTCCCTGTCCCTGTCCCTGCTTCTGCTCCGGTCCCTGCCCCCTGCTCCTGTCTTTGCTCCTGTCCCTGTCCCCTGTCTCCTATCCCTGTCCCTGCCCCCTGCTCCTGTCCCCTGTCCCTGTCCCTGCTCCTGTCCCTGCTCCTGTCCCTGTCCCTGCTCCTGTCCCAGTCCCTGTCCCCTGTCCCTGTCCCTGTTCCTGCTCCTGTCCCCTGTCCCTGCTCCTGTCCTTCTCCCTGTCCCTGTCCCCTGTCCCTCTCCCTGTCCCTCTCCCTGTCCTCTCCTGCACTGCACCTTCCCTCCCCGCGGCACAGGGACAGCGGGGTGGGGACTCCGGGAGCACAGCGGGCTGTCATCCAGCTTTTATCGGCTCACCCTGATCTGGCACCAGTCTCTTGGGTCACCAAGAGCCGTGGCCTCTTCTGTGCTGTTCCTCCCAGCTCGGTTTTTGGAGAATCACAGAACCACAGAGTGGTTTGGGTTGGAAGGGAGCTTAAAGCTCATCTCGTTCCATCCCCTGCATGGGCAGGGACACCTGCCAGTATCTCAGGTTGCTCCAAGCCCCATCCAGCCTGCCTTGGACACTTCCAAGGCTGGGTCAGCCACAGCTTCTCTGGGAACCCAGTGCCAGACAGGTTCTTAGCTGTCAGCTGCATCTGATGCTATTGCTGGGCTCTGTTGCATCCCTCACAGTGCTCTGAGCAGGAGCCCTGAGTTGAGACCAGCACAGGCTCCTGCTTATTTCCAGTGGTTCCCTCCCATGCATGCAGCAAACAGCTGGACACTGCAGTGAGGACATTCTGTGGGACTCCCAGTCATGCTTTGGGAGTGTCCAGCTTCCTACCAGCCTGTACCTGTCCTCTGCCAGCAGCCACACTGAATCCCCTCCCTGGCTTGGGGACTCTCCAGCTGAGAGGAGGCTCCAGTAGATTTAGGACAGGGTGGCCTGGAGACATTTGAGGCCTTCAAACAGTGACAGATACTGATGATCTGGATAACAGCTGAGTGAGGTTTGGTGCCTCATGGATGGGGCTTACCTTCTGGCAGGTGGAGCTGGGCAGTTTCAGAAACTCCCTTCCTGCAAGTGTCTCTGCTGCTCTGTGGAGAGTGCTGGGAGCAGCCCTGGCCTCTCCCAGTGGACTTTCCCAGACTTTCTCCAGCAGTTCTGACTTGGGACATGCCGTGCCTGATGCTCAGATATGCAACTGCAGCACCCCTGCCCCATTTCAGGTTTTGGTTTCTTGTCCCTTGCAGCATGAAGAAGAACCTGCAGAGCAATGCCTTGACCCCAGCAGAGCTCCTGAGATATTTCAAGCAGCCAGTGGAGGGGACACGATCGGCTGTCCGGGCAGCAGATTATCTGCAGACCACCCTGAGCCTGCTCAAAGAGAGGCTGAGATGGGCTGTGAGGGGAGACTTCAATGTCACAGGTAGGATCCCCCTTTGCTGGGAGGAAGGCAGTGGAGGAAGACACAGGGCTTGGTCACTGGGCTTTGGAGGAGGGAAGAAAAGGGGGTTATGAAAGGCTGTGACAAATCTCTCCCATGTGGCTGCAGTGAAGCAAAGCTGAGTTATTTTTCTGTGCTCTTTTTCCATCTTAAATATTATTGAGGTGGGGGGGGGTTCATTTAGTGAAAGTGTTTTGTGCACTTCCCTGGTTCCTTCTGCTTTATTGAGGTTCATCTTCCAAGGGGTCAAAGCTTGGAAGGCTTTGGTAGATATTCTGCTGCTTGGGTAGGGAATGAGCAGACCCAGAGATGACTCCCAGCAGCCTGGCCCCAAGTGAGGCAGCTCTTCAGCCAGACCTCAGACAGCACTGAAGTCATGCCACAGACACAACACTGTCCAAATAGAGAATGGGGAGATTGAGAGGATATTTCAGTGTGTGTCTGGAGGAGCAACATCCTCTGTGAGATGGAGTCAGGCCAGGCCAGGCTGCTGAGAGAAGGAGGCAAATCAGGGCCAGTGAGAGGAACAGCTCAGGTACACACAGGGAGAACTCCTGCCACATAAATATGAACTCATGGAGATCATGGAATGGTTTGGGTGGGAAGGGACCTCAAAGCCAATCCAGTGCCATCCCTGCCATGGGAAGGGACACCTTCCACTGTCCCAGGGTGCTCCAAGCCTCATCTGGTCTGGCCTCAAACATTTTCCCAACATTACTGTGAAGCACTGGTGGGATAAGACACATCAAGGAGTGCTCTGGCTTTGCTCCAGGACAGGATGAGAAGGAAGGTGATCCCAGAACTGGCTGTGCACAGCTCCAGCCTCTCCATCCAGGACTGATGCTCCAGCACCACTATAGAGCCTTGCAAGGGCCACCTGAGTGCCACCTCTCACCCACCTGCCCAGTGGCTTTTTAAACCATGCTGTGACCCAGACTGTTGGTGGCAGCAGTGACCAGGAAACCTCTGAGGACATGGAGTGAGCAGCAAGAGCCAAGAAGGAGCATCTTCCCTATGGAGACAGACTGGGAGAGCTGGGGGGTCAGCCTGGAGAAGAGAAAGCTCTGGGGAGACATTAGAGCCCCTTCAGTGCCTGAAAGGGCTTATGAAAAAAGAGGGAGAGGCTTTCTCCATGAATAGATAGTGACAGGAAAAGAGGGAATGGTTTTAAACTAATAGATGAGAGATTTGGATTTTATTTTAGGAAGAAATTGCAGGCTGGGAGTGTGCTGAGGCCTTGGCACAGGTTGTCCAGAAAAGCTGTGGCTGTCCCATCCCTAGAAGTGTCCAAGGCCAGGTTGGAGCAACTTGGGAAGATGTCCCTGCCCTTGGCAGAGTGTTGGAGCAAAATGGTCTTTAAGGTCTCTCCAACCCAAATCATTCCATGATTATGTGATTCTGTAAGACTTTTCTTGTTGAACTCTGCCACTTATCTCCCCTGCAAAGGGAAATGTGCACAGCAAAACACAATGCCTTGGTGAGCCCAGCCACAGGATGGTTCTTTTCCAGCCAGCTCTGAGCAGGGACAGCACACACTGGGATCTGCTTCCAGGGGGAAAAACTTGTAACAGCCCCCAGGATGGCTGTGACTGCATTTTATAGTGGAGAAAAAAAGGGAGAGGAGAGGAAGTGCCAACACTAGAAAACCATTCTGCTGCTGCATGAGCCTAATGTGATTATAAAGAGGATCTGACCACATCTTTGCTGGGTTTGATGCTTTCCAAACCAGCAAATAATCTGCTGCTCAAAGAGCATCCTCAGCATATCTTCAAGCAGGAAGATTCACATTCACATTCAGCACATTGTGGTTGTGCAGATGTTGCTGGGTACTGCAAGGTAAAGGAAAACATTTTCCTGAGCAAACCCAGCAGGGCCAGTGTGTTCCTGCCTGTTTTCTCTCCCTTGTTCTGCCAGACTTGCTGACTCCAGCCCAGGTCGAGGTGATTTTCAAGGCCACTGGATGTGACCAGCAGGATAAGAAAATAAGTTGTACATCCTCTGGCTACAGAACCATCACTGGCGAGTGCAACAACAGGTGAGGGGCTGAGTCAGCAGGAGAATGGGTGGTTGCATGGGGCAGGAGGAGAGGAAATGGCCTCAAGTTGCACCAGGGCAGGCTCAGGTTGGATATCAAGAATTTATTCCTGGAAAGGGTGGTCAGGTATTGGAACTGCCCAGGAGTGTGGTGAAGTCCCCACTCCTGGAGGTGTCCAAGGAAGGACTGGATGTGGTACTCGGTGATCTGGGCTGGTGGTTAACCTAAATGATTCCATGCACCCTCCATAAGTAGACCCACTTCCCCAAGGATGATCCACACAGACACCTTGTTTTAGGGTTTCACACTCAGCAGTATTTCCTAGTAATGTGTGGAGCTGTTTGGAAAGTTCCTGGCTCTTTCCCAAAACATGGGGAGCTCCATGTTGAGGACAGACTTTGTCTGGCCCTGCCCCTTGGCAGGTCTCCAAGGGTTTCCTGACCTAAATCCATGATGTGAGCATGATCTAGCCATCCCCTTGCCCCACACTGTGTGTGGGAGGAGTTCTGGGCATATGGGCTGGAATAGCACCTTGGGCACCTCCCATGGCTGGAATGGGGAATGTGGGAGACATGGGAAGCTGCTGAGCACGGGGCATTTTATAGGGACAGTTCAGAAACATTCCCTGTAAAAACAGAGCTGGGAAGCTCCTGGGAGCAGCTGAGGCAGAGGAGGGAGCTCAGCCAGCTTTTCCTGCCAGGATGCTTTAGCCTTCAGGGGGTGGTATAAGAGCTGAGGAGAGACCTTCCTGCCTCCTTCCACTTCGGGGGGGTGGGATGTGGACTCTGGGATAAGGACAGGTCCATTACACCCGATCCAGACCTGAGGCCCTGGGGAAGGTGGACTCAGCCATGCTCTGTCTCTCCACTGCCCAGGGCAGGGCTACACCCCCTGTGGGTGAGAGGCCACCACACTTTGGATATGCACTCCAAAGAAAGTATGTTAGTACTCTAATTAAGGTTCTAATGGTCTAATCAAACTACAATCATAGAGCCACAGAATGGTTTGTGTTGGAAGCGATTTTGAAAAGATTTAAAGGTCACCTAGTCCAACCCCCTGCCATGGGCTGGGACATCTTCAGTAATGACCTCCAAAAAATCACCCAGCACAGTAACCTCACAGTCCAAGTCCCCCAGTTTCTGTTTGAGACCATAGGTAATTCCATTCCAAGGCTCTTCCCCTTTTCCTGGCTGTTCAGCTTCCAACTTTGCTTTCCAGCTGCAGTCTGAGGTTGAGGGCCTTTCTTCAGACTGGATGACCTCAGGGGCACCTGAGTTCTTGCCTGAGAGAAGCTGAGGCTCGGGGCAGATTATTAAAGCTCTTTTCCAACCTAAGCAACTCTATGATTATTGTTGTTATTGTTATTAATCCTGAGGTTTATTGATAGCACCCAACCTATAGAGCTGCAGCAGTTCCCCAACCACAGCGTGCTCCCGTTCCAAGGTCCATGTCTCTCCATATCCACAAGCTCTTGGCTCCAACTGTTTGCCATTTTTCCATTGCCTCTGACAGGAGGAACCCATCCCTAGGAGCCTCCAACAGAGCCCTGGCCAGGTGGCTGCCAGCAGAATATGAGGATGGCTTGTCTGTGCCCCGTGGGTGGACGGAAGGAAAGCGTTTCTCTGGATTCCCGCTTCCACTGGTAGAGTTTATAACATCTCAGAATAAAGGGTCAGGCCTAGGGATTGTCACTTCTAGGACAGGCCACAGGCATCAAAGGGCTCATCCAGCAGCTGGAATTGTGGATCAGGTTGGAGGACCTTAAATTCACCAGCTGCAGGGTGATGGTCTGAGAATATCCAGGGGGATCTATTAGGAATGCTTTCAAAGTCCCACGCCTCCAGGAAAAGCAAAGGAAAATTAATCTGATTGCTGCAGAATCACAGGAGGAATACAGAATTACACAATATATTCTTTTAAACTGAGTGCATTTAAGCCAAATTATTTTACTTACTTTTTTTTTAATTTGGTTTGTGGCAGTTGTTGTTTCCTGAAAAGTAATTATGCCAGAGTGAGCCAGGGAATCTCCTGAAGAAAAGATATATGGACCAGAAATAGTGTGTGGGGGTCCCTGGGTGGGTGAAGTGCAGGGCTGTGGCTCTTGTGGCCCCTGGATGTGAGAAGGGATACTGTGAGGTGGCTTCTGGTCACTGGAGCTTGGTGCAACAACAGCTCTAATGAGATCTGGGGTTGTGTTCATAGATTTGTTGTACTTCCTAACCCTCCTCCACAGCAGAGTGTCTGCTTTTTCTGTAGTAATACATGAAGGTGGGGGAACTGTAATGGCTGGGGAAGGGATGATAAAGGAGGAGGACTTCAAGATAACTTTCAGAGATTCCCTGGGGCTATTTTTTCTGTGCTTCTATTCAAAAAAAGGTCTTTTAAAATTTGTTTTGTTTCCCTTTCCCAGGCTTGCTTAGCTGTTTTCCTAAGTCCATCAAGGGCAGTCTTGGCCTGGAGGCTTAGAGCCCTGCCTAGAGCCAGAGCAGTGCAGTGCTCAGCAAAGGGCACTTGGTGATGGTGACACCTTTCTGCACAGACATATTTGGGGTTTTTTATCTGCAAAGCACAAGAAGTGCCCTGGGAATTTTTGCAGGTGACCTCGCAACTGGGTGCACCCATTCACACATGTGTGTTCTGCCTCCATCCCTGCAGGTCCGACAGGTGTCCAATGAGATTGTCCGCTTCCCCCCGGAGCAGATGCAGATGGACCAGCAGAGATCCCTCATGTTCATGCAGTGGGGCCAGTTTATTGACCATGACCTGGATTTTAGCCCAGAAACCCCAGCCAGAGTCCCCTTTGGTGGAGAGACAGACTGTGACACCAGCTGTGCCAAGGAGCCTCCCTGCTTTCCCATCCAGGTACAGGCAACCTCCTTCTTCCAGGGTAAGGAGGGAGAGGGGATCTGCCTTCTGACCAGGAAATGTTGGCGGCTCTCCCAGTCCTTGGCCATGGAGGAACATCCTCCCAAAACAGGCCAAGGAGACCAGAGCACTCTGTGACCACTCTGTGTGGCGGCAGTGCTTTGTTCCAGTGCTGGGTTCAGGCACAGCCTTTGCCAGGTTTCCAGGCATTTGCCCATCTCCCTCAGCAGTGTGGTTTTTCTTTGGAGCTGTAGTGCAAAGGTAGCACAGGTGATGCCTGGAATACAGGAAATGTCACAGTCAGGCACTGGGGAGTGTCAACACCCCAGAAAACCTACGGGACTTAAGTGCTCTTTGCACAGGACAAGGCAGTGCTGAGATCTCCTGCAGTGCCTGCAGCATTAGCAGGAGTCACATCATAGTCCCTGTTCCAGTGGATCACAGAATCACTGGGGTTGGAAAAGACCTCCAAGCCCATCCAGTCCAACCTGTGCCCAATCCCCACCTTGTCCCCAGCCCAGAGCACTGAGTGTCCAGGCCTTCCTTGGACACCTCCAGGGATGGGAACTCCAAACCTCCCTGGACCCCTTTCAGTGCCTGACCAACCTTTCCATGGGGAAATTCTTTCCACATCGAATCTAAACCTCAGATTTAGATTGGATCTGGCCCAGCCTGAGCCCCTTCCCTCTGCTCCTGTCCCTGTTCCCTGGAGCAGAGCCCGACCCCCCCGGCTGTCCCCTCCTGTCAGGGAGTTGTGCAGAGCCACAAGGTCCCTCCTGAGCCTCCTTTTCTCCAGATCATGTCCATGTCCCTCCTGCAGCCCTGCTCTCCTGCCTTTGAAGTTCTGCTGCAGCTCTGGTTTCTCTTTGTTCCTCTCAAGGAAAACTATGATGAGATGGAACATCACTGAGTATTTCCCTGACATTTGCAATGCTGGAATGGTAACAGGTTCTGGATGACAGCTGTCTGTGGTGTAGATATGCAGATAAGAAATCTGAACCTTAAAGATGCAATCCAATATATTTATTTTCAGGGGGAAAACTTCGGGAATCCATGGGACTTTAGGGAAGTCTCAGCATCTCCAGGCTGTTTGGGACTTGGGCTCCTAAAGCAGAATCTCAGCTATCAATCTGACCCTTCATCTCAAGGTTTATGCTGCAGATTTTTGCCCTGTGAGAGGCCTCCAGCCCAGCTCCATCTCCTGAGCTACTGATGAATTTTCCTTTCTGCAGATCCCAGCCAACGACCCCCGAATCACCAACAGGAGGGACTGCCTGCCGTTCTTCCGCTCGGCGGCCAGCTGCGCGCGGGGCCGGGCGGTGCGGGAGCAGATCAACGCGCTCACCTCCTTCCTGGACGGCAGCGTCGTGTACGGCAGCGAGGCGGCCGTGGCCCGGCGGCTGCGGGACCCCGGCAGCCAGCGCGGCCTCCTGGCTGTGAACCGCAACTTCACGGACCGCGGCAGGGCCTACATGCCCTTCGGGCCCATGAGGAAGGAGCCCTGCCTCAAGGCCAGCGGGGCAGCTCGAATCCCGTGTTTTCTTGCAGGTGAGTTGGCTGCTTGTGCCCCAAACCTGGAGTCCGGAGCAGAAAATTCCACCAGCTCCAGTTCACTTCTTCAGTTGTTTGTTTTTCTTATTTAAGTAGAAAATGAAATGGAGCAACTGATGAGAGACTGAGACAGGCTGTGCTAGGTAGGAGGAAAGTCTTCACCATCTCCAAGTTTTCTTTGTGCACATAAACCTGGTGTGAAGGTGTCCCATCCATGCTCAGCAGCTCTGGTGTAGGGCCCAGTGACCTAGGAACAAGTGCCACGATGGAGCCAAACAGGCACAGCAATGGCAGCCTGGCCTGGAGGCAGTGGCTGGACCATACTTGTCCTTTCAGGGCTGTCTCCAGCCCAGCAGGATGGAAACAGGTGTGTAACTATTGTGCTGGGTCATGGTAGGAAACCTTTGGATGTCCCTGCACTGTGACAGGAGCTGGGATCCCAGATGGAATGAGAATGAGGCCAATACCAGACCAAGGAGGCCTTTTAAAGTGTGTCCTCACTGCTATGAAGGCTGAGGGAGCACTGGGAGCACTCCAGCCAGGCCAGTCCATCAGGACACCCTCCTGCTATATTTATCCTCTGTCATGCTTTTGGTATCCCCTTAACCCCTTCTGCAACCCAAAATAACTCATTTGGTCCTGGGCATGGGCTGCCAGAGCCAGACAGGCTCCCAAAGCCAAGCCTTCACTCCAGAACCCTGCACAGTCACCACCCTCTCCCCCACTGCTGCCCTTTGCCATGTCCTGTCCCCAGCTCACAGAGACAGAACTGACCTTAGGGATCCTCAGCACTATTCCCTTCTCCTGGTGCTGCTACTGGACTAGGGTGTTTCCACAAGCCTGTGGGACCTCAGAGAGGGATGTTTCTGATAAACTTCATGAACTAGTGTCTCACTCCCTGGCCTATTTCTTATGGAGAGTAGGACTTCCCAGTTGGCTCCTGCTGGCTCTGGCTACACCAGGCTGCTTGTGGCACTGTGGGAAGAAACTTCAGGGCACAACATATCTCATCAGCTATGGAGCTGCTTTCTATTCCCTTGGCCCCTTTCATATCTGGCCAAAGTTCCTCTGAACATCCCCAAGGTCCTTGGAATCCATCAGCTCCCTCCTTTGAAGCTCATGATGTTTCATGCTCCCTCCAGACTCCCACAGCATTCCACCTGTCCCACATGTTGTTCCATATGTTCTCCTGCTCCCCCAGTTCCGTGCAGGTCTCTCCTTGGTGAGGACTACAGGACCTGTGGCCAAAGGCAGGTGCCCAGTGAGAAGCAGAGCAGGCAGGAGTATCAGATGCTTCCCAGGAGGGGCTTCTGGCCCCCTCAGACTCTCAGCAAGGAGCAGTTCCTGTTCAATGGCTGGAACAGACCCATCCATTCTTTTATAGCCATCAGTTCAGGCTGTTTCGGAAGTGCCTTTGAAAATTCACTGTCTTATTTGTGATTTTTCCGGTCCCTGAGAACTGGGGGAGCTATACATGTGCAGTTGCCTCCCAGGGCTCAGCGTTTCCTCCCAGAGCTCTGTTGGAAGCCCTGGCTGGATGCATTCTGCTTGTGGAAACCTCACAGTGCTTCTTTTGTTCCTCCTTCCGCAGTCCCTCACAAGCAGCCTTTGAGAGTGGATGAAAAGGGCTCTGTGCCAAGTGCAGGAGCAAATCCCTCTATTTACTGTGGGACAAGGGAACTAAATACAACATATTTACTTTTCTCTGAGTGCTTGTCTATACTCTCATCACCTGCTTGCTCTTGTGTTTCCTGCCCCAGATGTTTGAAGAAGGATTTGATGTTTCATTGTGATGCTGTTGGTAATTTCCAAAAAGCAGTTTCCGAAGTTGACTCATTTTGCTTTTCCTTTACTCCCCTGAGAGCCTGTTTGTGACTGTCACCTTGCTTTGGCTGCAGTTTCAGCTGGTTCAAAGGAGACCTTCTGACTTTCAGAGCTTCCTTGGCCATCTTGACTTCCCTCTGCCCATTTGCATTTCTCTCTTGAGCTGTGAGACCAAATGTCTCTGACATGGGAGCCCGGAGAACACCTGCTCATATTTAACTTTTTAAGTTAATGCTTCCAGCCCTTCACTGAAACTTTCCCCACTTCTTTGTGATTCTCAGCACAGCCAGGACAGCATCTGACTTTTGTTGCGTCATCAGAAATTCAGCTTGTGCCTGGTGCTGTCCAATCCTTGGTTTCCCTCTCCTCCTCTGTGTTTCCTACCCATTTTCTTCACAACACAAATATTGAGACATCTAAAAATCCCTGTGTGTGTGCTTCCCAGTGTGACATTCCCGCTCCCTGTGGTGTGTGCCCTCCCAGGTGACACCCGTGCGAGTGAGATGCTGGAGCTGGCCTGCATGCACACGCTCTTCGTGCGGGAGCACAACCGCCTGGCTGGGAAGCTGAGGAGCCTCAATCCCCACTGGAACGATGAGAGGCTCTACCAGGAGGCTCGAAAGATCCTGGGAGCCATGATCCAGGTACGAGCCATCATCCACTGTCCTGGCTCTGCCTGCAGTCTCACAGGGTTCATGTGCTAGGCTGTGCTAGTGTGGGGTGGACAAAGGGTGCAAGATTCTGGGGTGAATGGACCAAATTCTTTCCACCAGCCCCTTTTGACCAAAGCAAAATCACAGAGCTACCTGAAATGACAAGCACAGAGGGGTCCTCCTGAATCTTTGATGTCCCTCTAGTGTTAAATTTGCAAAGTTAAACCTCGAACGATGAGGTTTTTAATGGCACATTTTTGTTTGAGGAACAGACAGAAAAGTCAGAGGAAAAGCTTTTCTAACTGTTGTTTTGTGCCTGATAAAAATGGTACTGGAAATTTGGATTAAAATTCCTTGGTTTGTGAATCCCCTCCTCTCAATGATTCCCTGCCCATGGCAGGGGGTTGGAATGAGATTATCTTAATGCTCCCTTCGAACCCAAACCATTCTGGGATTCTGTGAAGAAGCCCTATGTACTGGTGAGTGCAGCCAGTCATGGTGTCTCCTTGGGACTGGGCTCTCCCAGACTTGACCCTGAATGGGACCCTGGGGTCACACAAACACCTCTATGCTTGGGAGGGACCTCCCAAAGTCTCTTTTCCTGCTTCCAGTCTGGAGCAGGAATGGCCTCAAAGCCAGATCAGGTTTTACAGCTGGCAGGAAAGGCTGGATCATATGAGAGAAAGGGATATGGGGTTTCCAAAGGCACTGCACCTCCTTTGAAGCCTGTCTTCTGAGCTGGTTTAACAAATAATAAAAAGTAGGAATATCAAAATGTTTATGTTTTTATGCTGTCCATTTAAATATTATTGTATTGTTGAAAAAACAGCAAGGCAAACACTCAAAGAATTGTCCTAAAAAGCATCATCTCCATCATTGTGTTTACATCATTGGTTTCATATTCATTCAGTATTCAGACAATTAATCCATTTTCTTCTACTGACACAGAATTTGATTTTTTTTCTTTAAATTGTGCTGCCTCCTCAATATCCGAGAAAGACATGAGAGCAGGACTGGAAATCTCTGCTGTGGGAGGACTCGGAGCTGCCCGAGGGTGGTGCTACTCCTGCTATCTTTGCCATCTGAGGCACAAGGTGCAGTTCTGCCTGCCTGATGGGAAGGTGACAAGGAGCCAATATTTGGGAGGATTTGGCAGGCTTTTATCTTCACAGAATCACAGAACCAATTAGATTGGAAAAGACTTCTGAGATAATTGAGTCCAACCCATTATTATGTTGCTCTGACCTGCCAGATTGTTGTGGCAGAGAGAACATGAAAAACAACTTTGCTTCCACAGAAACTGATGGCCAAGACATTAACAGCTCTCCCTTTCCTCGTTTCCCCAAGATCATAACCTACAGGGACTACCTGCCTCTCCTGCTGGGATACAGGTTCCGCAGGTTCATTCCTCCCTACCGGGGCTACGATGAGTCTGTGGATCCCCGGATATCCAATGTCTTCACCTTGGCTTTTCGCTTTGCTCATGCCTCAATCCCTCCGACTGTTGGCCGCTTAGATGAATATTACAGACCCATAACTCCTGAAATTCAACTTCGAACCTCCTTCTTTGCAGTCTGGAGGATTATTCAAGAAGGTAAATCCCTTTCTGCAGCTCTGCCGTGTGGGTTTGTTTCATTCATCCTTTCATGCCCTCTCTGGATGAGCTCCTGCTTTGGCCAAATTTAAAAGCATTTTGTGTTCAGTGTATTAAATGGCCCTTACTACCAGGCAGAATTGTCCCAACAGAGCTGTAGACAAGAGCAGTCCATCATGTTTCAATGAATGCTTCATTGCTGTGGCCTCCAAGAACATTATTCGAAGTATTTTCTTCACAATTCTTAAAGTGCAGGCAAATTGATTCTCATGTAGTAGCAGCTCATAATTAAATATAAGCTGCACTCACCTCTCTGGGGCCTCTTAGCCACACACTGACCTCCGTGCACTGCTCACAGGAATTCCCTGCTCCAGGAATTGATCCCAGTTTCCCTGTGCCACGTCTGCAGGTGGGATTGATCCCTATCTCCGGAGCCTCATGGCCAACCCGGCCAAGCTGATGACGCAGCAGCAGATGGTGGTGGGCGAGCTCCGGGACCGGCTCTTTGAGCAGGTTGAAAGGATTGGGTTTGATTTAGCTGCACTCAACATGCAGCGCAGCCGAGATCATGGGCTTCCAGGTAAGCCAGCTCTGGGAGCAGAGCTTACAAAGAAAAACAAGTGGAGAGCAGGCATTTTTGTGATTAAACACTGAGAAGCTTCTCCAGTCCGTGCCTGGCTGGAATTGCTCAGGCGTTGGATTCAGTGATCCTCATGCATCTCTCCCAGTGTAGGATATTCAGTGATTCTATATAATGCTCTTTCCTAAACATTTTTCTTGTTTCTGAACAATGACAAGTAAGTGGGTGGAGGCTGAGCACTGTAGGCAAAGCCTGGCTGAAGCTGCATGAGAGACGTGGAGGCAGAAGAACGCAGGGCATTGCACAGACCAGAGTCTGGTGCTCAGTGTCTGACTCATTTCTATTGTCCAAGTGAAAAAAACTGGTAAAATAGTACAGCAACAAGTTTGCAGGAGTTGAATGAGGGCTGTAAGTCCCCTGTGACTTCTCTGCAACCATCTGTAGTGGTCCAGCCCAGCCACGCATGACTGGAAGAGCAGATTCCAATATGTGAAGAAAATATCATAATTTTTCTATTAAATCTGTGTCCCCTAGAAAAAGACAACCAAGCATGTCAGAACCAGTTCTCAGGGCTCTGCAAGGTGCAAAACCAGTGTAATGGCATTGCAAGGTGGTCTTGAGAAATAGATTGTTGATGACACTTCAGAGTTGGCTCCTGGGTGGGTCCTTGCCCAACAGTGTTATTAGGATGAGGTAAGAGCCTGGAGCTGCCGTGTCAGCAACATCCTGAGAGATGCAACAGGGCTCCTGTTTAAAACTGGGATGAAAACTGAGCTGGATCCATGGGTTCTAAGTCCAGACAGAGGCTTTGGAGTACATCCAGGTGTATCATCAGCTCACAGGATTGCTCTGCCTTGGCCACAACAGAAGGTTGTGATTTTTCCTTGCTTTATTGAGGAACACTATCATGCAGAACCTGATCAGATCCACAAATCCTGGGTTTCCAGACTGGACATGGTGTGACTGACATACATTTCTAGTGAATTTGGGTTTAGCTTTAGGTCTCAACCAACCTATGAGTGCTGTACTCCTTTATTTTAGACATCCATGAAAGTGGCTTAGAAAGGTAAAAAGCCCTCCCTAATTAATTTTATGATTAAGCAAATTCTCAGTGTCCTGGAATTGTTTGATAGTGGCATCATCCAGGCACCATATGCTGTGTCTTTTGCTCCCAATGCTCCCTGGTTTTTAGACATAAGACAGTAGGTTTGGATTGGATATCAGGAAAAAAATATTGCCTGTGAGGGTGGGGAGGCCCTGGCACAGGGTGCCCAGAGCAGCTGTGGCTGCCCCATTCCTGCAAGTGCTCAAAGCCAGGTTGGATGGGGCTTGGAGCACCCTGGGATAGTGGCAGGTGTCCCTGCCCATGGCAGGGGGTGGGATGAGATGAGCTTTGTTATCCCTTCCAGTCCAAATGGTTCCACAAGTCCATGACATCCTGCCTTCTGCATCATCTCATCTCATCTCATCTCATCTCATCTCATCTCATCTCATCTCATCTCATCTCATCTCATCTCATCTCATCTCATCATCTCATCTCATCATCTCACTCTTCTCGTCTTTTCCACCAGTTGTGGCCCGGTGGATTTTTGGCTGTTTGCAGCCCAGAAAAATTAGTCCAGCTGGCAAAATCTGGTGGTTGAAGTAACCTGGGCTGTGTGGAGTGTGTGGCTTGTCCCCTTGGCTGGACCCCACTCTCACAGTGGAAAAGTACTTGGTCATTCTCCTGTTATACAGAGAGAGAGACCATCAACATCTTGTCCAGGTTCACTTTCAGTGAAGGCAACATCAGTTGCATCCCTGCTGAGTGGAGCAGACCATTGCTGCAAAGTGGTGGAACAGCTCCCACGTGCAAAGACATGGCTCTCCCAAAACAGCATTGAAAGGTCAGGCAGGGGGAACTGGCTGTGGAGGAGCAGGAAGGCAGTAGCATTAACAGAAATACAGAAAAATCTTTTAAACATTTCGGTACCCTACCAGTGTCCCAGCTTTGGGAAAGAGAGGGAAAAATCTTTCCAGGATGGAGTAGCACATTACTGATTATTGACATCCAACTACTTGCAGGTTACAACTCCTGGAGAAAATTCTGTGGGCTCTCACAGCCCTCTGGAGTGAAGTCACTTGGCCGAGTGCTAAGGAATCAGAAACTGGCAAGGAAGTTCCTGCAGCTCTATGGGACACCAAAGAACATTGACATCTGGATTGGGGCCCTGGCAGAGCCCTTTGTGAGAGGAGGCCGAGTTGGGCCTCTCATGGCTTGTCTCATTGGCACCCAGTTCAGGAACATTCGTGATGGGGACAGGTAAGAGGGGAGCTGGGTATCCCAGCCCCAAAGCACAGGGAGGCTGGAGTTTATGCAGATTTCATTCTCTTTGTAGTGATGTTCTTATTCCCTGTCTGATGGTTGGGATCCTGGGCTGAGATACCTTCCCAGCACAGTGATATCTCACTATTTTTATTTCCCTCCCCCAGTTCTGAACTAGACCCCTCTGCTCTGACATGTGGCAGGGTTTGGTCTTTGCTTGTGATGGATGTGGTGGGTTGGGGTTTTCTTGTCAGCCAAAACCACTTCAGCAGTGCTGAGGTTTTGACACACCAGAATTCCTCCTCCTCCTTGACGTTGCTCAGGTGCAGCAATGAGTTACGTTCCCAATTTTAAGCTGGATTTCTGAAGCAAGATCCCTGTACCTGCCAGCAATATTGCCTGAAAATGGGACCAAAACCCATGTTTTCTGGGAAACAGTTCTGATGAGAAAGACGTAGGATGAGCTCAAACCCTTGTATGAGGAGCTGAGAGTCAAACAGTCTGTTACATGTCTAGAAATCCTATTCTTCTGGCAGGAAATGAACCATTTTCTAAAAAATTGAGTAATTATAGGCCTTGTTCCAACATGGCAATCATTTGTCTGTAACCACAGCCTGTACACAGACTGTGCAGCCTTTCCAATTTGAAAGAGGGTACCTGTGCCTCATCGAGGACAATTAATTCAATTGCAGCTTTATTACCAATCCAGGGCCAAAAGAAAAGCAAGATAATTATCCAACTCAAGTCAGGGCTCTTGATTTCAATAACAGAAATTCAAATTTGTTCTTGGCAGAAGAAATTTGTGTTAATGGGAATTAATATTATGGGAGTAATCACTGTGAAGAAGGCAGAAGGCAAAAATCTGTTGTGTTTTCTTCTTTCTCCTGCAGATTTTGGTGGCAGAACCCTGGGGTTTTCACTCCTCGCCAGCGCTGTTCACTGGCCAAAATCTCCCTGTCACGAATAATATGTGACAATACCCACATCACTAAAGTATCAAGGAATATCTTCCGGGCTAACAGATACCCCCAGGGCTTTGTGAGCTGCAGTCAGATCCCAAAGCTGGACCTCAGACCCTGGAAGTCACAGAGCACCGAGGAGCAAGGTATGATCTGCAGGGAGCAGCAGGTCCTGCGGGCAGACAGCTGAGAAAGCCAGGGTGTAAAACTGAGCTGCCTAACAGGGGGCTGGACCTGTGTGCCAGGCACAGCTTTAGGTGCTCCAGTTTACCAGGTGTGCTTAGAGTAGCTCCTACAAAATGCAGATTTTCCGGCAGATCAAGCTAAGTGCCTTATTCTGGGAATTTTTTCTAACAAGGCAAGGCTGAGGGAGCTGGGGTTGCTCAGGCTGGAGAGGAGCCCCAGCTGAGAGGGACCCTCAGCCCTGGCTGTCCCTGTGTGCAGGGAGGGGCAGAGCAGGGCCCAGGCTCTGCTCCAGGGCCCAGCAGTGGCACCAGAGCCACGGGCAGGGACTGAGCCCAGCAGCTGCCCCTGCACAGGAGGCACAACTTGTGCCCTGGGCAGTGCCCAGCCCTGAGCAGGTGCCCAGGGAGGGGCTGGAGTGTCCCTCAGCAGGGATATTCCAGAGCCACATGGACACAGTGCTGTGCCCTGTGCTCTGGGATGGCCCTGCCTGAGCAGGGAGGTGGCACCAGGGACTCTGTGCTCCCTCCCAGCCTGAACCATTCTGGAATTCTGGATTTTTTTTCTGATTAATAGACCTTTCATTTAGTTGCTCACTATAGATGCCACAGTTTCCTGCAGGGGAAACAATTCCCAGACTGGGAAGACTGCTCTGTCAGTTTGTCTGTCTGCTGAGATGGTGTTTGTCAGCATATCCTTATAGGGCCAAAAGCAACTCAGCATTTGAAAATGAATTCCCAGTCTGTGGAAGGGTTTCTGGTTTTGATCTCTGCTTGTATGGTTGTTGCCTATTTTTACACTATTTCTCTCACCTGCCTTCAGGATTTGTAAAATTCTAATTTTTAGTAATTCTAATTTTTATTAATATTAAAGTAAGTGTTCTAATTAAGTATTCTAATTTTAATTAATAAAGGTCTAATTCCTTCCAAAACACTCCCTGAAATCCCTGGGAAGTAGATGTAGGGAAGATTGGCTCTCTCCAGAGAAGGCCAGGCTGTTCAGTGCCTTTTCCAAACAAAACATTCTTCCTTTCTTCTGACAGGTCCTGTCACACTCTCAAAATACCAGTTTTTGATCCCTCCTTTCAGCCTAGCATGTGGAAACAAATCACACAAGGTATCAGGGACTATGGCAGGTTCTTTTCTGTTAACACAATGCTTTTTATCTCCTCTAGAGAAAGATTCTGGTGACTTAAAATGCTGAACGCTGAGGATTTCCCAGATGTCCAAACTTGGGAAGCTGTTGAGATGGATTATTAATTTTTACTGTGTTAATGCTTTTACTGCCTCCAATGTTTGGGCACGGTTCTGTCATTTGATCAGCTTGATTTGCATGAAGCCTTTACAGTGGGATGGAGCCCAGGAATAAAAGAACTTCATGAAGAGAAATCCCAGATCTATGAAATCAGTCAGTATCACAAAGCCATGTGAAATGAGGTGTCCAGAGGCTGATCCCAAATCACACCAGCTGCTGGCTTAGGCCATAGAACCACACAGTGCTTCACCAAGATTTATGGTCAAACACATGTTTTGGACCTTCCTTTTAAAATTTTCAACCCCCACAGAATGATGCAGGGCATTGGAATGACAGTTGATTTTTGTTATCAGATTTTTTTGTTTGTTTGTTTGTTTGTTTGGAAGAAATAAATCCTTCAGTTTCCAGAGAAAATGTCCTAATGGCAGGATGCCTTTGAGAGAAGAAGAAATAGTTGTCCTGCACCCCAAACACACTATCCTAAAATGCCCTGGGTCAGGTTTTGCTCCAATACAGAAGGAAGAAATCTGCCACATGGATAAGAGTTTTCTCACTATTATTTCCCCTAGTCCAGAATGCCCAATACATCCTCTGATGTGACAGAAACCTGTGACAAGTTATTCCTGAAGCCTGGCATGAGCCAGAGTGACTCAGCACTGGCCTGTAGAGCTCGTGGGATGTGGCCTGGCAGAGATAAGAACAATCTGAACATACAAGAAAGTAAAAACTATTCTGGTTTCAATCCAGCTTTTTCCCTTTTCCTGAAAGTGACCAAGCCCACTTTCTCCTCCCTCTGTAGCCTGCTATATTCCTATCATTGCTTAATAAATTGCAATTTTGAGCTGAGGCCAAGATGTTCTTTGCATTTCATAAAAAGTACAGCAACCACACGTGAGTGGAGGATGCTGGTAGGTTTTCTGTGGGATATTGGGAAAAGGCAGTTCCAGAAGCTGTGTGTTATTAATGAAAGAAGGTATTTCTTGCTGAAGCCTCTGACCCCAACTCCTGTGTGATGCAGAACTATGAAAGTCAGTGCTGATGGGTAGGAGGTATTGACTGGGATGTCCCAGCCTCTCCAGCTGTGGTTTGCTACTCCTGGTTGTCTAAAGGTGACATAGCCCCATGTCAGCTCAGCCCTTCAGGGACAGAGTATCATTCATTGCCTGTTGACTTCAGCAGTTCCCCCTGGAGGAGGATGTGACTCTGTGTGCACTGAGCACAGACAGCTGATTTTTTCTCTTTAGCCAAGCTGAAATTTGGACAATTTGATTTACTTTATCAGCTTAATCAAACATATGCAATATGGTACAGCAACATGGGGATTGTCCATAGGGTGCTTGGCATGTGCCTGCTTTGGCCAGTGGGGGTCCTGAGGTGGGAGATGCCTCCTGCAGGACCTAGGATGGGATGGTTTGCCCTGATCAGCCTCTGCTGCTGGTTTCAGAAGAGTAGCTCTCCCAGCTCTGTTGAGGCCTCTCATTCACTTTCTTTCCCACCAGCAGCCTCCCCCAGCTGTTTTAGCTCAGACTTGCATGTTCATGCCAAGCTCATCCAGTCAGGTCCTTCTCCCAGTGCCAGCTACATTTTTTCTGAGTGGATGCCCACCAAGGTGGTCAGTGGGCTGCAGCAATGGGGTCAAAGACTGTCAAAGACAGTCTGAGAGAGCTGGATCTGCTCAGTCTGGAGAAGGGGAGGGGAGTGATTTCAGTCTCTCTAAGGAGCACTGTGAAGGTGGACACTTCCCAGAGGCTCACAGGGAAAGGACAAGAGGTAAGAGATGTAGGTCACAACAAGGAAAGCAACCTTTAGACAAAGACAAACATTCCCTGTGATAGTGGTGTGATGCAGACACAGGGATGAGAGAAATCTTGAAATCTCCAAACTTGAATATTCTTCCAAACTGTCCAGGCCTTGAGGAAGCTCTCCAGATTTTTAGTTAACCTGCTCTGAGTGGCTGGTTGGCCTGCAAACCTCCTGGTGTCCTTTCCCACTTCAATTTTCCTGTGATTTACAGTGATAAACTGTTTTACTTCCTAGCCTAGAGTTCATCTGGATGGGCTCTAAGCTATCCCATGTATGCAAGTCCATGTTGTTTAATTCTTTTCTATCAGGCCTGTCTTGATACCACAGAAATCTTCATGAGCCAGAGCACCTTTTCTTGTAAAACCTCTTCTCTTGTCATTACAAGCACTTTCAGCCATGCCTTTTTTCATAAATTACTCTCTGAAGTGAATCTGTGCCTGGTAGAAGGGTTATATAGATTCATCATGGAGCTGCAGCCAGAGCATCATGAACAGTTTCCTAAATCTTCATGACCTTTCCCTAATATATTTACCCTGGAATCCCTCTGAAGGTTTAATATTAATGTTAATGCCTCTAAGTGAGGAGGAAATGATGAATTCCCTTTTGACCTGGTCACGCTTTGGAGGCTGGAGACTGGTGCTGCCCTTGGCCAGACCCAACATTGCCCTTTGATAACTTATCATAGAAACATAGAATATCCTGAGTTGGAAAGTCCAGCCCCCAGCCCTGGACCCAACAATCCCATCCCACTCTGGGCATCCCTGGCAGTGCTGTCCAAACACTCCTGGAGCTCTGTCAGCTTCAGGGCCAGGACCATTCCCTGGGGAGCCTGGGCAGTGCCAGCACCTCTGGGGGAGGAACCTTTCTCTGATATCCAACTAAACCCTCCAACACAGGTCCAGCTGTTCCCTCAGGTCCTGTCCCTGGTTACCAGAGAGTAGAGATTTGTGTCTGCCCCTCTGCTTGTTCCAGTCTGTTTCAAAGCAGATATTTATGCCAGCGGTTTTCAGTGGGAATCACTCCCATTTCAAAATTCCAGTCCTCATATTTTGTGCTGGAATCACTGCTTTGCATTTGGGAGTCACTTGTGATCTTCAGCTTCACCAACTCCTCTCTTATGCATTGCTCTGCTGACAACAGCCCATCCTCTTCTGAGCCTTTATATGGTGAACAAGACAATTTTCTTGGCCTTTTCCCACCACATTGGATCACTTTCCCTGTCTCCCCACTTGCTTCTTGCCAATGTGTGGCTGAGCAGATCTGGGCAGTCATTAAAACTTTGTGACAAAAGCTCATGGTCTGAGCAAGTCCCTCCTCTCCCTGTCTTGGACTCACTAAATTGAGCCAGGTTCTGGAAAGGGTGCAAAGACCCAGGGGCAGAAGGGAGTCAACTGGGAAAAGTGAAGACACCCTTGGTCTGAAGACTGGGATCTTCATTAGAACTGCAGTTTCTGAAAACACAGATCTTGCAGGTCAGGCAAGAGCCGAGAGCTTCTGAAAAGGGAGCAGGATGGATCCAGGTGCTGGGGATCCTTGCAACAGGAGACAATTGTAGGATTTTGGTATCTGTGGGTTTGGAGCCTGATTGTTGTGTTAGATCTGAGCTGCCTGTAGGTCTATGGTGAGCTGGGAATGTCCTTGGCTTTCTCCATACTCATCAGAGACACTTACCAGCTGTTGGAATCAAAGACCTCCTTACTCTGCACAACTCCCTTACAGGAGGTGCAGCCAGGGGAATCTGGGCTCTGCTCCAGGGAACAGGGACAGGAGGAGAGGGAACGGGCTCAAGTTGCACTTGGAGATGTTCAGGTTGGACATCAGGAGGAATTTCCCCACGGAAGGGATAGTCAGACACTGGAAGGGGCTGCCCAGGGTAATGTTGGACATCCTTGGAGGTGTCCAAGGAAGGACTGGACATGGAACTCAGTGCTCTGGGCTTGTGACAAGGTGGGGACAGGCATAGGTTAGACTCAATGGTCCTGAAGGTCTTTTCAAATCTCAGTGTTTCTGTGAAGTCTTAGAAAATTGCTGACAATGACTAAAAATAAACCTTTTCAAAATCTGTTTTGTGAACTGTTGTGAACTTGCAGACTTCCTTGTCCCTGATATTCTGGGTGGGCTTCTATGGGCAGAGTTGTGTCAAAGGTTTCTTCTACAGCAGGAGCTGAAAACAACACCCTGGTTTGGAAACCACAGTCATCCTTGCAGGACAGCCATTCCCCTCCTTTCACTGGCATTACATCTTAGGAACCTCTCTCTGGTAGGTCAGGATGAAGCAGCTGGGCATCAAATCAACCTTTCCCCAGTTGCAAAAGGCCATAATTTTGTACAGATGAGAGACAAGGAAGGATGACAGGCATAGAAAGGGAACTCTTTGCTGGATCAAGCCTTGGAGAAGCAGAAAGAAGCCATGGTTTTTCTCTAAGCACTGGCTCCCACAGGGACCTGATCTCTGCAAGCACCAGTTCAGAAGGTCCCAGTGTGCACATATGGGGCTCTTGTAGTGTCCATGTGCTGTGCAGGGACATTCAGAGGCTGTGGAGAAGCTCCTTGCTTTGGCTTCTTCTCCTGCGGTTGCAGGGAAGCCTTGGGAGAGCTTAGAGTTGAGGCTGCAGTCATCTTTCTCTAGTTTTCCAATGAAAATCAGGAGAAAAAGGGTCCCTGGCTAAGCCAGAGGAGCAGGGAGCACAGGCAATGCCTTTCTATATTATTATGTCTTTCCTCAGCTTCTTCAGGAAATATACTGAGTCTTGCCCATTTTACTGTCCTCAAGGATTTGACTTTGCTCTTTAGGTTGTAGGTGATGGTCACTGTGGTTTTATGGGTCCTCGGGCTATTCCCTTTTGACAATCTGCAGCTCTCAGACCTGGCTGGAATTGAGAATCATTGCTCCTTTGAAGTGCCAGCTGCTAGAGCAAGGCCTGGGTGTGCAGATGATGAATCATGAAACATTTGTTTTTCAGCCCAGTCATTTTGGCTATTGCAAAGTTCTTTTTCAGAGAGTTGTTTTAGGAGATGAAATGTAGTTGGAGCAGTCCCAGGTTATACCTTCATTTTCCTGACTTACTCCTTGCTTATGCAGGTGCTGTCTGAACATGTGCCTGCTTCTGGCCAGGAAAACATCAGGAGTCCCTGCTCTTGCTTTATCTTTTTGTCTAGACTTGTGGCACTTTTCCCACTTTTCCCACTGTGCATGTGGAATGTCCAGTTGCTCACCTTGGTGCCTCCAGTGCCCGGATGTGTAGGTCAGGGTCTAGCTGCTCAGGTCACTGTTTTTCTCTTTCTCCCCTCTAAATGACTGATTTCTGATTTCCTGGACATCTTGCAGCCAGCTCGCTTGGTGAAGATCAACATTTGCACAAAGTGAGACAGCCTGAGGTCATAGAATCATGGAATCATGGAATGGTTTGGGCTGGAATGGAATTAAATATCCAGTTCCACTCATGCCATGGTCAGGGACACCTTCCACTATCCCAGGTTGCTCCAAGCCCCAATCTAGTCTTGGAAACTTCCAGAGATGAGGCAGCCACAGCTTCTCTGGGCAGGGTTTGTGCTGTCTGATCCATCCTGTTCTTCCCCACTGAAGATTTTCTTAAAACTCCTCAGTGTTCCTATTCCCAGAGCCCCCTGCAGAGGCTCTCCAAGCACTACCAGCCCCACAGCCCCTGCACAGACAGGGTGTGCGTGTTTGTTGCTGTGTTTGCCCTGTTGCCATCCAGCCCTCCTGGAGCTCTTGCAGTGCCCTTGCTAAACTGGGTTCCCACAGTGAGTGCAGCTCCCAGCAGAGAGCACAGCCTGGCTGAAGCCTCGCTCCCAAGCCTCCTTCCAGCTCTGCACCACCCACACACAGCTGATGGAGGGAGTCTTACCTTTGCTCTGCATCACCAGCTGCTCGTGACTCATTCACTGCTCTGCTCAACACACTCCAGGCTGGAAGGATGGAGCTTTTCCTCCTTGACTACCCCTTTACCTGTCTTCTCATTGCCTTTCTAGTCCTCTACCAGGTGAAACCTGCATTCAGATTCTTCTGCAAGATGACCTTCTATAAGTTGTGGCTCTTCACCATAAGCATTGGGGTTGCCATCCTCAGTATTCCTCGTGGACGTAACGTGGACAACATGATGTAAGTTGTGTGTGGCTCCTTTCTGCCCTGAGCATTGATAGAGTCCAATCTATCCAGTGCTTTGATTTGGAGGGTCCTGAGGCTGAGCTGTGGTGGGGAGGGATTGGTTGTATATTGATGTGGGGAGATGACAGACTTTGTAATTCACAGGAGGGGTGTGGGTTTTAATACTGGCTTGGGGTTGATAAAAAGAATAACAAATTATCGAAAGAAAGGATGTAAAAGGTGACACAGATTTGCCAAAGCAGATAATGCCAACAACCTAGATGTAATGCTAATTTTGCTATTTTTACTAGAGCTCTTTCATCTGGTATTTGGAGCTGTGTTTCCCTCCTCCCCATGGCTGAGCACTCTGTTACTAAGTTGTTGAGAAATCCACCCCAGGTGCTCTTCCCATTCTCTACCCTGAGATACCACCACAGTGCAGTGCTGGCCCCTGCATGGGCACTGGTGTCCCCATCAGCTCAGTGACAGCCTGGTATCCCAGGTCTGGCAGTTCCCCAGCCCATCCCATTGCTGCCCATCCTGTCTCTCCAGATTGCATTCAGACTCTCCTGGCTTTGGACTCACCTGGGGAGTCCAGGAGTGATCAGTGGTGGTGGCAATCAGGAACCTGGGCTGAGAGGGGACAAGAAGATGACTCTGCTACATGGCACCACAGTGCTTGAACCCTCCTGAAGTGATGAAGAAGCAGGATTTACTATTCTGTTTTATGCTTCAGTGGGAATTCATATCTCCTAACTGAGCAACAGCCTTTTGCTTTAAGAAATTTTGTTCACTTCTTGACTTTGGTGCATGACATTTTTTTTTTTTACTTTTTTTTAGATGCTATTTTACCAATACCTCTTCAAATTGGGCTCCCTAATTGCAGCCTAATGTAACCTAGAGGCAAATCCCTCTCCACAGCCAGCAGGGTTAGGCACAGGTTTACTGGCAGTAAGTAAACCAGCAAGGTGGGGAGGAAAGCAGAGTACAAAGGTGTGCTGTGAATCTGGATATTATCTAACATTTTGTTGACCTGTGGAACTTCTGGAGCTGTAGTTACTGGATCATTGATCATGTATGGCTTGAGGGAAAACTGCCAAGTGTATTTGTCTTCTGTAATTAAATAATTAGCTGCAGAGGGACAGTAATTGCTCTTCTCCAAGTCATGGTCAAAGTTGTGTCTGTGGAACCCAGCAGAAGCAGTGTGTGAAGTGGGCTGATCTGGATGCAGAGTTTGGTCACAAATTTCAACATCTCTTTGGCTAATTTCCACTCCTTTTTCCAGGTTTTTGCGCATATTGACCCGGCCACTCAAACACATCTTTGGTATTCAGATCGTGGTGAAGGGCAAGGAGAACCTCAGGACTAAGAAACCTTTTGTCCTGGTGCTGAATCACCAGACCTCCCTTGACATCTTGGGTATGTGGTGATCCTGCCTCCTGCTCTCGGCCCCAGGTGTTTGTAGGAATGGGTTGTATGGAATCCCAGGTGCCACAGGCAGAGGGGCAGGAGTGGCTGCTACAGAGCCCTTCACCAGCCAGCCCCAAGCCAGGGCTGATCTCCAGGATATCAGAGGCATTTTCAAGCTACATCAGCTTCACCCTCTCCAAGGGAATGGGGACAAGGCTCTCAGCTGACCACAGCCCTCTCATAGCTGCTCTCCTTCAGTGCCAGTCCTGAGTGGACGGTCTGGAGACCCCCATAATTCCCCAGGGATTCCATGAAGCTTCAGGCATGGCATCTCCTAGAGCAGAGGGGTGTCACCCGGAATCTAGAGGGACCCTGAGTGCAGATGACAACTTGTTCTGTCCGTGCTGTCCCCTTGCAGTGATGATGGAGGTCCTGCCGAAGCGCTGCGTGCCCATTGCAAAGAAGGAGATCCTGTACATGGGCACGTTTGGCCTGGCCTGCTGGCTCGCAGGGGTCATCTTCATCGACCGCAAGAGGAGAGAAGAGTCCATTGGCACACTGACAGAGGTGGCACACTCCCTGCACAAGGACAACGTGAGTGGGGAGGAGTCCAGTGAGGAGCTGCAGGAAAACAGGAATCTGGATGTGGGTGGAAAGAGATCTTTGTCTCTGGGCCGGGCACTGAGCAGAACAGACTGAGAACATCAGTGTGTTCTGTGCCCATGAATGGAGGTCAGGGGTACAGAGATGAGCCCCAGGGCACCATCCCTCTGCAGTGGCTTAGAATTGTATCTGGAGCTCCTTCCTCCCTAATGTCTTCTCCCTCCTGCAGCTTCGTGTCTTGATCTTCCCTGAAGGAACTCGTAACCGTGGTGGCTCCATGCTGCCCTTCAAACGTGGGGCCTTCCAGCTGGCTGTGAAAGCCCAGGTGAGACCCACCTTCCTTCTGCCCCTGGAGTGAGATTTTCCTACTGTGGTCCACCAGCAAACCAGGGTCCTGGTCCCTGGCTTCCCTTTAGATTGAGTACATATCCAGGAGCCCTCGGGGGTTTGCAAGTGGCACAGGAAGGGTCTGTTTCTGTGATAAGTAGAAAACCTTTGTTACAGCTTGGGATAAAAGTGGAGGAACCTTGACAAGAGTCCTGGACCTGCACAGGGAAGCTTCTGCTGAGCTGGCCTCTGTAGATAGTAATTTGACAATCCACAGTTGTTGGCCTAAATACAGAGATGAAAATACAAAACCCGATAGCAAGAACATGGGATGATACAGTTAAATGATCTAAATATTCAAATAATCCTCTGAGTGTCTGCTGTGACACTGATGGTGATAATTATCAACAAGCTGCAGGATTCACCTGAAAACACGAGTTGACTTTTGGAGGAAGGAAAAGGAAATGTGTATATTCACTGTAGACTGCCTTCCTTCCAGGTCCCCATTATTCCTGTAGTGTTTTCTTCCTACAACAGCTTCTACAACCAGAAGGAGAAGAAATTTACATCAGGTGAGGATGACCTGGGGCAAAGAATGGTCTGGGTGGTGGTGCAAGCCTAGTCCTTAGAGCCATGACTGGGGTGGGCAGGGGACCACGTGTAATATGGAAATGGCACCCAGAAAACAGCAGTTTCTGTCTTCTTGGGAAGAAATGGGATGTTTCAGGCATCCCTTTTTCCTCTCCCCCTGGATTTCTCACTGCTTGTCCAACACCTGTCCAAGAGAACTTGGAGAAGCAGCAGAATCCTAGGGCAAGTCTTGCCCCTGACACCCCATGCTGCCCTTGTATCTGCACTTGCATGGAGAGCTAGGAAACATTTATTTCTACAAAATATTTTAATATTGTAATATTTTTTAACTAAAATTTCTACTAGCCATTGATAAAATTTTAGAGGAGTAACACAAGTCTTGGGCTTCAGAAGGAAAATGCAGAAAAAAATGGTACAAATTCCAACAGAGAAAAGTGAACCATCCTATTCCTTTGCTCTCTTAGCTACCGCCTACCTTCAAATGGACTTCTGCCACTTCCCACTCTTTCCCAGGCTAGCCCTGGTGTTCCCTGAGGAGAGGATCTGCATCTGAAATTCTCATTCCTCCAATTGTTGTGCCTGGGTGCAGTCATTCCCTTGCAGGCAGACACCTGGAAAGAGGGAGTGGTGCAAATGACAAATATGGAATTGCCTGTTTCCAGTCATATTTATCCTCTGCCTGTTCACACACAAAAGTATTTTGGATCTGGAAGTGTTCCCCCACCTGAGAGTCAATAGGACCATGATCAGGGATACTGCCAGCTTGTTTCTTTCCCTTCACATACCTGCTCTGGGAAATCAGAGAATAATCTCCTTGGGAGGGATCTTTGAAGCAGCTGATCATTTTGCTTTAAGCAAGGGCAGGTCTAAAGACATATGAGTTAGCTTTGTGACCAGTCCAGAAAAGGTTGTATTATCCTGGGAATTAATGGTTAGCTAGTTCCATGCTCAGCTGATCCCTGAGCCCTTTTCGAAATGGCTGTTAAACAGGCAGGACCTGCATTGCTGAAGAAAGAACCCTAGGTCACTTTTCTTGTACTTTCCCACTTTCCCCAGCTGGAAGTTTTGTCAGAGCTGATTCTGAAGAGGGTGGTCAAGACTCCTGCACACTGAGCAGGTCCCTGGGTCAGGACAGCTCCCTGTGTCTAGAGTGGCTCTGGGTGTGCTGAGGAGCCTCTCAAAAGTCCTGCTCTGTGCCTGGTGTTGGACACTGTCATTCATGGAACATGTCTGGTGCTTGCTGAAGTCTTTCCCAAGAGACCTGAATTTTCAGCATAGCCTTGTCATCACTCTGCTTTTTCAGTAGGAGCAAGTGAAGTGAGGTACCAGCCTAGCTTTGGGTGTAAGATGTACAGGCAGGTAACACAGAATCATGGAATCACAGAAGGATTTGGGTTGGAAAAGACTTGAAGCTCATTTCATTCCACCCCTTACCATGGGCAAGGAGACCTTCCACTAGACCAGATTGCTCCAAGCCCCATCCAACATGACAAACACTTTTCTTTTGTGGAGTTCTTCTCTATGCTTGTTTTGCCTCCTTCCCACAGCTTTGCCGCCGGCACTGCTGGTTGTCATTCCAGGCACACATGTAAAGTCATGCAAGAACATTACAACACATCACAGACTCTCCCCAGATCCTCAGATTCCTGTTTGTGCAGGCACTGTCTTGTCTCCACTGGGCCAAAACAGGACTCTTGGTGCCAGAACAGAAGAGCATGATGGCAGCTCCCCAGTATGTTCTTCCAGTTTACGCCAGTCCATTGCTTAGGTTCTTCCCCCAAGAAATCCGACATACCAGGGAATCCTGGCCATAATTTCTCTTATTCCAAAGTGTGTTTCTGGAAGGAGGGACCAGGCTAAATTTGGTATGCATAGACAGAGTACAAATAGTTTGGATGTGTTGTATTAAATATCTTCTCTCTGCCCATGATCTAGACAGATCCTGAGATCTTTCTGTGAAAACTCATCCTGTATAAAACATTGCATTATGTTGGAGGAGAGATTCACCTGTTTCCATATTTACGATTCTTGTGCTCTCTGTGGATGGAAAAGGCCAGGTTGGATTTTTGCTCTGTGCATTTGGGATGTGGCTGGGCTCCCACAGCACCAGTGTAGAAATGGGGGCATTTCCTTGGTTGGCACCAACCCTCCTGCTGTACCACCTCCAGCTCTTCTATATACCACTAATGTTTTTTGGGTTTTTTCCCTGTTTCATCTTCTTCCAGGAACGTTGATCATCCAGATCCTGCCACAAGTGGAGACGCTGGGCCTGAGCCCAGATGATGTTCCCAAGCTGACAGAGCAGGTCCGTGACTCCATGCTCTCCACCTACCAGGGGATATCGGGAATGACGAACGGAGCTTCCCATTAGGGATCCCATCTTCCAGCTCCAGCTGCTTGTGCCCCAGCTGAGGGGAGCCCATGGCAACCACAGGAAACTTTGGCAGCAGAGACAACTGTGATTGCAACATTGACATACCAGAGACAGGCAAAACATCCACAAGGGAGAGAAGCTTCCAAGGGGAATGTTGCTGTGTTCCTCCCAGACAACGGTGCCACCCAGGGGGACAGACACACAATGGACAGATGGACATTTCTGTGTAATCACATTGTTGAGAATGTCCCACCAGCTGGACCCTTCACGTGATCATCGCTGCCTGCTTATAACCACCTTCCCCTGCTCACATCCTACGAGGCGAAGGCATTGATCCCAAGCCTGTGACCATGCTGCCTTGGGCTTTGAGGGCTGCCACATTCCCCTGGAACACACTCAGGAGAAGGCACTCCATGGGGAGGATTTGGGAGGTACCCCTGCCATGAGAGACAGAAACCAAGGCAGCTTTGGGACAGGGGAATTAAAGACCTTACATGTGTCTACAGGGCTTGGTGGTTTCTTTGGCATATTTAGCCTTGCATTTAAGCTGTGGAAGATTTTGCTTTCAGGGTTGGGCACATCTTCAAAGTGTGAGAGGAACATGTCTGGGGACTCAGAAACCAGAGGCAAGCAGCAGGAATATGCTGCCCAGTATCCTTGCCATGCCCAGATGGAATCATCATCCCTGGAAGTGTTCAAAAGATGTGTATATCTGGTGCTTAGGGCCATGGTTTAGTGACTGACCTGGCTGCGCAGGGTTAATGGACTCAATGATCTTGGAGTGATTTTCTAGGCTTCCTGATTCTATTCTAATCCATGATGATTCTATGATAACCTCATGATTTTTAGCACAACCTATATAACTTTCAACACAAACACACTGGGAGCTGCAGCTCCTGATTCCTGAGTCCAGCCTTCTGCCTTCTCTGTCAGAGGATGCCCACCAGCCACAATGTGACTTGCTTTTCTGTGCTGGTATGTTTAGCTATGAACCAGAGCCAAAAAATGTTTCGGACACAGGTCTGACTTACACAGAATCACACACTGATTCACAGAGTCATTTGGGTTGGAAAAGCCCTCTAGGATCATTGAGTCCAACTTGTGGCTGATCCTCACCTTCTCAACCAGCCCAGAGCACTGAGTGTCCAGGCTTTCCTTGGACACCTCCAGGGATGGGGACTCCAAACCTCCCTGGGCCCCTTTCAGGGCCTGAGCATCCTTTCCATGGGGAAATTCCTCCTAAAATCCACCCTGAGCCTCCCCTGCCCAGCCTGAGCCCGTTCCCTCTCCTCCTGTCCCTGTTCCCTGGAGCAGAGCCCGACCCCCCCGGCTGTCCCCTCCTGTCAGGGAGTTGTGCAGAGCCACAAGGTCCCTCCTGAGCCTCCTTTTCTCCAGGCTGAGCCCCTTTCCAGCTCCCTCAGCTGCCCCTGGAGCTTCATCCCCTTCCCAGCTCTGTTCCTTTCTCTAGACTTGCTCCAACCCCTCAATGTCTTTCTTGGGGTGAGAGGCCCAAAATTAAACACTGGATTTGAGGTGTGGCCTCAGCAGTGCCAGCACGGGGGGACAGTCACTGCCCTGGTCCTGCTGGTCACACTGTGTCTGGCACAGCCCAGGTGCCACTGGACTCTTGCCCACCTGGGCACACTTGGACTCTTGTTCAGCCATAGTCAACCAGCTCCCCCAGGCCCTTTTCTGATGGAAAGATTTCCAACCTCTCTGCCTCCAGCCTGTCAGCTGTAGGTGAGTGCACAAGGATTTGTTCTATTACTGCCCAGAGCACCCAAACCACACAGGTTCACTGTAGGATTTAAATAAAACTTGTTTCAAGGCTTCAAGATGCAGCTGCCATGCTTCAGTGTCTTCAAAGGCTGAAAACTCACTGCTGATTAGAAGCAGCCTAAACAGCTTCTTCTCATGTGCAAAACCAGAAGATTGGGACAGTTTTGGTGAAGATTACATGAATGTACTAATTTCTGAGCAGGTACAAAGGACAAGGAATTTGATTTTGCAATGCAAGCATGCCAGCCTGCAGGTTTGACACCCATTCAGGATGGGAAGTAAAAAACGTGTCATTATTACACTTTCAGAGAGTCAGAAAGCCTCTGATCAATTTTTTTTAGGGCGACATAAAATATCATTGCCCTTTGATCTGAAGACTTACACTACTGGAAGGTTTTAGAAAGAAATTATATATTTTAAAATATCACATTACAGAAAATAAAACAGATTAAAACAGTCTTGAGCTCCCCTCTTGGAAACCATGTGCTGATGTTCAGTCAACAGCAGCCAGCAGAGCCTGATGTCCAGGCAGGAGTTTCCCAGGAGCAGCTCAGTGCCACCATCAGGGGTTTCCAATGCTGGTCTGATGAGTAGGATTAGAAACTGTCAGTAAAGCAGAAAAAGCTGTTGAGAGGCAGAAAGTCTTTCCTGGACACAAAATTTTTGTTCACCTTTTTGTCATCCCTGTATCCTTGCCCCTCTGAGACACAGTGGTGCTTCCAAGCCTTAGAATGAGTGGTTTGGGGGCAATTTCTTGCCATTTCAAAAGGTTAAACTTCTAGCAGCCGCTTTTAGCCCTGGAATTTCACTCTCTCTGGGTTACACGAACACTTTGACTTTCCCCAAGCCTGGTGAGTGTGCTGGTTTAACACTAAAGACAACCCAAGAAAGTAATTTTTTCTGAAAAAAACCAACTAGGCTTTCTCTGCATCTGAAAGAAACCAATCAGTGATTGGCTTTGAAAACTAACAACTGGTTAAACCAGTTAAACTAAAAGAAATGGACACGCCTCTGTGAGATTCACATTTTAAAACAAACAAACGCCGGGAAAGCTCTCTTTCCCCACCAGCCACAGCACAGCTAACACCGGCCTGGGCCCCTTCCCATGGCCTGCAGGCCTTGCCTAAACCTGGGGCTGGGGAAGGGGCAGAGCAGGGCAGGGCTGGGCAGGGCAGAGCTGGGCAGAGCAGGGCTGGGGAAGGGGCAGGGCAGGACAGGGATGGGCAGGGCAGAGCCGGGGAAAGGGGAAGGGGCAGGGCTGGGCTGGGCTGGGCTGGGGAAGGGGCAGAGCAGGGGAAGGGGCAGAGCAGGGCAGGGAAGGGGAAGGGCAGGGCTGGGCTGGGGAAGGCTGGGACAGGGCAGGACAGGACAGGACAGGACATGGCAGAGCAAGGACAGGGTAGGTCATGGCAGAGCAAGGACAGGGTAGGACAGGGGAAGGGGCAGAGCAGGGCTGGGCAAGGCAGGGCAGGACAGGACAGGGCTGGGCTGGGCAGGGCTGGGACAGGGCTGGGGAAGGGGCAGGGCTCGCAGGGCTGGGCTGGGCTGGGCAGGGCAGGGCGGAGCAGGGCAGGAGTGGGCAGGGCAGGGATGGACTGCGGAAGGGGCAGGGCAGAGCAGAGCAGAGCAGGACGGGGGACGGGCAGGGCAGGGCAGAGCAGAGCAGAGCAGAGCAGAGCAGGACAGGACAGGACGGGGTACGGGCAGGGCAGAGCAGAGTAGGGCCGGGCAGGGGACAGGCAGGGCCGGACGGGCTATCTTACACAGAGCTCACGAAGCCGCCGGGCCCCGTTTTCGGCCGGGGCCCCCCAGTAGAAAAGGAGAGGGGAGGCCCGCGCGGCTGCTGGGAGACAATCTCCTTTTCTTCCCCCCACCATCCCGCTCAGGCGCGGCCAGGGAGCGCAGGGCTCACCACAGCACCCAGCGGGCATTAAAGCCCTGCCGTGCCCGGCCCGCGGGGCTCTCCAGAGCGGCTCCGGGCAGCCGGGCCCCCTGCAGGCCTGGGCGCACCGCGGGCCCGGCCCCTGAGGCCCTGCCGCCCCTGGGGAAAAACCATCACACCACGGCTGGAATTAAATATAACAAACGCCAGAAAACAGCCGTGCAGCCAAAAACCCACACTGCTTTCTGGCTGGGCCCTTAGAATCCTAGCCCAGCCCCAGCACGGCCTTGAAAGACTATGGTAAATAACTCTGAGCTGCCACCGAAAAAATACCACACACCTATCTGCTGGCCGGTTAAAATATTAATTCTTTCACTACCCAAAATAAGACTTAAAAACACTTTAGTTCTCTTTCCTAAGTAAAAAATCCAAAATACGTACAAAACCAACATAAAAACACCAAAGTAAAAAAAAAAAAAAAAAAAAAAAAAAAAAAAAAAAGAAAAAAGGTCGCAAATGAGGAAAGAAAAAAAGTTGTAGGCTAAAATTTCTCTCTTTTTAAGCAATAGAGAAAAGACTCTTGTTTCCCTATAATACATAAAAATATATTATGGGGTAAATAAATGTTTTAACTGTAAATATAAATAAAAACATTAGTACTAAAGCAAACAAATGTGAAAATGTCTGTAATCCTGTAAATTTGAATAGAGAGAAAATAAACCTCTGCTCCCCCCCAGGGAAGAAGGAAAAAACCCTCTGTTTTCAAAAATGAAAAAAGCTTTTGTTTAAACTATTATAAACCTTAAAGTGTGCCCCATAAGTTAATATAGTCCTCAATAATGGTTGTAGGAAAACCATTAGTCGAAAAAAAAAAGATTTTTACATAGTAATCCAATTTCTATTTTCCCAGGTAGCTGATCACTGTAACATCAAGGCCACAAGAAAACTGTGTTTTGTGTAAAAATCTCCATAAACTAAAAAAAAAAAGTCTCCTCTCAAGTAAATTGGTGAAAGACTTTTTTTTTTTAAATGGTAAACTGACTAATTGGTTTTCTGTACATTGTCCATGTAAGAAAAAATAAAAAAAGAAGTTGTGAGGAAAGGAGAAGTATTCTAAAAGTTTTATCCTAGGTTTTATTCTTTTTTCTTATTATTTCTAATAAAGAAGTTTTTCTTTGTACCCTTTAAAATATAAGCCTATTTAGCCTTCCTCCTAATTTGATCTCACAACAAAAAATAAGTAAATAATTCTAGTAAGTACACTGACTATTTATCCAATGCTGAACTAACAACAGTGGGAAAGGAGCCACAGGAAGCAGCTCAGCACATTTCAGTGACTGTAAGAATATGATAAAAAAAGAAATTAAAAAACCTGTTGTTTAGAGAGAAGGTGAGCTGGACTCAAGTCCTAAAGAATGGGGTGAAGCCACCATAATTTAGCCTTTAAGTGCAAATTCCTGTCTTAAGCAAGTGTTTCCCTCAAATAGTTACTCATGCTCAATACAGGAGATCCTTTGTGGTCCGTGCCCTGCAGAAGGACAGGGTAGGTGATCCCCAGGTATTGTGATCATTTATAAATGGGTTGTCAGAAGGAAAAATAATCCAATCCAGGCCGTTCTTCAAGTCTCTGTTCTCCCACATCATTTCAGCTGGGGGAGCCCTAGTCAGAAGTGTTTCAGTAGGACACTAGGTGTCCACATCTCTCAGACAAAGACACTCTTTTGCTGTGGCACATCATAACCTTTGATTATGTGGCGTGTGGCCATACTGTGGCCATACAAAACTATGCCTTAAACTGATATAAAGCTTTGGGGAAGATGAAGGGAGATCAGGAACTTGGAGCAGCAAAGACCTTGGAGCAGGTTGGCTAATTATAGTTGGTTTTCTCATCAACACCTTTCCTGTCAGGAAAGACTATGGTTGTCCTGGAGTGAGGTTTTTAGAGGACACATTCCCAAGGTCCAGAACAAGGCTGGATTTTGAGGGATTTCCCATCTGCTTGAAAGGAAGAGGCAGGGAATAAGGGATGATGAAAGTGGTGGATTGCCTAGAAACCCAGTTAACAGCACCTCTGCCTCCAGTGCTGTGTGAGTGTAGCTAAATGGACAGTCACTGTCTTTTGGGGGGCAGAGTCACTGTGGAAACCTTAATTCTTTCATTTCTTTAGGCATAGGAGAGACCTCATAGCACATTTATTATTTTTGACAGATCTCAAACCACTGGTACCTTTTGTGTCACTCTAAGGCTCATCTTTCCAGGATGAGAGGTCAAGTACATCAATCTCCTGGCAATCAGTGAAGTCCTCAGGATAAGTATTGATCTTGAACACGTCCCTGGGTATCTTTGTGATATGAGTATTGTCACAGATCACCCTCGACACTGAGATTTTTCTTAATGCTTGCAACTGTTGTGGAGTGAAAACTCCCGGGTTTTCCCACCAGAACCTGCAATGAAATTTTTGGAAGCAGTTTATAATCTCTGGTTACTTGTTGAGATGTTGAGACCAAAGTGGGTCTGAATAGTGTTTAGATCCACCCCCTGGAGCATCCCTTTAGGAAAGAGGAGTCTCCAGTGTGGCCAGATCTGGATTTTGCCAGTGCAGAGAGCCTGCCTCTTCCACACAGCATCAGCAGGCTTCTGGGATGCAGGGATTTCTGCTCTGAGAGCAAAAGTCACCTCAGGCAGAGGCCACAGCAGAATCCTCCATGATCTGGAACTGGTGGTCCTCAGCCCCGTGAATCTAGAGAAACAAGCTGCAAAAAACAGTCTTTTGGCAACTGAGCTAACATCAAGGGGTGAGCCTTGCTGGGATCACTCACTGGAGTGCTGTAGATGGGTTGGATTAGTGTGTCACAGGAAATGTCAGCATTTCTCCCCTAAAAAATGCCGCAGGGAATGTAACTCTCACCTGTCCCCATCACGCAGGTTCCTGAACTGGGTGCCAATAATGCAGGACAGGAGGGGCCCAACTCTGCCCTGGGGAACCACAGGCTCTGCAACTGCCCCAATCCAGAGGTCGATATTGTATGGTGTCCCATATACATCCATGAACTTCTTGGCCAGTTTGGGATTGCCCAGCACCTCAGATAATTCCTCTACAGTTTGGGGTTGGGAGAGCCCACAGAAGCCCCTCCAGGCATTGTAACCTGCAAAAGCAGGAGCAGCAGATGGTAAGACCCACCACCACATCCCACAGCACCCTTGGCCCATGAGCACTGCCTGCTTCTTCTCATGGCATTAAAGATCTGGAAGTCACTATTGTCCAGGCAGTCCCAACAAACAGCACATTTTCAAAGGTCCTTCTCATATGTACACTAAAATAACAGTTTGGATGTCTTTGTGACTACACGTCATCCTGTTGGTTATATCTTTCTACTGCTGAGGGTGAATGCATCAGTCCTTGCAGCTTTGGGAGGCAAAATTTCTAGGATGAAATTCTTAGAAAAGAGGAAATTTGGTTGTATTTAACCCAAGGGCCCCTGTTCTTCTCTAGCACCTGAGGCAGTCCCACCTGTGGGTGCAAGTCAGTTCTGCTCAGAACTCTGGCTTGTCTGGAGCACAAGACAAGATTGATGGGCAAAGAACAAAGCCCAGGGAACCTGTCCAAGCCCATGTGAAAGCTGAATTTGTTCACTTGTGTCTGAACCTTCTGTACCACACATGCTCTCTGCAATACACCACTGTCTCTCACCTGCTTTCTTACATTATCCCAAATACTATCTTTGATTTCTAAGACTTTTGTCCTTGTCATAAATGTCTCACAAAAAGATTTTTATAATACAGAAACCTTTTATTCCCTGAGCTTGACTGTCTGTCCATCCTTCACCCTCAAATCAAGGTACTGGTTCTTCCCATTAGTATAGAAAAAGTTCATTCATGGAATAAGCAGCAGAAGGAAAGAAAGGTCTTATTCACAGGAGGTGTGGACTTGTGTCTCCTTACCTGGAAGGCCGTGGTCTCTTCCCCGCTGCATGTTCATGGCTCCTAGATCCAGACCCATCACCTCTATCTGTTCAAAGAGGTGGTTCTGGAGCTCCTCAACTAGCAGTTGGTTCTGTTTCATGAGTTTTGCATGATCCACAACCATGCCCCGGATCAGGGGGTCGATGCCTCCTGCAGCCATTGAAAATCAAGAAAAGATTTTTGTGCCAAGGTGCAGCTTTGATGGTCCCTTTCATGCAGTTGAAACAGTCTGCTATGGGCTGGGTGGAGTTTTCATCTCTATATTTTCGTTTCACCATGTGTGTGTGGAATGATAGAATCATAGAATCACAGAGTAGTTTGGGCTGGAAAGGACTTTAAAGCTCATCCCATTCCACCCCCTGCCATGGGCAGGGCCACCTTCCACTACCCCAGGTTGTTCCAAGCCGCATCCAGCCTGGCCCTGGACACTTCCAGGGCTGGGGCAGCCACAGCTGCTCTGGGCACCCTGTGCCAGGGCCTCCCCACCCTCACCGTGGTACCTGTATGAATCTGTACATATCTGCAAGTGCCAGTAAATAAAGCCTCACACTGTAACAAAATTCCTTATCCCTCCCATCCCTCAGCTTTTCCTTCACACCCCGAAATCCACTTATTGTCCACCAGTCCCTTTCCAAGTCTGCTCCTCAGGCTGCCAAGCCCCATTATGTCCTAGTGCTTGAGGGTTTGTCCAAGGTTTTAGATTTTGCAATGGATTTTGTTTATAATTCACTATTAATTGACAGACATTTATTAAAACCTTAAATTAGTGATAGAATTAATTCATGTCTGACTGTCCATGTCTTTTTCATAGCATTTAAGGAGACAGTATGAGCAAAACACAGGAAAATTTGCCACATATGCATAATTATATTTTTCATCATTTGTTAACCCATTTTGGAAGAGACATTTGTCTTCCTTGAAAAGACTCATCTGGAGATCTCAGCTGTGTAATAGCAGGACCCCATAACTCCAGTTAGAGTCAGGAAGGGGGATGGGCACCTCTAAGAAGGAACAATGATGCTTTAGCTCAGATAAAATTGATGTATCACCCACTGTGAATGTCTCCTGATTATAGGGGAATATGAGAGCTTTGATTGGCAAAGACTTTGATGGATTGATATTTGGCACAGAGAGTCTCCTGCCTCCTGGAGCAGTAGGAGAAGCAAGAGCAGCTGCAGCATCTGAGTGGATGTGGAACATCCCACTGTCAGGTCTTGCTGAGCTGGGAGGTGTCCAAGCAATGACTAGACATGGTGCTCAGTGCTCTGGGCTGGGTGACAAGCTGTGGGTCACAGGTTGGACTTAATGGTCTTGGAAATCTTTTTCAACCTAAAATGATTCTGGGATTCTGTAATTCCATGAGCCTGACCAGCTGATCTCTACGTCAGGACCAGACCAGGACTACTGCTCCATGTTCTTACCTTCCATTACGATTCTCCATGGAGCACAAAAGGTCAAATGCAGAGGGACATGGGAGAAGGAACCCAAAGGCTGAAAGCTCTCATTTAAACGGGACACAAAAGGCTGCACTGACGTGTGGCCAAATCGGAAAGCCAGGGAGAAAACATTTGAGGCCCTTGGATCCACCTTCTCATTGTAACCACTGTACAAAGGGATCCACTTGCTGGTCTCCTCAGCCAGCAGGAGTGGGAGGTAATCTCTGTATGTTATGATCTGAAAAAGCACAAGAGCACAGGAGGTTATCAGCAGCTGCAGCAGACATGGCATCAGAAGTCAAGTGAAGAGAATGAACGTGGACTCTGCAGCAGAATTCATTAAGATCTTCTGAAAAAAGAGCTGTAGCAATGGAATAAATTTGGCATATTGAATTTAAATTATTTTGTAAATGTGAAATTATCTAATAATTAATTTATACATTAATATAATAAATGAATTATGAATTAGTAACATGATGCATAAAGAAGCTCTGGATATCCATGCTGTCTCAGATGGACCATCCTCATTCACAATTTCCAACTCCCACAAATAATTCCCCTGATTTGGCAAAATATTTCCCTCCTTTTGCCTGGAGGAAAACCATTCCAAGTGTGTGGATGATAAACAGCAAGCAGTAATCAGTACCTGGTTTATGGCAATCACTATCTTTCGACTCTCCTGGTAAAGCTTTTCCCCATCCCAGTGGGGATTTAATTTCCTCAGCTCCGTAGCCAGGCGATTGTGCTCTCGGACAAAGAGAGTATGCATTGCAGAGAGTCCCAGGTTTTCTGTCACCCGTTTGTCACCTAAAATGAAAATATTTTAGGAATTTTATACATTGCTTTCAACTTCAGAAGCAAGTTTTTGTGTTAGACAAGTAACAAATGGTGACGTTCCTGGCAATAATGGTGTGGGTGTCCCATCCCTGGAAGTGTCCAAGGCCAGGTTGGACGGGGCTTGGAGAAACCTGGTCTAGTGGAAGGTGTCTCTGCCCATGGCAGGGGGTAGAACAGAATGGTTTTTAAGTTCCCTTCCAACCCAAACCCTTCTGTGATTTTATGAAAACTGGAGGGGACTCAGTGAAGACCCTCTGTGAGATGATGGAAGAAGCACTGAGTATCTCCTCACTCAGTAAGGAGCCCTTTTCATGGGCAGAGAATGACGAAATGAGAAAACTCTGTATTCTTAGGATTTATTTTGCAAGGTTCACATTTATAATGGGTTTTTTTTAATGTTATGCTTGTGATGGATCTCTTCAAATTTGAATAAGTTCTGTGTTTGTCCTCATTTTGTTTAAATTTCAGACAAACTTCTAGACTTTTCTTCTGATGTAGGGTGGATTAGTTAATTAATCAATTAACTAGATTGCTTAAGAGTGTTTAATTGTTAGTCTTGATTGGGTTAAAAACTGAATTATAGAATTACAGAATGGAAGGGGCTTTAAAGCCTATCATATTTCAACCTTCCACTACCCCAGGTTGCTCCAAGCCCCATTCAACCTGGCCCTAGACACTTCCAGGGATGGGGTAGCCACAGCTTCTCTGGGCAACCTCACCAGAGGTTGGAGTCAGGGCTCACCACTCTTGCAGGCAACAGTTTCTTCTCTATATCTAATTTAATCTATTCTCTTTCAGTGTGAAGCCATTGCCCCTTGTCCTCCCACTACAGTTACTGATGCAGTCTCTCTCCCAATATTCCTATAGTCCCTTCAGATCCTGGAAAGTGCTGTGAGGTCTCCACTCAACCCCCTCTTCTCCAGGCTGAACAGCCTCAACTTTCTCAGCCTGTCAATGCTGACAAGCTGACAACTGGCATTCAAGTAATGAATGGTGAATAATGAATGGTGAATTCTAGGTGGAAGAAAAAAAGCTCCTGGGAAACTTAAAGCACTGGTGGCTATTTTATTGAAAATTTCTCCTGCTTTTGAAAATACTTTATAAAGGAAGAACAATTTGCTGTAATTCTTCTGAGAAACTAAAGTAATTTTAATGTATATTAATCAATTATTGTTTGATTATTTTTCTTTTCTAATTTGGGGAGGATTCCCTGTCTTTCACCTTACGTAGTCATATCTTGAAGTGCCTCATTCAAATATCACAGAATCACAGAATATTCTCTGTTGGAAGGGACGCACAAGGATCCTATAAGGAGATATTTGTCCCTTTTTGACTTTATGATCCACGATAAACAACCTCCCAGCTGCACCTTACCTGCTTTAAAGCAGGGGATGTTGGCGCTCGTGTTGGTGAGAACGCAGATGCTGTGGGTCGTGTTCTCGAAGGGCAGCAATTCCAGCCCCGTGTCCGTGAAATCCTGGTTCACAGCCATCAAGCCCAGCTGGCTGGTGAGGTTCCTCAGGCTCCTGGCCAGCGGCTCGTCGCTGCCGTACACGGTGCTGGCGTCGATGAAGGACGTGGCGGCGTTGAGCTGCTCCCGGCGGAAGGTGCGGGGGCTGCACACGGAGGCTGACTGCACGAACGGCATGCAGGTGTCGGAGCTCAGCATCCGCGGGTCGTCAGCAGGGAACTAAAGCAAACGAGCCAAGTGATGCTTCAGAAAGTCCTGTGGTTTTGTTTTTGCTGCTGTAAGACAGCGTGGCACGGGTGAGAGTCAGGGTACCTTAATGGGGAAGCAGGGGGGCTTGAAGGCACAGCTGGTGTGGCACTGGAGTTCCAGGCTGGCTCCTTCCCCGCTGGCAGGGGCCAAGTCAATGTCGTGATTAACCCACTGGCCCCAGTGCATGAAGACCAGTGAGAGCTGCTGGTCTGCAGTGACGTTCTCATTGGCTGTGTGAGCAATTTCATTGGACACTTTTCGAACCTGCAGAAAACCAAAATGAAAAAGTGACTATCTCTGCCATGGTAGATTTGCCTCTCACTTGAACTCCTACTGTGAAATCTTGGAATCACAGAATCACGAAGGTCAGAAAATACCTTGAGATCATCAACCTTCAACTGGGAATCCTCATTCCCTCTAAACTGTATTGAGAAGGGCCGCAATCTACCTGTTTTTTGAAAACCTTCAGAGATTGACTCCTCCACTGTCCTGGAGATCCTGCTCCGATGCTTAACCACTATGTCAGTGAAGACATATCCTGATATTCCTAATATCCTGAATCTCCTCTAGTACAATTTGTAGCTATTTCCTCTTGTCCTGCCACTTGTTCCCTTGGAGAAGAGGCCAACACCCACCTATTCCTACATGATCTACATGTAGCTGTACATCATGCACAAGATGATCTTAGATAAATTACTAAGAGTTAATTATGGCATTACACAGCTCCATGTCATTCCCCAGCTCCATCCAATCAGGTGTAAAAGTAGACTACACTGTCTTTCAGCCAAACCCAGCTTCTTGGAACGCCGTTCCAGGTGAAAGTTGTTAGTGAACACCAGAAAGTCAGAACGTGGCTGAGGAACTCCCAAGCTTTGTGTTTTGTACAAACCTCCTGGTGTCCTTGAGCACTGACTGCAGCAATCCTTGGGACGCACACTTCAGAAACTGCTTAGGGAAGCATCCACAAAATTTTTGCTCATGTCTGTTGCCAACAAAAAGTATTAACCTGAGCCATAACTCATTTGTAGAAAAGCAGCCTGAGATCAAAGATCAAGCAATCTACACTCTAGATGTTGCCACTGCTTCCTTCCTGATGGGTGCATTAAGGGCAGTGTCCATACTCATGGCTGGATTAGGATAAAGCTCTCACCAGTGGGAGTGGGAATCCGTTGTAGCGCTTTCCTTCAATTGCTCCTCTGGGAACAGACACTCCATCCTCATACACGGCCGGGAGCCAGCGTGCAAAGGCGCGGTTCGAGGACCCCAGGTGGGAGTGATTTCTGCAGCATCACCAGAAAAATAACTTCTGTTATTTTTTCAAACATCAGCAACCTTGTACAGACCAGCATTTCACAGCTCTTTATTCCATGTCTGAGCACTCTGGTAACAGGGATGAGACTGGGAAAACACCAAGAAGCAAATTATATCAAGGTTATTAGTGTGGAGAAAAATCAACTTTTTCTAAAAAGATGTCTTGTGTCACTCTATTAATTTTAGCTGTCATTTAAACCTACATTAATTTTATCTGGCATTTAAATCTCTGTACTACCTCTGTCTTCATTGCCCTCTCAAAATCAGACACACAGCAGGGCCATCAGCATGGTGAGAGTGGCCATGTCTTGTCCAGCTGGGGGTTGGAAGTTTCCAAGGATGAAGATTCTCAACCTCTGTGGGGGTCTGTGCCAAGGCTGCTCCTTGGTGAAGTTTTTCCACAGACCCTCTCAGCCTGCAACTGTGGCCATTGTGGTGCTGCCTTACACTGCTCCAAAAATTTTGAATTGCTAAAGTCAGCATTTTATGTTCAGAAGAAAAATAATCCTGATTGAGCAAATTATCTGTGGTCCTGTGGGCACAAAACTCAGGCCATGTCTGTCTATATGATGTGGCACTCAGGGGTCTGGTTTGGTTGACAAGGTGAGGATGACTCAAAGTTTGGACTTGATGGTCTTTGAGGTCTTTTCCAACTTAAATAATTCTGTGATTCTGCACTGGAAAAGGAGTGGAGTACCCAGTGTTTACAGCAGTGTACTGTGAAATAAGAGCATGTCCTAGGAAAATGACTGTGCCAGAGCCGAAGCAATTCCATCAAATATTAAGGACTCAGAATCACCAGGGTCTTGTTCTGATTGCTATTACTGTCCTTGCAGGCAAACTATTCTTATGATGTGTGCCTCAAGCTGAGCAAGATCCTTGGGAACACCACAGGGATCCCTCAAGTCCAGTGCCTCCTCATCTCTCTGACAGCCCAGCAAGGCCAAGGACAGCCCTACCCTGAACCTCAAATCCGCAAAGACACAAAATCCTGCAATGGGTCAGGCTGGAAGAGGCCACACTGGGGTCACCTGGTCCTGTGTCCCTGCTCAGGCAGGGTCATCTTAGAACACATGGCACAGGACGGTGTCCAGATAGTTCTGGAATATACCCAGTGAGAGAGACTCCACTACCCTTCCTGGGCAGACAGACAATGCTGTCCTTGTGGGCTGCAGGCCCTGGAATCCATGGGAACAGACTGGACAACCTCAGTGAGTGTGAGCTCCCTGCACACTGATGCAGAGCTGTGCTATGTCATCACATCTGGCACATCTGTTTCATGCCAAATGCACATTGGATGCAAATCTCACTTAGATTTGGGGGCTGGCACAGACACAGCAAGACAAGGAGCCTTGACTGGTATTGTCAGAGTAGGAATTTGGTCATTTTCTAGTTTAAAAAAAAAAAAAAAAAAAAAAAAAAAAGCACAAAAGGAAATAAATGTTTGAACCCAGCTTCGAACCTGGAGGGAAACTATATGCAAAAAAAGCTGAATAACTAACTTTCTCAGAGGATGTACAATACACAATGCTGGAAGAGCCTAGAATAAAAGTCTTATTTAATTCCCACCCTTGCTCATCACAGAGATACATCAAAGGCTGAATATTATCATCTGAATCAGTTGGGGAAATTAGTATTATCCCTATGGAAGAGTGGAGGGATGATTTCCTGTGGCCTCCAGCAAAATGAGAGGCTGAGTCATAGACTCAAAGTTTCCTCTTACCTGCCCCACCCCAAGAAGTCCTTTTCTTCATCCAAAGCAGCACATAAAGGGCAATGGGCCTAAATCTGAGATTTTCAAGAAATTACATCTTTTTCCTGACCAGCAAAGGTAGAAATGAATCCTCTGTTTCAGCCTTATTAAACTGAACATTTCACTCTTCTTGCCCTTTCAAAAAGCACTTTCACAAATAATCAACCCAGGGTCAGAATACAGACTTGAGACTCACCTTGTGCACAACCAAACCCTACCTGTTGTTGCACTCCCCAGTAATGGTTCGGTAGAAGTCCCTCTCTGGACATTTAATGGAACGAGTCTGGTAGTCACAGCCAGTGCCCTTGGAAATCATCTCCTTCTGTCTCCTGCTTAGCAGGTCTGCAAGAGAAACCCTGTAAAGTAACATCTGATCCCTGCTCTTCTTTTTTTGTTTCAGCTTCTTGGTGTTCTAGGTCAACATTTGAGCCAGATGAATTGGAGCAGTGGATATAAAACACCTGGGTTGTAATTGTTAATTTGGTGCCTAAACCCTTTTGTGGATCAGCCATCCCCTCTGGACTAGGGAAACTGTGTGGGCATGAAGCAATTTTCCAGGGGAACGTGGAGAGCATCATCACCAGGAAAGTTTTACCCCAGCTGGAAACAAAACAATGAGTTTGCAGAGTGATAAAACCCAGGTGTGAGGTTCCAGAAGTGGAAGATGGAGGGGTTTCATTGGTTACAGTCTCCAGTGGGTTTTGTCCCAGATTGACACAGGTATTGTTAGGCTGTTTTTACAAGGATAGGAGAGATGCACTCTCAAAGATGATGAATAAAACACCCAGGGTCTGGTCTGTCTCTGAGCAACCTTCAAATCTATTCCCCTCTTGGGGAAGGGTTTTACCCCTGGTTATTTGGGTCATGGCAGAGCTGCTCTCTGCCCTGCTGTGGCACATTTCCCACTCTTCGCTCATGGAAAGACATTTTGGTCTAAATTACATTACCTGTGACATTGAAACGCTGTTTCCCAGAGAGATGCAGCTTCCTTCTGAGGAGTTTCAAAGTAGTTTCCAAGTAATCAGCAGCACGGACTGCAGATCTGGTTCTTCCTATGGGGTCCTTCAGGTGCTTCAGGAAATCCATCGGGTTGACAGTCTTTTCCTCCAGTTTTCTTTTTAAGCTGAACATAGAAGAGTTTTCTCTGAAATCAGAGCTCCTCTGTCCTGCTGGACTGGGTGTAATTAACTGTGACAACACTGAAGTGTTGCACGCAGGCCCTGCCCAGTAGGACCAGCTGTCTGCACATCAGCACATCTGCTCAAAGGGTTTTGGCAAACAAAGCACTGTAATTGCCTACTCCAAGTTTGCAGTCACACTTCCTTGTCACAATAAACTTCGTTCTATCATGTGGAAATCCAGATCAATGAACTGTGACTGGATAAAATTTTACATGTATTATGTTGCAAGGTGTATTCTGTGAACAGAGGGACAACATTGCTCCTGTTCCATCTCTTTCTGGTCCCAAGACTCTGCCTTGCTACTTCTGTAGGGTGAGTGGAGCCAGACTCCTTCCCAAATCATCCCACTGCCTGGAACCAGCCTTTTGGGACAATCACAGAGGACACCTGGGGTTTGGCTTCCACTGACACGTGTCTGGGGCAGGGTGTCCATCTGCACAACTCCAGTCCTCCCGGAGAGGGGCAGAACTCCTGCTGCCAGGGGTTGTCCAGCATGTGTCCAGCATGTCTGAACCATTATGGACTAGTGAGAGGTGCTTGTGGCAGGGTAGGTGAGGAAACATTCCTTGGAGGTCATGGCTGGTGGTCCTGGGACCAGAATCCAGCCAAACTGGGCAAAAATATCCCTCCAGCTACGACAAGGAGAGCCCTGGCACTAAGGCTTCTTCATAATAAACATGTATTGGAAAACAGAGAAAACCCACACGTATTTGATCTTATTTCCTTAAAGTATTGGGGCTGTCAGGCAGGAAGAACTCACCTTTTTCGAGCCTGTAAATATGTGGTGTCTACCAGCTGCCTGGCCTCAGTAATCATGCTCAGGAGAGATGAATCTGACACCACCTCTGAAACCTCTGCTCAAAAAATTAAAAGAAGAAAAAACAGAAATTGAGGATATTCAATTATAACATACACCAGAAGCTTTGTTCTCAACTAAAGCATCTCCCCAGCTGCCACATACACAGGTTTTTTAAACATTTTCAGGGATGGTGACTCCACCAATGCCCTGGGAAGCCTGTTTCAATGCTTCCCCATCCTTTCCATGAAGAAATTTTCCCCAATATCCAATCTAAACCGCTGGCACAATTTGATACCATTTCCTCACCTCCTGTCCCTGTTCCCTGGAGCAGAGCCCAACCCCCCCGGCTGTCCCCTCCTGTCCGGGAGTTGTGCAGAGCCACAAGGTCCCTCCTGAGCCTCCTTTTCTCCAGGCTGAGCCCCTTTCCAGCCCCTCAGCCCCTCCTGGGTCTCCAGACCTTTCTCCAGGGAAAGTGCACAGAAGAATACAGTCTCTGCCCCAGGCTCCCTGTCATAAAAGGATGATTTGCACAGATAGGCTGTTGGTTAAATAGGGAGTTTCCTTAGGCAAATCTCTCAGGTATCAACTTCATTTTTAGTGGATCAATCCACAGGATACTTCAATTCTTTCTTGGAGCTATGTCTAACAGGGAACTCAGGCTGAGTTTTGATTGACACCCTTTCCAGTAGAGCAGCAGCCAAAGGACAAACAGGAACCTACCATTCCCCAAGGAGCCCATTGCTCCAACTAGGCAGAGACTGATTATGGATCCCAGAAGAGTCATTCTTGGGCTTGTGCCTAGAGAGAAAAGCAACATAAATCCTCAATGGGCAGGGCTTCAGTGAGGGGTCAGAACAGACTGATGTGTTCAATATCTCTTTCAGGATCCAGGAATAAAATTGACCTGTCCTCTGTCCAGATCTGCCAGTGGGACTCAGGCTGGGGCTGTGGCTGTACGGGCTGGCAGGACACAGGGACACCACTGAGGGGTGGCACCCTCAGTAAAATGGGCTGAGTAGCTGCCCAGGAATAGTCAGGCACAGTCCAGCCTCAGTGGTGGAGATATTGGGAAGGTGAGTTGGAAGAGGGCAGTGTCCTGGGCTCCTGTCTTTGGCAATGTCCTCAAGCAGCTGGTGGAAAGGAGCCTGACCCCACACATCCCTCTCTGCTCCCTCTGTCTTGATGCTAAAAAAAAAAAGCTGCCACATCTATCATTAGTCTTTCAGCCACCCCTGCCAGTCCTCATGCTGCTCCCCAAAATTAATCTCCATTCCTATTTCACATTAACAGCAGAAATGTATATGATCTGTTCCACCAGTGTCTCCCACTGTGGCACAGCATCTTCCCTGAATGGAGGTTTGTAGCCCAAATATTGCAACTAGATTTATTTTAAGTAATTTAGTCAAATTTTTAATTGTTTAGACAGGACAGAGACAAAATTTGGAAGAAGTAACAGACTTCTCACAGTGGGAGAGATTATCTTACAATTGAAATCCATAATAATCTTCATGGAGGTTGAAAGCTGCTTATTCCTTGCAATCGTATATTGCAGGATATTTCTGCATGAGGAATAAATCAGACTGTCGTTGCTCAGTTCTCACAATAAATTAAATCCACATTAGGGGAAAAGGAGAAATGAAGCACCACCTGGTCCCAGCACCACTCTGCCTCCCATCTCCTTGAGTTCACCCATGGAAGGCACCAATATCCACACCAGAAATATCAGATGCAGATATAGAATGAAAATGCACTGATCTTACCTGCCATCTCTGCAGCACTGGAAGGGCTAGGAGAGCAGTCAGCTTTTTATACACCTGTACCAGGGCAGAAATTAGCCGGGTCTAAGATGGGTGTGGCCAAAAAACTGGGACCAGATTGAGCCAAGAGGAAGTATCTGCTGGTTTGCTTTACTGGAATGATCTAGACAGTGCACACTTCTCCATTCTTTCTGACTTCCTTCTTGAAAAATCAGTTTAAAAATGAATTAAGACACACCTTTTTTTTCCCACAAGTGAAAGACATCAGCTTAATTTTATGATGGTAAAAGATCATGGCAGAATTTGGCTCTTTTTTCCTTGTTGGTTGACATCTCTGAAGGTTTGGGAAGCCAGAAATGGATAATTTTGCTAGTGCATTTGTGGAGCATCCCAAGGTGCACATACAGCATGTGTGAATGGTGAGCCTGCCACTATTTGTGTCCAGGCAAAACAAAGTTGTGTTCCATCAGGGATTTGTAAATTCCTATAAAATATTTTCTAATTACTGGAGATGACACAGACTGGACAAGGAATGAGGCAGTAGCACAGAGCAGGGTCAAGTTGTCTCTGGCAAAATCACATGGAAAGAAATAGGTACAATCCCAAAGCTATAGCTGTGCCAATACTTAGAAAGGAACAAAGTCTTAGGCCAAATGATGTAATTCATCTCAATGTGAATTATGACAGATGGTTAGGAGAAAATTGTTCCTGTGAGGGTGGGCAGGGCTGGCACAGGGTGCCCAGAGCAGCTGTGGCTGCCCCTGGATCCCTGGCAGTGCCCAAGGCCAGGCTGGGCAGGGCTGGGAGCAGCTGGGACAGTGGGAGGTGTCCCTGCCCACTTACTGAGGGCAGGGGGCAGAATGGGATGAGCTTTAAGATCCTTTCCAACACAAACCATTCCATGATTCCATGATATGCAGGAGTGAAAAGGATTGTAGTTCAGTGGACCAACAGGAAGGGAGTAGAAATAATTTAATCCTAACACTGGTGACACTGATAACAAAAGACAATGCTGAATTTTCTTGCCTTCAATCAATCTTTTAAACCTCCCAGGATTAGGAAGCCAATCCTTCCTACTGTTCAAATATTTTCACAGCTCTTATTAAACCAAAATAAATAAAAGGAAAGCATATATGATAAAGGAAAGTGCTACCAAAGAGATATCATTTTCAATCTGTGGGAATAAAAAAAAAATAAACAAAAAAAAGAAAGGCCAGGTTTTCAGAAACTGGAAATGCAAAGTCAATATTTCTCCCCTAAAGAGAAGTTTGAAGCCAAAGCAGAAGGTGGCCCCTAGCACCAGAGTGATTCTGATCACCCTGCCAGGTGCTCCACCTTATCTATCCAGTTTTCGTTGAAAAATGTGCATAGGCAGAAGTCCAGGTACCTGCTGGGTGGCTTTGCTACTTTTTTTGTGTTTGTGGCATGTATCTTTGCCATTAGTGATTCTTAAGGAAACTTCCCTGTCTGACTGTCCAGGAGCCACCCTGGCAGTGGCAGTGGCACCATCTGAGCTGGGACCAAGCAAAGGGGAACAGGGACCTGTGCACAGCCAGGTGAGGGACATTCAGAGACAAGGCAGGAGCTGATGACTTCAGGCTTTCCTGTGCTTGGACTGTGGGGGTATAAAACCCAGGATCCCTGCTCAGGGGCACCAACTCAAGCTGTTATTCTTTTGCTACACCAAGATTAAATTATTTTGAGCATCCAGATATCCGTGACTCTGCTGTGGGAAACCTGGGGTCAAGCTGGTGAGGAAGCCTGGTCTGACTGGGGGAGTGTGAGGGGTGTGGGGAGTCCATGGGGTCGCTGGTGCCACTGCTGGGAAGGACCTCAGTCCCAGCCCCGGCAGTGCTAGTGGGACTGCCAGGCTGGAGACAAGGAATTGCCTAGTCAGACAAGGAATTTTCCTTTACATCTCACAGGAGGGATGGTGACCCCCCCTGCCCTTGGACAGGGACACTGTCCATCCTCGAGGACACACGTCCTTGTGGGCAGGGGGCACAATGCTGCTCCCATGGCTCAGTCCCCTGGCAGGCAAAGTTGCCTTCACATTACCTGTCATGTCCATTATAAGTGCAGTTCCCAAGGCTTGCACGTGTCAGGTAAGCAGTCCACTGTCACCTCCAGCTGGGATTTGTGGTGTTTCAGTGCAGTCTCTGGAGCCTCCAGAAAACCCAGGGTATCCTGCTCACCAAGGTCAATGTACATTCAGCAGTGTACAAGATATCCAGGCAACCAGGGCAATAATTATCCATTAGTTATCTGACCAAGCAGCAGGTCTCTGTCTTGAGAAGATGCAGATTTCTTTTCTCTCAGGCTCTTGGTATTGCCAGTGTTACTTCTTGGTCCTGTTCAGGCTGCAGATCTTCCCCCTGAATCCCAGAATAAATCCAGAGCTGTGCAAACCACTGATGGCCTTTGCTAAAATGTAGCTGTAGAAACAGGGTCATTAAACTCCAGCAACACGAACAGAAGAAAGAGCTTATTGCATTCCTATTTCCCATCCTGGCAAAAGGCAACATCCTCCCCTTCCTCATTTGACACTTCTGACATTCCTGCAAGCTTCTTCAGCTTTGTTTTCATATAAATCATAGAATCCCAGAATCCCAGCCTGGTTTGGGTTGGAAGGGACCTTAAAGGTCATCTCATTCCACCCCATCCCATGGGCAGGTACACTTTCCACTAGACCAGATTGCTCCAAGCCCCATTTAACCTGGCCTTGAATAACAGAGACACATTTAAATCCCAGGTGTGAACCATCATGTCAGTAATGATTAAGGACTTAATTTGGGTACAACTTCAAACATACAAAGTTTCCTCTTCACCTGCCAATGGTGTATTTTTCCTATGTTTCAGACTGTGGATTTATTTACAAACTGAGAGCCAATAGCCTGGGCAAGCCAATCTGTCCTTGTCCAGGGCACAAGTTTACAGAAACTGTATCCAGTGCATCTTCTGCTCCAATAGATGAAGGGCAGAGCTTATGAAGGGATGAGTGAGCAAGATGAAACAGATAAAAGTGAGAAGTAATAGGTTATAGCACAGAAATTGTAGGGCAAGTAGAGGAGGAAAACTTCCCAGCAGCACAGGGGTGGTATTTAATAAAGCCAGATTGTCCAGCTTTAAAAATAGAAAGGCTGCAACACTAAAAGAGAACTTTAACCTTTTATGGATGAGTGACAGCAACAGCAAGAGATGTTCAGGAGGTGGCACTGATGTGTTCAGGGGGGTCTCTCTCAAGCTGTGTGATGCCAGGATGACATTATCACCTCTTTTGGAAGCTCTCCTTTAAAGACTCAACACCCAAGGCTCTGAAGCCTCCTTGGTGCATCTCCCCACCTGGCATGGTGTTACACAGCCATGGCAGGTGCTCCAGGTGGGCCCAAGAGGCTGGGGAGACACTAGTGAGAACTGGCTGCTTGGTGGATCCTTCCAGTGCCCCTCAAGCAGTAGGCACAGTGCCCAGGGCTGGAAAGCCATGGAGAGGCATCTGTGACTTCCCAGCACAGGGGTAGGACCCACCACACACACCAGGACAAGCACTGCACATCTATCCACAGAAAATGCTCCTCTTGCAAGGCCTAAATGGGACTCCAGTCCTGAGCAGCAGCTAGAACACTTCTTCCATAAGAACAACAATCCCTCCCCAGGGGCTGCAGCTTTATTTCCCTTCCCATGGACCAAACTCCCTGAATAAAATCTTCAGCTCCCCCTCATGAACCAAACTTCTTCCTGTCCCATCCTTTAGTAAACCTTTCTTCCATCCTGTCCATTCTCTTCCAGACTGTGAGCCCATGCCTAGGCAGGAAAGTGGGACATGGCTTCTCTGGAGAACTAGAAGACAGAATGCAGGAGGATGGTTTCTCCATTTTCCATATTTCTTCCTGCTCTGGAATCAGTTCCCATCTTATCTGGAAATATGGGATGCAGCAGAAGCAGTTGTCAGGCCCTGGAAAGCCACTGGGAGAACACATGGCTTCAAACACTCCAGAGATTTATTTAAGCAAAGAGAGTGGAAGAAGCTTTAGATCCCACTGCAGTTTTCATCATACCCCACAGCTGGGAGATAGGGCACTCATTCACTGCCATGGACAATTTTTCCTGGACTGCAGCTTAAATTCTTAAGAGGCCAAATATGTGAATAGAAGAAAAAAGGATCACAGGCTTGATTCAATGCTTAACCCTGTGAGGGAATGTCTGTATGCACAGAGCTTGCAGGGGTTCCCTGGTATTCCAAGGCTCTTCTGGATCATCCTGTGCCCTCACATTGCAACCAGTGGCATGTTTATGGTGAGAGCAGTGTCTTTAACATTGCATCGAGTGATGGGAGGGAACAGTGAAGCAAGGAATCACAAAATAATTTAGGTTGGAAAAGCTCTTAAAGACCATTGAATCCAATCATTCCCCTAGCACTGCCAAGGCCACCACTAACCCATGTCCCCAAGTGCCACCTCTCCATGTTTTTGAGCAGTTCCAGGGATGGTGATTCCACTGCCCTGGGCAACTTGTTCTAGTGCCTGGCCACCCTTTCAGTGAAGGAGTTTTTCCCTAATACCCAACCTAACCCTTCCCTGGCACAGCTTGAGGCCATTCCCTCTCCTCAGGAATGGTGAGAGCTGTGTGCTGGGTCCAGCAAAGCAGTTGCTTGTGCAGGGCTGTCACTGTTTTCTGCAGCTTGGAAGGTTAAAGGGTGAAAATGAGAGTCTGAACATTTCCTTGATTTAGAAGCTCTGCCTCATGACACACCTTGTGGTTTTCTCTATTGCATAATACTGCAAAGTGCCATTTGTTACAGGAGAAGAGCTGTCAGCTCTCTGTTCAACTCAGACTTTTCTGTAAACACATCTTGTTCTTTTAACCAGGCAAGATTGTTTTGTCTGTAAATATGACAAGAAATGTAGATGAAAATAGTTATTGACTGCCAACGACGCAGGATTAGATAAGGAAAAATGTCAACAAGATGAAAGGTTCAGAGGACTATTGGGGCAACTGTGACCAGTGCAATGAAAGTGTGAGTCCAGCCAGGTTGCAAAAACAGTTGGGGGATGTGGTATCCTCCAGTCTCCTCCAGACACTTCTGTTGGAGCTCTCACACCTTTCAACATCCTTAACACCCTCAGACCTCTTTTTTTCAGGTCTAGTCCCCTCCAACCTCCTCTGTTAGGGTGCCACTGCTCTCCAGGTCCCTCTGCTCCCACTCTGGTTCTCTCCAGGTCCTTCCACTGTGGTCTGGACCCTCCCATCCATCTGATATCATGGTGGGCCACTCTAGACCCCATTTTGCTGATAAATCCAGACCCCTCTGATAAATGGGAGAGGCATGGAGTGCCAGTGATATAAGGAAGCTCTTGGACACAACTCCAGGAACTCAGGGAGAGCTTTGGATGTCTCAGGATGAGTCCCCAAAGCCAGCTCCCACCCAAATCAAGGGTAGTGCTTCTGGGACTGCCCTCCAAATTGGATTTATGCTCCAAAGGAGTGACCAAGTCACAACCAGACCTTGCTCAGCAAGGATTTCCTCTCGACAGCCACCTTTTCATTCTTTCCCCAAATCCCCTGCCACAAAAGCCCAAATGCAGGCAGCAGCCTGTGAGAACCACACAAGCCTAGAACATCTCCTCCCAGCTGCAGGACAGAACCTGCCAGGTCCATGGCTCAGGCTGCCCCCAAAAGCCATGTCTGGATGTGCTGTCACAGAGGCAAAAATAGGGATATTGTGGGAAGAGGGGGTGGAGAAGCCTGGGATATTTCCAGGCTAGAAAAGGAGATGGAGACAGTTGTGTTGGGACAAGTTTCCTGTTGGATACAAGGAGACAAGACAAACACAGACTCCCCACCATGTCCATCCCCCCATGTCCATCACCAGTGTTGTTGTGGCAGGTGCCCAGCTCCTGCTCCCAGCACTGCTGGGATGTTTTGTGCAGGGCAGGTGGCAGCTATCCCCAAGCTGGGTGTGAAGCAGGGATGGCAGAATCCATGTCCAGAATGGGACCAGGTCCTGCTGTGTCCCTGGGCAGGGTTAGAGTCAGGGGCTCCTGCAAACACAAACTGGACAGGCTGTTGTGGTGGCCAAGTGGTGAAGGTGTTGAACTTGAAATGGGGTTTCCCTACACGGGTTCAAGTCTTGTTCACAGATGAACTCCTACTGTCAGACCCTGTCCCCCTGGGAGGGAGGGACAGATAGACACAGGGCAGTCACACTGCTACATGGACCCTGTGATCCCATCCTGGCCCTGGCCCTGATCTCCAGGGACTCTTTAGGAGATGGTCAGGAGGATGTTCAGGGGAGCAGCCCAGCAACATTTCATATCACAGGAAGAAATCCTGCAGGAGCATGTCCCCACCATAAAGAGAGGTCACCCTGCTCCCTACAGCTCAGAGACACTGTTCCCTGCAGATGTGTCACCCTGCTTTCTACACCCTGTCACCCTGCCCACTACAGAGGTGTCACACTGCCCCAAGAACTGTCAGCTTTTTATAAATGTGTCCCCCTGCCTTCTGCAGCCCATCACCCTGTTCCTTACAGCCCATCACCCGGTTCCTTACAGCCCATCACCTGCTCCTTACAACCCTTCACCTGCTCCTTACAGCCCATCACCTGCTCCCTACAGCCCATCACCTGCTCCTTACAGCCCCTCACACTGCTCCTTACAGCCCATCACCTGCTCCTTACAGCCCCTCACCAGCTCCTTACAGCCCTTCACACAGCTCCTTACAGCCCATCACCAGCTCCTTACAGCCCATCACCTGCTCCTTACAGCCCCTCACCTGCTCCCTACAGCCCATCACCTGCTCCTTACAGCCCCTCACCTGCTCCTTACAGCCCATCACCTGCTCCTTACAGCCCATCACCTGCTCCCTACAGCCCATCACCTGCTCCTTACAGCCCATCACCTGCTCCTTACAGCCCTTCACCTGCTCCTTACAGCCCATCACCTGCTCCTTACAGCCCTTCACCTGCTCCTTACAGCCCCTCACCTGCTCCTTACAGCCCATCACCTGCTCCTTACAGCCCTTCACCTGCTCCTTACAACCCCTCACCTGCTCCTTACAACCCTTCACCTGCTCCTTACAGCCCATCACCTGCTCCTTACAGCCCCTCACCTGCTCCTTACAGCCCCTCTCCTGCTCCTTACAGCCCATCACACAGCTCCTTACAGCCCTTCACCTGCTCCTTACAGCTCCTCACCTACTCCTTACAGCCCATCACCAGCTCCTTACAGCCCATCACCTGCTCCTTACAGCCCTTCACCTGCTCCTTACAGCCCATCACCTGCTCCTTACAGCCCTTCACCAGCTCCTTACAGCCCTTCACACAGCTCCTTACAGCCCTTCACCTGCTCCTTACAGCCCATCACCTGCTCCTTACAGCCCTTCACCTGCTCCTTACAGCCCCTCACCTGCTCCTTACAGCCCCTCACCTGCTCCTTACAGCCCTTCACCTGCTCCTTACAGCCCCTCACCTGCTCCTTACAGCCCATCACCTGCTCCTTACAGCCCATCACCTGCTCCTTACAGCCCTTCACACAGCTCCTTACAACCCTTCACCTGCTCCTTACAGCCCCTCACCTGCTCCTTACAGCCCATCACCTGCTCCTTACAGCCCTTCACCTGCTCCTTACAGCCCCTCACCTGCTCCTTACAACCCTTCACCTGATCCTTACAGCCCTTCACCTGCTCCTTACAGCCCCTCACCTGCTCCTTACAGCCACTCACCTGCTCCTTACAGCCCTTCACCTGCTCCTTACAGCCATTCACCTGCTCCTTACAGCCCATCACCAGCTCCTTACAGCCCTTCACACAACTCCTTACAGCCCTTCACACAGCTCCTTACAGCCCCTCCCCTGCTCCTTACAGCCCATCACCTGCTCCTTACAGCCCTTCACCTGCTCCTTACAACCCCTCACCTGCTCCGTACAGCCCTTCACACAGCTCCTTACAGCCCTTCACCTGCTCCTTACAGCCCATCACCAGCTCCTTACAGCCCTTCACACAACTCCTTACAGCCCTTCACCTGCTCCTTACAGCCCTTCACACAGCTCCTTACAGCCCCTCACCTGCTCCTTACAGCCCTTCACCTGCTCCTTACAACCCCTCACCTGCTCCGTACAGCCCTTCACACAGCTCCTTACAGCCCTTCACCTGCTCCTTACAGCCCATCACCAGCTCCTTACAGCCCTTCACACAACTCCTTACAGCCCTTCACCTGCTCCTTACAGCCCTTCACACAGCTCCTTACAGCCCCTCCCCTGCTCCTTACAGCCCATCACCTGCTCCTTACAGCCATTCACCTGCTCCTTACAGCCCTTCACACAGCTCCTTACAGCCCTTCACCTGCTCCTTACAGCCCTTCACCTGCTCCTTACAGCCCCTCACCTGCTCCTTACAGCCCTTCACACAGCTCCTTGCAGCTATTGCTCTGCACTTATACACTTAACTTCGTTTAAACAAACTGGGAGACCTCTGTGATTTACTGTGTCCCTGATAGCCAGAGATCAATGCCTGAAATATTTTAAAGGAACAAGGGCAAAAGCTGATTAGAGGCAGATCCTGCGGGGGTGGGATAATTTTTTTTTATCATGCCAATTCCCTCCCTTCCAACGACTCCCAGCTGGCACAACAAAGCATTTGCATTTGGGGAAATGGAGCCAAACCTTGGTCATGGCATTAGAAGGGGACAGAAAATGTCACCACAGGCAGTGTTGCATCATGCAGTGTAAACCCCTCCCTGGGGGAGGTATCAGCCATTGGCATGTGAGCCCTTAGATCCCTGTCATACATTGCTCCCTACACCCACCACAGGGGCTTTACCCCACTGGCAGCTGCAGGCCTTTGGCAGGACAGAAGACATCCCCCAAATTCATTTTTTTACACCCCCCAAAATTCATCCCACCCTGACCCAGCCCGACCCAGCCCCACACACACTGGGAGCTTCTGAACCCTGAACTGCACCCCAAGAGCTGCTCCAGGACAGCACAGCCACCCAGGAAAAGACTGCAACATGTGGTGGCTGAAGGAACCTGGCTCAATTCCCTGGCTGGGAATTGAACCCAGGCCACGGTAGTGAGAGTGCCAAATCCTGACCACTAGAGCACCAGGGAGGAGTAGTGACCACCAGGGAGGAGTGGTGACCACCAGGGATGAGTAGTGACCACCAGGGAGGAGTGGTGACCACCAGTGGAGAGTGGCCACCACTGGAATGACCTGCTGCTGGTATCAACCAAACCCTGTAGGGAAAGGGATACTTGCTTCCCACAGTTCAAGGAGAGGCCCAGAGGGGATGGAGGCCTCAGCCTTTCTGGGGGAATGGGCAGGGGTGCCTGTGGCATTGGGAAGCCCCTCTGTGCAAGGGGAACCACCTGTGTAGGTCAGGGAAGCAGGACATGGTGATGCCATGACTCTGATCAGCACCAAAGGCAGGTTTGGGGAAGGCAGTGAAAGCAAATGGTTCAGGAAAAGGTGTATCATCTTCTGGGGGTTCACTAGGGAGCTTTTCCTGCTGCTGCTGGATCATGGTCCCTTTGGGGCTGCTGTGTGCTGCCAGGCTCATGTGACACACACCACACTGGGCACAGTGTCATGGACACCACAATACTGACCCCCAGTGCACAGCCAGAGCTTCCCCAGTCACCTGGCGACAAGAACAAAAGTGCAGGTGCAGCCTGAGTGTCAGCAGAGCCTTTCCTGGGCAAGGGAAACTGATCTGAGCCCTGGTGCTGGGCAGGGAGTGTGTCTGGAGTCCCCATTCCTGCTAGTTTTACAGTAACCTAGTCATCTTGTTAGTCTAGGAGAAAATGGCTGGTTGGGGACAGCTTTTGGAGCTGTGAAGAGCAGGTAACCAGTAGGTGATTCTCTTTTACAGAGAGTCCTTAAGGGGTGCAGAGAATTCTGTATTTCTTGGTTTACCCCACAGAAGAGGAACAAAAAAGTGGCTTCCTGATGAACATGGAGATGGAGAGAGGCTGGAAATGGTTCCCCCACTCCCCAGGGATTTGTTACCAGCATGGGCAGCAAGGAAGGGCATTGCAGAGCCCTGGACCCCCCGCGGGACAGGAAGCACAAGGTAGAGCCCAGGGCTCAAGGGGACAGAGTGAGAGTCACCTGTGCCTGCAGCTCCCAGCAGGGCTCAGGGCCAAGGGGAAGGAGCCCTGACACAGGGAACGGAGCTCTGGGCTGCGTGCAGGGGGAGACCCCAGGGAGGGCGCCCTCAGCAGAGGGATCAGCCCCGGCTGAGGTGGGTGAGTGGACGGGCTCCCGAGAACGCTTCCCGTGGAGAACAGCAGAGGGCCCAGTGCTCCCAGTGCTCGCCTGTGCTGGGAGGGGAAGTAAAAGGACAGAGAAAACCTCTCGGTTTTCAGGGATCGATGCACACAGATTGCTGAAACCTCCCTGTGCTTTGCCTTGTCCCTTGAAGCTTCCAGGAAAATGGTCTGTGTAGCTCCTGTCTCCATCTGAGGCCAAATCCCATCACGGTCCCGCCGCTGCCCTTCCATGACCTGACCGGGGTCTCAGTGGGACTTGGGGCATTCCCCAGCCCCGGCTCCCCACACTCCCTCCCCGTGCCTGTGGTGCCACCATCTCTTTTCAGATTTCTCTGCAGTGCCTGGTGGATCCCGATGGAGCCACAATGAATGACCTGGCATCCTTCCAAACTGCTGGCATCTCTGCTGTGAGGGCCAGGGCTGCAGAGGGCACCTTCAGAAAACCCTGCACAGGGCACAGCCCCTGGGTGAGGGGCAAGGCTGGGCTGTGTGATGATCCTACAGGATATGCCAGCCCTTGGCCATGTCTGGAGCAGGGAGGGGGATGTTTCCTCACTGAGGAGAACCCAGAGCACTGTCAGAGCAATAATTAGATGTCATGGTTTCGGATGCCTTTACCAGCTGTGACAGAGCATGAGCTCTGGCTGCCTTGCGGTTGGAGGAACATCAGTATCTTTCTGTGGTTTCTTAGATCTTGATCTGGCCCTGTCACATATTATGTCACAGGCAGTAACAGTTTCTTCATCTGCCAGCAGATCTGGGCACATTAAACAGGTTCATTTGTGTGTCCCAAGGCAGGACAGTCTCCATCTCTGATGGAAGCTGAGTGCCTGCCACTCACCAAGGCAGGTGGGAGGTGACACAGCACGGGAACTGCTTTTTGGAGCCCTTGGTAGGGCCTTGTCGCAAAGGCAGGTGGGGGGACATAAAAATAGACTTTTTCTACAGGCACTGCTCCTTGGAAAAAGAAATCCCAGCCCCAGGATCAGCCTTGGGGCAGTGGGGATGAGGCTTAGCACAAAATGCAGTTGTTGTGCTGAGAAGGTGAGGATGAGACCCACTGCCTTACTTTGCACCCTACATGGATCTGGGGCATAAGCAATGCATACATCAATTAGCCAGACCAACAAACTAATTGCAATTCTGGAATGCAGTATGGCAGTAGCAATAAATAATCCATCTCCCTATCTCTCACAGGGAGTTGGCAAATTCCAGCTGAGGTTTTGTCCCTTGCAAAGCCTGAATACCTTCAGCACATTGCTATGCTGCCCCAAAATGCCACCACCATGTGTCTGTGACAGCCTCATGATGTCAGGCACTTGGTTCAACTCCAGCTCCTGCTCATGAAGAGCCCTCAGGGTCCTCAGGACACCATCTGGATGCCTCTTGGGAGGATGATTTGGAAAAGCCATGGGCTCTGCCCACTCCAGCAGGGTCCCTGGCACAGCCTGGAGACCCTCCTGCAGCCCTGGCCCCCATCCATGGGGACATCATGGTGGAGGGGACACTGGGGAGGTTTTGAGTGCCCCCACAGACCCAGGAGGCCAGTGGGGGAGAAGGAGAGTGGCAGCAGAGCAGCCCTTCTCTGCAGCCCTGTCGCAGCACTGGGGCCAAGGGTTAGTGAGGAAATCTGGGAAACACGAGCTCGTGGTGCCTTGTGAGCACAGCTGGGCTGGAAAACACCCAGAGGAACCCCAGGCTTGGGCTGGCAAAATGGGGGCCTGTCACAAAGAAGAGAGAGGTGGAAAAAGGGGAAATGCTGCCTGGCACACCCTGGGGAACCCATCATTGCAAGGGCAGTGCCAGGGGCCCTGTGCAGAGCATACCATGACCCCTGTGATGGTAGGTGGGCACCAGGGACTGGGATCTCTTGATCCCTCTCAGCTCCCTGGGCTGGGGAGCTCCTGCTCTCCTTTCTGTGTCCCACCTTGTACCACTGGCACTTGGAGAAGATGCTCTCTGTAGAGTCAGCCCATCCAGGCTGGTTCCAAGTCAAGCCCTGTCCTTAGTGGTGGTGTTGGGAGGGGTTTGGAGGGCACAGCCCACACTGGAAACACAGCACTGAGAATTGGATCTCCAGCCAGTCTTCAGACTGAGTGTTCCTGCTGCCTGTGCTGCCCTCACTGACCCCCTCTATCCACCCTGGACATTTCCCAGACTCACCACTGCAGAAGGGACCCCTTGGCTGGACCTGCACCTTCCATTTGAGGGTCTGAGCACCCATGACCCCCAGACCTGGTTCCTTGAAGATGAGACTGAGCTGGGTCCTCCCGGTGCTTTGGTAGGGGTGGTGAGGTGACTTTGATAAGCGGAGTTGTTTTGGATGATGTAAATGTGAACCTGCTGCTCAAGGATGGTTTCATATCCTGTCTTGGTCAGTGAGGACTGATTTGCTCACGCTTACCTCCCTTCACACAAAGGCTATTCTGCTACTTCTTCAACCAACTGTTTCCTTTTTTCTTTTTTTTTCCTCTTTTTTTTTTTTTTTCAGTATTTCTCAGGCAAAGGTGCACTGACATTAGCTCTATTATGTTTTGGAAATTCTCTGTTTGCCTTCAAATCTGACTGAGTGGCCACTGTCCCTATAAAAAGCAAGGACTGAGCCAGCACCTCACAAAAGGCACAGGAGGAAACTGCTCTGGTCCTGCCTCTGCCCTTGCAGCTTATCTCTGTGCAGGAGGAACATCCCCACACTCTGCCTCTCCATCATCCTGGTTGCAGCCCCTTTTTTCAGGCTCTTCTTGCTCCATGTGAATACAGCATCCCTATGCTCTCCTGGGATGGAATTTTGCTCTGTCTGCCTGCAATTTGGAGCAGAACTGGCAAAAGTCAGCTGCAAATGTTGGAAACCTGTTTGAATAACTTCTCCAGATTTATTTGGGCTGATCTTCCTTTCTAGCATCCTTTTATCTATAGGGATGAATTTTACTGGTATCAAAGTTTTCAGATTTCCTGTCCCCTGATTTTCTTGCTGGCTTTTAGGAGTGGACCCAGGGTAATGACAGGGATTTTTACCCTGGGATGTGAGTGTAAAACATTTAACAAACAATTCTAGCAATGTTGTTTATCAAGCTTCTATGATCACAGCAATTTCTTGCTGATTTTCAGAGAAAAGCAGTAGGAGAAAGCAGTCCAGCTGATTAAGGAGGTGGTTGCCTGTGCTCTCAGCTGGGAATGTATAATTTATTGAGTGATGGTTTCAGGCTGGATTTCCTGATCTCTTCCAGTGGGATCTGACACAACTTTGTGCTGCTTCAGCTACCTCACAAAAGCTGCCTCAGAGTCATGTGCAAGAGTATTTCCACACCAGCAGCAGTTCTCCCAGCCAGCAGTTGTGTAAGTACCAGCTCTGGGCCCTGAGGGGAGGCTTTGCCAGCCTTTGGGCTCCTGGCTTCACATCCAACTAGGATAATGTGAGGCATCATCCCTGGGGGAAGGGAGCAGTCACCCAGGTTCCATGTGCAGTGTGTGAGCCCTCACCCTCCTCAGCTGAGACATGTGTGGTCCCTTGGTCTCCTTGGACTGTGCTGGTGCTGGGAATAAGGCATGGGAAGGAGGGAAGGAGCCAGCAGGACCTTCCAGATTGAGCCCAATCCACACATTTCACACTGTGTCCAGGTTCACTCCTGTATTGGACAAAGAGCTGAATATCTGAGCATGGCAGGTTCTCTCAAGGGACCCTGATGTGCTCTGGGTCTTTGCAACTCCTGGGTGCTTGAGGGCTTGTGAGAGATGACCCAACCACACAACCAAAGTCCCTTATGTCCTGTTTCCCTCTGGGACTGTAACCCCTGAACTCATGACTTGCCAGGTTTGTGATCAGGAAAAAGCAGGAGGTTTGTGCTAACCCTGATGCCAGGTGGTTGAAGGAATATGTGAACAGGCTGGAGCTGCAGTGAGCACTGGAAGCTGAGAAGTCCTGCCAGACCACACATCAGAGCTTGGCACAGACCTAGAAACACTCCTGCCAAGAACCAAGATTGCTGAACCACCCTGGGACCCCTGAAGTTTGTTTTGTTTTGCAAAGGTGTCATTTAACACAATAGTCCAGCTACACTTAGGACAGCTGTGATGGTGAAGACCTCCTGGCCTTGCAGACCCATCTTGGGGTGCCCTGCTGTGTGATGTGGCTAAACTGAGCCCCACCTTGTGCCTCCACTTCTAGAATGGGAGGAGGATTTCATCCCAGAGCTATTTGTGGGTGCCAAAGAATAAAGTTGTTTTCTCTCTGTGTCATCTCTGGTTGTTCCCCTCCTGTTTGGAAAATGGGGACCCCACTACAACTATTTTTGGAGATGTAGGGAAAGAACCCAAAGTTCTCAGCTGGAAGTGCCCCAGCCTCCTTAAGTCTAAAAGCCTTCACTTCTGCTTGGCCTCCCTGATATCAGCAGCACAGCAGCACAGCAGCAGCAGGCCAAGCACCTCCCAGCCCCTGCACTGATGTGGAGCCAGAACTTCTTCCCAGCCCTTTTCCCCTATCCTATCATAGCCAAGGCTGGGAGCTGGAGGGGCTTTGCTACTGAAGATTTGGCAAAGGAATGCCTGGAAATCTCAGGGTGGGTTTCAGGAGAGTCCCTATGGTGAGATGGAAGGGAGGTGGCCAGGACTGCATCCCTGGCACAGGCTCCTCTGGCATGCAGCCTGAGCCAGGCTTAGCTCCTGGGATGCTCTGTTAGTGTTCATTGCAAGATAAGCACCAATTCACTGTTGTGCTTAGCACTGATCCATCCAGTCCCCACTTTCCACAGGGTAGCACCAGTGGTGACATGTATAAATGGGTGGATTTAGGAGAAAGGATTCTTGGATTAAGTGGCCAGTGCAAGTTGAAAAGACAGAAATTAAAGAGACTGAGATGTGGGGCCAAGTTCAAACCATCAGTTCTCCAGGACTGACAGTAAGAAGCTATGATAGGATGTTCACTATGGGGTTAAGAGAAGGGACCAGCAGGGAGACAATGTGGACACTGGGACTGAGGGTCTCCATGGCTCCTCTCTCCTCCCAGGGCTTCTCCAAGTGAAGCTGGGAGAGATGGAATAGCCACAAGGTTCATGCTCTTAAAAAGGCCAGAGACAACCAGGCTATCCAGTGTTTTGCCCATGGAACCATGAAAGTCTTCTGATCTCCTGATGCCTTCTGCCACTGCAGGCAGTGAAGGAAACATTCCCTAAGTCCAGCAACTGGAAACCGAAACCAGAAAGGCTTGAGAGGGAAATTCCCAGAAGTGCCTGGGCACACAGCCAGGGACTGTCTGGAGGGGAGGCAGCTGCAGCAGTGCATGACCCAGCCTCTCCAGCCTGTTCCTGCATCCTGGGCATGGGATAAACACCAGCACTCCCCTCACCTTCCCTTTCTCCAAAACATCCATGCTCCACCCCCTCTCAGCTCAGAGTCCCAGAGCAGGGACAGTTTGGGTCTCCTGCAGTTCCTCTGCAGCACCAGGCTTGGGTTGGGATGTCCTCAGGGGTAGGGGAGACATCCAGCACCCCATTCCAGGATCCTCACCTGCTCCTGCCCATCCACCAACCACTCTGCTCTAGGGTTTCACTGCACAGTGAGGCAGCCCCACTCAGGACACACCCCCTGCAGATTTTCATCTCTCCATTTATTACCCCAGCACCATCTCCTGGGATATGGAATGGTGCTGGGTTGGGCTGCCCTTTGCTGGGATGCTGCTCTTTGGGTGTTCATGACCCTCTTGACAGCAGCCAGCTTTCCTGCCCAGAAAACACAAGACTAGAGAGAAATCATAAGACAATACAGTGGTGCTTTCCCAACCTCAGAGTTGCCAAATCTGACCTATAGCTGCAGGGGGAAAGTAAACACCAAGAGAAAGCTTTTTTTTTCTTTTTTTTTTTTTTTGGCTTTAGGAAGAATGTGATGTGGGCAATGCTAGGCCAGGTCTGGAATATGCTGTGGGGACAGTTGAAGGGAGTCTGTAAGAAAGATGGGGGCAAAACTTCTAGCGGGGCTTGTTGCTGTAGGACAAAAAGGGGATGGTACTACACTGAAGGAGGTCAGTTTAGAATGGATGTTGGGAAGAAATTGTTCCCTGTGAGGGTGGGCAGGGCTGGCACAGGGTGCCCAGAGCAGCTGTGACTGCCACTGAATCCCTGGCAGTGTTCAGGGCCAGGTTGGACAGGGCTTGGAGCACGCAGGTCCAGTAGAAGGTGTCCCTGCCCATGGCAGGGGTGAAATGAGATGAGCTTTAAGGTCCTTTACAACTCAAATCCTTTTGGGATTTCTTCCCAGAGTGCAGATGTCAAGGAGCCCTGAGCATGATCTCCATGGACAAGCTGTGCCCACCACTGTGGTTTTACCCTTGGGACCTGCTGCTTCCCATTCATGTTCCCATTGAAAGCTGCATCCTGAGAACAGCTGCAGCAGGTTTTCTGCTGGTTGTTTTACCCCTACAGCAACAGCTGGACCTTTCCCCTTGTTTTACAGGTGGGAAAGTGAAGAACCACCATTGGGGTGGTCAGAATAAGACAGGGTCCCTGTCCCTCTCCAGGCACCACTGCTGGTGTCAGCATGACATTGCATGCCCAGGGATCAGTTTGAGTTGGGGTGTGTGGGGCTGGGAGCAGCAAGTGTGCAGGATGTGCCTGGGGAGTGTGGAGAGCACATTCATCGATGTAAAAGTCCCACATGTGGGTACAGACACTTCTAATTCTGTAGAGGATGTGGGGAGTGGGGGTGTGTGCTGTGGGGGAATGAGGTTTTGGAGGATGTTCCTGAGTCTGCAGTATGGAAACTTTATGGGTTTGCCTCAAACCAATTTCCATCTTCATGTGTCCTATAGAGGCTCAGATGGGACATTCTGTATGTGCTGGTGAACACCACACAGAGGCACTTAAAAGGGAAAAAAGCAAAGGTTTTCTCCAAATTGTTTATTCTCCAGAATCATGAGTTGACATGTATAAACCAGGGTCCCCATCATCCAACAATGGGCCATCTTCCTTGAAATATCCTCCCTGTCACCCCCCTATAAATAATATCATTATCCACAGGAAAAAAAGGACTGTCCCATATGATGATTTCTTAAATAACTTCAAACAATACAACAGCCAAGGTGTGGTCCCATGGGCCTGGGTTTGGGCAGAGGGATGAGGCTGAAGCCTGGTCCGTGCAAGCCAAGGATAAGCAGCAGCCCTGAACACAAGGTGCCCTTCCAGCAGTCCCTTGGGACAGCTGCAGATGCAGATGTGGCTCCTGTTGTCCCAAGGTCCTGCTCCACAGCTGGAGCTGACTTGTCTATGACAGTAGCTACTCTTGCCACACTGCTTGGCTCAGTTCTGCTCCAAGATTTGCAGGTAGCTTTTTACCCAGGTGTGTTTGGGATTGGCACAGACCTGGCGGCCTTCCTTTGTGACAAACCTGTGGAACAGGGATGGGACATGTTAGATCTCTGCTCACACCTGCTTTGCAGGAGCCTGGATCCCTGCTCCAAGCACTGCAAGAGGTTTTCCCTGTGCTGATGCTGAAAACAGCAGCTGGCTGTGATGCTCCCCACTCCCATCCCTTCTCCCATTTTGCCTCCTCCATTCCTGCAGGAGCATCCCTGGGAATCCCCACACAAGCATCCCCAGCAATCCCTGTTCGAGCCCTTTCTCCTTGGTATTCCCATCTCCCTGCTCTGTTCCTACAGCCCCCCTGGCTGTGCAGATCTGGTCACTCCCCCACCCCTCAGGCTGTCCCTGCCCTGTCCCATGTGCTGGCACTCACACGATGGCTGGCTGGGGACAACTGCTGCTGGTGGTGTAATGACGCCGGATGAGCTTCCATGGGATTTTGTGCTGCCTGTATGTGAAACAGCATATTGGGATGTCGAGTCCAGCTAGAATAGGCAAAGGAAGACAAGGTGAGCACTAGGAGCTGTGCTGGCAGGGAAGGTAGTGAGGAATTAGAGAACAATTAAGGTTGAAATGGACATTGGGGATCATCTGGTCCAATGCCACAAGCAGTATCAAGGTACTGTGAGCGATTCTCATCCTGCCATTGCTCAGAACTTCACTTCCCCAACTACTCCAGCCCCAGGACAGAGGCAGAAATCTCTCAACTCTAATCAAGAATAAGTACTCTGAGCCCAGGATGGATGGATGGATGGATGGATGGATGGATGGATGGATGGATGGATGGATGATTTTCTAATTCCAGGCTTCCTACATGAAGCTGATCTCTGGGCAGAATGGAGAGTGGCACAAATGCTGATAAATTCCCAGTTATCTCCCATGGGAGTTCAATGGAGAAATAACACAGAAGCGCAGAACTGTTCTCCCTTCACAAATGGAAAAGCAGGACTCACCTGGGCCAGAGAAAGTTTGGGAGAAGGAGGCTGAAATGAGGAGAAGAGCCAATCCAGCTGCAGAGACCCTCATCTTTCCACAGGTGAGGGCTGTCGGAGCAGGAGCAGAAGCTCTGGAAGATGCAGCTCAGTGTGCAGCAGTTGGATTCAGCTCCCTTTTAAAAGGGAGTCCTAGAGGGAGCTGGGAGGAGCCAAAATGGAAATTCCGAGATGATGACAGGAAATTCCAAAGGATGACATGAAAGTGAAAAAGCTGAAGGGAATTGGAGGGAATAGAAAGAAGTGAGGCAGAATGGAATATGGTTCACAATGCCAAGTGACTCAGCACTCATTTTTGCCTTATTCAAATCAAAAGGAAATTAAATGTGCCAAGTGACCTGGCCACAAAAATGAGAATGGTCCCTCTGGACTTAGGTAGGGGGGTTTCCCTGTGAGGCTGTTTAGGGAAAGACAATGTTTGCGTAAGATTATGCAGCTCTGGAAAAAACCCCGACAGGCAGCACAGAAGTGCTCTCGTGCTGCTGTGTGCCAGCTGTTTGCCAGAGACTGCTGAGCTGCTCCCCAGAGCTCAGGGGTGGCTGCACTTAGGGTTCTGTGCCACCCAAAACACTCAGCCTGCCCTCCCCACACCCACAGGGCTGGTGAGGAGCTGAGGCTGAAATTCATCCAGCCCAGTTCCTGGGGAAGCTGCCCAGGACCATGTCCTGGTGGACTGTGAGACTCTCCACAGCTTCTCTGGACAGCCTGTTTCAGAGTGCAATAAAGTTTTATCTGGTGTTTAAGTAGAATTTCTTGTTGCCTCTTGTCCTGTTAGTGGCCACCACAGAGGAGAGTTGGACTGCATTTACTTTGCTCCACAAACATTGGTAAGAATACTCTGAGCCTTCTCCAGCCTGAACTGTACCAGCATCTCCTCCCTGAAGAAATACTCCTGTCTCTAAATCATCTCTATGATGAGCCCTTTGCTGGACTCTCTCCAGTATATCTATGCATCTCTAATCCTGGAGAGCCCTGAACTGGACCCAGCACTTGAGGAACAGCCTCACCAATGCTGAAGAGAGGGGAAGGGTCCCCTCCTTCAACCTGCTGTCAATGCTCCTCCTCATGCAGCCCAGGAGCCTCTTGGAATTTTGGTGGCAAGGGCACATTGCTGCTCGTGTCCAGTGTGGTGTCCACCAGGAATCCCAGGTCCTTTTGTGCCAAACTGCTTTCCAGCTGGTCAGCACTGCCAGGAACTACTGGTTCCTGGGGATGTTACTTCCCAGGGTCAGGACTTTGCACTTCTTTTTGAGCTTCATGAGGTTCTCCAGCCTGATGAGATCTCCATGGATTTCACACAGGCCAAAAGTGATAGGACAAGAGGGAACAGCTTTAAATTTAAAATAAAAAAAAAAAAAGAAAAAAATAAAAAATAGGAGATTCAAATTAAATATCAGCAGGAAATTCTTCTCTGAGAGGGTGATGAGGCCCTGGCACAGGGTGCCCAGAGCAGCTGTGGCTGCCCCAGCCCTGGCAGTGCCCAAGGCCAGGCTGGACAGGGCTTGGAGCAGCTGGGACAGTGGGAGGTGTCCCTGCCATGGCAGGGGAGGCAGACCTGGATGGGCTTTAAGGTCTCTTTGATCCAAATAATTCCATGATTCTATGATGGCAGCATGTCCCTCTAGTGTAAGAAGCCATCCTCCCAACTTTGTGTCACCTGTCAGCTCGCTAAGGGTGGCCTTTGTCCCATCAGCCAGGACATAAACATGTTAAGGACTGCCCAGTATCGATCCCTGAGATTCCCTGCTGCTGGCTGGCCTCCAGCTGGACTTTGTGCCATAGATCCCAGCCCTCCAGCACAGTGTCCAGTCCATTCTCAGCCTCTCTCACTGCTGTTTCACTAATTCATGCTTCATCAGTTTGCCCTTAGCAGTCACAGGCATCCCAAAGGGCAGGATCTCACTGGGAGCAGGGAGTTCACTAGCAGCAGGGGTTTGCCACACATGAGACATTTTGCCAGCCTCAGCCTCTCCCTCCAAGAGATGCCTTGGGTAGAAGATGGATTTTCTGGCTAAAGAGGTGAGACAAAAGTGGGGGACAACCTGCCTGACAGGGGAGAGACCTTCAAGTCTCAGCAGGTCAACAACTTGGGGCAGCTTCTTGGGGAGCAGGGAGAGGGATGACCTGTTCCTGAGCCGGGATTTTCTCTCCCAGAACTCTAAACCCCCTGTTTGGCTGCCTGGAGCTGAACATGAGAGCAATGGAGGCACTGTCCTTCACCACCTGGCTTGTCCCTGGCTGAAAGGAGAAGTTTGGAGGCTCCTTAGACTGATCTGCTCTTTCCTATGCTTATCCCATGGGAAGGATTTGTTTTGCATTTCCCCTTTCCCTCATGGTCTTGTCCTGCATTACATCCCTGGTGCTGCCAGCTGTGGCTCATCCTCATCTGGGCAGAGACCTCAGCAGAGTGGCCAAGAGTGTGCTTTTACAAGGACCAAGGTCTCTCTGAGTCCTGACGAGGATATCAGGGAAGGTGGTGGATTTTGCCAGAAGCAAACTCTGGCAGGATCAGCTCTTTGTTCCCTTGGTAAGTCTGATCAACTCGGTGCAGAATGAGAAGTGGCTTCAGATTGTGGCTGAATTGCTGCTGGAAAAAAAAAAAAAAAAAAACCCAAAGTATGGCTTTTTGCCACAGAAATAATTCATTCAGAAACCAACAGTGGGAGTTTTATGTTCCTCTGTTCTTGCAACTCACATGCAAGCGTGACAAAGGCCAGCACGGAGCAGTGACAGCGGCTGTGGCTGCAGGAAGTCACACTGTGGCTGCAGCAGCAGGTGACAGCTTTGCTCACGGGAACTTCACACCTTGTGCTCAGCAGCTGCTGCCTGCAAGGACAAGCCACGAGGCTGATGATGTGCACGGGGCACAGGGGATGTGGGAAGGTGTGGTGGCTGTGACCTGCAGCTCTGTCTTTCACCTGGAAGCTCTGAGATGGTCAGTGTGAGAAAAGAAAGCATAGCACTGTGAGGAGCTGAAGGAGGAGGAGGAGAAGGAGAAGGAGGAAGAGGAGGAGGAGGAGGAGATGCTGCAAAGAGCTGCTGCAGCTGCAGCCCCTTGCTTGTGTCACCAGTGGGTGCCCACAGAGCTCCTTTGTCAGCAGAGCTGTTGTTCCCCCAGAATGGCAGGAAAGGGGGGGCAGGTCCTGCTGCCACAGACACCCCCCCTCCCTGCAGGGCTCCAGCTCTGAGTCACCACCTGCCCCCCTGGAGCTCTGATCCCCAGCGAGTCGCCCTCGCCAGCCTCTGCACCCAGTTTCTGGTTTCAGTTTTCTGCTTCTGTCCACTGGTTTTCACTTCTCTGGCAAATCCCAGAGCCCTCTGCTATTGCAGTTCCTGCAGTTTAAATGTTTGCAGGCTGACCTCTCTCAAGCTTCCTTTATTATTCCTGGAAACAAGCCATTCTTGGCTGACTGGGGTATGAGGTTTGTTTTGGTGCCGGCACGGTAGAAATAGGAAGCTAAAATTATTCAAAGGAGAAGAGTGTAGGAAAGGATGTTATGGGACTGCTGAGTCTTCACCCCTGGAATATGACCAGTGACAAAGATTAGCCCAGAAGCTTCCAAACTCCTTCAAGCTTCCCTGAAATCCTGCCCTCACCTAGAGACATAGGTCACAAAGCCAAGGACCCAGGGCAGGGGAATGGGGGTACTTTGCCCTTGGGTGATAGTGGGGGCTGTCCCCAGGCTGGTGGGGGACTTTGTCAGCCTCCCCCTGGGGCACAGCTCACCTGTGGGGGCTGCACTATCTCAGCCCTGGCACTGAGACACCTTGGAGCACAGGAAGGAATATTATTCCATCCCTGTTACTTCCTGCAGCCTTTTCTCCTCTTTCCACAAGTGGATGCAAGCTCTGGGGAGTGGAATGATCCATTTGGAACATGCTGGTGGCTTCACCTGGGGCAGAGGTGAGGTGCTCTGGTGGTCATAGCACTGTCCCTCAGCTGATCCCTGACTGATGCCAGGTCCCTCTACTCCCACTCACAAACTGACCCCACCAAGTCCCAACATGTGGCTGTGCATCCCTGCTTGGTCCCCAAAGGATGCAGGAACGCTGGGGCTGTGGAGGGATGGGGATGCTGTGGCTGTGAGGTGGTGAGAGGATGCAGGAGAGGTGTGGGAGCTGTGGAAGGATACAGGAGCCCACAGGGGGAGGCTGCAGGGCCATGAAGGGATGCAGGAGACCGTGGAGCTGTGCCAAAGCTGCCCCTGCCCTCCCCTTTCTCCCCGGGAACGTGGGTGCCAGGCACAGCCCGTGCTAGCTGGGGCAGCCAGACAATGTCCCCTTTGAAGGCCACAAACCCATCTGAGGTGGCAAAACCCTTCACATTACAGGGGACAGGACCTGCACTTCAGAGAAACGCTGCTGAGCACCCCAACCTCCAAACAGCCCCTTACATGGGAAGTGGTTTTACAGCTTTGAATAAGCCACAAGGCCAGTAAACATCAGCTGTTTACTGGCAGCTGCAGAGCTCACACCTCGCTGTGGGACTGGGGTTCACACCTCCTGTGGGGCTCCAACTCTCCACAGAGACACAGCCCTGCCAGGACCCCCAAAAAGGGGCCAGCACTGGGCAAGGGAGTCCGGGGTCCATCAGCCCCCCATCGCTGGAGGGGTTTAACAGATGTGTGCATGTGGCACTTGGGGACCTGGGTTAGTGGTGGCCTTGGTAATGCTTGGAGGATTGTTGGACTCAGTGACCTCAGAGGGCTTTTCCAGCCTAAAAGATTCCATGATTCTGTAAATAGGGAAGTCCTCCAGCTGTGGCAATGGCCCTGACACAAGTTTAAGGGTTGTCTCTGCTCTCAGGGGAGGCTGTGGTTCTAACCTGTGGGGATCAGCCAGACATTCCATGCTCCCTGGGGCCACCTCTGCCTATCCCACCCAAAAAAGCCTAAAAAGCTGCACAGCAGGAGCACCAATGAAAATGAAAACTGTTTGTATCATACTTATTTTTATTTTTCCTTTATTATAATGAGCAGGCAAGGCCCACTGTGTTCATTAAAAGTGGGTTTGGTATTCACAGAATCAAAGAGTGGTTTGAGTTGGAAGGGACCTTAAAGACCACCTTGTTCCACCCCGCCCTGCCATGTGCAGGGACTCCTTCCACCATCCCAGGCTGCTCCAAGCCCTGTCCAAACTCTCCTTGGGCACTTCCAGGGATCCAGGGGCAGCCACAGCTTCTCTGGCACCCTGTGCCAGGGCTGCCCACCCTCACAGGGAACAATTCCTTTCTCATATCTGTTCTAACTCTACCCTCTTCTAGTTTTCATCCCAGCAGAGCTCTGAATTTTCAGCCTGGTCCTCCTTGTTCTCTCTGGGGGACTCAAAAATTATCTGAACGAGGTGGGCTGAGGATGCAGCCCCAGCAGAGACACTTTGTCTCATCCTCATGGACATTTGGGGTTTGAGGGATGCTGAAGGGGGTGGGTTGGGTATGTCTCAGCTCCTGAAGCCAGCAGTCAGGGTGAACCAGGGGCACAGCCCCACAGTCACCTCCCTAAGGCTTAAAAATTGCGAAAAATCAGGTTTTCCCTGTTTCTTTCTTTTCCTTTCATGCCACGAATGGAGAGGGGTGTGGGGCAAAGAAGCTTTTTTATTTCACTTTAATTTGCCTTGAAATACTGTAGACTTCATTCTCTTTGGTTTGCTGTGCTTCAAAAGAAAAGCCAGGAAAAATCTGCAGCTTCAGCCATTAGAAAGAAGGGCATTGCCTGTAATATTTTATTTTGTAAAATGCCTTTGCTGGAGAAGGATGGGACCTTTAGCAAGATACACATTTCTTATCAGCTATGACCAGCTTCCTGAGGTGACTGGCCATGCTCTCCCCTGGACCCCAGTCACTCTCACAGGCACAGCTTCTTACTGGAGTCAGTTCCAGGATGTGACATCATCTAAAAAATTCCAACATTTCTCCAGCGTCAAGAATGGTGGGGGTGAAATTTCTGGACACTTCTGGAATGTCACCAGTGCTGGAGGTGGAACAGGGCAGGATGGAGCTGCTGCAGGGACTGTGGATTTTGATGTAGGGGCAATTTCTGAACTCAGGGCATCTTTAATTACTTAATTTTCTGAGTGAATCCCAATTCCTCAGCATCAAACCCTGCTATAAATAGCAACATAGATCAGCCAGCCTCACCAGTTTTTTCCAGGTTCCCCTTTCATTCAAGACAGAGAATTTCCCTATTTCTGCTGTCACTGAACTTATTTTGGGCATTTGCTTTACACAGCACTTTCTCCTGGGATTTTTTGGGGGACTTGTAGAAAACCTCAATCATATCCCTCTATCTAAAACAGGGCAACATCAGTGAGACTCCTTCAATGACAAATCCCACTGATTCCAAGCACTGCCTGCTGGGTCAGGAATTCTGATGGGAAAACTTCCTTCCTACACCACCACTTTGCTGCATAATTATATTAATCACCCCAGAGATGCTCTAGCCCACTTTTCCCTCTCTTCCATGGTCATCTTCATGTCTCAAGGCTCCTCTCAGAGAAGATGGTTCCTTATCTGTGACACACTCAACCTCCCTTTCTGAAAGGGGCAAGAGCTGGAAGAGATTACATTCTTTTCGTCATCACTGGAATGTGGGGAGTGGGTAAGAAAACATTTTTAGGAGCATGTTACAACATCCCAGGGCATCACTGGCATGACTGTAACCTCCTGCCTCCAGCAGCTGGCCACGAGCTGGCAGAGTGGGATCTTTTGTCAGATTTCTGAGGAAGAATTAGATTCCAAGAAACCAAGCAACTTGGCTTTGGGGTTGGTTTTGGCTCTCAGCAGCAGAAAAGTTTCGGCCCTTACCAGTCCCCTGAAACACACATTACCTAAACTAAACTGATCCTAAACTGACTCAGAAAATTTTTGCTTTTATTAATTTCAAAATAGTGAGAATCCAAAATAATTTGGCATGTGCTTCCTGACAAAGGGATTAAGGCACAAAGGTGTCCAGCTGGCTGAAAGGAAAAGCTCTCATTGAAAACATTTGGATAATCAAAGCAGATCCTAGACAAATTCTTCTGTTTTCATGAAACTCGCCTTTTAGCAAAACACTTCTCCACATTTGGCACTGTGTGCCTCAGGAGCAGCACGGGAGCACTTGGCTGTAGATGCTGGCTCTCCAAGTGTAATCCAGAGATGCTTGAAGGCACAGTCAGAGGGGACAGCTCAGAGGCAAACCACACTCCTACATCCATGTCCAAGCTGTATTCCCTGAGCAGCCAGACAGGATCCAAGGGGGATGATGCTCACTCCCTCCCAGCCCAGCTGGCGTTCCCACCTCCTGCCTGGCTGGGTGCCCTGCATGTGGAGGCAGGCTCTCTCCTCATCTTCTCAGGATATTTGGAGACAAGCAAGAGAACAGTGAGGCAATGGGATCTGGACTGATGAGTGAGCCTGAAAGATGCCTCTCTGCAAGGGGCAAGATGGAAATGGGCCAGATCACCCATGGAAGGGGATGCTCAGCTTGGCAAGACCCCATTTGCTCCAGGGGTAGATCTGCCCTCCCCAGTCTGGGTGGGAGACCCACCACAGCTCCCACAGGACCGTCCGTGAGGGTGGGACAAGTCCGGGGCTCCTCCTGTGCCTTGTCCTCTGGAGCCCCCGCTGGCCACCTGGAGCATGGAGCAACGGGGCTGCTGGAGGGGGAGGGATTTTGGGAAAACACCAGGTTATTTACAGAAGGCTCCTGGGGCAGT